>NC_073228.2:88177500-88802500 GCF_029281585.2 Gorilla gorilla gorilla
AATGATTTTTGTATCTGAAAAAGCTCCAGGTGTCTATAAATATCAAAAACGTTTTTATACACATTACATACAGACATATGAAATGAAATAGATGATTAGTTCTTTTTTTGTAGCATTCTCGATCCCACTGTTAACAAAGTTGTTAAAAAAATCCATGTGTGAAATTTGTACTACAGAAATTTATAACAATTTATGCTCACTTAATTCCCTTTTGGGCCGATATATTCTACATTAACTATAATTTTCTTAAAAATGCAGAAGGTATATGGTTTTGCATTTAAATATATTAAGTTTTATAACAAAGAAAAATCAAATAGCCATTTAGAAACATTAGCTGTTTCATGACTGACGGATAATGCTTACTCGTGAGTTGCTGCCAAGGCTGTCTGCCTGAAGTTCAGAGAATTTTCAGGGGTTACTTATTTCCCATTATCTTTCCTCATTTTCTTCACTGTTCTTTCCTCTCCCTCCAGCCTAGGTGGTCATCACTACTCGCAGTTCCAACAACAAGGTTCCCACATCATCAAGCAAAAGTGTTTTTTATTTTATTTATTTATATTTTTACTGTAACTCAGGGCAGTACAAACCTAAGATTTATAAGGAGACGAGACATATTTTTACTGTGCAGTCTGAGCATGACCTGCACTAGGCCTGTGGAGCAATTTAGAAGTTTCTATTTTTACCAAGTGTAAATTGGTACCAGTAGAGTGGGGCACAGCTGAAAAAATACCTGAAAATGTGGAAGCAACTTTGGAATGGGGTAACAGGCAGAGGCTGGAACAGTTTGGAGGGCTCAGAAGAAGACAGAAAAACATAGGTAAGTTTGGAACTCCCTAGAGAATGGTTGAATGGCTTTGACCAAAATGCTGATAATGACATGGACAATGAAATCCAGGCTGAGGTGGTCTCAGATGGAGATGAGGAACTTGCTGGGAACTGGAGCAAAGGTGACTCTTGTTATGCTTTATTAAAGGGAGTGGCAGCATTTTGCTCCTGCTCTAGAAATTTGTGGAACTTTGAACTTGAGAGAGATGATTTAGGGTATCTGGCAGAAGAAATTTCTAAGCAGCAAAGCATTCAAGAGCTGTATTGGGTGCTGTTAAAGGCATTCAGCTTTATAAGGGAAGCAAAGCATAAAAGTTTGGAAAATTTGCAGCCTGACAATGCAATAGAAAAGAAAAATCCCATTTTCCGAGGAGAAATTCAAGCCAGCTGCAGAAATTTGCATAAGTAATGAGGAGCTGAATGTTAATCCCCAAGACAATGGGGGAATTGTCTCCACAGCATGTTAGAGGTCTTCATGGCAGCCCCTCCCATCATAGGCCTGAAGGCCTAGGAGGAAACAGTGGTTTTGTGGGCTGGGCCCAGGGTCCCCGGTGCTGTGTGCAGCCTAGGGACTTGGTAATAAATTGTTACAAATTTCTGTAGTACAAATTTCACATACGGATTTTTTTAAGAAGTCAATAATTGGGGTTTGGGAAACACTGCCTAGATTTCAGAAGATGTATGGAAATGCCTGGATGCCCAGGCAGAAGTTTGCTGCAGGGGTGGGGCCCTCATGGAAAACCTCTGCTAGGGCAGTGCAGAAAGGAAATGGGGGGTAAGAGCCCCCACACAGAGTTCCCACTGGGGCACCACCTAGTGGAGCTGTGAGAAGAGGGCCACCATCCTAGAGACCCCAAAATGGTAGATCCCCCAACAGCTTGCACCATGTGTCTGGAAAAGCCACAGATGCTCAAAGGCAACCTGTGAAAGCAGCCAGGAGGGAGGCTGTACCCTGCAAAGCCACAGAGGAGAAGATGCCCAAGACCATGGGAACCCACCTCTTGCATCAGCTTGACATGGATGTGAGACATGCAGTCAAAGGAGACCATTTTGGAGCTTTAAGATTTGACTGCCCCAATGGATTTTGGACTTGCCTGGGGCCAGTAGCCCCTTTGTTTTGGCTGATTTCTCCCATTTGGAATGGCTGTATTTAACTAATGCCTCTATCACCACTGTATCTAGGAAGTAACTAAGTTGCTTTTGATTTTATAGGCTCATAGGCTGAAGGGACTTGCTTTTTTTCAGATGAGACTTTGGACTGCAGACTTTTGAGTTAATGCTGAAATGAGTTAAGACTTTGGGGGACTGTTGGGAAGGCATGATTGGTTTTGAAATGTGAAGACATGAGATTTTGGACAGTACACAGGCAGAATGACAAGGTCTGGCTCTGTGTCCCCATCCAAATCTCATCTTGTAGTTCCCATAATTTCCACATGTGTGGGAGGGACCCAGTGAAAGATAAGTGAATCATGGGAGCGGGTCTTTCCCATGCTATTCTCATGATAGTGAATAAGTTACAAGATCTGATAGTTTTAAAAACGGGAGTTTCCCTCCACAAGCTCTCTCTCTTTTTGCCTGTCACCATCCACGTAAATGTCACTTGCTCCTCCTTGCCTTCCACCATTATTGTGAGGCCTCCCCAGCCATGTGGAACTGTAAGTCCATTAAACCTCTTTCTTTTGTAAATTGCCCAGCCTTGGGTATGTCTTTATCAGCAGCATAAAAACAGACTAATACAGCAAGTGACCCATGGTTTCAATGCACATTGAAGTTTGAGAAATAACTGTTTTTCCTCTCACAAATTCTATGGCACGTAAAAAGGGAACATATTAAGATCATAGCCACATTTCTAAAAAGGTAAGAGAGTTCCAAACCCAATTTTCTCAGTGATAAAATACTAGAACTGAAAAAACAACTGGTGAATTAACTTTCGAAAGAAAAATTGTGACATTGCCCTAGTATTATACTATATCATACACATCAAATATATCAGCACACAACAGTAATACATAGTATAATGGAAATTTCTTTCCTTGTATTATGTAAATATTATGCTAATGTAGTTTTTACTTTAATAAAAGTCCTAATAAAAATAGGCTGTTTGGATATAATATAATTCAAATGGAGTAGTTAGCAAACCATGTAAGGCCAGGCCACATATATTTTGTGTTATGTTTACCCAGCTTACTTTTATCTTTTCTGGATTCAGAGCATCCTGAAAGTAGGTGTTATCTTTTCTCTACTGCCTAGTAGTGGATAGAGTGTAGAGTACACATTCATGAGTAAATGTTTGTGGAATACATGAATAAATTAATAGCTGGAAATTCAATGTATATGTATTCTAGAAAAACACACACAAACACACATATATAAATAAAAATCAACCCATAAATTTAAAAAATAAAATTAATATTTTACTACAAATAGCTATAAAAGAAAAGAAAAACACAGAGAAATTGACACTGCATATCTTGAAAATAAATAAGAAATAGTTATACTGGCTGACCCTCAGTTAGTTAGCAAAGCACCCAGAATTTAAAATACACTTGTTATAATCCAAGACATATTTCTATAATTGTGCAAAGTTGCTAATTCTAACATGTTAATCAGAAAGAAAAACTGATATTCTAGGATGCTGATGAGCTAATGTTTAATGTAGTGGTTAATTATTAGTTGGAAAAAATCTACATAAAGAAATAAAGCTCCAAAAAACTAGAAATCTGAAAAAAAAAAAAACTTGTTTAACTGCATTTACCAACTCTTTAAATCCAGAACCAGTTATGAGCATTGTGGTACTATTAATAATTGCATGCTGAACATATAAATGTAAAATGGCAATTTCAATTTTCATTTCATCAAGACAATGAAGAAAATGAAACTGAATACTAATTAGTGCATGTTTGTCATACACCTGAAAGATTAGGGGTTACTGTGCTCATTATAAGTGAGTTTAAGGAAAGTACTCAAAGGTTTCATTTGAAGGACTGAATATAAATAATAGACTTAGGTGACAAAGGAAATTAACAATGAATGATCAACACAGAAACTCTGGTATATCATTTGATTTCGCAGAATGTCTTATAGGTGATTTAATCTTACAAAATTGATAAAGTTTTTTCTTCTAAAAAATAACTTAGAAAATATGTTATTAAAGAATGCATTAACAAAATATATATTTTGAACATAATCAGTAAGTAATTACTGAATAACAATGTTAAGACTAAGAAAATTACTCAAAACCATATGATCACATGGAAATTAAATAACCTACTCCTGAATGACTTTTGGGTAAACAAGTAAGGCAGAAATCAAGAAGTTATTTGAAACTAATTAGAACAAAACTACAACATTTCAGAATCTCTTGGACACAGCTAATGCAGTGTTAAGAGGGAAATTTATAGCACTAAATGCCCACATCAAAAAGTTAGAAAGATCTCCATTTAATAATCTAACATCACAACTAAAAGAACTAGGGAACCAAGAGCAAACCATTCCCAAAGCTATCAGAAGACAAAAAGTAACAAATTCAGAGCTGAACTGAAGACTGAGACATGAAAAGGCATTCAAAAGATCAACAATTGTGAATGGGAGCTCACTCATGATTTGGCTCTCTGTTTGTCTATTATTGGTGTATAGGAAATACCTAGGGATATAACTTACAAGGGATGTGAAGGACCCTTTCAAGAAGAACTACAAACCACTCCTCAAGGAAATAACAGAGGACACAAACAAATGGAAAAACATTCCATGCTCATGGATAGGAAGAATCAATATTGTAAAAATGGCCATACTGTTCAAAGTAATTCATAGATTCAATGCTATCCCCATCAAGCTACCACTGACTTTCTTCACGGAATTAGAATAAACAACTTAAAATTTCATACAGAACCAAAAAAAGCCTGTATAGCCAAGACAATCCTAAGCAGAAAGAACAAAACTGGAGGCATCACTCTACCTGACTTCAAACTATACTACAAGGCTACAGTAACCAAAACAGATATATAGACCAATGGAACAGAACAGAGGCCTCAGAAATAATGCCACACATCTACAACCATCTGATCTTTGACAAACCTGACCAAAACAAGCAATGGGGAAAGGATTCCCTATTTAATAAATGGTGTTGGGAAAACGGGCTAGCCATATGCAGAAAACTGAAACTGGGCCCCTTCCTTACACCTTATAAAAAAATTAACTCAAGATAGATTAAAGACTTAAACATAAGACCTAAAACCATAAAAATCCTAGAAGAAAACCTAGGCAATACCATTCAGGACATAGGCATGGGCAAAGACTTCATGACTAAAACACCAAAAAGCAATGACAACAAAAGCCAAAATTGACAAATGGGATCTAATTAAACTAAAGAGCTTCTGCACAGCAAAAGAAACTATTATCAGAGTGAACAGGAAACCTACAGAATGGGAGAACATTTTTGCAATATATCCATCTCACGAAGGGCTAATATCCAGAATCTACAAAGAACTTAAACAAATTTACAAGAAAAAAAAAACCCATCAAAAAGTGGTCAAAGGGATATGAACAGACACTTCTCAAAAGAAGACATTTGTGCAGCCAAAAATCATATGAAAAAAAAAAGCTCATCATCACTAGTCATTAGAAAAGTAGAAATTGAAACCACAATGATACCATCTCACGCCAGTTAGAATGGTGATCATTAAAAAGTCAGGAAACAACAGATGCTGGAGTGGATGTGGAGAAATAGGAACAATTTTATGCTGTTGGTGGGAGTGTAAATTAGTTCAACCATTGTGGAAGACAGTGTGGTGATTCCTTAAGGATCTAGAACCAGAAATACCATTTGACCCAGCAATCCCATTACTGGATATATACCCAAAAGATTAGAAATCATTCTGCTATAAAGACACATGCACATGTGTGTTTATTGCAGCATTATTCACAATAGCAAAGATTTGGAACCAACCCAAATGCCCATCAATAATAGACTGGATAAAGAATGTGGCACGTATACACCATGGAATACTATGCAGCCATAAAGAAGGATGAGTTCATGTCCTTGGCAGGGACATGGATGAAGCTGGAAACCATCACTCTTAGCAAACTAACACAGGAAAAGAAAACCAAACACCACATGTTCTCAGTCATAAGTGGGAGCTGAACGATGAGACCACACGGAAACAGACAGGGGAACATCACACACTGGGGACTGTTGAGTGGGGCAGCTAGGGGAGGGATCGCATTTGGAGAAATACCTAATGCAGATGATGGGTTGATGGGTGTAGCAAACCACAATGGCATGTGTATACATATGTAATAAACCTGCATGTTTTGCACATGTATCCCAGAACTTAAAGTATAATAAATTAAAAAACATCTGATAATATTTCTTAGCAATACCTATATTTCTTTGAGAAATTGTGTTTGTTTTTCAATAAATACACCAATTTTGATTTCAGTCTGAAAAATTCAGCTCAATTTACTCTGATAGTTTGGAAATAGTCCTGTTATGCTATTCCATTTAAATTGTTAGATATATTATTACTATTAGAAAATTATAGAACATGAGAACTTAAGGCCCTTTTTCTTTCGCCAAAAAAAATTAGTGGAAACCAAGTCATCTCACTTTTAGCTTGAATTGAAAACAAACCGACAACACCAATAGTTTTAATTTGTGTAATCCTTTTAGAATTATTAATATTCAATCTGAGTTCAGTACATTGTTGATTGGACAACACTACATATCCTCCAATGGTGATTTACAGTTACTAGTCCAACCTGTGTTGCAATAAACATACTATATTTTTGTATTTGAGAGCTTAAAAATACTGGTCTTTAAGAAATTGTAAGAGCTGTGAATTAGGCTAATTATATATTTTTTGTAATCTTTAAAGTTCTGACAACTTGGATAAGATAATTAACCTGTTTGATTCAAGCTGTCTAAATTTATAAAGTGATGATAATTACACCTACTATATGGAATTATTCTGAGAATTAAATTTAAAAATCACCCAAAGAAGATTAAAAAATTCAAGAGGTTGTTACTGAAAAAACTAATAAAATAGACTGCTAGCTAGATTAATAAAGGAGAAAAGGGAGAAGATCCAAATAAACACAATTAGAAATGACAAAAGAGATACTACTAATAACCATCAGCAACTGCTGTGAACACCTCTGTGCACACAAACTGGAAAGTCTAGAAGAAATGGATAAATCCCTGGAAATATACGCCCTCCCAAAACTGAGTCAGGATGAAATTCAAACGGGTAGACAAATAATAATCTCCGAAATTGAATCAGTAATAGATGGCCTACCAACCAAAAAGAGCCCAGACCCACATGGATTCACAGCTGAATTCTACCAGATATACAAAGAAGAGCTGGTAGCATTTCTACTAACACTATTCCAAACAATCGAGGAAGAGGGACTCCTTCCTAACTCATTCTACAAGGCTAACATCATCCTGATACCAAAACCAGGCAGAGACAAAACAAAAACACAAAACTTCAGGCCAACATTTTGATGAATATCAATTCAAAAATCCTCAACAAAATACAAGCAAATTGAATCCAATAGCACAACTAAAAGCTTATCCACCATGATCAAGCAGGCTTTATCCCCAGGATGCAAGGTAGGTTCAACATATGTAAATCAATAAGAGTGAATAATCACATAAACATAACTAAAGACAAAAACCACATGATCATCTCAATAGATTCAGAAAAGCCTTCCAATAAAATTTAACACCTCTCATATTAAAAACTCTCAATAAACTTGGTACTGAAAGAACATACCTCAAAATTATGAATCACCTATGATAAACCCACAGCCAACATCATACTAAATGAGCAAAAGATGGAAGCATTCCTCTTGAAAACAGAAATGAGACAAGGATGCCCTTTCTCATCACTCCTATTCAACATAGTATTGGAAGTCCTGGCCAGGGCAATCAGGCAAGAGAAAAAAGTAAAAGCCATCCAAAACAGGCAGAGAGGAAGCCAAAGTATCCCTGTTTGCAGAGGACATGATTCCATATCTAGAAAACCCCACAGTCTAGGCCCGAAGGATCTAGAAAACCCCACAGTCTAGGCCCAAATGATCCTTAAGCTGATAAACACCTTCAGCAAAGTCTAAGGGTAAAAAATCAACATACAAAAATTACTGGCATTCCTATATAGCAACCACAGTCAAGCCAAGTGCCAAATCAGAAATGCCATCCCACCTACAATTGCTAAAAAAAAAAAAAAAAAAAAAAACCGAAAAAACCCTCCTAGGAATACAGCTTATCAGGGAAGTAAACAATCTCTACAATGGGAACTAGAAAACACTGGTCCAAGAAATCAGAGACAACACAAACAAATGGAAAAAACATTCCATGCTTGTGGATAGGAAGAATCAAAGTCATTAAAATGGCCATACTGCCCAAAGCAATTTATAGATTTCAATGCTAATCCTATCAAACTCCCAATGACATTATTCACAGAATTAGAAAATACTATCTTAAAATAGCCAAGACAATCCTGAAGACAACAACAAAAATAAAACCCCCCAAAAGCTAGAAGTATCAAATTACCTGACTTCAAACTATACTATAGGGCTACAGTAACCAAAAGTACTGTTTTGATACTGATACAAAAACAGACATATATTCCAATGGAACAGAATTGAGAGACCAGAAATAAGGTTGCACACCTACAACCATCTGATCCTCCCCAAAGCTGACAAAAACAAGCTATGGGGAAATGACTCCTTAATCAATAAATGGTGCTGGGTTAGTGGTTAGCCATATGCAGAAGATTGAAACTGGACCCTTTCCTTACACTATATACACAAATCAACTCAAGATGGATTAAAGACTTAAATGTAAAATCCAAAGCTATAAAATCCCTGAAAGACAACCTAGGCAATACCATTCTGGACAGAGGAAATGGCAAATATTTCATGACAAAGGAATGGAAAACAATTGCAACAAAAGCAAAAAATGACAAATGGGATCTAATTAAACTAAAGAGCTTCTGCACAGAAAAAGGAACTATCAACACAGTGAACAGACAACCTACCCAATGGAAGAAAACTTTTTCAAACTATGCATCTGACAAAGGTCTAATATTCAGCATCTATAAGAAACTTAAATTTTCAAGAAAAAAAACAAACAACTTCATTAAAAAGTGGGCAAAGGGCATAAACAGACAATTTTCAAAAGAAGACATACATGCAGCCAACAATCATACGAAAAAAACCCTCAAGATCAGTTATCATTAGAGAAATGCAAACGAAAACCACAATTAGATACCATCTTACAGCAGTCAGAATGGCTATTATTAAAAAGTAAAATAATACTAGATGCTGGCAAGGTTGAGGAGAAAAGGGAATGGTTATACACTGTTGGTGGGAGTGTAAATTATTTCAACGACTGTGGAAAGCAGTATGAAGATTCCGCAAAGAACTAAAAACAGAACTAATATTCAGCCCAGCCACAGCATAACTGGGTATATACCCAAAGGAATATAAATTGTTCTACGATAAAGGCACATGCACGCCTATGTTCACCGCAGCACCATTCACAATAACAAAGACATGGAATCTACCGAAATGCCAATCAATTGTAGACTGGGTAAAGAAAATCTGATACATAGACACCATGGAATACTATGCAGCTGCAAAAGAGTCAGATCATGTCTTTTGCAGGAACATGAATGAAGCTGGAGCAAACTATCCTTAGCAAACTAATGTGGGAACAGGAAACCAAATACTACATGTTTTCCCTTAGCACCACTTACAGTGGGTGCTAAATGATGGGAACACATGGACACATAGAATGAAATAACAGATAGTGGGACTTACCTGAGGGTGAAGGATGGGAGGAGGGTGAGGACTAGGAAATATAACTAATGGATACTAGGCTTAATACCAGAGTAACAAAATAATCTGTACAACAAAAACCCCATGACATGAAGTATACCTATACAACAAACCTGCACATATACCCCTGAACCTAAAATAAAAGTTTCAAAAAAAAAAGAAAATTGGTAAAGTTTTGTAAAAAATAACATTAAAAATATATTATTAAAGAGCACAATTATAAAATGAATACATTGAATATAATTCCTAAAAATTTATTGAATAATAATAATTTTTAGCTTTTCACCCATTATATTTGAGGTTCTCACTCTAATATAAAACCTTTCATGTTTACTTTAGCTGTTTTTCTCTGAGTTCATTATCATCTTCAGACCAAAAGCAAATTATCATCATCCCACTGACCTTAAAAGTAAAATAAGTTTTAACTATTGTTCTTAAGAGAATAAATCTAAATTTTTCTCAATGTTGATCACTGTCCTGTTCGATTAAGGTTATTTCTGCCTACAGCCACTGGGATAAAGGGAATTTACACTTCACACAATACTTTGAAAGGAAGAATGATGCATAGTGTTAAGTAGGCAATACTGGGACAAAGTAAAGTGAACAATCTGATATGAAACATTAATAAGGTGTTTCTCAGAGTAAACATTGGAAAAGCATGCTACTTATGGTTTATAGAAAGATGGCAATCATTGAAGCTCACAAACATAATTTGCCAAACAGAAACCCTGATGTAAACTGGTGATATCATCTCTCAACTGTTCTGAATTTTGGCTATGAATATTAATGTCTAAAGTTTTATCATGACCACAGTCCTACAAATGCATTTCAACTAGAGTGATTAAAAATGTCTCTGGAATGATTATTCATTAGTAAATATGATATAATTATTTTCTATTATTCTGTGCATATTTTAAACCTTAATTGATCCTTCACGAGTGTGATAAAACTGTATAGATGTGCCATTTCCACTATCTGGAGCTCATTTTGTACATGTTGCTATAGATTGAAAAAGTCAAGTGTAACTTAAGAAGCAATTTTAACAACTTCATGTAAATATAAATTCATAAAACAAAACAAGAACTTCAGGCAACCTTATAGAGCTCTATAGATAAAAGAAATGTTTATGAGACATATAAGAATGCCTAAGAAACCTGAACAAAGAAAGTATCTGAAGGAGATTTTGGCCCAGTTTTTCAAGTATGGAAGTCTTGCCTCTTAGCCATAAATCAATTTTCGTTTATACCAAATGCCTGTAAACTAGTTCTTGTATAGTACACCTAATTATGTCACATCAGGGATTTCCATGTTTCTTTGACTTAGAATATGTAGTAAACAGATAGAACAGATCAATCACCTAAACTAATCAAAACTCTGCAATATCTCCCTACTCTACTGAAATAAGGCTAATACCTTTTAGTATGACTCCTGAAGCACAGCAAACTCATACACTGAATTTGAACACATCCCTCCAGCAACCTTTACTGTAGTCATGATTTTCTACATAATATTCTGCAGATTGTCATGTAGCATCTTTGATTAGGCTGTTCCCTGGATGTTCAGTCTCTACTGAAAGCCATCCTTCTCAGGCCTAGCTCAAAAGCTATCTGCCCCAGGTGAGTTTCTCAAGATAATTAATGAATTCTTCCTCTGACCACAGAATACTGAATTCTTCCTCCCTTTAGTACACATCAATGACTTGTTAGATGGTTATTAATGTGCTTTCCCCAACAGAGGTTTACTCTTTCACAGACACCAGTTTTGATCATCTTTCTGTACTCCTAGTACATAGTTCATCTAAATGCTCCAAAAGCATTGAAATGTACAGAAATATAAGCTCTGGGCCTTGCTACCCCCTCTGGGAAATCACTTAATATTTCAGTATATTGTTGTTTTCTCCTGTTTTAAAAAATAGCTGGTTGATGAGAGTGAATAACACTATGAAATGAAACACCCTCAGCTTGAAAGAAGGTGCATTTGAGGTATTGTTATTATGATGCATGGTATATTTTATATTTGCATTTGTGGACCCACTTCTTAGAGATAGAAAACATAGATGTAATTTTTATGTTCTTAAAGTATCATAAGTTGCTGCTAAATGTTATCACAGTGGTAATGAACACACGGTATACAGAAAGTCTCCTGCTTTGATATGCAGCTTAAAATAGTGATATTTATACCTGAATATTTTTAACGTTTTTGATCTCTTAAACTAACTTCTTAATGGAATGTGCATGTTTTTTACTTCTCAGAATTGGGAGCTAATTTGAACTCTTCACTAAATTACCCTTTCCTCTGACCATAAGGAAGAGTCACACTGAGTTCTCTTTTGTCTGCTTTTTAAAATGACCAGAATCATTTAAAAATGACTTATAACATTAACCTTGTCCCATCCCATCTGTTACCTGAATCCACGGCCATCTGTCATTTTCTGCAGCTGTCCACGCATTTATAAGCCCCTTCTTATTAAGACGTGCATAGTAGGGATACCATTTTTGGAGTCCAAAAAGAGCTCGGTGAGTAGAGGAAGCCGTGATTTGCTGGTTTGATATAATTCCACCTTCAATTCCCAATGGGCCTGAGCATTCTGGAAACAAAAACAGGAAAAAATATGAATGTATTAGAAATAATGCATATACAACATGTGTCTGTTCGATTTGATAGGATTTTTTAAAATGATTTGAATTTGCACCACCATGCTATTTACTCTTCATCCCCTTTACAGATCTGTTATTGATCTCCAAATTAAGGAAATAATTCTTGCTTCTCATGACCCTCTCTTCCTTCTTTGCTTTGAAAGTAGTCACTTAATAGACACTTCCCTTCTGCATTATGATTCTGGTTCTGTACTGACAGCTTTTGGTTGTTGATCACGTCAACAAAAGCATAATGCTCTTAAAAGGCTTATCTCATATTTTATATTCCCGGAGATTACCATGCCTCACAAATTATAAGCTCTCAACAAATATTTTTCCATCCATTATTTCTTGATTATCATAAAGCTGAGCTTTTTGTCAAAGTTATTTTTGTACTAATTTAGCATTTCTCACTACTATAAACTTTATAACTTAAATTTTTATACCCACCATCAGTTATGCTTCCACAACAAAAGGGAAATGGGTAAATCTGTTAACATTTAAAAATATTATTATAATACCCCATGATATATTATAAATTATAAAATATATGTAGACAAATTATTTTTATAAAGAGAGCAGGTAAACTCTCTGACAACATTATACATGACAATGTGTACAACTCAGTAAATCAAGATATTAAAATACTTATTAGCACTTTAGTTTCAAATTCACAATTCTACATATTGGGATTCTGCATGTATATCTTTACATTTGCAACTGAGAAACTTAAGAAAATTTTCCAATGAAATTTTAAAATACTAAGATTAAAGCACATTATGCTCAAATGATATGTTCTCAGATACCAAATGTATTTAGTTTTTCAAATTAGAAATGGAGATAAATCCATCCTTAAAAAATTACATATATATTTGTATTATATATAAAATTATATATAAATTCTTAATTGTGTTATAAAATTTCAGCAGAAGGTACATTTCTTCTAAATTCAGTTTTGAAAATTCAGAATAAGTAGGGATATGATATAAGGAAAAGATGTTCTTAATTTCATTAACATTTCATATACTATACTGAATATTTTGCCAATTTAGATTTGTATAATACATACGATAATTGTATTATAAAAATATACTACAATAATTTATCAGAATTTCTGAAAATAAGAAAGAAGTTCATTGCTACTATTAAATATCAGTATATGAAAGTCAACTTGATTGGTGATTATGACCAAGTACATTTTAGATTTTAATTACTATCAAAATCCAACATTTGTCAGTAATTAAATGTTTATGCTTAGATTGAGGTTGAAAATATGAAAAAAAATTAGGAGCCAAATTATAATATTTTTGAAAGTTAGTAAGATATTTCTCACCGTTAACCATATTTTTAATTGTCATAAACATGCTTCTTTTTCTATTCCATGCTCAGATAGTAAGTAGCTCTGATGGCTTTCAAATATTTAAATTTTTTTATAAAGAAGATAAAAATATATGGATAAGTAATCATCTTAATCAGACTGTATTAGTAAAGACAACATTAATACAGTAAAAATTGCATCTTTGCCATTGACAAAAAATTACTTGGTATGATAAATTTAGATAATAAGATCTTTTTTTAACATGTGATTAGGACTGCTTAGCACTTTACGAAAGTATATCACTTTAGAATCATTAAATTAAGAAGCCATTCATTAGTAGAATTGAAGTCTTAAGAGCTGCAGATAATAATCTGATTTTCACATTCCCAAAAACTTAACGTTAAAAGTTCAGATATTAATTCTCTGGACCCTTATTTTGCTTTCCATTTTAAACTTCAAGATCTTTACAGACTTCATAAATGTACTAAGAAACTTTCATGATGACACTGTGACTTTAGTAATGGCAGGAGCCTAGCTTTTTAATAATATTGTCATCAAAGGGGTCTCAAGCATCTTGTCCTTGGTTTGTACAACGTTTGGATGGAAAAATGAAACAGGCAGGGAGATCTTTTATTGCAGGCCATTTATTGTAGGCCAGTAAGTAGACTAGCAGAGCTAGAGAGCCAGAATTGATTAATGAGCTGTATGGCAGACTTAAAAATAACTCTGTGCCATTTAGTTGTATACCTCTAAAGACCTTATGCTGAATTAGATATCTTCACAGAATTTGTAACTATTTTAAAGCAGAGAGTAGATCTCAAATCACAATATTCTATAATTCTACTTCATTGTTTAATCTATCAACCTCCCTTTAGTAGCTAACATATCAGGAAACTCATTGGCTTTGAAGTGTTATATTATCAGATAAGCCAAATACCAATGAGCGATTTTGAAAATATATATGTGCAACTCACTCTGCCATAAGGTTCCAAATCTTTGCTATGCTCTTTAGTCCTGCATATTAATTCTTTCAAAAAAACATAATTCAAGCTGGGCGCAGTGGCTCATGTCTAATCCCAGCACTTTGGGAGACCGAGGCAGGTGGATCACCTGAGGTCAGGAGTTTGAGACCAGACTGACCAACATGGTGAAACCCTGTCTCTACTGAAAATACAAAAATTACCTGGGCATGGCGGCATGTGCCTGTAGTCCCAGCTACTCAGGAGGCTGAGGCAGGAGAATCACTTGAAGCCAGGAAGCGGAGGTTGCAGTGAGCTGAGATCACACCACTGCACTCCGGTCTGGGTAACAGAGTGAGACTTCATCTCAAAAAACAAAACAAAACAAAAAAGCAAAACAAAAAACCCTCCACAATTCAAATAATATATATTGACATTATATATTTATATAGGGCTACATATTATACAAAGTATTTTTGCATGAGCTATTTCACTGCCATGATGTCAAATTTACAAGTATCACCAGTCCTCAATTCTATATTGTTGCTTTAAACAAACAAAAACAAACAAAAATACCCCCCAAAAACCAATTTCCAACAGTTACATACCACACTCTGTCACTTACATATAGTCAAAAAAGGCCACCAAAGGAAGCATGACTGTGATGGGGATTCTTGAATGAAGTGTGAGTCTGTGAGTTGTCAAGGTACTGCCTTGAGTTAGTGATTCTGCATTTTCCTACTTTTTAAAATTGGGGTTATGATGACACTTAACTTATCAGTTGTGAAGAAGACAAGATAATGAAAGCTTTGCTTTTGGAGCTATAAATTGCTGAAAAAATAATAAGCTTGGTTCTGTAAGGTTATTTTCATACTTCTTTTTAGAGGACCTCAACTGAAGTAATCCTGGCTTTTTAGCACCTTTCGAGTAGGAGCTAGGTATTTCTCACTGTTATATCCTTAGGTGCTCATGGTGGCTTGTACACAGGAAAAGCCCAATAAATATGCACTGAACGTTGTTACTGGGGGCTTTTTTTCCTCCTAAACAGTAAAGTAATAAGCAAATCCAAGCCTTAGATTTATTTCACTCTGCAAAGTTGTCACAACAGCAGATTTTCTTCACTAATCATGTGGACCACAATCAAATGGATGTCATCACAATAAAAGGTTCAAAATCCAATTTCCTTTTGCCTGTGCTATCCACTTCCCCCATATCCTATTAAATTCAACAGTTATAAAAAACAGTGAAGGAATTACAATTCAGAATGCAAATGAATATACACCTAAGATTAAGTGACCTTGAGCAATTAATAACAGGATGCTTAAAAAGAAAGATAATATGAAAATATACATTGCTTTTACTATCAACAAATGATAGAAGATATATGAAATGATAATTGATGAAGTAATCAATGTCAGATGAGAACTCTGAAGTTTGAAAAGTGTACCCACATGTATTTTCTCATATAATCTTTGAAATAATACTTCAAGAAAAAAATGTTATCAGGACTATTTCATGAATTAGAAAAATTGTGAGGATGGAAGTTAAGCTTGTAAAAGATGACTGTGTAATTTAATGTGGAGAGTTCAGTAATTCTTCAAAATTTGACTCGGATCTTTTCCTTCTGCTATATTATGTGAAGCATACATACTTCTGCATCCTAGGGGAGGCAACTGGAACATTAACATGGAATGAACATACAAGATATCACTAGTAACACTGAGGATGTAACGGAGATTTCACAAGTTGGGATCCACTGTAACAGTACATGATAATGTATGGCACTGATATGGTATGCCTCTGTGTCCCCACCTAAATCTCATGTTGAATTGTAATCCCTAGTCTTGGGGGAGGGACCTGATGGGAGGTGACTGGATCATGGGGACGGGCTTCCTCTTTGCTATTCTCATAATGGTGAGTTCTCATGAGATCTGGTGGTTTAAAAGTGTGTGGCACGTCTCTCTTCACACTCTCTCCTGCTGCCATGGGAAGACATGCTTGCTTCCCTTTTGCCCTTCCCCCATGATTGTAGGTTTCCTGAGGCCTCCCAGCCATGCTTCCTATACAGCTTGTGGAATGGTGAGTCAATTAAACTATTTTCTTCATAAATTACCCAGTCTCAGGTAGTTCTTTATAACAATGTGTGAATGAACTAATACAGGCATTCAGTTACAGAATTAAATACCTACAGTTTATAGTGTGTCTGTCTCCTAAGGTGTTAAAATTAACCTGATACCATCATTGGCTTATACTCTGCTTATCTAATACGGATAGGCAAATTCTGTTCTTATTAATTTATTGACCTCTAAGTGTATGCTCATCCACCCGTCACTCCATCCGTTCATTTAATTCAGTTTTGAAAATACGTGTTTATTGAAGCCCTTCTACATATTAGGCACTTTTCTAGGTAGTAGTGACATAGGGATAAATAAGGCAGAAAAGGTCTATGCTCTTAAAAGATTCATATTCTAGTGGAGAGACAAATAATAAACAAACACTTAAACAAGAAAATACCATGAAGTGGTATGTGCTATGAAGGAAAAAAAGAAGGGTGAATCAAGTGTGGGTGTCAGGTGATCAGAGATGGCCTTTCTGAGAGGTTACACCAAGTCTCATCTCTGAATGGGAAGAAGGAGCTGGCTAGGTTTACAGTACTGGTTTCCTCAAGGGGCTTCAGTGTAATGGGGAGACACAGAGAAATAAGAACATTTTTATATAATATGGCAGATGTTGTGTTGGTGAATGCAGAAGATTCAGTGGGAGAAGAGAAGAGGGAATAATAACCTAGCTTGGGGCTCTGGGAATGATTCCCGGAAAAGAATAGGAGCTTGCATAGTGGAGAGAGGAGACAGGATAGACACAGGCAGGGAACAGGCTGCTATGATGAGGGAATTAGAGGCAGTTCAGTATCACTAGATCAAGAGGGGCTGGTGGGGGAATGGTTAAGAGATGAAGTGGAGAAGTAGAAAAATGCTAGATTATTTTGCAGAAGACTGTGATGATAGAATTTGGTTCTGTTAGTGATGGGGAGTTTTTGAAGGACTCTATGGCCACATTTTCATTTAATTTAGATCATTCCCACTGTGCCATAAAGAGTAGATTTAAGACGGACAAAACTATGTCCAAAGAGTAAGCTACTACAGTTGTCCATGTGAAAAATAACGCAGATCTGAAAGAGGGGCGGAGAAGAGGAAGAGTTCAAAAATATTTAAGAGGTAAAAGTAGGCAGAACTAGTAATAAGTAGATGCAAGGTAGAGGAGGGAAATGGAGTGTTTGAGTTTCAAAGGGTCCAGAGAGCAAACACAGGTGTTTCCTTTCATTGAGATTGGCCACGTTTCACAAATAACATCACTGGACCAAATTCCTCTCTTAAAATTTATCAAAAATCATTCTTGCTGTTGGATTGAATGTGGGAGGATCTGCTTGTCTTACCTTCCTTCTCTTGCTATACTGATTTTGGTGGGCTACTCTCAACATCTCTCATATCAACCAGGCTGCAGGGACAGGATTGAGATGTAAAAATCTGCTTCTATGCTCAAACCATGTCCAGTACTTCCCTGGTCCACAACTCATCCACATGTTTATGTGTGCCCATCTGTTTTCTCACAAGATAGAGAACCCCTTTGTAGGCAAAGATTATATTCCTCACAGTATCTAGCAGCAAGCTTCAATTTTAGTGAACATTTAATAAATATCGGTAGAGCTAATTACTTCTAAAAAATAAATATGGAAGGTAAATAAACAATACAAATGGCAGGTAATATGGTACCATTTTATTTGTATACTTCATTTTTAATTAAAAATCATTTACATTTACACTTACATGCTCTCAAAGGCACACAGATATAGAGGCCTTCTTTAGAAATTTTTTTTATGATGAGTAAAGAAGAGCACTTGTTTACTAATTAAAAAAAAATGTAACTGATAGTGGTCTGTCTGGGTCTCTTCTCTTTCAAATCGCTGCCACACAGTATTACCAGGTATTTCTGAAATTCCCCATTGTTACCTCTAGAGAGGGCATAGTGGCAGTTCGATCAATGCTGAATACAAAAATAGAATACAGTAGTAGAATATGGTAGTCTGCATTTCCTGGCTGTAAGATCTGTGTTTATGCATCCTTGGTATTGTGCTTGCTTTTGTCAGGTACGACAATAATCCTAAATTAATGAGTCCATTCAACATTGGCTACCAGAGAATTTCAGGCACCTTTTATAGAGTCATTTAAAATAATTACACTGCCTGAATTGTCTGAGTAGACTGGAAATGCCTTCTGACCTGACACCCTGCTGTTCAGACTAATACTGAGCAAGTGAGTCACCTGGCAGGTTGAGCAGGAGCAGCTGGGCTAGCTGGGGGCCAAACTTCAAGTGCCTCCCCAGAGCGACTTTTCTGCTTTGGCCAAGTGGGATGTGAATAAAATAGCTTCAAAGTGGAGTCCTTCTCACTCTGCAAACTCATTCTCTGGAGTATGGCAAAGAATGGCTTCTGCATTTTATTGATCTTGCAGCTGACAAGTAAGCAGTGCCTCAGGATGTCTCACATCTTGTTCCTGAGTGTGCTGATTAAGCCTTTCAAATAAGTGAGATGCACAGCTGAATCCGTAACAGGAATGTACTGCTTTCATTTGCTCTATCTCAATATCCAGACATCTTCAGAATGAAAGGATTTCAAATTAAAACCATGTAAGAAACAAATCTCCTTTAAACATCTCCAGTCCTCCCTTTCTCCGAGCATCTCGTCTTATATGAGTGAGTCCTCTGCCGTGCTTAATATAGCGTGATAATTGTGCTGAATGCAAGCACTGGTGAATGGATTAGTGATGACCTCCAGTACTGCAGAAATTAATGCTGATTCAAATGTAAGCTTTCCTCTGTGCCACTTGGACCACAGCCTTTCTTTTATTTCTAGCATTTGTTTTATTTTAGAGTTGTCTTGAGACCAGGCTTTAATTGGTGAGGGAGGGATCAAGGCCACTCTTTCTCGCGCTGTGGCCTGAGGGTTTAAAGGAACCCTAAAGTTTTTTTTTTTTTTTTTTGGATGAGTCTTGTCAGCTAAGCCCCCATGCATTTGAGTTGATTTCTCTCAAAGCTATCATTTTTCTGGTGTGTTAGGAAGTTGTATCAGAAGAAAGAGGTCAGGGGATGGAGTGAAGATGAGAAGTTTAAGAAAGGGTGATTCGGGAACAGGGCCTGAATATTCCAGTTCAGGTGTAGGAGATGGGGAAGTGGCCAAAAAGTTTCCCGGATACAGAGTGAGAATGTGAAGGTGAACATGCACAACACAGCCTTAGCTTCACTTACTCATTCCCAAATTCCTGCAGAGCACCCCTGGGTGTCAGCCTCTGGTTATGGCACTGAGAATAATCACCTTCAAAGGAATTAGAATGAAAATTCCACTTGGTGATGTTCATCTCTCTCCACACTGAGATTGCTTCTTTGTATTGGGGTATAAACATTACATACAGTCACAGTAACCTTCCTTAGGAAAACTAGTAATTGAGAAATCCTTAATACTGTTTTCAAAAATTAGTTAAACTTACTTGGATTCCATATAAAATGCATGCGTACCTTAAAGAAAAGGCTGTTTCTTCCTATCAGATGGGCAGCATAGCTTAGATAAATGCTAATTTTCCTCACAATTGTGAATACTGTGATTCTGCGGTATTTCGCTGGGAAAACATTCTCTCAATTTTATTAGGACCTATATTCTATTATTTTCCATATTGAAAGCTCAGAAGGTGTCCAGGTTAAATGAAGACGAACAGCAATTTGTGCATTTTTTTTTCCTCTGAGACAATATGCTTCTTACAGGTAGAGACGATGCCTTTTGCATTATTTAGGTTTTCAAAGCACTTAGCACAGTGCTTACAAATGGGCAGCTCTCAATATTACGGGATAAAGTAAACTAAAACAAATCATTGCTTTTTGGAATTACTTTTCTTTCTTTTTTGAAGGTGGATTAGTCCTCTGAATGTAGATATTATCACTCTAAGGATTCAACATACTGGGTGGGTGTTAAAATCAGAAATGCTTTCTTCATATACTGGCAGGCTTAAAAATATATAAGAATCAGCTCTTGGAGGTAGGGGAAATACTATATTTGGAATGAAAACCACATTTATAAAGTCACAAATGCAATTATCAGCCATCTAGCTATTTCCTTTAAAATGTGGCTATGTTTTCTTCACACTGTGTGTTATCTCAAGCCAATTATGATATATTATCAGTTTAAATTAATTGTTTTCAATTCAGGAAAAAATGAAGCCCATGAATAAGCTAAACGATAATAAAAATTGTCTATTAATATTTCTCAAACTGATTTGTGAGCATATTGATGCAGAATAATGGTTATTATTTAAATAGTAGAGCCTATGAACTCCAGTATTCAAAGGCCAAAATTCTCATTGAGATAATTCACAAAAGTTGACAAAATCTAAGACGATTATCCTCTTATCACAGTAAACAGTTCTGCTGTAGGACAACAGAAGAGTTCATTGTAGTTTGCTTAAGATGTATTCTTCTAAAATGGAAGAGTATTTGGATTTTTCAAGTGGTAAAAACAATATGGATTGATGAAACATTTGTCTGTAAAGTCAAAAGCCTGAAATTCAAAAACCTGTAGCTGTACACCTGTTCTTGCTTTCTGACAAAACATATATCTACATAGGAAAGAGCTAAGAAGGGTATAATGCCAAGGTTAAAATGCTAAAAGAGGGACTGAGTTGCTTGAAGAAACATGAGTCAAATATAAAATGTAAACATCCATACAGTGCTGTGTAGAAGACAGATTCCTATGCTTTTAAGTTATTTATATGTTTTAAGATTTTTTGGCAAATGCACATCAGGCTACGTGCCCTAAGGTATTGCCTTTGATGTTTGGTTATAAAGCAATATTACTGCCATGTCAGGCACTGATTTTTATTTGAGAGATAAATCATAGTTCCAAACCCAATTACCAGCTATATCTAGTTATTTTGTTTTCTGTACAATGTAGTTATCTTTTCTTCACACTGGATGTTAATTTAGGTCTAGTATGAAACTTTAGTGTTCCAGAGGTAAAAAAAAAAACCCAAGAGATGAAACAGGAGGCCATTGCAGGTGCCAAGGAAAGACATACTGAGCTCTGTCTAATACTAGCACACTTCGAAAAGTTGTGGAAGAAATGACACAGAGCAAAATGGAGCCTAGAAAAGTATAGTAGATGATTTGTTCATTTGAATTCTGGAGACATCTATATTATGCATTTACTTTTAAAAATGTAAGAAAATATTTTTCATTTAGAAGATAATAGGTAATACCTGCATAATCAGAGAAGTATTAGGTTGGGTCAGGGACCTAAACATTCTTGCAATTAATTTCAAAGCCTGCTCTCTAAGTCACAACCTCAGCTGTGCTGTGTTTCGTCTTTCCAAATTAAAAAAATAATTGCCAGCATTTCCAGTATAAAGTTGAAATAGAGGATGAATTCTTGATAATAGGTATTTACTAATTGAACCTTCCTACAACTAAAATTGTCACAAATGTTTTAAATATTGTATTTGCAGTGGCTTTGGTAATCCTGAAAGGAATAATTCAACATAGAACTTTAAACATAACAAATATAAAGCTACTAAAACAAAGGATGCTTTACCAATTTTATAAAAGAATATCTAGAAGGATTTAATAGAGTAACAATTTTATTATAAACCTGTTGAAGCTAAGCCAGCTTTTCATACATTATCTCTTATTCAGTAGAGATTCATACTGGATGTGTTTTATCAGTAATGAATATGGATCAGCCTATTGAAATATGAAAGTTGACTTCTGTTTCTTTTCAAATTTATTGTACGTAATAATAAAGTATACTCTGACATTATGTAGTATCCAAGTTAAATACTTATTTTTGTTGAACAATATTTGTAGTAAAAACAATATACAGAATTTGCTAGTACTACCCAATAATACGTACATACATACTAAATCTAGATTTAAATCTTTAGCTGCTGAAATGGGTATGGAATATTAGTTGTGTTCAACAAAATATCCATAATGGGATAAATTACTATTTTCTAAAATGTTGCAGCAGAATACATTATTGCTATAGAGTTTGGCCTAGTGATTAAGTAAATAAACAAATATACTTCTTATAAACATATTAAAAATATATGACAAATGCAAAGTTTTAAATAATCCTATGCTTGTCCATTATGAGGTAGTAAATTTTGAAAAAAAAAGAAGCCCATAATAGAATTACCTGCTTACCTTAAGCTTTTAAAGAAAAGAGGACTTAATACATTTTTTTTTTCATTTTGGCTTTATAAAAAAGACTAATTTCTTCAGAAGCTTTCATCCTACAAACGTTGGCTAGCTCACCACTCTAGTAGGTTAATTTATGGGATGAACCAGGAACTAGGTAGGGACTATAAAGTCACAAACATAAAATGATGCATATTCATTACCACAAAATAAAAATAACAGAATTAATTTCATTTCTAAAAAATTTTGTACAAATGAGAATAGTGACTGAATTTTCTTAGAAATCATTATTTTTAGTCCAATGCTTCAAAAAACAGTAAATGGATATTTTTTAACTTAATAGTCTTATGGATACAGCAGGATATAGTCATTCTTTTAATATGCAGGGAAGATAAATTGCATAAAAATACACAAAGCAAACCAGAAATATAAATTTTACCTTACATTAGTAAGAAAGTATCTCATTAGTTGAACATTTTTATTTAATTACTAAAATCCTCTTAAACTACAACAACGAAAAAAAACAAAAAAAGGAAAGATTGTGTGAGTGAGCTAAAAATTGCTCAGGCAGGGGGTTATGGTAATATATCCTTACTGCCTTCATATTTTGAAAAGTTATCAGCTCAGCTAACTAAAGCTACATAGATAAAAGATAAAAAGAAAATAGAATCACTCAGTTTATATTTATAGATTAATTAGATTAATTTATAGGTGTACAACTTCATCAGATCATACAATTTACAAATGCAGGTAATTTAATTGGGAAATAACTACGGTAACAAGTATAGTGTAGTGGTAACTTATAATGTACATAAAGCACCTCATTGAGTCTTCACAAACTTTCTATTATATCATTTTATCAAAACTGTCCCTCATTGGAATTTTGGTTAAGGACATGAAGGCAAATACAGGTGCAAAAATCTCTACTCTGAACAGAACCCTAAAGAAAAAGTGTGTCCTACTTCATGGAAGCATTTCAATTGTGACGCCAGAAAGTTTAGAGTTGGAATTTCTACCCCACCACTTAACAGCTGTGTGGCCTTGGGGAAATTGTTTAATCTTTCAGCAGCTCCAGATTAATCCAGTGGTGTACAAATTTTGATGCACATTAGGATTACACAGGAAGCTTTAAAAATTCCAATACCAGGCCCCATCTCATACAGTACCAATTAAATTAGAATGCCTTGGGGTACGAGCCAGACATATATATTTTTAAAGTTCTCAGTGATACCAATATACACCAAAATATGGGAACTGTGCTGGTTAATCATGTGTATTCCAGGGAGAATAACACCCATTTTACAGGTTTGTTTCATAAGTTTGAAAGAATACATGGTTAGCACATAGTAAATTATATGGCAACCAATATACCTTTAGTAAATGGTAGCTTTTACATTGTTGTTGTTATACCGCAATAAAACAAAAATAAGAGATAAAAAGTCGTAGTTGGAGGAGACTGACCTCTTTTACTACCTGGAGACACATGGTTTAACATATGCTACCAGTTCAGCCATGTTTTACATGCATTCGGTTTTTTTTTTTTTTTTTCACAGAAATGAAAATGGAGTAGAACATCTACTCCCATTTCCCATGCAAAATGTTATTCAATAATAAAAAACGTGAATACATACATAAGCACAATTATTAATCATGAGCTGTTACCAAAAATGATTCAAACTATCATGCCACTTGGCATCTCCTTAATACCATATTTATCATCAGATATTTCTGTCACCAAAGCATTCAAATTGTCAGATAAAAATCTCTGCCTGGGGGAAATATAAACTATGGCTTCTTGTAATGAATGAAAATGAAATGATTCCCCACAGTTTATTGCCAGACTCACTGGAAATAAAAATTACTAATTAAATAATCTTAGTTTAAAATAGGTCTGGGTCTGTCAAGCACTTTTCTTCATTGTGGTACAAAATGAGGATGTCCTATGGAAAAGTTTCATATTAACACTTTGATAAATCAGATTACAACTCTGAAAAGCACTTTTATAATCGAGTTTTTCCCCCACTTTAATATCTGAGTAATCTTATATTTAGGATAAATGGAGATAAAGTTTTACCTGCTGGCAGTTTTTGCTGGAGCAATCAACGAAATCTCATTTCTTGAATTCCACAAATGAGAGTAAAGTAACAAACCATTTCCCCCCAAATTGAATAATACCTGATTTCTGTATCTTCAGCATATCCTTTTTTTGTTTCATCATGACTTATATTTGCAATAAATTTGAGAAGAATGTTAATATTCATTGTTTCTGATTTCTAAGGACATAAAGGGGATGTCTTGGGAAAAAAATTCACAAAATGCCCCTTGGTACCCAGCCAACTCTTTTCATAATCTGTTTTTGAGATTTTTTAAAAAAACTATGCATAACTATTGATTTCTTATGAAGTGTCACATAAAGAAAGTAAAATAAAGAGACAGTTTCAGAAAAAAAGTATGGTAAATTCAGGAATTGCACACCTTTGCACAAGAGTTGTCAAAAGCACATGATAAAAAATTTCAGGTGGTACAATAAAATATTCTGTTCTATATATAGGAGTGTGGCTTTTATTTTGATACAGAAGTCAAGTGGGTGGCAACATCCACTTAAAATCTCTAAAGAGCTGAGTGATTATTCTTAATATATTTGCATCTTCCTTCTCCAGTCATCAACCTCAGCATTGCCTAGCACTTGGCTGACTAGTGGTTGAAGATGAGATGGATGGAAGGAAGCTTGATAAAACACTACTTTAAATATTTTATCATTTTAATAAAGATTGTTAATATAACACCTGGAGTTTAGGACTCTGTTTCCTTACTCCTTCAGATGACACAGATGCCATGGCATGAAAATCATCTAAAAAGAGCAATTTTTTTCCGTTGTCATTATTAATTACTGGTCCATGACTAAAAATTCCATTTTACAAATAAAATTAGAAATTCCTAACCTTCCTATTGGTTTTGTTCTTGAGTATATCCAAATATCATCCTGACTGGAAGACAGCATTTTGAAAGTGTATCAGTAGCATTAGAAAACAAAGATAGTTTAATCACATGAAACCAAAGGAAAATGTCTTTATACAGGTCTCTTTTTCATGAAGACATGGGCTGAGTATGATCTTTTTAAGGTTTGACTGCACACTCTGAAGCCTGTTGGGGTTAGAAATACTACGCACTAAGTAAAAAATATATGAAAAGGAATAATGATAATACTAAACACCCGTGTTCCTAAAAGGTCTGTAATTTCAGCAGAAAGATTGCCACTGAGTCCTCATTCATACATGCCAATGGGTAACAGTGACAGTAGGGAGGGGACTGCTATAAAATGAAAAGTAAATCAGGCTGTTTTAATGATTTAGAATTATATTGTGCTATTGTCTACAGTATACATTATCTGTACAATTAGTTTATTAAGGAGGTGGATATTCTCTAGTGATTATACTCTGGTGTACATACGTTGAGCATTCCTTATGAATCAGGGTCTAACCCCTCCAACTTTGTTTCATTACTATCTGCTTAGTTGCTGAAAGTGAGAAATCAGAATACTGATAACTAATTCAGAAGTTTCTATCTGGAAAAGATTTTAAAACAACAAAAATTAATATTTTAAGTGAAGTTGTGAATAAATGGTATTAGTTATATTAGCTATTAAATTATGTGCTAATTTAACTGCTTAACTCATTCTATTTGTCCTCTCTTTTCTCATCTAGCCAATTCTGTTATAGCCCAGAATCTCACTGCCAGTACTACCGCCTCCTTCTTCTTAATGGCGTCCCCTTTATTGATCCTACACACTGCATTCAGAATAAACTTCCCCATTATCTGACCAGTTCACTATCTTAGATCTATCTATCTATCTATCTATCCATCTATCTATATACATTTTTTTTCCATAGGTCCCCATTGGTCAGAAAAAAAACTTCTAGCAATATCCAACTGCAAACCTTAGATGAATTTTACTTGGATGACAGTGTAGGAAGTATTTTTGCAGCTCATGCCTCTGTCCTTTTCTTCGCTGTCCCAGCGTTCCCCCAAACTGAGTTAATTGTGCCAATTCTGGGGTACAAAAAGACTCTAAGCATATGTGTATCATAGCACTGGGCATTTAAATATATTTTTAATGGGCATTTATGTATTTAAGAATTTGTCTTCCACATTAGATTGTAAATTCTTCCAAACAACAGTTATATCTGGGTCCTGTCCAATAAACGGGCCTATTCCTCGCATCTTATAAACAGCCTGGAAGTAACAGCTGCTCAAAAACATCATTGATCAATTTAATTGAGGCAAACATAACAGACAGTATCTCCCTCTAGGATAGTTCTCTACCTTGCAATGCAAACTCTTGTAGCATTTTACCCATTCTCACCTCAAGTGCCCTTCACTCTTGTATATCTCCTCATCCAATATCTTTCTCTTCTGCAACTAAGATAAGTAATATCTAAATGTGTTGATTCCCTTGTTTAGGTGGACTGTCCATACCTCTTTCCTGCTCCCCTTCCAAAGGTATGGATTCATCTTTTCTCTCACAGACCTTCCTAAGAAATACAAATGGAGCCTGCACATACTTACTGCAGAGAAAAATATGTCAGGCATTTTGGCCTTAAAACAACCCCATGGAGAGTATCTTTTTTTATTATTATTATACTTTAAGTTCTAGGGTACATGTGCACAACGTGCAGGTTTGTTACATATGTATACATGTGCTATGTTGGTGTGCTGCACCCATTAACTCGTCGTTTACATTAGGTATATCTCCTAATGCTATCCCTCATGGAGAGTATCTTTATTTCCAATTGTAATTGAGGCAATTGAGACTCAGAGAGGTTAAGTAACTCCCCTAAAGTCTTAGAGCCAGGATTTGAACCCAGGTACATCTATTACCAATGGGTCATGATAAACATTGTAATGACACGCTGGGGGTGTTCTGTTCGCTGCATATGCCTTAAGGAGTGTGGAGAAACTATAAAAAGTGATGAGCAGGGCACTTAGATGTCTTGTTTATAAAGATGTAGGACAGTGATCTAACTCACTTTGTGTTCTCCGTCACCGTTGTTCTGTCGTGGTTGGACTAAAGATTCAACATAGACTGTTATTCATTCAACATTTAACTAATATTTATTGAGCCTCTTCTTTGTGCAAAGCAGAGGTATAACATTTAATACTTTAGTTTTCTAAGATTGAAAGTGATTTTACAGCTGAAGCAGGTTATTAGAAACTAAATTCAGAATAATTTTATAATGAGACATCTGTAGACAAGGAACATGGTGAACTGCCTACCTCAAGAACTTCTACAGCCTTATTTTTCCTCTCTCCCACTGTGTATTTTCTCTCTACAATTTAATAACTATTTTCACATTTCCTCTTTTAAGAAAGCCTATTACAGCATAATGCATTTTTCTCTGTTTAAGAAAATGCCTCAGGATAAATTGTGGAGGCAATTATTTTCAATGCTAACATCTTCAAACATGAAATCAGCATCTGGGCAATTATGACATTAGTCTGATTTAGCATTAAAAGGTAAAAGTTCATGTATAAATTTCAAAATTTTAATCATTATTTTATCAAGAATTTTGTGTCCCAACTACAGATCATTTTTGTTGCTGTGGTTCAACTTGTTTCTAATAGTCTTGTGTTTCATGTATGTACACAACAATCCTTAGAATGAATAAGCAAATACCAATTAAACATTCATATATGCATAAACTTGGATTTTGCCTGTATATTTCTCTTTTCTATCATATTCACATTAATGTAGAGCCAAGGCTCATTATCTGTGCCAACAGATTAGAAAGTAAATTGAGTAAAATAAATCAATTGATTATGTTTACTTCACACACCTTGCAATCATTTGAAAAGTTAGTTTTAACTCCCATTTCTCAAAAGCATGACTAATTAATAACATGAATTATTAACTGAAACATGATTTTTATAGGTTTTTACTTCTCTCTAGTACTTTATTGTTAAGGTAGAATACTAAAAAAATCATTTCAATGAGTAATAAAAGCAGCCTTGTAGACAATTTACTTGTCTATCCAGCTCCTAAAATTTCAAAAACTGTATGCACTGTCATATTCTTGGAAGCAGTGGAGGTGTGACTAGAGTGAAAAACAGTAGTTCCTTTTTACTTACATGTTGTTAAAAAGTATAAGACCAATACTTGCAGTTTTCTACTATTTTTTCTTTTATAAAATTCAGTTTAAACTTGGATTAAATTAAATCCAGTTGCCTGTTCATTATGTTTAAACAAGTGTTTATCTGCTTCCCAATTTTACACCAATCAAAATAGATGAAGGTAACTTTCTCCCTAGAGAATTCTTACTAAACTCAGAGAAATGTTAGCCACTCAACTGCCTGAACTTATCAAATGCCCAACTTATCCAGGTATGCATAAAATACTTATGCAGGTATTTTAGGTGTTACCAAGGAGAAAATTAAGTACACTGAAGAAACAATGTCTATTTTACCGACAAATTTTAGATCTGAAAAGGGATTTGGCCAACCAGACACAAGGGAAGACACGTTGTAGAAAGAACCAAGTAACAATATGTAAATATTATATGCATAGCCTCTGATGGTATGTTACATGTGTCGATTTAAATGAACTCCATTTTAGAATGAAATAAAATTAAATAATTAATTTTGTGGTTCCCAAGTATTCCTGTTCAGATATGGAATACTTTTGTAATCAGAAAACATGTTTAAGAAAATTTTAATGGACCTTTTGTTCAAAACAGGTGAAATGTCAACAGTTTTCCAAGTGAAAACTCTATCGGAGATGCTATTGCCACCTGCTAAGTGGCACAGAGATGCCCACTAGAAATTAATTGATAGATAATTGTGCATTAGAAAAATTACTTTATTCTTATCATATTGGCTTATCAACTTCATTGGACAGAATTTTATGTGTTACTTTGTAGTATGGTTAGGTTAATAATACTGCTACCCAAGGAACAAAAAAAAAATAGTTTTACTTTTTGTGATTAGACCAAATACCAGAAGGACATGGTTAATAGCTTTGTGGGAACTTTTGTAGTGTTTTGCATAATGAATGAACTCACC
Source organism: Gorilla gorilla gorilla (assembly GCF_029281585.2). NCBI lineage: Eukaryota > Metazoa > Chordata > Mammalia > Primates > Hominidae > Gorilla > Gorilla gorilla. The sequence goes on from NC_073228.2 coordinate 88,207,371, forward strand.
AAAGCTCCTATGATAAAATCCTCCTGACTACTCAAAAGGTTAAATGTGTATAAATAGATGACATTTTCCTATACTATGAAGAACAGTTGAATAATACTAAACGAATTGTTTTCCTTCTCAGGTACACTTATAAACTGACTGCTTTCTTGGTGTTAACCTTTTCATGCACAATCCTTTGAACTACTTATTATTAATTAATATGAGGAATATTATTAAATTTAAATTGATCATTCATGAAGACAAGGATGCAGAGTAAAAACAGAGAGAAGCAAAAGTTCTAAAAGACTATGGGGTCTACAAATAGGAATAATGAGAATGAAACAGCGAGGCAGAAACCTGAGTAGTATGTAAACCTTCATCGTAATGTGGTTAACATACAAACTTGAAAATAGTCCTCATTTTACAGAGGTAAACTGAATGGGTCTGTTTTCTTGGAATCAAAAATACCAGACAAAGGTATGTCAGAGCAATATTTCCAGTGACTTAATATCAGGGATCATGTGTCAGTTATTTTGATGTTTGTCTCATCACTTGCATGATGTTATTGCCACAGTCATTTTGCAAAATGTCTAAGTTTTTAGATGATAAGTCATTTCTATTGTTTTAAAATTCCAGTTTGACACCCAGAAGTCTGCAAAAGCTTAACTTCCTTAAAGAAAGAAGGTCATGTCAATGATAGCGTCATATATGTCCGAGAAGCATACACTTCCTTAAATAACTCTAGGTGTGAGTGAACTCTGATACAAGAAAGGAACTAAACCAAAAAACAGAATTACATGTGTGTTTAGTGGCAGTACCTTGATGATTTGAAACTGATGTGCACATTAACTAGAAATTTCACTAAGTTAACAGGCGGACATTCTCCCTCCCCCTGCCCCAAGTACTGAGTGATCCCCATTACTTTATACATAATCCTATGATTCTGAACAACTGGTATGTTTTGGTGAACTCTTATACCAGCTGCATTATTCTAAAGTGATGGTGTATAAGGCATTGGAAAACCAAATAACTAAATTGATTATGAAATTTTACATGGATAATAATCAGTTTTAAGGAGACTGAAAATGTTCGGTTGAATATGCTCAACTTCAGATAGCAGCCCCTGAGCAGCAGGTGATGGGGAAGGGGATGTGGGGGTGAACAGGTGATGGTTGCTCTTTAGTTTACCTATTTTCCTTTGTCTTTTAAATATGGGTTCGAGTCCACACGGTAGGTAATTTAGAATACATCACCTCTCTGCAGGTTACAAAGTGTCTAAATCTGCACAGTTGAGGAGAAGCAGGAATGAATTCAATAAAAGCTCAACCCTGCTAGTAAGACCTCTGTAAATACAATGACAAAAATATTGCTTACAATTTCATCGTCTGCTATTTTACTTACATGTTTTTATACATGGAGCTAGAGAACAAAATTCAGCAGAAAGGCCAGGACTGGACATTCAATGAAAATGGCTCATTGACAGCTTTTACCTCCAAAAGCTTCATCTACATTATTTTGGGAGAAAATATCTTTTGAAACAGATAAACCATTAACTCAGGTTTCTAAACCTTTTTTATAGTATGGACCTTTTTGTCAGTCTGGTGAAGCCTAAAGACCCTTCTCAGAATAATGCCTTCAAACCTATAAAATGAAATACAAAGAAATTGAAGGAAATCATCAAAATATTTAAAAATATGTGACTTATCAATGTATATGACGATCTATTAATACATTAAATAAGTAGTAGCAGATCTACTATAGTTTCATATTAGTGAAAAATGTCAATGTTATTTTACATTTGTGACATGTATTATGTGAAATGAAAATATCTGTGATTTCTATTAGTGACAAAATCATAGGTACTGCTAACACTATGATTGGTTGTTGCCTATATTTGTAGTTGATGAAAATTTTAAATTTCAGTCATCCAATAATACAAATAAACAGATGATTTTTATTTTCTCATCAAATGACACTTCTGTCCACCTATCCTTTGCGGTCCTTACCTACGGTTAAAAACCTTGCATTAAGCACTTACAGAGTGGGACTGAGAATGCCCTTATATTAATCCTTGTAGGAAAGTGCTAATGTTCTGTTAAACGGAAAACTATTAACAGTGGCAGAATCCAGAAATAATTCTATTGGAAAAGGAAATAGCATTATTAAGTTACTGCCAAGTAAGTATGAGGCAACATTTATATATCAAATTGTCATTTCAGGGATGTTTAAAAACTTTTGTGTCTGCCCAAGTGTACCAGAGAAAATATAAAGCAAATTTTCTTTTGAACAAACCACCACAAATATCTCTGGATTTTTCAGAGCTAAGAGCTGCGGTTTCAATTTTTCGGGGTTTCGTAGTTAGATAATAGTGCTGAGTATTTATAGGCTTCCTTATATAACTATAGTTCTATCCATTTTTCTTGTCAGAATGGTTTATTTTCTGTCCCTGCTCCTGTTTTCCTTGAATTTTAGTATTGGATTTACTGACTTTGCTCTGGCTCTCCTTCTTTTTATAGAACCATATTCCTCAAGTTCAATTTATTTTTAAGTTGGATACTTTATGTTTCCATTCCCTTTGGAGCTCTAAAAAGAACGTGTATTATTGACCAGATAAAGCTATTAAGGTAACTATTATGAAATTTCTTTTTAGGACTTCAGTCACCTTAATGGTTCTTTGGGGTTTAAGATATGCTCAAAGTAGAGTGCACCATAACCTGGGAGGAGCAGCCTGTGGCTATTATTTTCTACTCAGCATCTGCTCATTCTGGAACACTTGCAATCTGGCATTCTTCTCTACAGACACACAATTATATAAGGGCCATTAATGGTTTTAGTTTCCACATTAAAAGTATCTTTTCTTAGGCCTGCATTTTCTTGACCAGTTCCTATTCTGGAAACACTCTTTTCCTTGCTCTAATTCTGTATTCCTCTTCTGTTTCTTGGATTATCCTTTTATTTTATTTTTTTCGTACCTTTGCAAATAGAACTTCTTTTGCCTGATTTAAATTTTATCCTTAGCCATTTATACTTTTTACTCTCTTACTTTCTCCCTTGGCAATGCTATCTAATCTTATCACTTCATCATTCTCATGTGACCTGTAAATCTGAATCTTTGTTACCAATGCTTTCCTTAACTACAATATGCATTTTTAATAACTAGCTGTACTATCTTATCAGGATGTCCCAATTGCACCTAAAATTCAATATGCCTAAGCAGTGAAAAAGGTTGCCGTGCCCTCATTCTTCAGTTGAAGAAGATTGCTTTGAAGATGGGAACTCAAAACATGTATTTGGCTTTATGTCTTACATGCTGCTGGAAACCATCACTTCCAAGTGTGCTGATTCAGTTGAAAACTGCGGCTAGGGTCACACTAGCTGTTGCTGTCACTGCCAAACTCAGCTCCATAGTTGCCAGTCAAGTTTTATTGCAACCATTTGGAACCCTTGAGAGCTCAGGAAATCATGCCATCGTTTGAAAAATTGTGCACATTTGGTGAAAGATCAGGAACCATCTATATTCTTTCTTCTCTTCTGAGAAAGGCGTTTGTCTCTGCTGTTCAGCAGTGTGATAAAAGCGGAAATCCCGGTGGTTTGTGCTATAATTTCCCCATTGTGAAATAACCAATTGAACCTCACTCTGACAGTCAGGCCCAAAATTTCACCTAAGTACCCAAGAATGCCACATTAACATGTAGAAGATATTGTCTGGCCCACAAATTACATTTTAACAGTGTTCCAACTTTCTAGTTCCAGGATGACTTATTTTCTAGTAGTTTCCTAACAGAGAGGTTTTTTTGTGTTTTTTGTTTTGTATATATTTTATTTGGGTTGTCCCCCTGCTCCTTTTGTAAGGGTGAGGGTTGGAGTGATAGCTGAAAAGAGTGATATTTTCAGTTTGAGGAAAATGCAATATTTTTCAATCATCCACTACAGTTCTAAATTTTATGAGAACTAAATCAAGTTATGCCATTCTCAAACTCTCTTGATGTCTGAGTACTTCATCTTTCTTTGTCTTTGAACTGGAAAATATAAGAGCAAGTTTTAGCCTGGAGAATAAATGCAAAACTAAATTATAATCCCTGGACATATACAGTTTAGCACATAAGGGGAATGTTGAAATAATTTGAAAACAAAAAGTTCTTACGGAATGTTTCAGTAATTATTTGCAATTAAATACAAAACTGTCAGGTAAGGAGAATACCACTCCATTTGTTGGAAGTATTTAACAAGTCCCACATGGTCTATTTGAACATTTTGCAGATACTTGTTTGTCTATCCTTTACTACATTATAACTTTAAGGTACAGTAGGTGAACCTTCAAAGTGTGATAATTCTGTACAAAACTGTTGTGTAACATTTGGAAAATCAGAGGCATCTGAATGAAGATAGAACTTCCATGTCAGGCACAAATAATCCAATTTGCTTTTGTTATTGAGTCAATTTTTTGTGTTTATTGTTTCAAAAACTTCATCCTGCAGTAACGTTGAAATCATTTCTTTCTTTATTGATATACTTGCATAGAGTTCTGGATTTTTTTAACTCACAAAAACATGTTTTAAAAGAAGTGAGAAATTAAGTTAAAATAATTATATATTCAAGTATATATGGTTACAGTTATTTGTAAATGTATCTCTATATATTTATAGGTAGATTTTAAATGTTATGCACCTCAGATTTACCCATAGTCAATTCCTTTATTTATTTATTTTTAATGTTCACAAAAGGTATCAGCCTGAGGCAAACTGTCCTTCTGTCCCACTGGAGTTTTGGATTAATTTTTATTTTATGTATTTCAAGCAAAGTAGAACAGTCTTAAGTTAAATTAGCCAATGCTTTCAGAGACAAAAATCATTACCAAAGTACCCTGTTCAAATTTCTAAAACAGAGCAGATATTTGTTATATGGAATAAAATAAGATTAAAATTAAATATTTATTTTTCTTTGTTTCTCTTTGACTTCTTGTTACATTTACAAGTTAAAATCTATTCTGATGTTTTAAAAATCCCTTGTGATTGCACAAAAACATACTTATAAGATGAATTTTTAGTATGTAAACATGGTTTGGCATGGATAGATCACAACCCCAAATGAAATTTCATGACTCTATATTGTTAAGGCCTAAAAGATAAGATATCTTTTAGGTGCTATCACATGTTGGTTAAATAACAATCTTAACTCATCCACTAAATATTAAGATTCTTAAAGACAAAGGATCTGTTTATTCTTGAGGATTCTCAAAGGATCTATTTATTCATCATTTTCTTTGTAAAATTCTCATCTCTACCACCCCCTTCTCTTTCTGTTTGAGTATATACTATACATTCTTATGGTCTCGGCTTTCATGTCACTTTCCTAAATCCCCCAAACAAAAGGCTTCCCTGTCATAGGCTCCCTCTTTTTTGCCCTCATGGCACTTACCATATCTTATCATTAAATAATACATAATTCTTTTTTCTCTCTCATTAATCTGTATATTCTATGAGAGTAGGAACTGAATTCATTTCAATTACCATTGTTGTCCCGGCTTTAGAGGGTGAAGCAATTTGTTGAATGAATGAGTTTATTCATGTATGTTCTTATAACCTTGTACACAGTTATGCTAAGAAAAGCTCAGTAAATATTTGTGGCTAGTTTATTTGATCATATAATTGAATACATTCACTATATTGTAACATCAGACTTAGGCAGTTTTCTTGTAAAACTTATGTGTGTTTTCATTCTAATTTTCACTTCCTTATAGACACCTTTTTTAAAAAAATAATTTACTTCAGAATTTCTCTATGTTTTCCTTTTGTCTTGTCACAGCTGCATAGGGAAGAGTAGGAATTTAGTATTATATTATATAAAACTATAATCTCTGACCACTTTTTTAGAAAATACTGGAATTATTAATTCTGCTCTTGTCATTCACTAAAATCACTGCAAACATTCATTTGCTTGTCATTCGCTAAGATACCTGATCAAATAACAGTGACATCTTACAATAACTGCAAACACACAAAAAGATAAATCAAATTGGGTATTTGTGGTTCATATGTTTTGATAGCCTTTTATAAAAAACACAGCAACTATCTCCTATAATGATTTTGGGTAAATAATATTTATTTAAACTTATATTAATGCCACAGGAATTTTTAAACTTATGTATCTGTAAAACATGGTATGTAGGCATTATACCTAACATCTACACTGCTTGTTCTCAAGGACATACACTAATTTACTAAAGAAGGACAAGTTGTTTGCATAAATAATAAAACTTAAAATCACATATTATGACAAAAGAAAAGGTGAGATATACAGGTTTTTTTTTCAAATAACTAAAAAATCCTATGCGTATATATTTATGCAATTATTTCTTTATTTATAACAGTTATTGACCTAGGTGTTTTACTAGGTATTTTAGGTATTTTACATATGCTATGAATTCTAATCTGCCTATCAATCTACATCCATCAAAAGATAGTATCAATTCCATCTGCAGATAAAGAATCTGAGGCTCAGAAGGGGCAATGTACTTGTCAGGACATATAGTTACAAATAGAAAATGTTTAAACTTCCAGTTCTATTTGAATGTAAAGCCTGCACTCTTTCCTCTTATGCTGTTGTCACTTGCCAAGGCCACTCATCAAGTGTAAGTGTTTTTAATATGTAGAGTATAATAACAGCATCCCTTTACCCTACAAAAAACAGGATCATATCATGCTTAGGGCTGCAGGCTCTGCAACTTCAATGCCTGGGATTAAGGCCAGGTTCTGAAGTTTACTAGCCAGGCCAACCTATGCAAATTAATCACTCAATAGCTCAGTCTGCTCTATAAAATGGAATCAGTAATAAAGAGTATCTAGTACAAAGAATGCTGAGAGGATTAAAAAATCAATATTTAAAGTACTTAGGAAGGTGCTTGACACATAGTAATGCTTAAAATCAACATATATGAATTGGTGAAAAGATACAGTTTAGTAAACAAAAAAGATTTGCCTGTCATTATTTATAAATTTGTCTTTTAAAAAGCAATAATTAAATATTGAGCATAACAATACAAATCTCATCATGTACTTATCTCTACAATGTTTTAGCAATTTTCAGTGAATAAGTATGTTCTTAAACAAATATACTTGGTAGTACACATTGATATCAAAAGAAAGAATATAGGGGCTGGGCACCGTGGCTCACACCTGTAATCCCAGCACTTTGGGAGATTGAGGCGGGCGGATTTCCTGAGGTCAGGAGTTTGAGATCAGCCTGGCTAATATGGTGAAACCCCGTCTCTACTAAAAATACAAAAAAATTAGCCTGGCGTGGTGGCAGGCACCTGTAATCCCAGCTACTTGGGAGGCTGAGGCAGGAGAATTGCTTGAACCTGGGAGGTGGAGGTTGCAGCCAGCCGACATCGCACTACTGCACTCTAGCCACCTGGGAGATGGAGAGAGACTCCGTCTTTAAAAAAAAAGAATATATATATATATATATTATATATATTTTATATATAATATATATTTTTATATATTTTTAATATATATTTGTATATATTTTTAATATATATTATATATATATACACACAGTATATATTGTCTATGTTTATGTGCTTGGAAATACTAGCTAATTTATAATGATGGCTAAAACAGTTAAAGCTGCTCCAATAATGAAGATAAGAAAATACTGATTTACCACTTTCAAAATATATTCATAGGTATTATTTTAATATCCTTATCACAGAATTCTTAAACAACTATATAATTATCTAGATTATTTTATTAAATTTGCAAAAACTGGATAATTACGATATTTGGAAACATCACTTAATCCTTACTAGAAGATTTTAGTTTTAATTTTTAGTAAAACCCTCTGAGATCACCCAAGTGTTTTTTTGTTTGTTTGTCTGTCATAATTGTTTGTGGATGTTGCATTATAAGAGCTCCCTTGAAATCTGTCTTACTTTCCCAAAGTAGTGCCAGTGATAAAAATGAATTTGAGTGGCATTGCTGAAATTTAATAATGTCATATTTAAACAACGAGGAGGGAAATGTATACAGGTATTGTGGGCCACATAGTCCAATAAATGAGAACAATCCTAGTTATTTTTAGATTAGTTAACTAAAGTGTTATTAATTTTCATTGCACTTAATCTAGTTTAAACATCATGTTCAGTTAAATTTACATGACAAAGCTTATCTGTTCTTATGAGAATAGTTTTCTCATTCCAATTCATCATCATTTTCAAGCTGTTTATGGAAATAACTGTCAGAACACTTGAGCTTATAACATTTAAAAGGAATGAGGGGCTGCGCGCGGTAGCTCATGCCTTTACTTTGGGAGGCCGAGGTGAGAAGATCATTCAAGGTCAGGAGTTTGAGACCAGACCAAAGTGCTGAAACCCCATCTCTACTAAAAATACAAAAAAAAAAAAAAAAATAGCCAGGCGCGGTGGTGCGTGCCTGTAGTGCCAGCTGCTAGGGAGGCTGAGGCAGGAGAATCGCTTGAACCCAGGAGGCAGTGAGCCGAGATTGTGCCACTACACTCCAGCCTGGGCGACAGAGTGAGACTCCATCTCAAAATAAATAAATAAATAAATAAATAAATAAAATGAACAAGGGAATTCAATTAGGACTTTAATTAGAAGAACTGATGTAATGCTGTGATAAATACTACAGGAACATCTAAATGATTTTCACATATTAAACGTAATTTTATGTAAAATATAAAAATAAAACTTAACCAAACCTTGTAATAAATAAATAAATTAATTAATTAAAAAAGAATCGAGATCTTCCAAAGTAAATAAATTGTATGAATCACATCTAGAAGCCTAAACTGAAATTATTTAAATCAGAAATATGTATTATTGCCTTAACTCCCCTATAAGTATAATTAGAAAATAATTACTTAAAAAACTACAGAAAACTTCTTTTGGCTAGTATTAAAAAGTTTATTATTAACATGAAATAATTTCATTGTTATTGAAAATGTTCAATAGGTAATTGATTTGCATAATAATTTTTACCACATAATTTTGCAACAGGTCCTAATAGAGTTAGATATAAATTTATTCCTTACAAAGTAAAGGTGCTTAATAGCTAAATTAATTAAAGACATACATTACAGTAAATAATTCACAGTTATTTTTGTAATATTTATCAAGGTAATATCTCAACAAAAACATCTTGCTTTTAATTGTTTAACTTAAATATATTTGAGTTTTTAAAATGTGGTATATCACTAGTTTTGAAAATATTTCATTTAATTGTATTGGCAAAGGCAGCCTTAATATACAGTTTAAAATTGAAAGTCTGGTAAAAAATGAGGGAAAGGCTGCCCTCTGGGACATGCATGATACAAAGTCCAGAAGAAAGGTTGTCAATCATTTTCCAGAGTAGAAACCAGCACAGGAGTTATCATCTATGTATTGTCAACAACTTCCAAGATCTTACCTTCAAGCAGCTTAGAGCTGGTACCACCTGTAACCTGTAGGTGCTTATATGTACCCCACAGTAAGCAAATTCTCTAAGTTCTCAATGTGCAAAACTAAATCATTACCCCTTTTTACTCTAGATTTTCTAAAATCTCTTGAGACTACAGAAAAAAGTAGAACCATATCCTAAGAAACCTAGACAATAGACAGAATAAAGATCCTCAATTTGTTATATGTCCTTAAAATTTAATAAAATAAAAGCAAACACTCCAATAGGAAAATATTTTAGGGAACTCTCTAGGTGACTCTTTCTGATCTCTTTGTCAGCGCATGGAGAATAGAGGAAATGCTAGAAAGCCAGATCATATGACAGTTGAAGGGAGGCATGCCACTATCACATGCATCTTCAAAGAGATGTCTGAATTTAAATATAAATATTATATCAATGTAAAGTTAATTCACAAAAAAGCAAAGGTTTTCATTAAACACAACATGAAAAACTGGTTGGAAGACACTAGGCACAAACTAATGACAGGGCAGGGGCATCTCTCCCTCTTTCATAGCCTTACTGTCTGTCTCATAAACCCTTCATCCCCAGCCTATCCACTCGACCTGTTTCCCTATTCCTCCATGCCCTAGAGCTCCACATTCTAGGTCTCCTCTTCTAGGATATCCACACCCTCATGTGCCACTTCTTAGACTCATTCATCACTGCAGAGTGACACTCATCCCTAGGCAGGGTTCTTATGATATGTCCCCTATTCAATCCTCCTTTTAGGAAAATGGGAAGGCTTCTCCCCCGCAACTGTTCCCCTAGTCAGGCCTCCTATGGGTCAGAGGTGGTCTTACCCTGCCTAGACATGCTCTAATCCAGGTATTGTTTTAATCTACGCCGAAGTTCCTTCCTGGAAGGTTCTCTATTCAGGTACAAATTCTCTATTTTTGCTGAATGAAGGTGAAATAGTCACTGACATCAGTTTTTTTGTTCATCATAATATTAATAAGATGTTCACTGACAGACATCTTGGAGGTGCTTTTTAGCACAACTTCCAGTGTTGACTGAGCAGCCATCTTCAAATTCCATGAAACAGAAATGGATGCAAGTGCTGTGCCTGGGACAGGCCAAAGAGAAGCTGAACCTGAGCTTGAGTTAACTTAGTGGGTGGTTAGTTAAATGCTTTATGGGAAGGTTTCTAGGTTAGTTGGTTGGATGACTATTGGTCTAGTTGGCTGTATGGTCAACCTACTTACTCAGCCTTCCCTTTCCATCCTTCTGTGCCCTGCACCTTTCTTCATCAACTCATGCTCAATGTCCTTCCTCAATTACTTTAAGCTTAGAAAGTTTTTTTTTCCCAATTCAAGATTTCTCTATGATATTCAGAGTTTATTATTTTGTGTGGTTTGTCAGGACTACAGTAATAAGCATCCGATTTTATATCATTATTTTATTTATATATACTTATATACCATTCAACAATATTTCCTATTTTACTTTATAAATACCATGGCCAAAGAGAAAGAAAGAAAAAGAAAGTGAGAAATACATTTCTTACTATGGTTGAAGAGAAAGAACTATGTGGTATGTGTCTGTGTCTGTGATAAAGAATGGACGTGTCATGTATATTCATGTTTATATTATACCTCTGTATTTAAACAGGTATCTCAGTCTTGAGGAAAATACACTGAGTGGGGAATCAGAAACCTGTAGCACTGCTTCTGTCACTAAATAGCTGTGAAAGCTTGGGCAAACAACATCAGGTGTGTCTCAGTTTGTGCATCTGAAGTCTCATCTGCATCTACATTCGGAATTTGCATAATGTTGTTGTGGTGCTCAGATCATACAATATACGTCGAAGCAGTAGCAGTATGAACTTTCCTCTAATTGTCCAACAATTATAAGGCTATAGCACTAGTATTATTAACCTGTGTTTGGGCCCATTTTAGGCCCCATCCCATTGACTTTAGTCCTGTTACTACTTTTTTCCCAGCTTTTTTTTTTTTTTTTTAGGTAAGTGGTGCTTTCTGCCTCTTTGTAAACACTTAAGGCAAATAACTGCCCTGTCATTTGATGCATCATTTCAAGACCCTACTTTCTTCAGCTTCCAATAAGACAAATAAATAGTGTGCAACATTCTTGCTAGCGTGTGGGACGGCCCAAATGCATCCTCCTTTATTTTTACGTTTTATTTATAACAGAGGCTAACTGATTTATTTTATTTTTATTTCGTTTCTTTTAGAGATGGGTTCTCACTGTGTTGCCCAGGATGGTCTTGAGCTCCTGGGCTCCTCTCACTGAGGCCTCTAAAAGTGCTGGGATTACAGGCATGAGCCAGTGTGCCCTGTCTATCTGGTTTCAATGCCCTGAATTTACTCTCAGAACCAAAGTGTCACTTTGGTGGTAGAAATTTCGGTCATATGCATAATCATAAACCAAAATGGGATTCGTGGAACTTGAGTATCTGAGGAAATGTTATCATTCTTTTCAGGTCACAAGATACCATTTCTATGCATATTGTTTACTAAATGAGACATCCTAGAGAATATGTGTGCATTAATAACATACCACAAATATGAAAAGTGCCATTTCAATGGATTATGCACTCTGAAGGCAAATAATATTGATTTTGGCCCAGATTTCAAAATAAATTTAGATGATGTACATAAAAATATGTATGCATACATATATGTGTGTGTATATATATATACACACACACACACACACATACACACACGTGAATACTTACTGTATTGACAGTTTCTTCCCATAAATTCGCCTGGGCACTCACAGGAATAGTTAGCAACAAGATCTGTACATATTCCACCATTTTTGCAAGGCTCAACTTCGCATTCATTTATGTCTAAGAAAAACAGAAAGGGCAGAGGAAGAGAATTATTGGTAAAAAATGATTAGATATTGGAAAGTTTTAACATTTGAAATACAAACGTCTTAGTAATGCTATTCCTTTGTTTGTGTGTAGGCATGTGTGTGTTTAGTCAGTAATACAAATGCTGCTTAAAATCAACAATTTAATAACCATTAGATTTAATCAATTTCAAATAAAATTCAGAATACAGATGAAAGGCCAACGGAACTAAACCACTCTCCCATTCTGAAAATAAATATGAGTAGTTTGGGGAAATATTCAGTATATCCTTAGAATTAAATCAAACAAATTAACCCTGATAGAAAGATGAATTGGTTTCACTTACAAGATCGAGAAACCTCCCCTGCAGCAACAACTGCCAATTAACACTGTCTCATTTCATCTTAATTCATTACAATTCTAACTGACAGAGATGTTTTAGTTTCTAAATAGTTCGTCTTTGATGAATACGATGAGAAGCAAATTAGAGTTAATAGCTAAAGCTCGTTACATGCAAAGTATAATAAATGTAAATGGTGATCACTTCCTAATCTCATTCAAGGATTTCTAAAGTTAGGATGACTAAAGGGACTTACCTTTGATATACTACTATTACATCTGATGCAAAATCACATGAAACATAAAACATTGAGCAAATTATACTACTTTCCTTGCTAATTTTGGACAACAGAGAAAACAAATATGACTTTGAACACAAAAGAAACAATGACTAATTCAATCAATCACAGATATTCACAAATCATTCCCTTTTAGCAAAGCACCATGCTGGATTCTGTGGGAGCCAGTACAGTAGTTGGAGAGCACACACCACTCCCCATCTCTTCCTCATCCTATGAGCTATTCCAGTTGAGCTCCCTATCTGCTTTCATTTCCATAACAGTTTGTTGTTGTTGTTTTTAACTGTATTACAGACTTGGAAATTGTCTGTTTATATTTAGCCCCTTTCACCTTGTCAGAAAGTGAGCTCCACAAATGAAGTTCCTATCTTGCCCTGTTCCTTGTATTCCTGAAAATGCCACACTCCATCTGGAAAACTACTGAGGCTCAATAAATGTTTCCTGACCAACTTTCTACCAAAACAATAGAAATAGTCATGTGCACAATCTTAAGACATTTTATTCCAGATTTGTAATGTGCCTTCTGATACCCTATAACATATCAAATGATAGTTCTGAAGTCTTGGGTTATTACAGTTGCTTAAAGCAAGATGATCATTAAATTACTTCTAAAAGGAAACAAGGAAAAAAGTATTCGAAAATCTCAATTTTGCCCTTTCTTTTGACATTTTTTTCTTCTAATTAGTATCCCCTCCAGAAAGCAGAGTTGGTCACCTTCTCATTCTAAGTTCACTGTAGAAAGCCTGGTCTAAATTTCCTTAGGTAATAACTTTCTCTCAAAAAGCAGCCCTTTTGGTTTCTGGTTGACAATCATAGCTTAAGAACAGAGATAATTCATGACTGTGTTCAGAAAAAATAAAAATAATTTGAGTACCTCATAACTTCAAATAATAGGATAAAATCAGAATCTGCTAATCTCTAAAAAGATGGATCTGTGTGCTGTAAAGTATGATAGACTCAGCCGGGCGTGGCGGCTCACACCTGTCATCCCAGCACTTTGGAAGGCCAAGGCGGGTGGTTCACAAGGCCAGTAGTTCAAGACCAGCCTGGCCAACATGGTGAAACCTTGTCTCTACTAAAAATACAAAAATTAGCTGGTGTGGTGGCGTGTGCCTATAATCCCAGCTACTCAGGAGACTGAGGCAAGAGAATTGCTTGAACCCTGAAGCCTGAGGTTGCAGTGAGCCAAGACTGAACTACTGCACTCCAGCCTGGGCAACAGAGTTAGACTCTGTCTCGGGGGAAAAAAAGTATGATAGACTCCTAAATATTTGATACTGAACCTGTACAAAAATGAAGGATGGATGGGAGGGAGGGAGGGAGGGAGGCAGTGAGGGAGGGAAGGAGGGAGGGGAAAGAAAAGGTGAGTATAAGTCATTTCTTTCCTTTTTAAAAATATAATAAAATCTCAGCTCTCTTTGATCTTATCAAAATTTCACTTAGTCTTAATATTAAACTATATTTATATTGGACTAACACACAAACCATTTTCATTAAATTTTGTAAGCCACATGAAATGTTACTTATTGTTGACAACTCAATTATGCATGACAATAACAATGTTTGGCTACCTTGGAACATGCCCAATATGTCTTAACCTGTATCTTCTCTACTACAGTTTGTTTTAGATGAGAACGTGTAACTGGTTAATGTCTCCATATCTTAGAGAAAACATTGCCGTATTTTGTAAAGTTAGATGCAAAAATTTATTCTCATATATACTTAGAGAGAGGAAACTAAGTGGTCATGTCTGAAGGACCCACATAAGCAAAAGATAATTTGATCTTAGACAAGAAGAAAAAGTTTAATTAAGATTAATAAGGATGTGATATAGATGACAGTCAATTTCCAAGCAGGGAGCCAGAATGAATCACAACTTTGAAGAAGAATGTTCATGATATGATGGTGTGTTTAGGTACAGGAGTAAAGCATTTTGGAGCAGAGAAGATGAAGGAGAGTGCTAGAATCCCATGTCAGAGTATGTAGATAGGGACCAGATTATGATGAACCCTTAGTGCAGGCTGAGGCAACTGGGTTTTATTTTTTTGGCAATGAACATTTGGAGCAGGATGAGAAGGATTAAAGGGTATTTCCTTCACCCTTCTACTTTAGAAGAACCTAGTGAAGCCATATGTGAGATGGACTTGAGAAATGAATAAAGGAAGATGGGACAGAAACCCACAAAAGATTTGATGTTAATAGGTACAACATATATTTTATGTCTCATGTAAGAGGCTCTATATATTTTCTCATTTTAAGATTGAAATATATCATGAGTAAAATCAAACCCAGCTCTTGCTGATTTGCAATGTTAATAGAAGGAAGTTCTCATAGCCAGTGTGAGATCAATAATTATTATACATACTATTAACGATACAAAGACACTGCTGTTTTTTGCTTCCTTAAATCTTCCAAGTCTTTACACCATAAGTAGTAATTAAAATATGTGAGCATAAATCTAATTGAGACAGATCAACCTTTAAACCTTCCAGTTATAGGCTCATCAGGCCCCATCTATAAATCGTCAGCAAAGCAAGTTATAATTAAGGACACCCGATTCTAAAAAATCAACAGTTAACACGTTTACCCAGAGGTTAAGATGAAGTGGAATGAATTGGAATGGCATTTGCTGAAGTGGAAATGCTTTGTAGACACACTCAATTTGTGATAGAATGACCTTTTCATTGTTTAAATGTGCATTTTTCAATGTTTTTAAAACTCAAAAACTACTTAAATATAAATTCATAAAAATATACATGTTATCTTAAGTTATCCATATTTTTTAATACAGTAGCTAAGTTAGTAAAACATTTCTGCATAGGTACATACCCAGTAATACACAAGCTTAGAAGACAGTTGCAAATTACACAGAAGCACTTACGTATTTGTCTAATGCAGGAGTTCTTTCAGCAGTGAAGGCTATTTGCACTGTAATTAACACTGCAAGCAATCTAAATGGAAACTGACCTCAATTTGTATAAATCATGTTTAATTAAAGACTAGATAAAAACGTTCACAGAATATAGTGCAATGAAATGAAACTTAAACATATTTGCAATAAATTACATACACCTATCTTCGTCACAGATCAACACATTATCATTGCCAGAAAAAAGTCCACATCCATTCCAAATATACTACTAGGTTATGCCATTTAATTAATGAAGAAAAAACTGATAAAGTAGCCCCCATATGAAATAGAAATTTCCATATTTGGTCAGATTTATAGTTTATTTATAATAATAATATCATTTATAAGGTCTTGCTTCATAAAACAGCTTCAAAATATGACTTTATAATCAAGACAGTCAGCTGAGTCCTGAAGTTATAAAACTTTGCTGCCAACCTTCTTGTGTCACTGAGGCACAGTGATGAGAGCTGCACGTGAGTTTCCAGGTATAAACTCATGACGCACCCTTGTTTCCTGAAATTATATATAATATATATAATTTCATATATATATGAAATTATGAAATATATTATATATATTTCATAATTATATATATTATATATAATATATATGACATATATGCAATATATATGTATTACATTTTGTTTTGATTTTTTGGTGGAAGAAGAAAGAAGAAGAAAGAAGAAGGAGAAGAAGGAAGAGGGAGGACAGAAAATAATAAAAGGTAAATAGTTGAATTTCTCTGAAAGGAAACACAAATTACTTTGAACCAAAAAGTACTTTACAAGTATTCCCAGCTCCTTGCCTCTGTTATAACTAATTACACAGATTCATTGATTTTATATGCATAACTCAGACTCTTTATCAGTATGTCATACATAACCCACATTACAGATTTGTAAATGTGTTTGATCGTCCTTCTCTTTGGCTTGGGTTTTTTCCTAGCAGAAATGCACACTCTGGAGATTTCGCTGTGAGAAGCCTACTCCAGTAATTGACAAACTACTCATATATATATATATACACACACACACACACACACAGATCTATCTATCTATCTATCTATCTATCTATCTATCTATCTATCTATCTATCTATCTGTCTATCATGTTGAGCACTCCTCCCTTAGGCAATTCACCTTATGCACATCCACATCCTGAGAAATGCTCAGTTACACCTGGTCTTCTTTGTCCTGGATCTTTGTCAGAACCATTATTGTACAGATTATAGCCAAAAGCCCATGAAATTGACTTTACAGTGGTAGGCTGTCAGAGTTTTTAAAATGGAAATTATATTTGTTAATTCCTTATTGGTGCCTTCAAAACAATGCATTGTCTGCGCATGACTTCTTGTCACAGAAACTGTGTGGCTTCTTCTCAGAGAATTATATTGAAAAATTCAATAATCTCATTCTTCACTACAGATTCCGCTAGTTGGCCAGAGATGAAACAGAGAATTCTTGAGTCTAATTCCCAGGAATCTCCTCCTCTGGAGACTTTTAAAACTAATTAATAACTAATTAATTAGTTTGTTTTCAACTGGCTCACCTTTGCAATCTGCAGAGTAGGAATGGTAGCAGTTTTCACTTCTGGGACATCATTATCCCAGTTCATCCTTGAGTTCTCTCAGAACTCCTCAGGAAAATGCCATCTGTCCTCAGTAGTTTAGCTACACTTATTTCACCAACATGGCTTAGATATTTTGAATACTGACCACCATTTGGACCAGGACATCTAATCCTTCTGGGGATAGATATCTATCTAACCTCCTCCTAGAGAAGACAAAGACAATGTATTTCAACCATAAATCTATCTCCTCTTCATAAGTAAGTACATTGAGGCCCCCAAGAACATCAAGAAGGAACATGGTTCTTGGGCTGAACATACTTTTTTGGATACATTAAAAGGAGACAATGATAGACGGTGACCCCCCCACCAAGCTTTTTTTTCTTTTGCGAAGACAAAATTTCTCAACTTCTTTATGTCTTTCCCTTGGGCTATCTTTCCTCCAGCAATATTGTTATTGACTGCTAATTGCTTGGCAAGACCTTATTTTTCAGAGCCTGCTATTTTTTGATCCTTAACAACACATCTTCCCTGGGCTCCCCATTAGCTATTAAATATTCTTCAGACCTCCCATGAGTGATTGCCTTTTAAAGTTTGACCTTTTATATTTTTCCTTATTTAAAGCCTATGATCTTTCAATTTCTCTTTAAAGATTGAATTTCTATTTAAGATGAATTTCTAGGAATTCGATTCTCCCACTCAGATGCTGAACTTAATTATGTCACAATCAGAATTATCTAGATAATTTATTTCCCAGTCACTTCTGTGACCAGTTTAGTATATATTTGAATCTTCTGTTCTTGAACTCCCTTTTGATCTGGCTTTCTGCTATATTACTAGTAATTCATTTTAAAGTAGCTAATTAAAATCAGCATTATTCAGTCAGAACACATCACACACAAACCTTTTATAATAATTTATTGATAACCTTCACTTACAAGAACAGTAGCATAACAAAAGCCCCAAATCCAAGAGATATTTATCCATTGTCTCCTTCTAACAAAGATCATATTCTCTGTCCATCTCTATCCTGACATCCTAGTATTTATTTTAAGATCTTTATTTAGATGCAAATGCCTTTGATACTAGTACGCAGGCAATATTCATCCCAATTATCTGGGTTGTTTACATTAATTATTCCAATAAAGTTTTATTTGCATTTACACAGATATTTGGCCAGTATGACAAGACAGCTATTCCAAGGGATATAAAAGCCAAAACGAGGGGAGGTAGAGGAGGGGTTATCAAGAGGGTGTTATGTCTCTATAACTCAAATATTTGATGACTTTAAATATATATATATATATGCAGAGGCCAATAAGAACAGATGCCTCTTTCAGTAAACATTTTCACAAAAGAGCAAACCACAACAAGGGATGTTACCTCAGTGGCATGTAGCATAGTCACTGGCCCTGCAATAAATATTTGTTAATTGGTAAGAAAGAACCGGGAATATTAGTAACCTTGGGATCATCATGTATGTACTGTAACAGTGAGTCCCTTGCTTGGGGCAGGTGCTCCAGCCTATTTCTAATGGTATTCTATTAAGGAAAAATGAAATTAGAGCAAATGCTTCTTTTAAAAGTTGGAGCTCTTAAAGCATATCAATGCACAAGTCATGCACTTAGAGATTGTGACTTAAATGGTCTTGGGAGAGACAAAGGGAGTAATATACTTTTTAAAAGGCATTCCAGTGACTCTGAAGCATAGCCAATGTTTGCAAACACTGAACAGAACCTCTGCTTATGAAGCACATCCATCCATCCACCCTTCCTTCTTTCCTTGCCTCCCTTCCTCCCTCCCACCCTTCCTCCTTTCCTTCCTTCCTTCCTTCCTTCCTTCCTTCCTTCCTTCCTTCCTTCCTTCCTTCCTCCCTTCCTCCCTTCTTTCCATGCATCCATCCATCCTTAGCTCTACACTAGGTACTAAGAATGCAACAATTAATATGTCACAATCTGTAATGTTTCTGAAGCTCTTACAGTAGAGTAGATAGACAAGGAAATAATCAGTTACAGTGTAAGGTAACAAGGGCTATAACAGGAAAATGCACAGTCTCTCAAAGGAACTCCAAATATCAAAACTAAATTGGTTTGGCAGACTAGAGGATGTTGAGTTTTAGAGAAGGAGTCTAGCAGACTAGGGAAAAGTGCTTTTGAATTACATGGAGTTATAAATAGTTGACTCTGTAAAGTTATTTTTCTAAATTAATATGTATTTCATTTTTCCTGATATCAGTTGTCTGCAAATCTAAGAGTGACTCCTCATTGTCCCATAGTTCTTTTCTCCAAGTGTGTAAGGTATATGTTTCCTGGTTTCCTATTTTTATTATTATTTATACAATTGCATATTTTAATGTTTCATCTAAAATTAACTACTCTATTCTTTAAGCTGCATGTCAAATTATTTCTCTCTCTGGTTTTAGCAGTCAATCTTAATAATCAACCATTTTGGAGTTTTTCCTATAGTGAGTTATCAGAAACCCCAAACTGGCTTAGGTGAGATAGGATTTGTATTAGAAGCTCAGCTATGATTCACATAGCTTGACTTTAACCATTTGTTCACTCATTCATTCATTAGAATTCTGAGAAGCACTTCCCATGAATCAGGCATTAAAATACATAATTGGATATATCTGTAAATAGAAGCAGCTCCTGTTCTAAGAGATCACTCATTTTCTATTCTTCTACACAGGAGACAGACAATTATAATACAATAAGGTGAAATATGTGCTTTAGAGCATTATGTACAAAATGTACTAAGATTATAGAAAAAGCAGTAGTTTTGCCTAAAGGAGATATGGAAGATTGCTTGCAGGAGGTAATACATTTGGTGCTTAAAGGATGAGCAGGAGTTTTTATAGCTGTATTAAATTAGGAAGAAACACAAAGAACATATTTTCAGAGAGAGCTGAGCACTTTGAATTTCTGAAGCATGCACAGGGACTGTGTGGGGGGATACTCTGAATAATGGCCACTATGTAGTCTGGGACCAGATTTTTATGGCCATATCAATCAACTTAAGGAGTTTGAACTTTAGTCCTTGGATACTGGAGAGTTAATAGAGAACTCAAGAAGGGTGGAAGGGGACATGGGATTGAATAGATCTGCATTTTAGAAGCTCATTCACATTCTCTAAAATTTCATTACTGGTATCATTTTGGAAAAATAATTCAAAAAGTGAGAAGGGAAATTTATGTTGAGTCCATATCACTCAGACTAGGTAGTAGGATGGCTATAATCATGTTTGGTATGTTTAAATACTTAGCTTGGTTCGAAATGTATATAGACTTCCTAATATTTACGGTTGCTAGATTTGGTAAATAAAAACAGAGAGTGTCCTTGCAAATATTTGAGACATATTTATAAGAAAATCTTTGTTTATCTGAAATTCAAATTTACCTGGGCACATTTTATCTAGAAACCCTACCTGAATTGTCAATTGGATGTGATTTCTCCCTATTTTTTCTTCCCTTTCCTATGAGCATTTTAATTTTCAGCATATGGTCATGCTTTACATTTTGTATATTCAGCAAACCCCAACAAAAACTACCTACAGTGGAAAATCATTATGGACAAAGAATCTTCCTTAGGCTTTTGCTGAAATTAAAATTTGTTGCTTGCATTCTGTTTATAATTTTACAGTTTACCTCTACATAAGGTTCACTAATACAAGTATAGCCAAACAGCACTACAGGATGGCAGTTAATGGATAACAATTAGCACATCCTTCCACGTGTAGATTACTTATTATGTACCAAACACTGTTCTAAGCCTTTTATATGTATTAACACAGTCTACAAGCTAATTGTTATTATTATTATGCCTGTTTTACAGATGAGGAAATCAATAAACTGAAAGTGTAAATAAGTTGCCCAGAGTCACACAGGTGGCCAAACTGAGATTAAAGCCCAGATAATTTAATTTGTCTCTAGAATCTATGCTAATCACCCACATGTTTCACCATCACTAGGGAATATTAGTACTCCCACTTCATCACCTCTTCTTACCAGCCTTCAAGGTATTATTTTATGTGCTAAGAAGGACAGATATAGGATAATACATAGTCCTTGTTCTCAAAACGTTGATAATAACCTAATATTGGCATTTCTCCTCTAGATTAAAGACTCCAGTCCTAAAATGTTAGTTTGGAATACACTTTTCCCCAATCCCTTTATTCGTCTTAGTAATTTCCTCAAAATCCTAAGTGGCTTGGGTTTAATGGGCATTTGTTCCCTTTTTATTCCTGAAATCCACAACCACTTGCTTATGTAAAAATGAATTTCCTTGACTCCTACAGTCTTTTATACATATCTTTTAACTTTACACTCAGATGAAAGGAGTTACATTTGTCACACAATTTCCTTTTTAGAGGGCATTGATATATTTCATACCTACAGAATTAAAATTTTGTCATTTTTTTTCTCGGTCACAATTCACCTTATGTAAAAATGTTTGAAAAATAGCATATATACTGAAAAGGACACAAAACAATAAAGTTACAAGCATTATTATAAAGAGACAACCCATATAACAACCACCAAGGGCAAACACCAGAATCCTGCCAGCAGTCCAAAGCCTTCATGTGCCACATTCATTCAAACCCTCCCCTACACCCACACAAAGGTGACAGATCCCCTGCTTGGTATGGGAGTCACAGACTTGCTCTTTGTATAGTTTATAATTTCGTCTCCTAAATATTTATTCCCAAAGAGTTTATTTTTGCCTGTATTTAAACTTTATAGTAAAAAAAAAATTCCGTATGTGATCTTCTGTTTGTGGCATCTTTCAAAATGTTGCCGGTGACTGCAGTGAGTTCATTTTCACTGCAGAGTAGAGAAATTGCTCTAGAGTATTTTACCATAAAATGTACCATATGCTTTTTTCTTTCTATGGCTAATGGCATTTGTAGTGGTGTTGGAAATAAAAGCATCAGGGAACATGCATGTACATATCTCTTGACAAACAAGTATGTTGAATTTTTTTTTCTGGGTACACTTAGGAGTGAAATGGAGGAGTCATAATAATGCATATATTTAACTTTAATAGATAATACCCAACTGATTTTAAGGTGGTTATGCCAATTTGCACTCTTATCACCAATTAATACCACTTTTGAAGATACAAACTATATGAAACTTGCAGGTAACCACTATTTCACTTTATGTGGAAGTGGAGGGTGGAAAGGCTTAACACCAATAAATCTTTTTAAGATACGTTTTTACCAAGTGGGGCTTTTAAGGGAATGAAATAAAACCTTCAGTTCACCAAGTTCAACTACATTTTTTTCTTCAATGACCTTAACTTAAAAAAAAAAAAACTCACACTAAAAATGCCTAACCACTGAAAGCTTGTAAGTAACGTTACATTCCAATAACAGGCACTGATACACAGTTAAATTTTATTATACAGAAAGATAATTTTGCCTAACCCTTGAATTAATTTCTTAAAAGGAACCTAATAAACCAACTATTATACACAGATACATGTAGACTCAGATAATAAAATTAAGAATACTTCCTGCTTCTATATTGTGATATCTTTGAAATTTTATATTATGGGCATAATTAAACAAAAATGATGTACTAAATGAGATTTCTAAATTATACTTCTAAAGCTATTGTAAGGATTATATTATACTTCTAAAGCTACTGTAAGGATTCAATGAGGTAAATTATGAGAAAAATATCTTGTAAACTTTAAAGACTGCAAATATAACTGTCCATATTATTATATGAGTTAAACCATATTCATATTGTTTGATAGAGTGTTTCTTGGTTATGGCCATGGAGGAAAATATAGGTGAATTTCTGATGAGGCTTTCTGTACACACATACTTCTACATTTGGGTTTATCATCAGAGTAAATAAATGGGTAGAATTTTTATAAATATTCTATAGAAGAGTAGCCCTGTCTTGGAGAGGAATGAAAGGCAGCATTTATCCAAAAAATTGCAAAGCATGTGGAAACTTTAATACACTGAATGGGATAATTCAACAAATACTCTTAATATACTTCTTTCCAAAATGGTGACATTTACTATTTTTTAAACTAACACACCAACTCTTTATCAATTTTGGCTGATAGATCACTGACATCTGTAGCTTAAAGACTTAAATTGTGGTTGGTAAATATAGAAAAGACTCCTTTTTTAAATTCTTAGGAGTTTCAGTCCTCATCAAGGTGAAAGAGCGGGGTGGCTAGATTTCCCTCATTCCAGAATCTCATCTACATAATTATAGGATATTTTGTGGGTTCCTGGCAGAGCTAGAGGCAACAAAACATCTGTTACACTCAAGGCCACCATGGAAGAATCTGCTTCAAGCAACAAACCCACTACTCAGTGCTAAAAATGCTGTCTCCAAGCCATTACTTTTTATATATTTTTATCCCATATTTATTGGTAAGTATGCCAAATCAGCATATTTTCTTCATTAAAAGTGATAATTTTGGGATTCATGAGAACTCTGCTTCTGGCCTAGACATAGTAAAAGGGACCAGAATTTTCAGGCAGACCCTCTTGTTTTAAAAAACAACAACAAAGACAAAAAAAAAAAAACCAAAAAAAACCCTCAGACAAAATATGTGAGACAACAGTGTTGAACATACTGAACATTAAGACACAAAGGACTCTCCCTCTTGGGCCATGGCATAGGGAGGGAGAATCCAGGCAGAGCCTGGTGAACTCTAGTGAAAGAGAGGGAGCTGGGAGTCTGGAGAGTCCACGGAGGCTAGTGTTTGTAGAACAGAATACCCAAGAGGAGAGAACTACACAGAGACAGTTCACCACAGAGATCTGCAGTCCTGAACACTGCCGTGCTCTCTAAAGTACTCAGCAGAGGGTAGATTAGCATTCACAGGGGAGCAAACTCCTGGGGAAAGAGTCATCTGAATAGACCAGAGGGAGCAATACTTGGAACCCACACTAGGCCAAGAGAACTGCCAATTCCCACCACTAAGACTGGAAAGCAAACTGTCTCATGGGGCATTGGGCAGAGGACCCAGAATGGTTTTGTCTTAGTAGTTGGGGATAATTAAACCTGGATTAAATAAATTATTGGTCCCACCTAACAAATCTTATAAGCAAGACCTAGAAGGATCAAACTGTTTCCAAATAACCTAACTATATAAGAAAACTAAGCTCAAGAGAATATATAGGACTACAAAGTACTGAGCACTCAGCAAGATAAAATTCATGTCTGGAATCCAATCAAGATTAACACCCAAGAAACAAAAAAGATATAGTTGAAAAGACAGTATATATTAAAATTAGCAGAGAAGTAATTAAAACAGTTATTAAAACTGTATTCCATATATTGAAAATATTAAATAGAGATGTGAAAAAAGAAAGCCTAATTGAACTTCCAGAGATGAAACTAACAATGTGTGAGATGAAAAATACGCCAGAAAGGAATAATAGCAAATTAGACATGCAAAAATAAAAAAAAATTTTAGACGTTTTAAGACATACCAATTGAAAATATACAAAATAAAATATACAGAAAAAAAAATCTGGGCATCAGTGATCAGTGGAACACATATAGTTAGTCTAAAATAGATGTGATTGGAGTCCTTGAAAACGGAAAGTATAAAATATTTGAATAGATTATAGCCCAAATTTTCCAAATATGATGAAAGCTATACTCACAGATCTAAGCAGCTCAATAAATCCCAAGAGTAAGAAACACGAAGAAAGATACAAAAAGGCACATCGTTATTACAAAAGACATCAAAATTATTCTGTAGATAAATGTAGTCTTTTCAAAAAATGATGCTGAAATAATTGAATATATGTAAAATACACTTAGAACTACATAAAAAAATCACTCAAAATAGATTGTAGATTACAAAGTGAAACCTAAAACTATTTTTTCTATATCAAATCCATAAACTCCTGCTCCCCAATGTCAATTTTAAGAGAATTAAAAGACAAACCACAGATTGGGAGAACATATTTGCAAATCAAAAATATGATAAAGAACTTGTATATACAACATACAAAGAATTCTCATAACTCAACAAGAAATCAAATAATTCAATAAAAAGTGGGAAAAATATTTGAACTGACAGTTCCTAAAAGAATATACATAAGAGTGGTAAATAAACATATACAAAGATGTTCAACCTCATTTGTCATTAGAGTATATAAATTAAAAGCAGAATAAGATGTCACTACCCAACGATTACAACAGCTAAAATTAAAAAGATGGTGCTGGTGAGGATGTGGAGGAATTGAACTCTCATACACTGCTGTTCTGATATAAAATAATGCAATCCATTTGGAAAACAATGTGACAGTTTTTCAAATACTTAAACACATGTCTACCATATGATTCAGCCATTCTACTCCTACATATTTATCCAAGACAAATGAGAGTATATGTCCACACAAAGACTTGTATGGATGTTCATAGCAGCTTTATTACTATAGTAATAACCCCAAACCTGAGACAACCTGATCTCAAAATAGTTATGCTGAGTGAAATAAATCAGACAAAAATAATATACAGTGTCTATTTTATTTATACAAATTTCCAGAAATGCAACTAATCTATCATCACAGAAAGTAAATCAGTGATTGGGATGAAGTTGAAGGGGCAGGAAGGAGGGATTACAGTGGGGAAGAAACTTCTGAGGGTGATGTGATGCAAATGTTTAGTATCTTGAGTAAGATGATGGATTCACAGGTTCATATACATGTCAAAACATATCATATTGTACATTTTAAATTTGTGTATTTTATTCTGTGTTAATTATACTCCAATAAAACCTTCAAAAAGTGATTAATTTTTATAACCCACATATTTTTTGCCTGTAAACTAAGAACTGCATACACACACACACACACACACATACACACACACCGACACTCCACAATAAAAGGCCCACAGAACTAATGAGGAACGTTAGCCTTCTCAAATTCACAAAAGAAAGGTTTTTGTACAATATACTTTTATTTCGATGTGAGAACCATGCAGTCCAAATGAAAAGAGGCAGGTCTTATGGGAGAGACTGAGTAGTTTAATAAAACATAGTAATAGGAGGAGCTGTATTCATAAAGATGAGAAAAATACTGATTTTTAAGGTAGTTTACTTCCTACTTTGCAGGTTGTTTCCACCACTCAAGAAAGTCTTTGCAAGAAGCCTTAAATAAAGATGAATGGGGAAAAATTAATGTAACTGGAGAAAATTAGTATCATTGCAAGATTTTCTATTGCTCTTATATTTTTGGTTTCAGGTTGAATTTATTTTTGTTATCATTGACTATCAGAAATCTGAAGCATATAAAACTATAATGGGGGTTAGCTATACCCTCCCTAATTGTTCTTTTCCAGAAAAATTTTCTGATGGAAGTTCATGAAGTACATTGATGTGTATGTTTTCTGTACTCCTATGATCTATTCAAGAGATTGTAATTTTCATACAGGAACTATGAAATAATAATAATTTTCTAGTTCTCTTTGCTTCTTCTTCTTCTTTTTTTTTTTTTCTTTTTTTTGAGACGGACTCTAGATCTGTAGCCCAGGCAGGAGAGCAGTGGCACGATCTAGGCTCACTGCAACCTCCGCCTCCTGGGTCCCGGTTCAAGCAATTCTCCTGCCTCAGCCTCCAGAGTAGCTGGGATTACAAGCATGAGCCACCATGCCCAGCTAATTTTTGTATTCTTAGTAGAGGTGGGGTTTCACCATGTTGGCCAGGCTGGTCTTAAACTCTTGACCTCGTGATCCACCCGCCTCAGCCTCTTAAAGTGCTGGGATTACAGGCGTGAGCCACTGCTCCCAGCCCTCTCTTTGCTTCTGTGAAGGATATAACTTTAAAAACTTATAAAAATATATGTTTAAAGGAGATTTTCATTATTAATTTCTTTTAATACACATTAAGATGGAAATTTCAATTCCATTAATTACATACTGCATAATTTTACATTGAAAAAGGAAGCCTTCAAGACAACAATTTCCATGGTATCCAATGAACCTGATTAAAATAATGGGCTATCTCCATAACAAGTGCTTAGATAAATGGTCCTATTCTGTCAGAGAGGAATGGGTCTTATTAGAAACTGCATTGCTCTGTTATGCTATTATAAGATTAATGCAGAAAAAATGTTTAGCTCCTTTTAATAAAATCCAATGACTTGTGAACTGGACTAAATGTCAGTAAATAGTAAGTGTAAGTGTAACATCGTCTACTTAATTTGGTTGTTTAATTTGGCCCTTAGTATAAAGATTTGAGTTGATGCAGCATCTTACTTCCCTACACTCATTAAATCTCCTTCTGCCATGTTCCAGAGAATAAAGGAGGGCTTATGTAGTTCTGATTAAATAAGCTACAGAGTTATCTTTAGAGGTGATATTAATATCTTCCCAAACTATAATCCATCCTTGAGGTACTGCAATATTTTAAATATTTTTGTTAAGACATGCAGAGGTAGAAAAAAGACTAAGATATATTGATGAATTTATTTTATTGAATATAAAAATATATATTTTTGAAATCTTTAGAACACTATAGATACTAATATACTATACTAAATTCATATGTTATGAAAATACAGAGGTTACTGTAATTTTGTACAGATAAGCACAACTGGAACCTTCTTATTATCTATCAGCCATATATTTCTGTGAGTGTACAATTATTTAGCCCATGGCTTTTATTTTATTCTGTTCATTACCAATAGCTAACATTTCTCATTATACAAATGGGAAAATAACCCCTCAAAACTACCTCTTAATTTATAGTCCCTATAGAATTTTGTTAAATAATGTATTTAAACCTACTACTTGTTCATCAGTTTTAGCCATTAAGGCTGCTACAACACCCTTCATATCTCTTTCTTGGCTTTAAAGTCCTATTGTTATTATTCTTATTATTTTTTTTTGAGATGGAGTCTCGTGCTGTCACCCAGGCTGGAGTGCAGTGGCACGACCTCGGCTCATTGCAACCTCCGCCTCCCAGGTTCAAGCAATTCTCCTGTCTCCTCCTGAGTAGCTGGGACTACAGGCACCCTCCCACCACGCCCGGCTAATTTTTGTATTTTTAATAGAGACGGGGTTTCACCATATTGGTCAGGCTGGTCTTGAACTCCTGACCTCAGGCTGGTCTCGAACTCCTGACCTCCCAGGTTCAAGCAATTCTCCTGTCTCAGCGTCCTGAGTAGCTGGGACTACAGGCATCTGCCACCATGCCCAGCTAATTTTTGTATTTTTAGTAGAGATGGGATTTCACCATATTGGTCAGGCTGGTCTCGAGATCCTGACCTCAGGAGGTCCACCCACCTCGGCCTCCCAAAGTGCTGCGATTACAGGAGTGAGCCACCGCACCCGGCCTTGTTATTATTTTTAACATCAGAATTTGATTTACATTTTACAACATATTCTGTTCTGTAGTCATGTTCCAGTGAACTACAGCTACAGTTAATTGATATAACAATCACAAAACCTCCATGGCATACGATACTCATGTATTTATTTCTCAGACATCTGAGTGTTGCTGGGGAGTGGTGTCAAGAGATCTAGAGTGGGCTACACTAAGCTCTACTTTGAGATAAAGGTCTGCTGGGCTTGGTTCCTTGCTGAGGTTTGGGCTGAAGTCAGCTCCCTGTGTGATCATTCAGAGATCCAAGCTGAGGGTACAACAGCTATCTTTTGCTCCTTTGCTGTGATGATGGAAGAAGTTCCGAAAAGAAAATGAAACATGCAAAGCCTAGGCTCATAAGAAACTTATTGTCATTTCGTGTCAATGGCCAAACCAAGCCATATCTCCAAACCCAAAGTTAAGGGGTGAGAAAAATATATTTCTCCTTATAGGAGGATTTAAATGTCATAAAACAAGGGTAAGAATATAGGGACGGGCAAAGAATTGGGGCAATAATGACCATTTTACATTAATTCCTCAATATCTTGTCTATAATTGGTTGTAAAAAGTGGAACAATGAGAATACTTACCATACAATAATTATATGTTAATTATTGTAGAATCAAGTAAAAAAAAGTCACTGCACTTCACTAAAAATTTATGGAGGCTGTTCTAGCATTACAGTCAAATGGACTTCCTTCTGATGCATTCTACCAATTGTTTAAAATTATGACATATTTAATGCTTCGTATTTATAGTTTTTTTTTCTGGAATATTTAATTTTTTTTTGCTTGTTAGGAGAAGTATAAACTTATTCACCATGTCCGTATTTTTATTGAAATGTACTTCCATACTTCTTGAAGAGGCCTCCTGGAGCCTTCTTCTGCTTCTGCTTTTTTTTTTTTTTTTTTTTTTAAAGACAGAGTCTCCCTCTGTTGCCCAGGCTGAAGTGCTGTGGCCGGATCTCGGCTCACCGCAACCTCTGCCTCCCAGGTTCAAGCGATTCTCCTGCCTCAGCCTGCCAAGTAGCTGGGATTACAAGCGCCCGCCACCACGCCCAGCTAATTTTCGTATTTTTAGAAGAGACGGAGTTTCACCATGTTGACCAGGTTGGTCTTGAACTCCTGACTTCAGGCAATCCTCCTGCCTCGGCGTCCCAAAGTGCTGGGATTACAGGCATGAGCCACGCGCCTAGCCTCTGCTTCTTATTCTAAGTTTAGCTGATTCCTTTCTAGGTCTGCTGCAAGCTGCATCCTGGGATATCTTCTCCTTGCTCACCTGGGCTTATTCTACCCTTTCTTGTATCCTAGGTTTCTATTTTTTGTGTCCTCTTTTCATTTGCAATAAAACATCTTTAGGTAATTTTCATGAAAGGAGTAAGTATAACATTATTTTGAGCCTTAAAATTGTCCCAACACTTGAATAACATTTGGCTAGTCATAGAAGTCTAAGTTCAAATTCATATATCCCCAGAAAGTTAAAGGTACATTAATTTTTTCATTGTCTTTTAATATATGGTTGCTGCCAGAGACATTTGAAGCCAATATAATTTTTGCTACTTTTGAGTTAACCTGTTACATCTCTTAGGGGATTTGGCATTTTTTCTATATCCAGATTTTATTAGACTGTCTAGAATTGTTTTTCATTCATTGTGTTGGTATGCATTAATTTTTTCAACATGAAGGCTCATTCATAACATTGGAGTATTCCAACGTGACGTTATTCGTTACTCCATTCCTGTGTTTTCTCTGGAATTAGTCCCGTGCTGAATATCTTAAATCCATTCTCCATGTTCGTTAAGCATATATCTTCTATTTTTTATTTTATCTAAGTTTTGGAAGATTTCTATGACTTCAACCTCTCACTACACTTTTTAAAAATAAGTTCTCCAATCATATCTTTTATAACCATCAACTCTTTTTCAAGGTGACATATAGTATTCTTGTTTTATGAATATCATATTTTCTTTATGATCCTAATTAAGATGTTTAAAAAGGTCTCTCTGTTCCATGAATCATACTTTCTTCCTCTTGCATCATTTATTTATGTGTTCATTTTGGATCTTCTGTTTTGTGCAGTTTACTTCAAATGTCTGGTGAACCTTGATTGCCTACTTACACGAATGAAAGACTAGATTGACTTGTATACTTAACTGGTGTAGTTTATTCAGTACTTTTAATAGTTTTATTTTTCAACAAGCTTCTGTCCTGTACGGAGGACTGACTGTATCCTCTAGAGGGGGAGCATAGGCTGGGAGAAAGTAGCAAGGCTATCCTCATCTTGCAAAATAAGGTTTTATTCAGTGTTGTCAATTTCTGCCTTAGGAACCCAAGTTTTCCCCTAGTAAACTCTGAAATTTTGGAGACAGTAGTCTTCTAGGTTTAGCCTTGGAAATCATGCTTTATATGAAGGAGGAATAGGGAAGGGAAGAGGAGGGCAACCAGGACAACTGTTCCAGAGTTCTTAATTAATTTACCTGCTGTCTGTCTACTCTGTTCTCTGTACCAGCTCACCCCTAGCTAGCCTGGACCCTTTCCACTAGGCAGAGAATAGCTTCTACTTCCATTTCAGACTTTTCCAGATCAGGGATGTAGGCTCAAGGACTCCTTCTTTATCAACACAATTCCCTCCTGTATGCTGTCACCTAGAAATGCCAAAATTCACTGGGGTGCTAATAGTCCCTCTCGCTACTTTTAGTCTATTACAAACTTATTCTTTAATTTTAAAAATTCATTTAATCTTCACTGTCACTTCAATGTGGTTTGAGAATAAGGGGATGCTAAATATGTATGCTCAGTTTGCTATCTTAAAAGGCTAAGTTTAAATGTTGCTAATGAAGAGGCTTTTTTAGCACTTGGAAAACAACCTCCTATCACTATCACTATCTCTTGACTTAGATACAGCTCTCTAGGGAGGGTGGCAGCCCCCAAAATAAAATCATTTCTTCTGACTGCGCAGTCAAATTACAGAAGAGTATATTCCCTAAGAGAGCAATAATCTTGGTCCCAGAGTTTGTTCAGGAAAGCCTCAGGAGAAGTAATTCTTTTTTAAAAATTTAGCATCCACCAGAAATAAATCTTTCTTCAACATATATTCATTTGAGACACTAGACCAGAGTACTATCAGCACGTCATAGACACCGAAAGAGAAAAAGAGAAGTTAAACACAGTTGAGTTTCTTCCTTCTCTAGTAATGTCTTTATCCATTTTTTCATGCCAGAAATTAACCATGATCCATAATTTCTTTCAAAAGGTCTTAGAAAAAAACATAGCAGATTAATAATAAAGCTCTAAGGATGTTTCTTTCACCATTTTTTTCTATTAAAAATATCAAGAGTAATTGATAAGAATCTCTATACAACCTTATGGTTTTCTCTTTAAAAAGAAGTGGGATCAGGAAAAGTAACTAATGGGTACGAGGCTTAATACCTGGGTGATGAAATAATCTGTACAGCAAACCCCCAAGACACATGTTTACCTATATAACAAACCTGCACATGTACCCCTGAACTTAAAATTAAAAAAATGGGGGATTTACTCAATCATTGACTCTGAAACAGTTTTGTATATAATCCAGATGTGAAGTAAGTAATCCAGTAAATAATATTTAAGCTAGTATAAAGAATCAATATAAAGAGGTTGGGGACCATGGTGTAATTGAAAAATTTACTTTTTTCAATTAAAAATATGTATGTATATATGTATGTATTTACCTATGGATGTAATGTATACATAGTTTCTGACATTATTGTCTCATTCTGCATAGTCAACATAACTTATAAAATGATAAAGTCTGGTTCTATGTTTTCTCAAAATCAATTTCTTGGACAATTTCCATTTGCCCACATAAAATAACTCTGTTCCTAACAGTGTTAAAGCTACCATTCTGTGTCACCTTTGTATGTAAGAAGCCTGTGGAGAGAATGATACAAAAGAAGAAGAAGATTTTTAATCTCTCTAAATTCTTGTTGGTAAATTTGCTTTTCCCTTTTAATTACTTCTTGTAGAGATGTAGTATGAATTAAAAAAATAACATAACGCTAAATGTAGAATTTACTAAATGCATAAATATTTGGAAGAAAGAAAATAAAACACAACTTCAGCATTAGAATACTGCCTATTTGGGTGTCAATCAAAGGAGATTTTTCTGAAATTTTCTAGACAATGACAACCGGAATCTATTACAGAACAAAGAAGTGTTGCTATAACAAAGCAGCATGCTGCATATAATTAAAGCATTAAAATAGCATACAGACAAAACAGGCACAACAAGTTTTGTTATATATGAGGAAAGATTCTTTAAAAATCGTAAAACCAGATGTGCCAAATGACTGAAAGTAAAAATAACTTGACATCTGACTGGTTTATAAATCCATCAATTATATTGGATAGAGTTAAGTAATATTTTGGCATTTTCATTTTGTTACCTTTATTCAGCAATTCACAAAAATGGGTAACCTTAAGGGTCTTACCAATTTACCTCTTAACTCTGAAAGTGAATACTGCTCAGATATTTTAAAGAATGGTATCTGCACTGAAGGAAATTAAAGTGAATACTGAGAAAATAATTTATCCAATTCCCACTAGCAATACACACACAAATTCAGCAGCATTCATACATATCTAAATATGTCAGCTTTTTCTCAGAGACATGCCCTGAATTATCCTACAAAATAGAATACATCAAAGATGAAAGAGCATTCAGAACATCAGCACAGAAATACATCGATTACTAAAACATAATTTTAAAGTGCTTCCAGCATATACAAGATACATTCATATTCCTCAGTTGTGTAGTGCCTAGTACTACCTTATTATAAAGTAAGCTTTGCATCTATTTACTACTTATCCCTCAATTACATGGTAAAATTGGATAGTTAAAAATAGAAGAACACATAAATATAGAAATCATTGGCTTTATGTCTGGAAACCTTTAACCTAAGATGTTTAGAAATACGCTTACTTAAAAAACAAAATCTGTATTTGTGATAAGTTCTCTTAATTTTGATAATGGGGTGTTTCACTTCTAAAACCTGAGGTTAAGAAATTAAATTCTGTCATTTCATGTTTTGGTGTTGCAGTTCCATTCTCGGCATAAGGGATATTGATCTAATAATCATACTCTACTCCTCCAAATATCTAGTCATTTTATGTCCCCACAAACTCATTTATTATAAAACCCATAAAACTATTCCCTGCGGTGCCTATAACAAAGGAACAAACTGAACAATAAAAAGGAACAATGTACATTTTTATTATGTTTTAACGATATCCCCATTGCCAGTACATACACAACCAAGTGGAAACGTTTTAGCCACTGGCATTTCCAGAGATCCACTTTTTGCCACTCTGCAATACAAATTAATGGGTGAAAACATCCATTAACAGAAAAGTTAAAAGGCAATATCTATCTATTATAAATAAACAGTACATTTATGAGTTAATCCATCTTAGGTCACTACATGAAAGCCAGGCACAGTCATTGTTACAGGTATTTCTCTTCCTGCTGCATAAAATTCTGATTGAAATTTTATCATGTTTCAAAAATCATACATAGACCAAGTGTGTAGGTAGAAAATGGTGTCTTTAAATTAGCTAGAATCAGAAAATATGATTTATATAAATGTAATAAAACTCATTTATTGGTTACTCTTATAAGTTCAAGCTTACCTGACCCCATATATTGTTAAGTATATTTCTCTCATTCAACAAATACACACTCTAGACCTTTCTAGCCATAGTCTCAAAACACTTGATCATATATTCCAGTAGTAAAATTTTAACTGTGGCACACACTTTCAAGAAATATATACTTAAGAATTTATAAATTATATACAAGAATTAACAAATGAATAATTATGTTCATAATAAACTGTATATAGGAAACATAAATTTTAAAATAATGAGATATGGTTACAATAAACATTTTTAAAGCATGCTCCCAATTGCAATGGCTTCATGTTATCATTAACTAATACCTAAAAGCATAAAACACAGTATTCCCTCTGGGTTAGTTTATCAACAATAATGGTGGGCGTAAACACATATTATAGATCATGTTGATAATTTCAACTTTGGGATCCAATCTCTTGTTACATATAATTACTTTGGCACTGCTTTATCTCATAATATTTTGTATTTAGTTCATAATAGAATAAATGCTAGCTATTTTCTCACCGCTTGTGTTGTTGGTATTTTCTTCATTCTGACACTTCTCTGCAGATTTCTTTTCAGGCCAATTGTGGATTTGGTTAGAATTAATTTAATAGATAACATAATAGTCACATTGTGATAAAAGGGTTCTGCTTTGTAGAACTACTACTCCTTCTTCAGAACCTTTGTACTGGTTTTTTTGACAGACAACTCCAGTGAGGTGCCTCTGTCAATACATGAGGTAAACTGCAATGCACTTAATACATGTACTTGTTAACAATAAATAAACATACAAGCAAGTTATCTTATTTTCTTTCCACTTCTCAGGGGATTATCTCTTGAACTTTTCTGGGGTGTATACACCCCAACATGGAAACAACTACTCTATAAGTAGTGTCTAGGAAGATGAATCTGGGGATTTAAAATATAACCTATTTGTTTTTAAGCATAAAACCATGTTCAACTATTTATAACTCCTAGAGAATAATGAGTGGTTGATAGAACTTGATTTTTCTTATTTTAATACTTTATTTTATTTTATTGCTGGAATATTAACAACATCAAAACATGAATTTTGTGTTTTATTTTTTGCTACATTCCCTCTTCCAGAACAGTGCCTGACAAACAGCAGCTGCACGTGAAGCAGTTTTTAAATGAATCAAAGCTTATTCAGCTGCAGGTAATGGTTCTTTCCATTGCTCCCAGTTATTCCCAGTTTACCCAGCACTTTCCAACATCCTCTCCACAGTCCTGAGAGGTGTCATTTTCATTTTCCTCTTTCTTTTCTTTTCTTTCCTTTTCTTTCCTTTCCTTACCTTTTCCTTTCCTTTCTTTTCTTTTCTTTCAATAGTTTTGGGGAAACCAGTGGTTTTGGTTACATGGATAAGTTCTTTAGTGGTGATTTCTGAGATTTGGTGCACCCATCACTGCATGGTGTACAGTACCCATTATGTAGTCTTTTGTCCCTCACTCCCCACCCTTTCCCACAAGCCCCTATGGTTCATTATATCATTCTTAAGCTTTTGTGTCCTCACAGCTTAGCTCCCACTTACAAATGAGAACATACAATAGTTGGTTTTCCATTCCTGAGTTTCTACACTTAGAATAATGGTCTCTAATACCATCCAGGCTGTTGTGAATGCCATGATTTTGTTCCTTTTTATGTCTGAGTAGTATTCCATGGTGTGTATATACCACATTTTCTTTATCTACTCATTGATTGATAGGCATTAAATAGATAAACTGTTCCCAACATAAAGAAGGAAAAAAAATATATTCCTTTGACTAGCTTCAAGACGAATGCCTTTTTAAAACCTGGGTTTGTTATGACTAATGCTTAACTCGGGTCTAGTTATCTGGACAAATAATAAGATTACAGGACAACTGTAAGATAAAGATTCACCCCAACCAAAGAATGAGCACTGGGGTTTCTCATTAAAAAAAGAGCTTCACAGTCTATAATATTTCAAACAAAACAAAAGCATCCTTTACCTAATACTAGATATTTGTTTCTACCTGATCCTGAATCAAATCTTGAGGAAGCTGCCATTGTTTTTCTGATTATTTCTAGGTAATAAAAATGCCCTAAGCTTACTTTTAGCTACTAGACAATCGCCTGTACCTTCCTTACTAAAATAAGTCTAGTTTTATAGCATCTAAAAATTCATAATGATATCCAAGTTGGAACTCCTCATTCCCAGCTTAGGCCTACCTGGGAAAATTGCAGCGGAGAAGTGGGCCCTCTCCTAAAACTCACAGTCTGGGTCACAAGGGAAACTCTCTTATGGGTCTAAATCATTAAAAGTTATCATAAGGCTAATAAATTATTTAAAACATTTGTCACCTATCTTTCTAACAATGTGGAAGACTAGGTTGGAATTTAGAACTCTAAATTTGGAACTAGGTTGGAATTTAGAATTTAGAATTGAGGACCATAAGAGAAACAGCTTTCAACCCACTCTTCTCTACAGATATCCAAGCCCAAGCACCTGATCACCGTCTTTCCCAAGCAGTAATCAGATATTCCATGGCATGTCGCTGATCCCAGGTGTGTGCCCACTAGTGACACAGTGACACATGGGAGGACAGATATGGAGAAGGGGCTCACACGGGGCCTAGAAGTATGCTGGGTACCATTTGGGCAGACCATTCTGGGGTCTGGATTATCTTGAGCATGGTCTAGAAAGGGGAATAAGTCTCCAGGTGGGCATGTTCCCTTGTACCCATGGATGTCTTGCTCCATAGAGAGGAGTGGTTCCAGAAGAAAGCCAGAGCAAGATCTCCAATGTGAGATCCAGGACAAGGGGTCCCTCCTGGCAGTGTCTAAGGAAGGAACTGGGAAGTGAGTTAAGGCGATATTCTCTTCTCTCATTCCACCTTATCCTCCATTCTCTAGTTTCTTTTGACATCTTCAGTACCAAAGTGGATGAGATGAAATCCTTGATGGTCAGGTTGAAACATGGCTTTGGTGATCTGGATTTGGCAGATGTGCTTTGTGGGCTCTTTTTTTCCTGGGACAATGGAAGGTTCTGTGATGACATTTCATCACTGGGAATTCTTTACCTCTAGCTGCCTTCTCTTATGGGCCTTTATGCTCTGTGCCCTGGATCCCCTTGGAGCACCACGTTGATTGCACAGGGACCTTCTCTGGCTTTTCCTCTTGGGCTCCCAAGATAACAGAGCTTCTTGGTTTTGAGAAGTCCACATCTGGCCCACAGGAAATCCACACATATTCTTTCCCTGCCATATTCTAGAACTGTACTCCATTCCCCATACCTTTCTCTGTCCTTGATCTGTATCCAGTGAGGACAGCTTACGCCATAGCCCCTTGTCCTTGGGCCTCCCAAGAAAGGCACTGAAGCAGCAGTCCATATGTAACTGATTATATGACATCATCATAATAAAAGGAAAAGCTTAGTGTTTTATTTCTTTCTGACCTTCCCACAGTCCTTTTCTTCCTTTTTCAGTAATAACATACTTAATATCAATCATATTTTTAAAAGTAAATATTTAGGGAAAACAGACAGTGGGCTTTTAAATCGACCAAGACTCTTGAGCTTTGTATTTGAGAAAGCTTTAAAAATAAAAGTTGGGCAAGAAATTTGAACCTCAAAGAGTGACTCTACTTTTAGGTGACAAACCCAAATCATGTTTAAAATCCCTGAAAAACAAAAAATGACCAGGAAGTTCATTTTAAATATACTCTCTAAACCATTTGAGAATTGCAGGCCATAAACTATGGCAGAAAGATAGCTGGCAATAAATTTTTCTTCAATTTGGTTGCTCTGAAGCGGAAAGAGAAAGACTATGTTCTCAGACAAAAATGTCATTTACATTCCTATGAGACTACACCTTAAAGAGAAACTGAAATACGTTATATTCCTATGAGTTTAAAATATCAATTAAAAAATAAAGCTCACTAAGAATTAAGTTACTTTAAGGAAATAAGGTAATTTCATGTTTATTTACTTTTTAACATATAAGACCATCAATGCAAAAATACACTAAATATCTTGGATGACTTTATTAATAAAAAAGTCATGGATAGTTCAGAAATTCATCTAATCAAACTTAAAAGACTAATCAGTGCAACTTAAGATCAAAATCAGCCATGCTAGGTCAATCTATCTACGTAACTTAGAATAATGTTAGTAGTAAGGTATTAACATGGACATTGTGACATCTTTTATAGACAGAAAAATGCATAAGGAAAGTTTTAGCAAAACAAAACAAAACACATGTATAAACTTGCAGTTTAATTCATCTTAAATGAAGATACTGAGAATGATTATCCATACTAGAAAATGCTATCCATTTTCATCAAAATACTATCCTGTCATCAAAAGTATGATGTCATCAAATTCTACCTTATAAACTTCTAAATGGATTCCATTGCTTTACTGTATTTAAATATGGTGAATCATTTATACTAATACATAGCTCTTTAGAAGCTTGTAATAATTGACTGCTTTTAAGAAGGCCAACTTGGACCTCTGAAGCTGGCCATAAGGGACTACTGCTGTATATGCTGTGCTATGATTTTCTCATCATATATGCAGATCCAACTGAGAGGGATCTGAAAAAATATTTTTTTTAATATATGCCCTGCTTTTTCCACAAATCAGTTAAAACAGTTTGCAGTAAAATCCCTACATATGAAGAGACGTAGATATAAAAATAAAAATAGGTATCCTAAATGATTGGGAAGAATAGGAATGTAGACTAGGATACTTACTGGATTTGAACATTAAGTTTGTCTATGTAGATAAAATAGCTTTTATAGTTCTCATTACTTGATGACATGGGTATCTTCATACTTCAGTAATTATAAATATGTGCTTCCTTGAATTTAAATAAAATATATTTTAAAATATACTGGTAAAATATGCCAGCACTAATTCATTCAATAAATATTTATAGTACAGCTACCATGTGACAGGCACCCTTGAAAGATATAAGGGAAATATCCGTATGTAAAACAGTCATATATCCCTGCCAAGTAGTGGTAAATAACCCCAATTGGTTGAGTTCAAAAGACAAGATAATTGCAATGATCTCCGTTGCAATTCACCGTGGTGTTCTCTAGCGTTCTGCTTTGGTAGTCAAACCATAAACAAGTGTTTACTGTGCTCTTATCACTCACTTATTTATAAATTCATTTACCCAATATATTTTGAGTACCTACTACATGCAAATCACAATTCTAGGTTTTGATCAGGAATCATAGATGACTCAGGCAGAAATTATCTTTAAGCTGCCTGGAGTGAGGAGAAATATATAAATAAATACAAAACAAGGGAGAAAGAATGAAGAAGTAAGTGTCTTACAAGGTTGAAAGCAGAGGGACTTTCCTGCCTGAGGAAGTAGAAATCCTAGGAGCGTTTTTGGAGGATCTGGGCCTGGCATTATCGATGAGCGATAAGGGCAAGGGCTTTCCAGGCACAGAAAGAAAATCAGCAAGGGCAGGACAATGGGAAATTAAGGATCCTGAAGGACGGATGGCAAGTGGCTAACTTTAGAGAACCATTTGTATGTAAAGGGGAATATGAAAATAAGTTAAGGAAGTTAGATCAGGGTCAGATTTTTGGCAAGAGAATAGGTTCAGATTGTGAAGCTGGTGTCCCTAACTGTGCTTCTTGCTATTAAAATGTAAATAAAGCACACAGCTAGACTCTGGTCCTTAGGAACTTTATAATCTAATATGTACATGGCCGGACAAATGCAAGATCCTCACATTGAATTGTTCCCATATTCCTTTCTTTTACCAGATGATATTTAGAGTTCTATAAGAAAAGCAACTACACACCTGACACAGTTCAGGAAAGGTCACATATTTAGAGCCATCTCATCTACAACAAAACCATCTTCTACCTGTGTTTTACCTTTTACTTGTGACTACCGTTTCTCAAGGCATCATTTCTCACAACAGCAACTCTTGTGCTGCATTCCTCTTCTAGTGCTGCTAGCTCCTGCCTTCCAATATTGCTCTTGAAGGATTCACTGCCTAGGCTGTGAGAATGTAGCATTAAGGCATACACAACTGGGAAATAGTAGCTGACAATGGACTAAAGGTATGAGAAGCAAAGTGACTCCAACAAAAACAGTGTGCTCACTGTAAACAACAAATAATGACAAAACCTCCAGCAGCAAGAGAGGCAAATGGATCTCTCGATAATCTTGATGGAAAGCACTGTTCACGGCTCCTTCATCTTTTAGACAAAGGATGGCACCACATGCAAGATAACATTAACATAATCACTATTTCTGGGGACAATTCTAAGTGCTGAATAAGTGCTTGTAGACAGTTATGCATGGGTGGCTGTTCCTTCTACTGCATATTTGTATTAAAACATGTATATGTGCAAATGCAACAGAACCCTGCATTAAAATTCAATTCCACCCACCCTTGCCTCCTACATATTTATCAATCATTTAACAATAACCCTTTCATCTTTTCTTGCTTCTGCCTCACTTTGTTTCCATCTGCCCTCTCTCCTTTGCATACTAAACTCTCCATTTTGAAATGTCCATGCCACTGTCACTCCTCTGTCTTCCAAGTGATTGATTTAAACAATCTTAAAAAGCTTTAAAAGTTATCTAACAATTATTTGTTTAGCAATCTTTATATACTACATGGCTCCTCATATTCACCAAAAATCTAATAAACACTGACAATCTGACAATCTCCAAAAGGAGGAGATGAGGTACCGTGTTCCTCAACTTATTTGGCCATGGGCCTCTTGTTAGAGGAAGTATTATTTTTCTTCACATTAATTTTATAAGCTCTAAAGACACATACTATTTAAGAGTTTTTGTTTGTTTGTTTGTTCTCCCTTGTTGTTCTCCCTTGTTTTGTTTGTTTGTTTGTCTTTTTCAAAGCCCAATATCATGGGAGATAGACTGCTATTAAACAATACATTAAATGATTCATTGGTTAACACACCAAGGCTCATTCATTCATTTGTTTACTTAACAAATATTTATCAAGCACTTATGATGAGCTAGGCACTTTTTAGACACAGCAAATTACAGCAAAATGTAAACAAATCAAGTCCTTGCTCTAGAAAAGATGCTTACTCTCTAAAGAGAAGAAAAATATTAAAAAATAAATATAAAATGTGGCAGATGGTGATGAGTGCTAAGAAAATAAAGATGAGTAAAAGAGAGGAACAGCAAAGAGATGGTGGAGGAAGATGTTAAAGAATGCTGTTGTCTTCGGGTTAGTTGGAGGAAGCCACTCTGGAAAATTCTTACTTGAGCTAAGATCTAAGAAGAAAAGGAAAGGGAGCAAGAATCATGGTTATCTAGCAAAGAGGAGGCCAGGTAAATGATCACAATGCAAAGGCCCCAGACTGGAAGCTGGACTGACACATCTGAGGTCAGCAGAGAACTGTGTGGCCAAAGTAGAATCAGCAAGGTGGAGTATAGTTGGATATAAGATCAAGAGAGACGAACAGGAACGGGGCATGCCAGGTTATTTTTGTTCACTATAAAGACTTTAGATTCTGCTTGAAGTGCACTATGAAACCATGGGAGATTTTAAACACAGAAATGACTTATTACTACATATATTTGAAGGTATCAGTCTGGATGTTTTTTTGAGAATAAATTGGGAGCAAGTGTAGAGTCAGCAAAATCATTAGGAGCACGTCATAGTGCATAATGCTGCCTTAGGAAGAAGTGAAGGTGGTAAGAGGTGATTAAAATCTGAATGTGTTCTTAAACTAATCTCAGAGCATGCAGGAGACATTGAGTGTAGATAACTCTTCTAAGGAGTTTGATTGGAAAGTGTAGAACCAGAAAAATAGCGTTCATGAGTTTGCCCCTTCCTTTCCTCAGACTCCCACACCTCTCCTCTCTCTCCCCTTCTTTTCCTCCTTCTCTCCCTGCTTCTCACCTCACATACTGAGAAGGTGTACACTCTCAATTATGTTACTTTTTAAATTGAGGCACCTGGTGTTTCAATCCTCTCTACTGCCTAATTTAGCACAGATAAAATCAGTATCTATTTCTGTTTTATTTTAGTACCGATTTCTTTTACTATGATGAAAGAATAAGTATTCTGAAAACCAATAATACCAAGAATGATAGTTTATCAGCATACAGAACATTTAATTGTACAAAACACTATCACATATACTAAATTGACAGGGCATTACCAAGTGGGATCTGAGAGTAGGCAAGTGGCCCAGTTATTTCTATTCTA
This sequence comes from Gorilla gorilla gorilla, assembly GCF_029281585.2. Classification (NCBI taxonomy): domain Eukaryota; kingdom Metazoa; phylum Chordata; class Mammalia; order Primates; family Hominidae; genus Gorilla; species Gorilla gorilla. Next base: position 88,249,948 of record NC_073228.2, read on the forward strand.
AAACCAAGGAAACCAAGACCTGTTATTATCATTACTTAAAGTTGATATGACTTGTTAAGAGTATAGAAGGAATGGAAGTTTAAGTCTTTTCTACATTTAAATTCTCAGCTCTTTCAACAACCATGCTGTCATTATCCAAATAAACTGCACTCATTTTATTTAGAAAAAGTCAGAAACAATTCCTTTACTTATCAACCAAAAAAGCATTTTCAGATCAAGGAGAGAGTAATTCTCATCTGGAAATATTTCAATTTAAGATATGTCACATGAAATGATTAAAATCTCCTGAATATCTAAGTCTGCTTATTTCCAAATGATGCATTGCCTTAAATTTCTCTAAACTTCTAGGCTATGGCATAATTGCAAAATAAGTTAAAATGTTGAGAGCAAAATCAATCATTCTAAAGGCTGACATTAGTAAATATCCACTCTATGCAACTGTGATTTCCAGATTTCCTATTCAAATGTAAATGATGTTCTATTTTTTAAAATCATTGTTGTATTTTAGCATGTAATTATTAGTCTTGATTTACATACTTCTGTTATGTTTTCTTTAAAATATACTGCATTACACTATCATGACACATAACACACAATATATCTAAAGACAACCAATTTTATGGGTCTTTTAAAAATATCAAAAATTAAAAATTCAACATCCTAAATAGCATTGTATATATTTAAGACCTTCCTTGTATCTGTATATACCTATATACGTATGAACATATATATTATTTCTCTTTAAATTTCTAGATTCTATCTTAATGATGCTGTTGAAAGATAGAAAAAGTGGCAATTACAATGCATACTTGAAATCATAAGAACAGTATATTACACTGCCCACATCTATAGTAAAAAGTGAGGTAAAAAGAGAAATAATTATAATGCTACTGAAATTAACAAAAATATCCCATAAATATTTATGATGATGGTCGTAATTGACTTCAAACTATTTTTCATATATGAACATTGTTCGACTCCTCCCAAGTGTTCATTACTACCTTGGTCCAAGCCACCATCACCTCCCAGGTGGTTGCAAGGTACCACGCTTACCCCCACCTGAACCTATTCTTTACCATCTGCCAGAATCATTCTCCAAATAGAAATTAGTTCATTTACTCCCGTGCTGTCCACCTTCCAAAAGTGTGCTTCCACAATTACAATTACACAACTACAATAAAACTAAAAGTCCTCTCTATGGCTTACACGTCCTTGACTATTGCTCAGGTCCTCTTTCTGCCCACTCTCTTAATCACTCACCATGCTCCAGACACATACCCATCTTAGGATTCAATACTTGCTAATCCTTGTGATTCACATACTTGACCCCCTGACTTCATTCACATCTCTTGCTTGTTACTTGGTAGGAGCAAGCTTCTTTGGCTAAGCTCTAAAACAGCACTCATGCCCCTTTGTTCCATAATCTCCATTCTTACAAAACATAACAAAACTTGTTATTATGCATTGTGGTGCTGTTATTTCTGATTGAAATTTTAGTTGAGATAATTATAGATTCATATCCATTTGAAAAACTATAATACAAAGAAATACCATATATATTTTAATCAGTTATCCTCAATGGTTAACATTTTACAAACTACAGTATAAAAACAGAACCAAAATATTGACATTACTATGATAGTCCAATCTTATTCAGATTTCTCCAGTTTTACTTATATTGATATGTGTATGTAATTAGGCTCTATAGGATTTTATCACATGTGTAGGTTTCTGTATGTGTCATCACAGTCAATATACGAAATGGTTCAAACACAAGGACACCTCATGTTGCCCTTTTATAACCACACTCACTTCCCTCTGTCCCTAACATCTGGAAACCACTAATCTATCCTCTATTTCCAAAACTTTGTCATTTCAAAAATGTAATTAAATGGATCATCTAGTATGTATTCTCTTGGGATTGGCTTTCTTTTCTCACTCAGCTTAATTTCCTGGAGATTTATCTAAGTTGTTGTATATATCAATAGGTCCTTCCTTTGCATTGCTGAGTAGCAATTCCATGGTATGTACGTACCACAGTTTGTTTAACCATTTGCCTGTTGAAGGACATCTGTGCAATTCTAGATTTCAGGCATTACAAATAAAGCTGCTATGAGTATCCAGGTACAGGTATTTGTGTGAACTTTAACTTTTTACTTATCTGGGATAAATGCCCAAGAGTGTAATTGCTGGACTGTATGGTAATGCCTGTGTTACATTTTCATTATCCTTTTCTCTATTAATGAACTTCTATGACAGCAGAGACTTGGTTATTTTGGTTCAGTGCTATATTCCACTATCCAGATTAGTGCTTGGCACTGAGTAGGGAGTTAATAATATATTTGTTGTATAAGTGAGCTTCAGATCCTCATGAAAATTTATTCTCTTGTTTATAGCTGCCTTTACAGGAGAAATGATACTGCAAAATGGTTTCTTGGGAAAGACAGTAGAGAGGAGAATAAGAGAGGTGTGACCATAGCATCTGTCTCCAAATAGCCTGAGATATCTGAACCCTGAATGAAAGAGAAGTTAAGGAAGAAAGGCTGAGCAACTGTGTTCACAAAAAGATTTGTAAGGTTCTGGGAAAAGACACATGTCTTTCCAACTCCCAAGAACATAGTAAGACCCAATGCCATTAAAACGGCTAGGCTTGACCTTGACCTTAGACCATGTGCAATTTCAGTTGGCTAGGTGACCATTACCAGAGAACAGAGTAGTCTTCCCTTATCACTATGTTCAAGGTCAGAGCAACACCAGTGGTATTCTGAAAAATAGTAAGTGAGCTCTCATTAAATATTTATCAAATGGATAAATAAATAAGTTATTTCCTGACATGGCTGGGGAAGACTTTAGGGGAGAATGAAATCCTACCTAAGCAACTTACTTGGAAGATGATAACTAAGAGCAACAGTAATTTAGAAATCAGTATCACCTTTGGCTACAAGGCCTAGGAAATTTGAATTACATGCAATTTTTTAAAAACTGCATTTGTAATACTATTTCTATTTCTGGGAACAATCTTTATAAAATTATGAATCGGTTCTATTTTATTTTAATTAATTTATTTATTTATTTACAGACAGAGTCTTGTTTTGTTGCCCGGGCTGGAGTGCAGTGGTGTGATCTCGGCTCACTGCAACCTCTACCTCCCGGGTTCAAGCAATTCTTCTGCCTCAGCCTCCAGAGTAGCTGGGATTACAGGTGCCCACTACCATGGCTGGTTAATTTTTGTATTTTGAGGAGAGATGGAGTTTCACCATGTTGGCCAGTCTGGTCTCGAACTCCTGGCCTCAGGTGACCTGTCTGCCTCAGGTGACCTGTCTGCCTCAGCCTCCCAAAGTGCTGGGATTATAGCTGTGAGCCACCGCGCCTGGCTGAATCAGTTCTAGAAGTTCAGGCCTATTAATATAAATATACTACCTTCACGAGTATAATCTTCTGGCAAAATGTGTCTAACATTTTTGTTCAGAGATTATTGTTTTCCTGGCAATCATATTAAAAAAATAAAGAACAGAAAAGAAAAAAATTACTGTTAATCTAAAGTAGCAATTTTCAAATATTTTGGACTTTATACATATCTGAGTATCACAAAAATCACAAACTTTGTGTCTATATTGGAATAGTGTCTTTGTGCAAATAGCTATTATATATGTCTGCCATGACAGTGGTCTTTGTTGGTTTCCAGCCAAAGGAGAAAAACAAGAAAATAAAAATGCCTTGGAACTCTGGCTCCTATAGATAGGTTATGGGCTAAAAGTTGTTGCAGGGGGTGGATCCGATTAAGTGAGGGTCAGATTTTAAGAGCAGTAAGCTAATATATTTTTCTGCCCTGATTCTTTTAATCATTTTGGGGTTCTTGCTAGAAGACAATTTCCATTATCGTAAACAAAGTTTGAATTCAATAAGGCTGTGAGATTACACATTCAGTGTGGGATTATAATAACCTATCCCAAGCTTGGTTTCTCTTTGACTGTTTCTGTGCTTAGTTTCTTTAAGGCATTGTAACCCTTCACATATGGTTCTAGAACACTGATTTTCAGTCTTAGTTGTACATTAGAATTATCTGGGGAGGTTTTTAAACTCCTAATGCCTATGCCATACTCCAGATAAATTAAGTCAGAATCTCTGGGGTGAGAGCCAGGCATGGGTATTTTTTATAATGCCCCAGGTGACTCTAATGTGTAGCCAAGATTGAAAACCAGAGTTCCAGACCCATTTGCATCACTTTCATTGGGGTCCTTATTAAATAATCAGACATGGCTCCACAACTATTAAATTCAAATCTCTATGGATTGGCAAGAGGAATCTGTATACTTATCTGGACCCCCATGATTCATATGCACAGCAAGTTTGAGATCCCTTAGTTTACAGAGTTAAGGTGTCTCACACTGACCAGCAAAGCCATTGGAAAGCAGGAAAATTTCTTGATTCTAGTCTGAAAATCTTCTAGGGTTGGAGACAAGTCCATTTTGGGAGTTTCTTTGGAGGTCTTTATTTCATCAATATTTTTATATAGTTTGCAAGTGTCAGTGATAACTTCAGGTAAAAATTTACGCAGTTTTTGAAGTGAATTCTTGGCCTGGCATGGTCATTCATACCTGTAATCCCAGCATGTTGGGAGGCCAAGGTAGGGGGATTGCTTGAGCTTAGGATCTCAAGACCAGCCTGAGCAACATGACGAAACTCTGACTATATAAAAAATACAAAAATTAGCTCAGCATGGTGGCATGCCTATGGTCCCAGCTACTTGGGAGGCTGAGGTGGGAAGATCATTTGAGCCCAGGAGATGAAGGTTGCAGTGAGCCAGGATTGCACACCACTGCACTCCAGACTGGGTGACAGAGTGAGACCTTGTCTCAAAAAAACAAAACAACAACAATAACAACAAAAATAAAAATAAAAGAAAAAGAGGAAAGAATGAGGTGAATTCTTTATTAGGGAATATTGGTTTTCTAGTGGAAAAGTATACTGTACGACCACCAGTACTGTACACCAGGTATTTGGTAGATACAGCTGATAGCAATAACTTAAGCATACCCTGAGAATGACTCTGCATGGCACATGCACCCAACAACAATGATAAGCTAAGTAGAGGTTGCCAGGTAGAGGGCATTAAGTGAAAAACTCTATATTAACTGCATGCTTTCTGCAGGCAGTGGTGGCTCTCCTGTCCAGCCTACTGCCACTGGGCAGCTCTGTATGTAATTCCCCCTTGATAAACCCTGTCTCCTTTGCTGGCTCTGGGTCTGCTTTTCAGCCTCTCAAACCTAGTGCCATCCCTACTGAAGTAAACAGAGGTCCAGCATGACAACAGGAGGTAACATAAAACTCCATGAGTGCCCAGAAGATAGGATCTGAGAAGGAGAAATCTGTGAGATAAATCCTAGGCTGGCCATGCATGTCTATGTGGGGCCTGGTAGTTGTTATACTTGATGGATGGGGCCCAGCGCATGAGTATGGAGGTACCTTGAAAACACTGAGTGGTCTGGAAGAGTTGTTGCAGGGGGTGGATCTGACTGAGTGAGGGTCAGATGCCTGAGCTGTGGGAGCCACAGTTGGTGGGTGGCTTCTGACCCTGCTCCAAGCAGCCATAGAGGCTGAGCTCATGGTGCAAGTGAGGGTCTGCCAGTTGCAGGACGAGCTGTGACAACAAAGAGGTGCCAGACAAAATGGAGACCCTGGCTTGTCAGGTAGCCTGTATGAAGAGTCACCAACTCCCCTGCACCCACTGGAAGCAGACTCGCACGACTGCCCCCCTCTCCCGCCCCCGGAAGACAGCAGCACACCACAATATGGGACAACCCCACTGTAGAATTGGTGGAGCTAAAAACAGATTAGGACAGAAGGGCAGAGAGTCAATCATGGGGTGGCTTCTCCATCTGTGGAACATGGAGGCAGAGGCTATTATACTCTCCAGAATTGAGATGAGTAAAATGTCAAAATGGCATCCATCACAAACCACCCGGCCTGGAAGCAGCACCTCTGTGGTGCCAGTAATGGAGATGGGGCCATCCCCCTCCTCAGCTGGGTGAGTGTTGCTGCAAGATAGCCAGGCCAAGTGAGGGAGATGTCCCCACGTGGCCTTTATGATGACAGACTATGGAGGGATTGCAGGGCACTCCTCCGGGAATTAGGAGTGAAGCATGCTATCTATGCTGAGCATTGTCAGGGTCCCAGCAATGAACTTTTCTTGCTGGCATGAAAGACGCCATCTAAGAGTCCCTGCCAAACCAAAGGTATGGTGCACTCGTCTGTGCCTGGGGTTGTGAGGGGGTGGTGGTGCACTGCTGGGATGAAAGACAAAGGAGCCAAAGGAAAGGAGACAGATGAGGGGCCCATCAGGGTGGCCTGCTGAAGACATGGCATGGCATGCTAGCAGGAATGCCTACTGTGAGGGTGGAGATAACCTGATGCTGTCTTGGTCGGGCTATGGCAGAAGCTCAAGCCAGAACAAAGTTTCATTAAAGAGCCTCAGGCTCAGTTCACTGCCTCTCCTGCAGAGAGATGGCAAGGGCAGGCACTTTTAGACCTGGATGAAGGCCAAGGCTTCAAAATTCTGATGGGAGCAATGGTGGCCAGGATGTCTGAGGACAGAGGCCATATGTAGAACTAACTATATATTGGACAAATAAGAATAGGCTGTGCTTGCCCTAGCGGATACTAGAGTGGAATACAGTCTCATATATGGTAACATTCATCAGTTCAAAGGGCCTATAACAGCAATAGATGGTTATGGAATGGAGGGGGTACCTATTTTCCATTGCATTAATGATATGCTGGTTTCTAAGTCTTTTTCCAGCCTGGAGGCTGCAGCCCCCACCTTGTTGTCCCACTAGGCAAATGGAGGATGGATGGTTGATGCAGAGAGGGTCCAAGGTTCAAGCGTTTTGGTCAGGTGCTTGGGTGTCATCTTGTTAGATGTTAGGCAGAGAACCTCTTCACTGACTGGGTGCAGACTGTGGCCTCTCTCTAGAACAATACAGACTGTTGGGTCTATGGAGAGCTGCTGCTTTCCACCATGGGCCTGCCGTGGCATGTCCAGGATCAACTCCCAAGTGCTTGGAAGAATAGTCTTTGCAGAGTGATTGTTATTTGTTTTTTGTTGTAGTTTTCAGTGCTGCTGCCACATCTGGCAGCAATGCTCCTCTGCATACCTGGCCCTGGGGAAATCACGGAAGAATGATATGATAAAAATGTTAGGGCCATTCAAGGAGATTCTGAGCTGAGGTGTATGGTAAATCCACCTGATAGCAATAACGTCTTAAGCTAGGTGGAGATTGCCAGGTGGAGGGTGTTAAGTGAAAATGCTATTTAAACGGCATGCTTTCTGTAGGCGGTGGCAGTTCTGTCCAGCCCGCTGCTACTGGACCACACTGTATGTAACCTCCACTTCAATAAACCCCATGTCTCATTGCCTGGTTCTGGGTCTCTTCTCTGGCCTCTCAAACCTTGTGCCATCCCCACTGACATTAATAGCAATCCAACACAACAAAAAGCTAAAAGAAGCCATCAAGTTAAAATTATAAAGAGTAACTTAAAGTAAGAATTAATGATAAGAGGAATTCTAGAAAAGTATGGAGCTACATAGTGAGCCTTAGCCTCCCCCTGCCTTACTACACAAAATGTTTCCTAAAAAAATTATAATTGTTTTTAAAGGAAGGGAAAAAAATAAAGACCCATAGGAATCCCCATTATATTTTAAAGTAGTAGTCCATTAGGCATACCTAACTTTTTAAAGTTTTTAAAGTATGTCCTGAAACGCCTCATCTGATCTTAACACACATCTGTTTAGAGAAGCAGGACAAAGGATTGTTAATCACAGTTTTTAAAGAAGTGTTATTTCCACACTCAACAGTGTCAAGGTCTCAGTCAGTGCTTGTTGAAGTGAACTGAATTACTGGATGAGAAACCTTAGGCACAGATCCATTAAATGCCGAATGACGCTTCATCAACTTACCAAGATAGAGTTGTATCAGAAACTCGGGTCCAACCAGAATTCCTCCCCTCACAGCATGGTTCCTCCAGTATCATTTGGAGATTGAAGGTAGTGGTCATTCCTTAAGTCAGTAATCCTCAAGTTTGGTGTACTGAAGGATCATATGGATGTTTTTAACTAAATTCAGGCTACCAACCAAAAATTCTGATTCAACAGGGCTGAAGTGGGGCCAGTAATCTACATGTTTAACAAGTGTAACATAGAAGACAAAGCACGTAATTGCCAAATATGTGATTAATGCAATTAAGAATGATCATGAAAACAGCAAATATCATTGACTAACTTTGAGAAAAGTGAAATATGGAAGTTACAAAAGTGATTCATGACCCCAATAAATATTGGTTAAATGTGGGACTGCATTAATCACTAATATACAATTAAGACCAAACTGACTTAAAGTAGTTAGAATATACAAAGAGGGAAGTTTTTGATTGTTTTTTTCTGGCCAACTTTCTCAGTGGTAAAATATATATATATATATATATATATATATATACACACAATATATTATATATATAGTATATATACTATATATATAGTATATAATATTAATACTATATATAGTATATACAGTATATAATATTAATACTATATATAGTATACTATATATAGTATTAATATTATATACTGTATATACTATATATACTATATATTATATATAGTATATATACTATATATAAAATATATTTCATATATTATATATAAAATATATTTCATATATTATATATAAAATATATTATATATAAAATATATTTTCATATATATATAATATATATATATTAGGGAGCTTTTTATCTTGAGCTAATGTGATAACATGGGCCACTTCTCCTAAACTGTCCTGTTTCTTTCCAGGCTCAGTGGGCTCCCAGATCAGCCCTCTTTTCTTGAAAAGTAGGAAAGAAGAAAATGTGTTCTTAAAAGGAATCAAAGGCTGTGGAGCTGTGCACAGGTAGAGAAGAATGTACAGAATGCCTTCTGTGGGAAGATGGGAAGGAGTTCTGGGAGTGAAGAAATAACCTTTCTCTATGGCATTACATTTGTTACCAGGCAATACATGAAATACAATTACTCTAGCCAGTCCCAAATGCAGCTGTCAGCACAAAACTGCTTGCTTAAAAATGCTTTTCAAAAGTTTGACCTGCAGACAATTTTGGTGCCCAATTCATTCTATGATTTACACACACAGAGGTGTGTGTATGTGTGTGTATATATATGTGTGTGTGTGTGTGTGCCTGTGTGAGTGCATGCGTGTGTTTCACATTCTTCTATGATATATATATATAAAATTTGATAATTCGATACCAAATCCAATACTAATCATTATTCTTATAAAGTTATAACCTCATGCTACTTTCATTACCATAAAAAGGACATCTAATAGCTGAAATCCAAAACACAACGAGTGCTGGTAAGGATGTGGAACACAGGGACTCTCATACATTGCTGCTGAGGATACAAAATGGCCATGTGGGAGACCATTTGAAGCTTCTTTTACAAAACTGAATGTACTTTTACCGTAAGATCTAGAAATTGCACTACTAGGTATTTGCCCAAATGAGCTGAAAACTTATGTCCACACAAAAACCTGCCATAAATGTCTATAGCAGCTTTATTTATAATTGCCCAAAACTAGAGGCAACCAAGATACTCTTCAAATGCCGAATTTATAAACAAACTATGTACATCCATAAAATGGATTATTACTCAGAGGTAAAAGTAAATTAACTATTAAGTCCTAAAAACACACGGAGGAACCTTAAATACATTGATAAGTGAAAAAAAATCAGTCTTAAAAGGCTACATACTATGTGATTTCAATTACATGACATTCCGGAAAAGGAAAAACTACAGAGACAGTAAAAAGATCCGTGGCAAAGGTTGAGGGAAGTAGGAAAGGATAAATAGGTGTACAGGGGATTTTTAGTTTAGCGAATCTGTTCTATATGATACTGTGACAGTAGATACATAATATTATACATTTTTCAAATCCCATAGAACTATACAATACAAAGAGTGAACTCTAAACTATGGACTTTGGTAATAAGGTAACAGTATTGGTTCATCAATTATAACGAATGTATCACAGCAATGAGATATATTAATAAGAGAAAATATGTAGGAGGAGGGATATATGGGACTCTGTACTTTCTGCTTGATTTTTTGGTAAACCTAAAACTGCTGTAAAAATTAAGTCTATTAATGATAAAACCCCAAAAACATTTTAAAAACATATGGAGGTAATAATGCTGATGCTGGAAATAATTTTTCCAATTTGTCACATATTGATAAAATAGTTGTTAAAATAGACCTATTAACTATATATTTGTCACTCCTATATCATGAAATTTAAAGTTCTTTAAATGTCTAGCTATTTTCCAAAAGACATTTAGTTAACATTCTGTCATATAGGACAAAATTTAAAAGTCCCCCAATATAGCTGTCTGAAAAATTGTTTAATTTTCTTTTTCCAAATGAAATGTTCATGCTATATTTGTACAACTCTCATTTTTATTGATTTTCAGTATAGTTTTGATTTTCACAAACCTTAAATATTTTGCCTATATTTATTATTATGTAACTGAACGTGATAGTTGCTAAGCTATGAAATTATCAGTTTTGGCCATTCAAAGCCTTATGCAGTATTTCTCAAATTTCAGTGCATATGAGAGTCAACTGGGAATTATTTTAAAATACAGATTCTGATTCAGTTGATTTCAGGTGATGCCTGTTTATCTGCATTTCTAATAAACTTCCTGAAGATCCTGATGCACGAGCACATTTGAGTAGCAAGGTTCTAAATATCTAGGTCATAAAACTATTACCACCATGAAAAACAAACCCAGATACCTAGCAATCCTTGCAAGAGTTTAAAGAGCTCTTTTTCTGTTTTTCCTAGCTGAAGAAGCTTCCAGGGCCCCTAGCACTTCTACAGCTGCTTTCTCAATATATCACCCTTTTCAATTTCATCTATAAAGAGGACGGCTTGCTAACCTTTGTACAGTGAGTAAGCTATCCATTTATTCATAATACTCATGGCTTATATGAACCAAAGACCATCTATTTCCAGTTCTCCAATTTGTACATCTAAAAATCACAGAAAGATCAAATGACTGACTCAGGGTCACTTATTTAATAACTGTAAAGGTCAGGTCTCAAATCTAGGTTTCTGCTTCCAAATCCAGTCCTTTTTCCTCTGTTTTCTGTTGCTTCTAATAATGCAATGCAGAAAATAGGGACTAGGTGGTTTAGACAACAAAATCCAAGTTCTGAATTGAATCTCTCAGCCTTGGGCTTCCCACTGCAATTCCTAACATGGGTTTAAAATCTGGTTGTGGGGGTGGTCAGATGTATTAAGGGGAAAGATTTCTTTGTGCTTTGAAATAAGTCTTGAAATTCAACAAAATTATATTAATTTACAAGCTTGTCTGAATATAGTATGAAGCTATATTTTATATATTGTTTGAACATAGTATGAAGCTATAGTTTGAATATAGTATTTATAAGCTTGTTTGAATATAGTATGAAGCAATGAGAGAAAAGACTTGGGGTGGCCAGTCTGTTTCCCTCTGGGCACTGCCTCTGATGCCACATCACAGGGTAAGTAAGGGTAAGTAACATGGTCTTCATGGGATTAAGTGAACATCAAGGCTCCTGAGATTCTGGGCTCCTATCTTTATCTTTCCAGGGCTGTTTTGAAGTGTCCATGTGTGAAGGCTGAGCAGTGATGCTACCATCAGGGAGACCTAGCCTTGGCACCTCTGGGCCCAACCTGAGAAAAAATCAATAGCTTTTCATTGCTTTGTTGGTGATCTGAGCTTTTAGGGACAATTCCAAGTAGTTTAGATGCCAGTTGTACAAAGCACACATGCCCATGCACTACAATAGGTTTCTACGGAAATTCTACAAACTTTTGGCCATGGCATGTCTCCAGAAAAGTACAAGATGCTCCCAAAGTCACACAGCCTGAAGGCACTCTGTTTTTTGCTGGTGCTTGGATATAGCTCTCGCTGACAAATCCAGCTTTGCCTTATCGTTCTTAATACCATTGTCTTACCCATCAATACAGTAATCATGGCTTGCCTATTCCTTCCCCACTCTTCCTACTATGTGTCATTCCCCTGTCTCTGATCAACATTCTGTCCCTCCTTCAAGACTCAGCTTGCATGTGGCAACCTCTGTGAGAATCTCTCTGACAGCTTAGAGTTGGCTGTGGCCCCTCTGCTTGCTGAACACCTACAGTGCTAAGGCACCACACCATTCCTTTGACATTTATGTGCATCCCTCCTTCTAAGAAGAAATCATCACTAGTGGGATCTATTTTCTTTAACCTTCCAAGATAAATAAGAATTGGGATTAAAGAAAGAAGTGCAGGTAGCATACTTATTGAGCTTTCAAAGATTTTCACACTAAAAATGCCAACATGTAAGAAGGAGAAAACTGGCTTAAGGGCAGGGTGGCAGTTTTGTGTTTTGTTTTTTTTTCTGGGTATCATCTCTGAACCTAATCACCAGAATAATTTTTGGAAAACTTAAAGGATGTGGCTTTAGGACAAATATGAAAGAGACAGATATCAGTTTAATGTAAAGTGCATCTTTTGGCAAGGATAGTGGGGCAATAATAAAAAGGGATGACCAGAAGACTACAAACTTCCCATGCCACTGGGAGGATTGAAACACAGTCTAGGAGTCCTCCACTGTGGACATGGTGTATTCCATGGGAGAGAAGCAGCATTAGCCAAATGCCAGGGCTCTCTTCTGCTCTAAGATTCTATGATTCTACTACAAACAAGAATGATGATGGCTTGTATACTTTGTAATCAATAATAATAAAAGTACAATGACTGTGAATAACTTACTGTGCTGACAGTGAATCCCATTAAATCCTCGGGGACATTTACAAACATAGCCTATGAATGTATCCCCTCGGTATGCTTCACTTATTTCACAGGTTCCTCCATTATGGCATGGATTAGGAATGCAGGGACCTGAAAGACAGAAAAAAATATTTCTGCTTGATGCATATGCTTAAAAGTAGACATTAGGTCAACATTTTGCAATTAATAATTTTACAGAAAAATGTGTTCTAGATATTAGTGGCATAGTAAATGTACTGGTTGTATGAGCTCTGGAGACTAATGGCCTGGGTTTGAATCTTGGTTTCACCACCTCACAGCCATGCAGTCTTGAGAGATTTACTTACCTTCTCCATGCCTGTTTCCTTTCTGTTAAATGTCAATACTAAAAAATTTGCCTTAAGAGGTTATAATACAGATGAAAAGAGTTCATACATATAAAATACCCAGAACAGTGTCTGTCACATGTAAAGTACTCAAAAAATTATTAGCATTAAATTAGATATTATCAAAATTTCTGAATTGTAGAATACCTTCTGGGTGTTTAAAAAGTAATATTGAATAGCAATTTCTGGAGTTGTATTCACAACTCCACAATTTTTGTCCCCTGCTGGTACAAGCAGCATATGGCTGTAACCACACAAACCAAGTGAATTGGATAGCTGGTTGCAAAGCTTTTATAGACTTTGAGTTTATGGTGGAGCATACCTCTGGGGAAGCACATTTTCTGCCAATCTAAAACGAGCAGTCCATCAAAAGTTGCATACTTAGAGAAGAGGGGCTGATGGTCATTTTTAAACTTGAGAAAGTAACAGCAGATTATTTAGTACCTGTGGCTGCTAATGAAAGTGTGGTGCTGCTCAGAGCTCTCTTGGAGAAAACCAGCTGCCAGGAGTGTGGTTAGCTGACAACATTCAGCTACTGAACCACAGGATCTGCTGTGGCAGCATTTATTTTAAGGCCAGGCTCCCCAGCCAAAAACTAAATACCAAAGGGGCATAGAGCTAGCTGGGCCAGTCGTGCCTGATCTGAGACTTCTCTAATAAACATTCTGTACTCTGAGGTGCCCCAATGGTGTGGCTGAGATTTTTCTTAAAACCATAGCAGTTTGAGACTTTTTCTATGCAATGTTCTCTCCTTCCTTTTCTCCCTTCAAAGTGACAGGCTATGTCACGGTCTGTAGGCTCATCCTATCTACTCTTGCTCTCTCTCCCCTTTGTGCATCACAGACATTCCCCCCAAAAATCTTTTACACTTTTAATTCTATCTTACAGTCTTCTTCCTGCAGGATGTTAATTGACTCAGGACAGAATCCAGACTTGAGATTGTGAAGAAGGGAAAAGTCAAGTTGAAGGAAGGAAAAGCTCTCCCTGGGAGATGAAAAAAGACAAAAACAAAAAACTACAGTTTTCTCTAATTTAGTCTGTACTGATTTTAATTGGAGAGAGTAGAACATATTTATAAGGAAAAGAAAAGCCACTGAAGAGGAAGTTAAGATGTACATATTAGAAAAGGAAAGCAAGGGTAATTAAACTAAGTATCTGACTGTGTATAAAGAGGTGATTTTGAGAGCCCTAGAGGATTTGTTCAGAAAAGGAGTGTGCTCAGCTGAAACAAGAAGCAAGGTAGAAGAGCTGGACAAATGAATAATAATAACTTGAGTCAACTGGGTTGGGGCAAGGGTATTGAATAGAGAGTGCTATAGAGAATGACTCCTCCCGCATGGGTCAAAGCCACTAATAAAAACAAGAGCTGAACGAGGTGGTGCACGCCTGTAATCCCAGCACTTTCGGAGGCTGAGGCGGGCAGATTGCTTGAGCCCAGGAGTTCGAGACAAGCCTGGGCAACATGGTGAAACTCCACTTCTACAAAAAATACACACACACACACACACACACACACACACACACACAAATCCAGGCATGCTGGTGTGCACCTGTAGTCCCAGCTACTTAGGAGGCTGAGGTGGGAGAATTGCTTGAGCCTAGGAGGTTGAGGCTGCAGTGAGTTAAGATCACACCACTGCATGCCAGCCTGTGTGACAGAATGAGACCCTGTCTCAAAAAACTAAATGTTAAAAAAAAAAAAAAAAACTTGTGAATAGGAAAAAAAAAAAATCACCAGCATCACTTCAAGCACTGCAATCGGACCTCAACCGTGGGTGGGAAGCACTTAGAAGGTGGGCAACTTTGTCATGCACTGGGGCAAGATTTTATGAATCTATTTCTTCTTCTGAGAGCTGTATTTGACCCTCCATTTCTTTCCGTTTAAAATGTTATGAAATTCAACGGTTGTGGAGTCTAATAAAGAAACACATGGAACAGGAAACAATGCGGCAACTGTACAGTTCCCGGACCTTGACTTCCCGATAGGACTGATTTTCAAAAAGTAAAAATGATTCAGGGGCTCTGTGATTTTTTTTTTTTTTGTCAGCGCCACACCAATTAAAAACAATATATTTATTTAAGTAGACAGTTTTGTGCTGTGAAGCACATATCAATTAAATTATCTAACACCTGCCTTCGAGGTGGTACATTGCCAATATTTGAGACATGAAAGAAGGTGAATGACCAATGACTAGTTATAGAACAATTTGAACCATTTTCTTTCGTTGCTACAAAATGAAAATCATGCTGCAGAACCTATCTCTCCTTCTCCTCTCTCTGTTTCCACTTCCTCCCTCCTCACAAATTAATTAACATTTGATACTGCCTTACAATTTATAAACTCTTTTCACATAAATCATCTCATTTATTCTTTACTATAACTTAGGTCTTCGTCATTATCATTCTCTTTTACAGTTTTTTTAAAATACTGAAGGTCAGAAAGATTATATAATATTTCTCAATCAATATCTACCAGTGACAGATTGAGGCCTCAGACTAAGAATCTGGGATTCTAAAACCTATACCCCTCAGAGCATCAACTAACTGGGGAGGGGAGAATGAAATGATAGTGATGTTAGAGTTTTGACTCATCAATTCACTTCAAATGAGAGTAAAAATGACAGATTTTAAAACTAACTGATAACTGACAGCCAAGCACATAACCGCTAAAGAAAAAAATATATAAATAATTACAGTCAAAAATTATATAATTTTAAGCAAATAAGAGTCCTTGGAGATCACTTAATCCAACTTTCCAATTTTGCAGGTGAGGAAAAAAACCAAATACGAATTCAGAAATGTTCCCTAGAAACAACTTAATATGAGAAAAATTAGGTTTAAGGACTTGTTCCTAGGAGGAAAAATAGTTATTTAAACCAAAACTGGTAAGAAATTACCGAAGAGAGTGGAGTAATTTACATCACAGAGAAAAAAAGTCTTCCATACTCCTTCACACTTACAGGGTTGGACGAGGGAGGAATAGAAAATGACTGAAACAGTAAGTCCTCTGCGAGTTCTTGAGAGCAGTTAAAACAGTGATTCCGGGCCAGGTGCGGTGGCTCACGCCTGTATTCCCAGCATCTTGGGAGGCAGAGGTGGGTGGATCACCTGAGGTCAAGGAGTTCAAGACAAGCCTGACCAACATGGTGAAACCCTGTCTCTACTAAAAATACAAAATTAGCCGAGTGTAGTGGCGCATGGCTATAATCCCAGGTACTTCGGAGGCTGAGGCAGGAGAATTGCTTTAACCCGGGAGATGGTGGTTGCAGTGAGCCAAGATCATGCCATTGCACTCCAGCCTGGGCTCCAAGAGCAAAACTCCATCTCAGAAACAACAACAACAAAACAACAACAACAACAAAAAAGAACAAGTGATTCCAAGGAAGGAGGTCAATGGAAGTCTCTCTGACAAAAATGGGGCAAATACGAACCTGGAATCTATGATGCTATTTACTCAAGCCTACTGTGTCTTTGTAAAAGTGAAACTTGGCTAGAAGGTGAGAAGAGCAAGATGACCTAAATGGATCTGCGGAATAAAGGGAAGAACTGGGGAATGGATGCAGAAGACTGAGAAGCAGAAATTCTAAAAGGAAAGGCAGAAATAAAGTCTTCAAGGAGAGAGAGAAGTCAAGCAATGTGCTGGGAGGCTGTAATATGTGATGAAAAGTAGCTAGTAAGAAATTGTGATGTCCAAAATTCAGGTTTAAGTTGTTTGCACAGATGCTATGTGAATTGCTTCTGCTGGAGCATCTAGCTCTATAATAACAGCTGCTAAACACACAAGCCTGTGAGTGGTACTTGGGGAAATCAAGGGGAAAGGGCTGTACTTTTGATGTGGCTTATCCTGGCAGAAGGGGAAAAGTATTGCTGCATGTGATGCCCAAGAGATTCAAGAATCCAATGGGTTCAGGAAGCTGAAGATAGAGTGAACAGCGGTTTCTTAAGTCCCAAACATTCTGGACACTTCCTGAGGGCACAAGTGAAGCCTGTCCAGCAATCTTGGGGCAGCCTCTGGGATTTCTAGATGATGTGAATTGGTACATTGGAGCTCATTTTATTTACACGCCAAAAGACATCATGACCTTGGCTGACATCTGGATTTTAGAAAAAGATTATGTGTTTCAGAGGTTATGGCTGCTGTTATTTTTCCTACTCCAAGAAATTCAGTGATTTTCATTTAATGGATGAGGATGGAGTAAAGCAAAAGGGCCAAAGATTAAACCTTTCTAGAGTCCCTTGCATGCATGCTAGACAATATGAGTATACATATTATCTTTATAATGCCTTGTAAGACTATAATCTTGTTTTAGAGGCAATAAAATGGGCTCAGGGAGGATAAGTATCATATCCATCTGAAAAAGCATAGATTTTAACACACTCTGCCTAACTATAAAGTCTATGCCCTTTCCATTAAGCCACATTTCCTACCATGTTGAAAACCTGTGTATTCATGTTAGTCTTCACAGATGTAAACGGAATCAGCATGAATTCACTAAGCACATTCCTATAAATAATACAGGACTCCAAAATGGAAACATTTCAGAATGTTTTCAGGAAATGGGTCACAGTATATTAGATATTAGGAACAGAGGTAGACTCTGTAATTATAATGTGAGACTGATGTTATGTGCCTTGTACAGACTTTTTTTCAAGTACTCATGACAGAGTGTTGAAATGAATGGTTTCCTATTGTTTTTCCCTACTAGACCATAAATTCTGTGTGGGAAGACTTATGTTGGCACACAGTAGGTGTCTGATACATTTTGAATAAACAAGGATATGGCAATAATGAGTGATAAAAATTATATTTGCTGCCTACACTGTATTCTAATTTTAGGTTTATAACATCATTTTCTTTTGGATTTTCACTCAATAATTAAGTTAGATATTTTCTGGAACCTTTCTACACCTTTCAAGCTTCTAGTTCTTTAAATTTATAATTAGATTCCAATGTGTTTTGTCTCTAATATGGTTTAAGCTTCAAATGTATTACACTGAATTGTAAATAACAGACCATTAGAATGTGTACTTTTGCATAATGATTACATGTATCTTAATTCTTTGGCAAATACATAATCAAGAAAAATGTAACTTGTATAATCTCATTTAACTGTTTGAGTTACTTAATTTAACTACTTCTATATAAATAAAAACATTCACTTCATGTATGAGCAAGATAAAATGATCAGAATACAAGTTAGTATATAAAGATAACATAATAAATGTAGTCCAAGGTCTCAACTTACAAAAGTTGCTTCCTAGCCAAAAGTTATGTTTGATGCTCAGTTGCAACAGTTTCCAGTTTTATTGCCCCAAGTGATAATAAGCAGGCTATTCATATGAGAATTAGAAATCCTGGAAAAGTTTTATCTTTGTGGTTACCCCCATTCCATAGTCTTCTCTATTTTGATACTGAAAAAAAATTACTAAAGTAATATGTAAAGGTCTTGCAACACTATAAGTTAATCACCTAGAGCATATAGTGTTGCTTATACTGGGAGGATAAGAAAGAAATGGACACTGCCCAGTATGTTACAGAAGGCGTTTCCCCCCCTAATTTCAGGTTAAATAACATTTATTCATTAAGTACTCCTTATGTGCTGGTCTCTGCTAGTAATTTGGGATAAGCACTTTGTATGGTATTAAAATTGTCAGCAGCTGAAAGACAAATCTCACATCAGAAAAATATCCTTAGTTATCCAGTTTAGGTATCTCATTTTTTAAGGTAATTTCAATGGCTCTCTTTTACTGTGAATATACTATGCTTGGTATTAGTACATTTCTTTGTTCATATAATGGTTCCTGGAAATTTAATTCTAGGATTTCCTAGTGGCAACATATTAAAACATGAAAATTAAGAATCGGCCATATTCTTAATTTTAGCAGCCAAAACTATAGTACATTTGAGGCACCTCATATAGTTTCTATAACATACCAGGACACACGCACACATACAAGCACACATGTATATCACTCTCACACAGCTTTGAAGCAGTTTAATAGCAGATCAAAGTTTGAGAACAAATGAGTATTACTCAACCACTCAGAGCTTGTAAAACAAAAAGATAGAAGACAAGGGCAATCTCAATTGCTTGTCACTTCAAAAGCCTTGTAAAGAAGTTTGTCTTTCTATGCATTAGGGCATACAGAAGAAGTATACAGAGTGGTGACTAGGAGCTTGTGTTCTGATTAGTATTCATAAAATTCGAAATTATCTGATTAGACAACAATGGTAATATCACTCTTAACAATGAAAGCATAAATGGACTTTCAAGATACAAGAGGCTTTAGGGAGTTTTAAAATCAATAATGCTGTAATACTTTTGCAGGTGATCTTTAAGTAGCTCCTAACACAACGGGGACAGCATATGATCAATATTAATGAACAACTGAATTCAACAGCATGCTTTCCAGGCATTTTTTATGCAAGCTCATATAAGTATGTCAACAAGATTAATTCCTCACAAAAGCAGTAGATCTATATGGTTTGCTACTTTTCTGCATCTATCTCCTCACAATTCCAATAGTAGAGTTAGAGTTAGTTCCATATGTGTAATATGATTAGCTGCTTACACATTTAGAGACTGTGCCCGAAATCATGAATAACTTATAATACATAAGCAGATTATTAGAAAGTGAATAGGTTAACATTCTCCTGTGATAATATGTACTAGGCTTTGGTCAATTTTTAAAAAATATGCCTCCAAAACATTGCCAGTTAGATATCAAAATAAATGTACATTTTATGTAGTAAGGAAATGCCAGTAAGGCAATTGCAACAGCATAGTTTTTACTAGTTGTTTACCACTAGAATAAAATAGGAATAGCTATGACCCCAAATTTCACCCCAAATTCTGGTGTTAAGAACATATCGAAGTTATCTTCAGTGTTGCCTTTACATTTAATAATTTTTTAACATTTTGGCAGTTGCCATTTTGAGCCACTGTCACTCTATTTTAAAACCAGTTGTAAAGAAAGAAATTATTCTGGGAACGCTCACATAATTGACGTTTGCAAGCTATTTTTTAAACACTAGTTGTTGCTTCTCATCCTGCTCTTTTTCCTTCTCCTTTGTACTCCTCCTCCTTTGTAAACGTAAATGTGCAAAATCCAGCCATTTGAGGATAAAAATCGTCTATGAGTATTTTGAATATGAAGAAAGACGTAAACTATTTTATGATACTATCTCAAACATTCCATTGTAGTGGAGAATCAGTAAATTTAATATATTTTTCATTGAACAAAAAAGCATTTGGATAGATTATAAAAATTGAAACCTGAAGACAGAGATTCCCGCCCCCCCTTAAAACCTGTTGATAGATTTTCTTCTCAGGAATTAATACTAGACTATCTTTATATACATCTGTCTATAAGAAGGCACTGAGATGACCAGTGGAGATGCTTTAGAGGTCTTTGTCCTTGTTTACATTCCCAGGCTAATGTAAAAATATGCCACAAACATGGTAGTTTAAAACAATAGAATTTTATTCTTTCAGAGTTCTAGAAGCTAGAAGTCTGAAATCAAGGTATCAACAGAGCCACACTCCCTCTGAAGGCTCCAGGAAAAAGTCCTTCCTTGCCTATTCCAGATTCTGGTGGCTCCTGGCATTCCTTGGTTTATAGCAGCAAAACACGAATCCCTGCCTGTCTTCACAGGCCTTCTTCTAATTGTTTCTCTCCTCTTCTTATAAGAACTCACCATAAATCTAATACGTCTTCATCTTTAGATCCTTAACAATCTTTACGCACAAAGGCCCTATGATGGGCTAAACTGTGTCCCCCCCAGAACTTATATGTTGAAGCCCTGATCTTCAGGACCTCGGAATGTGACTATATTCGGAGATAGGACTTTTTAAAAGAGATAATTAAGGTTAAATGAGGTCATATAGGTGGGCCTTAATCCAACTGGACTGGTGTCCTTATAGGAATAGGGCATTTGAACACACAAAAGAGACACCAGTGATTCTGCCACACAGAGGAAAAGCCAAGTGAAGCCACAGCAAGAAGGCAGCCATTTGTAAGCCAGGGAGAAAGGTCTCAGAAGAAACCAAATCTCCAGAGCCTCCAGAACCGTGAGAAAACAAATTTCTGTTGTTTGATCTACCCAGTCTGTGGTATTTTGTAATGGAAGCCCTAGCAAACTAATACCCTGTTTACAAATAAGGTTGTATTCAGGGTTCCTGGTATACCTGAATTGGGGGTAGGGAGCACTATTTAACCCACCTTATGGTTCCTGTGTAGTTGTTTTGTTATAGTATTGGAGATGATTAAGTAAACCAGAGTTTTATGTATTAGAATCGGCTAGCAAAGCACTCATATTATCAGTAATTAAAATCTTAGCTAAAATTAATTTTACTTGGTTCTCGTCACAGAGTAGTGGTGGATAAGCTTTGATGGTGCTGGAGATCAGGAGAGCAGTCTAAATTTGGGGCAGTAACTAGGTAGAATCCAGAATTGGGTAGCCAGAGGACATCAAGGAGAGCCTGGCACTGCATGATAGGAGGACACATTAAGAAAGGAGGAAGATTTCCTGGGGTTAATCTTCATCCACTTAAACTATTGTTTAGAGTTGGGCTTGCTGATGGCAGTAGTTTTTCAGGCACTCAGCAACTTTCTGAGAAAGTCTTTATATATTAATTCCACAATGATAGGTAATCATTGTGGCACAGTAGTTGATATCTCCTTTTCTTCAATGAATAAATATCTTATTAAACATTAATATGACTTTAAAGAAAATTAATAACCAATCACAGCAAAAGAGCTATCATTTTACAAAGTGATAACTATTGTTACAGCTACACTTTGTTAAGAGGCAGTCTCCCATTTCTTTCCCCTGTACATTCATCTTGCACACTGCTGCGAAAACAACCTCCTTAAACCACTACTTGCATAATGGAAATTCTCAGCTCAGAATGTTTTATTACTCAAGGAGAACTCTATATCAATACTCTGTAGTCATTCTGCATATACATTTTTTATCCTTCAAAACATGCTGTCTAATTTTGGGCATCTTTTAGTTGGCCAATAATATTTGCTGACAGTGTGATGTGACGGCTTACATAAAAATATGTAATGAACATATGACAAAAACAATGTTGCTGCTTGGTTTTCTTTCAAAGACTAAGAAAACTAAACCTGACATAATATACTTAATAATAATAAAGCTAGTATACAGAAGCCTTTTGTGAATTAGTGAATACCATATGAAATTAAGTTATCATTTTTGAATTTAGCAATATAAGGCCTAGGTGCACCTTGAAATCTTTGGCCAGTGGGATAAACATGAACACCCCTATAATCTAAGAGAAACATAGATGGCAAAACTATGGGCTATGTTGATAATCAACATATTTTTATTTTTCCTGATGGCCTTCAGAATAACAACAATGATTTCCATGCAAAATTTCTTGTAAAAACTTTAGAAACCATAAATGTAATCCAACATAACTCATAAAGCACACATCAAACAATTTTCCTCAAGCTAAGAAAATTCCTTAAAAAGTCTTTCTTTTTAGATCAGGGAGCTATTTCCAAACAAAATCCTGCAAATCACTTTTTTAAGAAGTATACCTGTCAGAACTCACAAGCCATTCATTACACAATACAATTAAAGTTTGAGAATACACATCAACTTGCAGTGCAAAGTCCTAAGATATCACCCAGGTTTGCCATTAGCTACCATAGTTTGTTTCATTTTCTACATATCAATTAGACAGGGCATAAGTTAAAGACAGAGCAGAGACCAGTATATGTGTGTGTGTGTGTGTGTGTGTGTATATGTGTGTGTGTGTGTGTCTGTGTGTGTGTGTGTGTGTGTGTGTATATATATATATATATATATATATATATAATAAACAAATATCTGAGCCCAAGTTTCAGGGGCATCAAGCAATCTCACTATTTCACATACTATCTCTAAGCAACTACAAAAATTGCATGTTCTTCATCAATCTTTCTCTGACAGTGCTTCACCTTTTTCAGGCTCCTACTCAACTTGCCACCTATACTGCATGATTAGCATCTCACTTTTCATTGCTTCATCCTCTAATTATTCCATAGATCTCTTTTGTCTCCCTCACTGAATTATAAATTAGTTTTGCATAGGAACCTTCACTCCTTATATTTTTGTACCCTCATAGTCCCTAATGAAGAGCTAAATATTTTGATATTGCTTCATAAATGTGTGATGATTGACCTAAAATTATTACTAATTTTAGAAATGTCAGCATATAACCCAAACTGCAAATCATAATCTATAACAGAAACCAAAAATTTAGAGATTGGATATAAATATCAGTAGCCCTTTTTCATTTACACTAGCAGGTTTCAACAACTCAATGTTAAGCTGCAGCCAAGCCTAATTCTCTTTGTTGAATGTTGTAGCAATCTGTAAAATATCAGATTTTGGATAATTTTATAATTATAAACAAAGTGTGTTAAAAATAAGTATACTATTTCCACAAAGCTACAGTTCTTTCTCCTATAATATAGAATAGTGATTTTTGATCTTGAAGGCAGTGGCAAGAGGTGGAGGAAAGGATTTCTATTTTTACTTTTGGAATCTGTCCTCCGTGACTGCCATCTTAATCATGAAGCAGAGAGATTCCTGCAGGAGATGTTCCTGCTGCACTCATATGGGAATGGCACCTACCTAGACTTCACAGCTGAGAACATTGGAAGCACAGCTGGACAGGCAAGTTACTGTTTAGATTGCCTCCTCAGGTCTCACATGTGGCTTCCTTGTGGCAGATTTGAGGAGGCATAAAACAAAGCAGGCGTGGATTCTAGCCAGCTGGCCATCTGTTCCTTCACCTACTGTGATAATTTGGTCTTGTAGAATTCTGTTAAGTGAGCATTAAGTAATGACCATGTCAAACAGTACATAATGCCTGCTTATAATCACTGGATGAAAGCTTAAGGGATGCTTGCCCAAACACAGAAAAGGTCACCAAAGCAAACCAATATTTTTTTTAAAAAAAAGGAACAGCAAAATTGACGCAAAACAGCAACAGCTAACTTTGTTTTCATTTTTACTTCTTATCATATTGAATCCATGTCAAATCACAGAGGGTGAATATGGTACAAAGGAGCTAAGTAAATACACTGAAGTTTCTACTGTCTCATTATGTGTATATCACTTTACATAGACAAATTAATAAGAATTTTAAAACTAAGAAAATATGTGATGGGCTTTATCACACTGAACTAAATTTAAGGCATTTAGGGTTATAGCCATTAACTTCAAGCTTTTCAAAATAGTTTCCCAGAACAACACCAAGTAGTTACTCATTAGTCAAAATACTTTTTCTGCTGTTGTTTTTAAAAAGATTAATTGAAGTATTTTATTCTAAGAAAGCAGCTTTTCCTTCATAAACACTTAATAATTGCAAAATCATAAGATTTTTTTACCCTTGAATGGATGCTTAATGATGCATCCAATAAACTATATTATTGGGATAGTGTCCTAACTGATCTCCTGCTCTTACACATCCTCCATAGCTACCCACCATGCAAACCTAATCGAAAAGCTTCTGTTAGCTCCTACAGCCTGTTAATCCAAAGTCCATAAATTTAAACTAATCTTATGTCTTCAATGTTACCTCCCCTGTTCATGATAATGAACCAATATGCTTCACTTGGTTAATTTACCATTCTATCGCCTAAAGATCATTTGCATTCCTAGAACTTTGCTCAAATGACTCTGCAGCTTTAAATGCCAAATGCCTTTCTTCACCTCCTCTTTTCCTGATGTCCTTTTCCTTCCTAGATAGCCCAAAGTTTCATATCAACTCTCCTCTATTGTTTATTTTTATTCCCTTCACAAGTTTTTCTATTACCATGTTACATACTATTTCCATCCATTGGTTCATTTGTTCACTTATTGATATAGTTATTCAGTTTATATTTAGAGCTTCTATTGTGTTCCACAGTGCTAAGTACCAGGGTTACAAAGGTGAACAAAACAGGTGCACCTTCTAATCTTGTGAAACGTCAGTAAACGAGAGGACTGACTCCAATCAAATAATCACATAAAGAAATGAAATTGTAAAGAAATGTGATAATCAAATAAGAAAAAGTGAATGTCATGAAGGAAAGGTCTCCTGTGCCCCAATAATCTATTAATAAGAGGGTCTCTGAAGAAGTGAAGCATAGACTAGAAGCCGGAAACCAAGTAACAGCTAAGGTAGGAAAGAAATGAGTATTTCATTTGTAGGTATGTAGAAGGAGAAGCAGGGCAAGAAAAAGGGCCTGTGGTAAGACTAGTGTAGCTAGAACAGGCACAGCAAGGATAAAGAAACAGGGACCAAACCGGGCAGCCTTCAAAGGCCATGTATTTAAGAAAAATAAAACAAAACAAAACAGCTTTATGGACACATGAATACATTTAGACTAAATTTCAATTTTAAAGATGATTTGTTTGCTATATGGAGAATACTTTGAAAGGATCTATTTTCAAAGATGAAAATAGAGCAGTTAAGAATCATTGTACTTGTCCAGGCGAAGTGTGATAGGACGCCTGGATTAGAGTGGTGGGCTGGTAGGTATGGACGGAAGTGGACAGATTGGACAGAGAAGGGTCAAAGAAGACTATTCTGTTTCTAGATTTCATGTGTCAGTGGATGAATATTGGTGCCATTCACTGAAACAGCAACACTGGAAGAGGGTCTAGATTGAAAGAGAGGATCATGAGTAATCTTTATGGATATATTATTCAAAAAGAGGTAAGAAGTAGGCAGAGGAGAGTGTGGCCTGGAGATACTTAATGTTAGTGTTTGTGGATATAGATGGCGATTAGTGGGTAAGGATATAGTTGCCTACTGAAAGTTTAGAGGTAACATAAGGAAAAGAACAAAGAATCCAGGATCAAGACTCAATTTAATAGCTAGATATGGTCTAGGAAAGGCAACATTCAGAGAGGCAGGAAAAACATTAGCAGAGATGTGGTATCATTCTGGCACATTACTGCTTTGTGGTATTAATGAACAATTTAACATGTACACATCGCATCATTTGGAATGATGTTATGCTCCTGGAAATGTGAGATTTCCGTTTTATATTTCTTATGTAACACCTCTCTGTTTTCTTGCAGAACCCAACAGATACTTGCTGAATGAAAATGTCCGTAACTTCATGAATTGAATATACTGGCAAAGTGTTTTAGGAAAAACACATTTTAGGAGAAAATGTTCTCCTTTAAGTGGCATTATTTTATACCAAATAATATTCTGGTTGATCTTTTTGCTTATATAGGGAACCACTTTCACATTTTTTAAAAAAGTAGAAAGTCAAGTTGGAGAAACTGCCAATACCTATTGCTTCCAAAAGAAGGCTTATTTGGTCTGGAGAAGTAAAAGTAAAAACATGGAGAATGAAATACGTGATATTTGGCCAAAATGAAAGAAAGACAGTAAAAGAGTACACTGAGAAATTATACATGTTTTCATATTTACCTAGCATCTTTTTGGTCATCTTGTTTTGTTTTTCATGATCTGTCTCGCTGGTGGTGCTATCAATGTTGTGTTCTCATTTTTGCTGTCCTTAGAAGTCCATTTGCTTGACTATACATCTAAAACTGATTCCTGTAAGATCAATCTGACTAGAGAAGCCAGTTTAAACCCTTTTACTCCTAGGATGAGAAAATCTTGACAAAGATTTGCCCACAGGGATAAGCAATGTGTGGAAGAAAAAACCAAAAAGCCATTTAGAAATAACATTATTACTTGTGTAAAAAACTTCTCTGTATGCTTTCTAGTAGACATGAAAACGTAGACTCAAATATTTGAGAAGTCTGAAAATCCACTTGAAAAATGTGTGTAACAATTTATTATAATTGCAAACCCAATTAAAAATGTTGAGCTATTGAACACAATTCATTTTATAATCCATGAATATATTAAATGTATGTAGCACAGATTTGTGTTACTATAAAAATCTTTATTTCTACTTTTCCAGCATTATGCATTTAAATTTGTAAATTCTATGTTACATTAATCACATGAATATAGATGGGCAATTTCACTACATTTCCTATTAAAGAAATCATGCCTACTGACAATTTTGTAGGAAATTTTGTTAAAGATTGACTGTAGCTCATAAAACAGTAAGGTTTCCTTCACGAAAGTTATTAGACATTTTAGATCCCCTCAGTTTGACTGAAATGATAAAAAATTTACACTTTAATATCACTGTCTTTGGACACTGACACTGTATTTAATACTATACAGAATACGGTCACAGAGTCATTAAAAGAAGTGACAATAATCCAGGTTTGACTGCACTGTGATTTAATATTTACAG
The DNA here is from genome assembly GCF_029281585.2 of Gorilla gorilla gorilla. Classification (NCBI taxonomy): domain Eukaryota; kingdom Metazoa; phylum Chordata; class Mammalia; order Primates; family Hominidae; genus Gorilla; species Gorilla gorilla. The sequence continues at coordinate 88,277,480 of NC_073228.2, forward strand.
TGTTTTCATGATACAAGTAAAATATGCTGATTAAAATGATCACAATGTCACCATCTGGATGGACAAAAAAGCTGAGGTTCACATCTTCAGTACAAGACACCTTCAGTTATTTCTTTCCACTATCTTTTCTTATTACCAATACAATTTCTATTATATGAAAGGCCATTAGTGTACAGAGAAATAATATGCAGTAGAGAAGTCTTTTGTCAATAAATATAATATCTTAAATAATTAATTAGAGAAGTTACTATAAATATTAATTAGAGAAGTTATTATGCTACTTAAATACAGTGGGTCTGAACTGTCCCTCTTTAAGATCAGTGTTATCAAGTGTAAAAGATTTTCAGATGAACAAATACTTTACTAGAAGTGTTTGAATGTTTGTCTTCTACCTGATCAGTATAGTAAAGTTTTTAATGTGATTTTTTTGTGTGACCTAATTGAAGTAGGTCACAAACAATGAAGTAAAGGGATTTAGGATTGTATATTCAGTCTTTAAAAATCAGTTATAAACGTGTACACTTGGTAATTTCCAAAGAAGCAGCTAAACAATATCCTTGCCTGATTGTACAAGACATTCTGATAGTTTCTACAGATGTGCTGAATTCTAACAGGAGATCGGCAAGCAGCAAAGAATGACTGTGCTTTGGGCTTAGAAGGATAACCATATTGTGGAAGATTAAATATCTTCTGGATGAAGAATGAGGCTTGCCCCCATGACCACAGTAGGAATTCTATTAAACTTGATGTAATATTTTTCTAGATAAAATAATTTTGAAGAAGATTTATGTCATAGAACTTGAAGGTTCCAAATTCTCTTTGATCTATATGCTAGAGGGGAACCTGGGAAATTTCAAGGAGAAACTTACCTCTTTTCACAGGAGCTACCTAAGCCCACCTCTGGGCTAAAAAGTGCAGTCTTTGATTCAGACACCTGTGCTTGTCAGATCCTTCAATTTTTATAAGAGCATGACATTCCTACCTGTGCCTATGCTATCCCTTGGAGCATAAGGGTCTATATGCATTCACCCTGCACCTAACTCATTAAGAAATGTTGTTGCCTGTACCTTCAAAATGCTGTATGGCCATAAACTCAGGAAACACAGATGAATATACACAATAAATGATTTATTGATATTACTTGGCAAAAAAAATATAAATGATTTGGGTCTCCACAGTCCTTGTTGCTATGATGAACATGTCAATCAGGCTTCTGCATTAGAAACTTTGATTACAGGGAACTGGCTGTTTCCTCTCCCTGAGATGCTCTTCCTCTAACTCTCACCTCTACTAAAACTTTGCTCAAAATCATTTTCACAACAATGATTACCCAGAAAAGTTCTACTTAAAATTGGGAACCATAGTCCAATCCCAATATTTCTATTTCTCTCTTATTGTGATCTTGTTTTCTCAATGGCTTTAACTCCTTCTAACATAGCATGTAATTTATTTGTCATGTTTTGTGTTGTGTGGTGTTGTTTATTGTATTTCTCCCCTGTGTTGTGTTGTTATTCTCCCTCTCCCCTGTTAGAATGTAATTGATGTGAGGACATAGAACTTTGTTTTGTTCACTGATATATCTGAAGTGCCTGGTAATGATGTATCCAATACATCTTTGTTAATTAAATATATCTCTGCTAGGAATGAAACTTTAAACTTATTCAATATCGATCAAAATCTGGAATTAGTCCTACATTATTCCAGATCAGCAGTTAGCCATGTCCACAGGATCATTTCAACACATAAGAAAATGCTTTTATAGCACTGTATTTTGTCTTATCCCATTGACCTATAAAATAAGACTAGAAAAAATACCACGCTTTTTTTACTGAGGAATTAAGTGCTGGCTTTGGATGCACATATACTAAGATTGGAATGATACAGAGAATATTAGTATGGTTCCTACACAAGGAAGTAAGGAATTATGTCAACTGGGACCCAAGGATCACGATCTCTAAATTTGAGGCCAAGAGTAGTTTTGTTTATCATGAGCAACAGGTCCCGCTTATTCTGTTAGACATTATGGTCTTATAACATCATTTGAACATCAGCACATCATTAAGTACATGCCATGTGTGAGGCACTGAGTATAATAAGCAATATCAACATATTTAGTCAATGGCCTCTAGAATTCTATGTGCCAAGGGAGATTATAGACAAATAAATAGGCAACTTCAATATTATGAAATAAGTGTCAATGTATAGTGAATACAGAGAGTTCTGGGAGGACATAAGAGGAATGCCTAATCCAATATTGGAAACTTGGGTATGACATCCTAGAGTAATTAGCGTCCAAAGTTGAGGTTTACAGAACAAATAGAAGTTGGCTGTTTAGGAAGGTGAGTTAGAGGTTTTCAGACAGAAGAGGGAAATAACATGTATGAAGACTCAAAGTTAAGTAAAGCAGTCAGGAGATGGAGACCATCTGGCCAACATAGTGAAACCCCGTCTCTACTAAAATACAAAAATTAGCTGTGCGTGGTGGCACGCACCTGTATTCCCAGCTACTTGGGAGGCTTAGGCAGGAGGATCGCTTGAACCCAAGAGGCAGAGGTTACAGTGAGCTGAGATCATGCCACTGAACTCCAGTCTGGTGACAGAGCGAAACTACATCGCAAAAAAAAAAAAAGCAAACAAACAAAAAAAAGTTAAGCATAGCTAAATTTGTAGAACTGAAAGAAATGCAATATAATTGCATCATGAAGTGCAAGAGGGGAAGTGGCAGGCGAGAAAGCCAGAAAGATTTGCATAGCCTGATTATAACAAGCCTCATTAGGCAGATTAAGGAGTTACACTTTATGATAAGGGTAAGGGGAGGTCATTTAAGACATTTAAGCAAGTAATGGCTGATCGAATACATATAAACTATAAGTGTAGGATTAGCTACTTGATGGAATTACTGGGGATAGATTCTATTTCCTCTAAAGAGTATATGTCTGCCTCAACAGTGGAAAGGATAGTAGGAGGTAGTGTAATAGGAAATGAAGTAGAAACATTTTAAATACAACTATGGGGCACAACATCTGAGTAGGCAATCAGAGGACTTGTAGATAGTGTTAATATTTAGATAGCATTGAAGACTAGGAAACTCTAATGGTACCAATCTCTGCATAATGTGGCATTTCTTCCACTGTGATTAGCAGGGAAAGAGAATGATACCATTAATGCAAGGTTAGATGTTTTCTAGTTGTATGTGGGTCAAGGCAAAAAAAAAAACATGCAAACGTGTGCAAGATAGTGCTTTTGATGATAGAATTCTTGGTCTTGGCTAGTAAGGGAAGAGAGGTCAGCCTTTAAGGAACTGAAAGAGTAGGATTTGGAAGTCTGAGATCCAAGACAGATGTATTTTAAGAAACTTAATTAAATCTAGATCTGAAAAAAAAAGTAGTGCTGTAGTGAAGCCATATATATGCCTATATACATTATTTTGTGTATATATTTATAACAAGTTTAAAAAGTCTTAAGGATTAACATACTCAGCTATTGTTCTTGACGTGATCAGAATGAGTAAAGAAGAATTAGCAATGAAGTAAAATTCTCACTATGTCATCCAAGGTTATCGATGCCTTGTTTGTCTACCACCTAAAGTTGTCTCATGACAACCAGCAATTAGCACCATAGTTTTGGAAATACTGTGTTAAGAAAAGGAAGATTCCTAAGAATATGTGCAGCATGTCATGGAATTTGTATATTATGAAATGGGGTCTCACATGTCATAAAAAATGTAAGCAACAGACATTTGGATCTGGCCAGAGCAAGAATAGCTGTATGAGAACGGGAATTAGTAATGAAGATCCCTAGCCAAAAGTTTTCTGGTTTTATTGGTCACCAAAGACATTAAGGTTTCTAAATGGAATGGGATTGCCTGGACTATAAGATTTCCAGAATAATCAATTCCTAGCTTGCTTGATAGGAGATTAAGACCTCCGTGTAAAGAACAAATTGCAACTTTAATTGATTTTGCTTCTGAAGGAGACTTTGTTCTAGTGGGTAGGTAATGAAGTTTTCTAGTTTATTAGGATCTTTTATATTTTGAAAACAGTATGAGCCCTTAAGAAAGAAATGTAGAGCCAAATCCTGGTTCATCTTTATCAGAAGGGCCTATGCTAGGTCTGTGCAAACCTTTTATACCGAGACTTCACCCTAATTTCATCTTAGTTTGTTGACTTTCATTTGTTTTTGCCTTTGTCCTATTTTCCTTTACAGTGACATATAACCATCCTCTCCTTTACTAACTACTTATGGATGCAGGATGGAAAATATTTATACTATTTTTGCATACTTTGAAGGTTTAAACATCAGCAAAGTGAAAACAACTGACCTCAAAACATGATCTAACCCAAAGTGAGCACCTTCTGGGAGATGGTTTTCTGCTTGACAATACTTTGTAATGAACTTCATCTCTTATACTGAGGTAGATGTCACTATTAACCAAAAGCAGGACCTCTGTAATGGAAGAATTGAATTAAGATGCAGATTTCTAAGCAAGAAGAGAAACATAGAGACTAGGATAGAGCACAGGGCTTGGATGGAGCACACCAACAAAGAGAAAATAATGTGAGGGGTTTAACTTTGTTTCTTTTACCCTGGATTTTAAAAACAGTCATATTAAGGATCAAGTTTATTTTTTATTTGTTGTATCATTCTTATTTCTTCCAGGTAGTCTCAAATCTCCCGTAAACATTTTTGCAACACAAAGTTTTCATATCGTGGGATTGAAGGGACTTTAGTGGTGGGCAGTAAAAGGAAAAACAGGCTTCCATGTATCACAACTCAGCTGCATTTAAAGCTCCATCAGCAGTGGTATATGGAGGAAAGCAGGAGCCTTGCAAATTTATTCTGTAACCAACTGCAAAGTGAGCAAGGGCTTGTAGCCAAACTGAGAGCAACTAAAGAAAATAGTATCTAATGACTGAGGAAAAGAAGCCCTTCCCGTGTCTATGGGTTTTTAAAATTTTCTAATAATGTATTGGTACAAGTCCCCCAGAAGGCTGAAGGATTAAGGAAACCCAGGTGATTGCAATCAGAACTATGTTCTGGGATTTATTTTCGTAAGTGAATTTATTTAGGATATGAGTTATAGATATTGTATGATTTATATATGAATTTAAAGATAACTCTGTAAAATCTTTCTTAAAAAGCAGAGTATTAACACCAACATGGCATATGTATACACACATAATAAACCTGCACGTTGTGCACATGTACCCTAAAACTTAAAGTATAATAAAAAAGCAGAGTATTAATTTATTAATCTGTCTAATGAGTTTAAATTTTCTTAGGGGTCAATCATGACTATATGTAAAGAGTTTAAGCAATGAAGCATATTTGTTTCAATAAACCAACCTTGACATAAATATAATTAATATTAATTATTAATTGAATAAATACAGCATGCTTTATCCCCAGACCTAAAGTAACACCATAAGTTTTGAAACAAGAATCATAACATACCAAAAAAAATTTACCATGTCTTCTTAAATTATTACATATCTTAAGTGATAATATTTGATGGGGTTTCAAATTTAGCAGGGAAGCATTATTTTATATAACACATCCAAATTATTAAACTTGTTACACAATTTTGTAATATATTACATTTGTTTTAACAAAACTAATTAGTCATATAATTATTCTAATAGCACTGAAACTCATTTTTAAAGAGACAAATTTATATTAAGTCCAAATTTGGCCAATGTTAGTAACAGACAGACATGACTACTATGTAGACATCGATAGTAAGTAAACACTTTCTTTGGAACGCATTGGCATAATGGGAAAGAAACGGAAAGAAATGTCTTTCTGGAGAAAGAGTGAGAACTCTTCAAGTCTATATGATTTACAGTGAAATTTATCCTCACAGGAAAGCCTAAGAAAATTATTTATCAAGTAATTCCATACAGATAAGCATACTTATTTTCATAGTAATGTAACTAAGCTAAGGTCACTCAGGCATAGAGCAGGGTAAATCAGATGTTTTATAATATTTTAACAGGCCTTTTTAAAACTAATGATACAATTTCATTTCTTGTATCTTAAATCTCAAATAAATAATCGTGAACATAAATACTAATTCACAAATATATGCCACTTGAGTCTTTTGGAGAAAGCATTTAAACAACTGGCTTATAATCCATTTCTCTTCTGTTATCAGGGGTATGATCCAAGGGAAAGAAAGAAAGGTAGGGGTATCAATTTCTTGTAAACAAGCTGACAACTAAACCTGCTACCAAATAGATGCTAGGAGGAGAATCCTTACCTATGAATGTTTTCAGTAGGATGTCTCTAGTTTAGGATTGTTTCTGGTAAATAAATGTATTTACAATCTATGGATTTATAAGGTATGGCTCCATGGAAAATGTTATGTAAGCTACACAGCTATATGAAGACAGTTTATTACCTCAATACTCCCTTGTATGCTTGGTAACTCATGTACCATACTTAGAGACTTCATCTGTTTTTCTGAGTCAGAAAGCATGTGTCTAATGCGAAGAAGGACTGGGTAGTTGTCATCAATGTCCCTAAACTGCTTTGTCTGTGCTCCTGGAAATTATTAGTAAACTTTGATACTGGGTAAGATCTCGTATTTGTGCAAGGCTGATTTGCCAGTCTAATCTTTTGAATTATTGCAACTCTTTATAGTCCTTTCTATAAATGTTGTATAAACTAAGAGTAAAACTTGAAATGATCCAAATTCCCAGAAGTTAAAGAACAGTTAAGCCATCTACAACATAACTGTGAAATAGAATAGTATATTGCCAACTATATTTTGAAAGATGAAATAATTAGTTACATGCCAAAATCTACATGAAATTCTATTCAATGCAAAAAGAGAGAGTACACTTCATGCTACGATTAAGTAACGTGGTATGTAGACAATGACAGGCATTAGAAGAAGTACATACATTTTAAAAATCGAATTAAAATAAAAAATTGTGTTGTAAAGAGTTTTAGAAAAGGGAAGGTCAACATACGTAAGAAAAACAGTGTGCTTGTCTAGTCATTAAGACTTCACAAATATTCCAGTTCTTAAATACACAAGGTAGGACTGCACTTCTCCATCCCTTTTCAAGTTATAAGTGTCTATGTGAATTTCTCTGGCCAATAATGCAAGAAGTAATATGTGCCATTTCTTACATACATTTTAAGAGCCAGTTTGTAATTTATCATGTTTTCTTCCCACTGCTTTAGTGACTGTGGGAGAAACTGCTGAGATGTACCCTTGTCAGCCCGAGACCCTGGGTATCTACAATGAGCAGAGAGCCCCTACTGACTCACACTGGATATATACTCTAAGAACTTCTGGATGAGCTTTCTCCTGAGCCATGAACAAGTTCATCTTGACTGACTCAGCAAGAAAAGGTTAATAGGAGTGTGATGTATTCATTTTATAACATCTTTTTGAACTAAAAAGAGCTAAGCAAAGTTTGTGCAAACAAAGAATTTTAGTACTATAGGATATCAGTGAGGAGTACATAGCAGGGAGTGGACCTGATAATATTGCAGACAAGAACCAAATGGGTGTAGAAGGTAACGCTAAAGAAAAGAGTGGAAATAAAGGTGGCTTGGATGTTTTATACCTGGCAGATAAATTTTAATGCCATTTATTTAGAGAGGGAATACTTGAGAGCAGAGGGGAAAAGTTGAGAATATTTATTTTTGCCCTGAGGCCATTAGATGTATCTAGCTGAAGGCTGAAAATGAAACTCAAAAGAGAAGTCAGGGATATAGAGAAGACAGAGAAGAGAAAGCAGTCTCACATGTACTATGAACTGGTAATTCTTCTAAGTATTTTAAATATAGTATCTCCTATAATGATTGCAATTTTACCATTCCACTGGAAGAAATGAGGCACTCTAAGAGATTAAGCTACCCAGATTTGGCAGTACTATCCATAAAGGAACAAATAAAGCCTGAGAGATATTATAGAGGAAACAGGCAAGGAGACTGGAAAGACTATATTCAGGGGGCAGGCAAAAGAAACAGGACACTAAATAGGAACAGACACTTTTACAACCAAGTGTCAGAGAATAGGTGCCACTGAGGCCAACAGGGAAAATATCAAGAAGTAATGGATTGTTGTTCATGTCGAATGCTCCAGAGAAAACTAACTAGATTTATCATCTTCAAACTATTGAATTTTGCTTCCAAATAGATAACTTGAGAGGCAAAAGCTGAAAATTACTTCGTTTTTAATATACTGATATTCTGTAGGCTGTCAAACTGAACAAATCTCAAAGATGAGGCATTTTATGAGCACTACACCTCATGTTTGCCTAAATTAAAATAAGAATTAAGTATCATTAGGAATACTTTTTAAATTTCTTCAGATAAAAAAAGTCTCCAGCAAAGATGACCCAACTGATGTTGAATGAACCCCTTAACAGGACTGTCATACAGGTAAATTAATCCCATAAATTGCTCTCAAAAGGAATCTGAATCTCAGGGCTGATGTCGGGGTGCCAGCAACACACGTTCCTGGTGGGTCATAATGTTTAATGAGATGCATGGGAACCTCTGAATTGGATGAATATTCAAGTGATCTTCAGGGAAATCCTGAATTAGAATGAGCTCCAATAATTTAATTGAAAGGTCACATAGGTGAGTGACTATTATAAAATCTATAATATAATGGAAGCATTGTACTCGCACAACTGGCAGTTAAGAACTTTAGGTCAAGGGCTTATCTCATTTTTAGACTCATAATAAGATAATACTCTTTACTTTTAGAAAATGTCAACATTCCTCTAAGGAAAAATTACTATATTACTTAAGAGAAAACATTCGCACTTTTTCTATTAACTATATCCGAAGAGAGTAAGGAAGGTGTATATCACATCTGTAGAAACATTTTTTTAAAAAAAAACTTGGAATACTATATGTTTTTGCCAATCCTTAGAAGTGATCAACGGTTCTTGCAGATACTGATTCTATTATTAGAAAACAGCTTTTGATTTACCTGTTTGTCCAACAGCGGTCTCCGCTTTTGTTGTTTTGTACTTGTATTACTTTTATTCTTAAAAAGCTAGTGAAAGCAAAACTTCAAATACAACTTCACCTAAGTGAAGAATGTTTACAACATTTAATGGTCATTTAGTGAATAAACTTAACATAATAAGAATTAATTCAATTTTTTCATTAGAAAGTTGTTATCAGTTTCCAAGCAAAAACTATGCATTTATATAACCCTGTTAGTCAAATTTACTTTCATATACTTCAGGGAATAATGTCCACTGCATCCCCTCAAAACTAACAATATAGGACACAGCCAATTTTAAAATTAAAATATTTTGAACATTGTCTACTCTGATTATAATTAGCACAGATGTTATTTACTTTTCCTTTATTCTCATCAAATGTAGATTAAAAATAAAACTGAATTTCTGCCATCAAGATAATTAACATTTTATAATATAGTTCCATGTCATTGATATCCAACCTGTTCTTTATTTAAATAAAAATTTATTTCATTTTTTAAAAATTGTATTTTAAAGTTTTCATGCCTATCAAACTCCCATTCTTAGGCACTATCCAATTATTTTCCATATCTAGGTATACATACAACCTGCCCATCCCTTCTCTGCTTGAGTTCCAATTAACTCAGAAATTCAGCAGGCTCCTCACGACTGCGATGTCAGTATCCTTCAAAGTCTTCTGCTCCACTTTGAAGTAACATATTAGTAATTTCAAAATAGTTCTTAAAATTTTCTTTCTATTATGCCCCTTTACAAGCATAAGTTAATTGGCCCAAGGCCAATATTTAAAAAAAAAAAAAAAGGCCGCATGACCTAAAAACGAAATGCTGCTTTTTTATAGTTTTTACATGTAATGTTTCCTGTAAGCAGCCTTGATAAGTAAAATAGTAACGTTTTTGTGTGTGTTTTTGAGACAGAGTCTTGCTCTGTTGCCCAGGCTGGAGTGCAGTGATGCAATCACAGCTCACCATAGCTTTGATCTCCCGGGCACAAGCAATCCTCCAGCTTCAGCCTCCCATGTAGCTGGGACTACAGGCACATGCCACCATGCCCTGGGAGATTTTTTTTTTTTTTTTTTTTTTTTTGTAGAGATAGGGTCTCACCTTGTTGCCTAGGCTAGTCTCAAAATCCTGGGCCCAACTGATCCTCCCGCCTAGGCATCCAAAAGGGTTGGGATTACAGGTGTTAGCCACCATGCCAGGCTAAAATAAATAGTAACTTTCTAATAATATATATATATATATATATATATATATATATATATACACACACACACACACATATATGTTTGTACCTATATATGTTCCACATTTTTTGTGTGGATTTTAGACACCCCTAAAATACATTAAATAAACTAGAACCATTCAAATAACAAATAAAAATAATGACGGACAGTCATGTGATAAGAAGCCAGAAAAACAATGAAGTCAGATGTGTCATTGTGAAAGACTCTGTATCTCTGTGACAGAAGTAATATGAAATGTGCAATAGCCAAAATATTTAAAATCATGTAAGTGAGCTGTGTCCACTTGAAAAACTTGACTCTTTTGGCTGTGAATCCATCTGGTCCTGGACTCTTTTTGGTTGGTAAACTATTGATTATTGCCACAATTTCAGATCCTGTTATTGGTCTATTCAGAGATTCAACTTCTTCCTGGTTTAGTCTTGGGAGAGTGTATGTGTCAAGGAATTTATCCATTTCTTCTAGATTTTCTAGTTTATTTGCGTAGAGGTGTTTGTAGTATTCTCTGATGGTAGTTTGTATTTCTGTGGGATCGGTGGTGATATCACCTTTATCATTTTTTATTGCATCAATTTGATTCTTCTCTCTTTTTTTCTTAGTCTTGCTAGCGGTCTATCAATTTTGTTGATCCTTTCAAAAAACCAGCTCCTGGATTCACTAATTTTTTGAAGGTTTTTTTTTTGTCTCTATTTCCTTCAGTTCTGCTCTGATTTTAGTTATTTCTTGCCTTCTGCTAGCTTTTGAATGTGTTTGCTCTTGCTTTTCTAGCTCTTTTAATTGTGATGTTAGGGTGTCAATTTTGGATCTTTCCTGCTTTCTCTTGTGGGCATTTAGTGCTATAAATTTCCCTCTACACACTGCTTTGAATGTGTCCCAGAGATTCTGGTATGTTGTGTCTTTGTTCTCGTTGGTTTCAAAGAACATCTTTATTTCTGCCTTCATTTCGTTATGTACCCAGTAGTCATTCAGGAGCTGGTTGTTCAGTTTCCATGTAGTTGAGCGGTTTTGAGTGAGTTTCTTAATCCTGAGTTCTAGTTTGATTGCACAGTGGTCTGAGAGACAGTTTGTTATAATTTCTGTTCTTTTACATTTGCTGAGAGCTTTACTTCCAAGTATGTGGTCAATTTTGGAATAGGTGTGGTGTGGTGCTGAAAAAAATGTATATTCTGTTGATTTGGGGTGGAGAGTTCTGTAGATGTCTATTAGGTCCACTTGGTGCAGAGCTGAGTTCAATTCCTTGGTATCCTTAAGGAGGAACTGGTACCATTCCTTCTGAAACTATTCCAATCAATAGAAAAAGAGGGAATCCTCCCTAACTCATTTTATGAGGCCAGCATCATCCTGATGCCAAAGCCGGGCACAGACACAACCGAAAAAGAGAATTTTAGACCAATATCCTTGATGAATATTGATGCAAAAATCTTCAATAAAATGCTGGCAAACCGAATCCAGCAGCACATCAAAAAGCTTATCCACCATGATCAAGTGGGCTTCATCCCTGGGATGCAAGACTGGTTCAATATACACAAATCAATAAATGTAATCCAGCATATAAACAGAACCAAAGATAACAACCACATGATTATCTCAATAGATGCAGAAAAGGCCTTTGACAAAATTCAACAACTCTTCATGCTAAAAACTCTCAATAAATTAGGTGTTGATGGGACGTATCTCAAATAATAAGAGCTATCTATGACAAACCCACCGTCAATATCATACTGAATGGGCAAAAACTGGAAGCATTCCCTTTGAAAACTGGCACAAGACAGGGATGCCCTCTCTCACCACTCCTATTCAACATAGTGTTGGAAGTTCCGGCTAGGGCAATTAGGCAGGAGAAGGAAATAAAGGGTATTCAATTAGGAAAAGAGGAAGTCAAATTGTCCCTGTTTGCAGACAACATGATTGTATATCTAGAAAACCCCATTGTCTCAGCCCAAAATCTCCTTAAGCTGATAAGCAACTTCAGCAAAGTCTCAGGATACAAAATCAATGTACAAAAATCACAAGCATTCTTATACACCAATAACAGACACACAGAGAGCCAAATCATGAGTGAACTCCCATTCACAATTACTTCAAAGAGAATAAAATACTTAGGAATCCAACTTACAAGGGATGTGAAGGACCTCTTCAAGGAGAACTACACACCACTGCTCAATGAAATAAAAGAGGATACAAACAAATGGAAGAACATTCCATGCTCATGGGTAGGAAGAATCAATATCCTGAAAATGGTCATACTGCCCAAGGCAATTTATAGATTCAATGCCATCCCCATCAAGCTACCAATGACTTTCCTCACAGAATTCAAAAAAACTACTTTAAAGTTCATATGGAACCAAAAAAGAGCCTGCATCGCCAAGTCAATCCTAAGCCAAAAGAACAAAGCTGGAGGCATCACGCTACCTGACTTCAAACTATACTACAAGGCTACAGTAACCAAAACAGCATGGTACTGGTACCAAAACAGAGATCTAGATCAATGGAACAGAACAGAGCCCTCAGAAATAACGCCACATATCTACAACTATCTGATCTTTGACAAACCTGAGAAAAACAAGCAATGGGGAAAGGATTCCCTATTTAATAAATGGTGCTGGGAAAACTGGCTAGCCATATGTAGAAAGCTGAAACTGGATCCCTTCCTTACACCTTATACAAAAATTAATTCAAGATGGATTAAAGACTTAAACGTTAGACCTAAAACCATAAAAACCCGAGAAGAAAATCTAGGCATTACCATTCAGGACATAGGCATGGGCAAGTATTTCATGTCTAAAACACCAAAAGCAATGGCAACAAAAGCCAAAATTGACAAATGGGATCTAATTAAACTAAAGAGCTTCTGCACAGTGAAAGAAACTACCATCAGAGTGAACATGCAACCCACAAAATGGGAGAAAATTTTCGCAACCTACTCATCTGACAGAGGGCTAATATCCAGAATCTCCAATGAACTCAAACAAATTTACAAGAAAAAAACAAACAACCCCATCAACAAGTGGGCAAAGGATATGAACAGACACTTCTCAAAAGAAGACATTTATGCAGCCAAAAAACACATGAAAAAATGCTCATCATCACTGGCCATCAGAGAAATGCAAATCAAAACCACAATGAGATACCATCTCACACCAGTTACAATGGCAATCATTAAAAAGTCAGGAAACAACAGGTGCTAGAGAGGATGTGGAGAAATAGGAACAGTTTTACAGTGTTGGTGGGACTGTAAACTAGTTCAACCATTGTGGAAGTCAGTGTGGCGATTCCTCAGGGATCTAGAACTAGAAATACCATTTGACCCAGCCATCCCATTACTGGGTATATACCCAAAGGAATATAAATCATGCTGCTATAAAGACACATGCACACGTATGTTTATTGCAGCATTATTCACAATAGCAAAGACTTGGAACCAACCCAAATGTCCAACAATGATAGACTGGATTAAGAAAATGTGGCAAATATACACCATGGAATACTATGCAGCCATAAAAATGATGAGATCATGTCCTTTGTAGGGACATGGATGAAATTGGAAATCATCATTCTCAGCAAACTATCGCAAGGACAAAAAACCAAACACCGCATGTTCTCACTCATAGATAGGAATTGAACAATGAGAACACATGGACACAGAAAGGGGAACATCACACTCTGGGGACTGTTGTGGGGTGGGGGGAGAGGGGAGGGATAGCATTAGGAGATATACCTAATGCTAAATGACGAGTTAATGGGTGCAGGACACCAGCATGGCACACGTATACATATGTAACTAACCTGTACATGGTGCACATGTACCCTAAAACTTAAAGTATAATAATAAAAAAAAAAGAGTTCTACAAATGTTTAGGTTGCACTACTGCTGTTTGAATAAAGATATTGCTTGACAACAAAAAAAAGAATGAATAAATATATACTTAATTATTTAATACCTTCCTTCTCCATCCCACAAGATGTGAGCTCCATAATGGAAGGGCTGTGTTTGCCTTGGTTTCTGCTGTATATCCTGGTTTTGTACAGTACCCTATGCCTATATAGCTGCTAAATGAAAAAATAAAGGATTAACTAAACTTATTAAAAAAAAAGAAAAACTTGACTCTTTCATGACAGATGGTGAACAGTAAGGCTATTCTCAACTTATATCAATAATGGGGTAGAAAAGTTGGCAGTGCGGTAACACTGAGCAACAGAAACACACGAATTTATTGAGTGTCTAGTTCACTGGTAAATAAAATGAAAGAAATTCTGTAAAAATGTTTTCTTGACATATTTTTCACAGCAATCTACTGGCATTTCCTGTTCTATCCATTAAGTTACTAAACATGATGATTTCCCAGGGGTTATTTCTATATCACACTGAGACACTTGGCTCTTGTTACCTGAATCTGGAAAGAGCTTAGACTTGTGTCAAAGCACATTCTAATTTACCCTTTATCACTATCCTTTTTAAAGAAAGTTTTCAAAGTATAAATAGTATATTCACTTAACAACAAGTTTTACAGGTTAAAATTAGCATTAAAACAAAAATTTAAATAGTAATAGTTTAAAAGTTCATGTGTTCAAAACAACAAAATTAAACTTTGGCTTCCAAATTGCTAAAATGAATTTGGACAAAGCATTGTTTTAATCTACTACAGTAAATATTCGTTTTTCATTCAAAACAGATAATCCAAAATGAGTTGATTTTATCAGCTAATAACCGATAATACTGAAATGAAAATAAATAAGGTTTAATTTTACGTTTTGCAATGATGTGTTACTCTAAACTGACTGGATAAAATATGTGTATTTTAGTTTTTTGTAATCTCATGCTCTATATATTTTATTGCTTTTATAAATAAATCTGGAATTAAAGTTGGACAAACTGTATAACATCACATAATTATAAAACTATGTTAAAATATTTAAGAATGAATTTGTGAATATAACTTTTGCTTCTTTAAAATAAAAAGGAATGACCTTATAATATGCTTAAAATATTGCTTATCTGTTTTTCCTCTCTCCAGAATTAAAAAATAATACATATAAGCATATATAAGTTTAAAGTAATATAAATTATAGTTCCTGCCTAAATTTTTACCCATAACTCACTTCTTAGAACACACAGAGTTACCACTGAAATCAAAGTTAGTTACATGCTTACTGAACTGTATTGGCTGAGGTTTTGAAAATATCTACAGGCTGTATGTATGGTATCTATCCTTTTTCATCGAATAGACGATGATTTCATCATTATATTTTATAACCACTTTTTAATCCAGAAATGCAAAATATGAGAGCTGCAAAAGTAAGTATTCCACCATCCTTATGAATATTTCATTACACAATATGTTTGTTTACTTACAATTTTTTTGGCAGAGCCAACCTAATTCATTGCACATTTATTTGGTACATCTACTGTCACTATTGTAGTAGGTTGAATGGTGCTCCGCCACCCCGCCCCCCAAACAAAATATATTCATGTCCAAATCCCTGGAACCTGTGAATATTACATTATTTGAAAAAGTCTCATTACAGATGTACTTAATTTAAGGACTTCTATGGTTTAGATATGGTTTATTCGGCCATGCCAAGTCTCATGTTAAAATTGATTCCCAGTGTTGAGGTGGAGCCTGGTGGAAGGTGTCTGGGATGTGGAAGCAGATCCCTCATGAACAGCTTGGTGTGCAGGAGTGAGTCCTCACTATTAGTATCCGGGATAACTCGTTGTTGAAAAGAGACTAGCACCTCCTCCTCTCTCTCTTCTCCTTTCTCGCCCTGTAATGTCTGCTCCTCTCTGCCTGTCACCATAAATGGAAGCAGTCTGAGGCTCTTACCAGATGCAGATGCCAGCACTATGCTTCTTGTACAACCTGCAGAACTATGAACCAAATAAACCTCTTTATAAATTACCCAGCCTCAGGTATTTCTTTACAGCAACACAAATGAACTATGGAAAGGATCTTGAGATGGGATCATCCTAGATTACCCAGATGGGCCCTAAATCCCATAACAAGTGTCCTTCTAAGAAACAGGAGAGAAGACACAGACAAAAGCGGAGCAGGTGATGTGAAGACGGAGGCAGAAATTGCAGTGAAGTGGTCACAAGTCAGTGAAGTCAAGGGATGCCCACAGCCAACACAAACTGAAAGAGACAAGGAAAAATTCTCTTCTAGAACCCTCAGAGAGAGCATGGCCTGGATTATGCCTTGACTTCAGACTTCTAGCCTCCAGAACTGTGAGAATTAAAAGAGTGTTGTTTTAAGCCACAGAGGTTGTGGAAACTTGTTAGAGCAGCCTCAGGAAACGAATACAGCTGTAGACAGTCAAAGTGATTAGAGGATGATATAAATCAGGAAATGTGACTGACATGACCGCAATTTGCACAAATCCAAGAGGGTATGGTGCCTACATAAGGATCCTACAACATAGTTTCCATATTTTGTATAATTGAAACTGCTGTGCTGTTTTGATTGCGTTCTCTCTCTCCCTTCCTCTCTCTCTCTCCACCGCCACTTTGCTCTCTTGCTCTCTATTGCTGTATGATCCCAAAGAGCATGATGTTATTTTTATGGGTATTTATCTATTGATACTATACAGGTATTGATCCCTCATTCTGTCTTCAGCATTGCTGGAAATGCAACACAAATGAACTTAGGAAAGGATCTTGAAATGGGATCATCCTAGATTACCCAGATGGGCCCTAAATCCCATAACAAGTGTCCTTCTAAGAAACAGAAGAAAAGACACAGACAAAAGTGGAGAGAAGGATGAGTGCAGTTGAGAATGAGTTCCTATTACAGGTGAAGAAACCATTCCAATTGCATCCAGTACATAATAAAGGAATTCAAATCCCTTTAGGGATAGAAATTACTGCTTCTTCAACCTCTGTTCTATTCCTTCTTTCATACTCACAGAAACATGATTTACTTGGAAGAAATTAGTGGAGATTCTGGGATCTCACAGAGAATGGAATCCTTCCCAGTCACTTCTCAGTTACCTACCACAGAAAAACATTCCTAACAGATACACAAGTGAGAATTGCAAAGTGAGAAATCAATACGGGTTACAGGAAACAGAAGATCTAAGATGAGAGGTGTGTAAATGGCTGGATACATTTTGGAGATCTGAAAGGGAAAGGAAAGCGTACTCTAGACAGACAAGCCTGGATTAAAGCTTTGGGGTGAGAATAAGCACAACATGTGTGACCTGGAATAGAGAAGACTGCCCTGCCTCCTAGAGAGAAGAAGCATGGATGTGATGGGATATTAAAACCAGGCACACGTTTCATGGAGGGAAAGGAAAGAATGCCTTACGGGACCAGTTTTCATTGGTTCTCTCATTTCCAGAATAAGAATACAACTAAGTGTGAATTAATAGTTTTAACTCTTAACCTACCACTACCCACCAAAGAGTCAGAGAGCACTAGAGTCATTTGGTGAAACAGAGAAGACTAAAAAAAAAAAAAAAAAAAAAAAAAAAAAAAAAAAAAAAAAAAATCACAGTCTGAAAATTCAAGTAACTTAAAAATATGCTAATCTTCCTCTTCTAACAGCTCAATAAATTCTCAGAAATTTTAAAAGTACGACAACTTGCTTGAGCATTCTGGCTACAGAATATCAGACTGGTGATTTTCACTCTGTAGGAACTTAACATTGATCAGTATTTTCAGTGTTTTTTTTTGACGATCTTATAAATAAGACTTAGTATAACTAACTTATTGTGTTAAGATAGGCAAAGATGCAGAATGCTAAAATGTTTCTGGAAAAAAAATCCCTAACCATTCTGTTTCTAATTTGTCTTATTTTAGTTTTGTTTTTCTTAGTAGCTGAGTACTTGCACAATTCCTCCCAACACATTTAAACACTAAATTATGAAATGAAATAGTTTCAAAGGTCCTCAGTCTTAAGCTGTCCTTTAAAGAACATCTCAAGCTTTGACAAAAACCACTGGCCAATCTGTACAGTGGTTTTAATTCTTCGTTTTTACTATTGAGAAATGTATAGCTCATTCTTTTTCAAGAGCTTCTAGTAAAGCTTTAAAAGCAACCAATAATGTTGTAACATTTTAAAAATTGGATTAAAACTCTAGATATTTTCTTATTTAGATTTATGTCTAGAGAAAGAAAAAACAGGTGAGTAGATATGAAACATATCTAAATCTTGTTGAATTCTAGCAGTTGAAGATCTGCTTCAAATAAATATATTTTCTTAAAAAAAAGGTATCTCACAAGAACACTATACCCAGGTATGTTTTATTTTATTTTTAAGTATGTTACTTAAAGGTTTAAAAAATTCTGTCCATGTAATCTTGAAAATAAATTACTTGAAGATGTCTGTGAGCTTAATGAGACATGAATAACAATGCAATAATGAGGTAGTTATTGTATAAAGAAATTGCAGGTCCTTTCCTAATTCCTTGCGGACCTCAAACTTAGGAAGCCAAGTGGATTTGCAGGCTTGCCCCTTCCCCGTACATGACCAGTGCTGTCCTCTGAGCCACTGCCTCCCTTAACCTCTCCGAGTCTTTTACCCATACCCAGCATTAGATGATGGTGGTTATCATACTTGAGATGTCTTAAAATCACTGCTGTGGTTTCCTGCCAGTTATTACTAACAATGGCTAAATCATTGCCACTGTTACAACACCACACTGAAAGAATTACTAAGCAAAAGTAATTTTCTTCTACTGCAACAAAAACAGAAAAACAAAGATCAATGTAATGGATTTTTTTCTGCCAAGGAATTTAAATAATACAACTGTCCCTCAGTATTTGTGGGGGATGGATTCCAGGAACCCTCAGGGAGATAAAAATCCTCAGATGTTCCAGTATCTTATATAAAATGGCATAATATTTGCATACAACCTATGTATAACCCTCCCACCACCACTTTACATCATCTCTAGGTTACTTCTAATACAGAATACAATGTAAACAGTTGTTATACTCTATTGTTTCTTATTAATATTTTGTATTACTTTATTGTCTTTCTTGTTCAAACATTTTCAATATCTGGTTGCTTGAATACCTAGATGTGAAACCCGTGGACAAGGAGAGTTGCCTGTAATTTACAGCATCTTTAATATTCTTATCAAATTATTGAGATTCTCCTTTTATTTATTTATTTCTTCTATTTGGAAATACATCTATCATCACCCCTCTCTTTGTATCATCCTATAAGGAAGAACTAAGTGTTTTTTTTTTTTTTTTTTTTTTTTTTTTTTTTTAGAGACAGAGTCTTGCTATGTCACCCAGGCTGGAGTGCAGTGGTGCAATTTCGGCTCACTGCAACCTCCACCTCCTGGGTTCAAGCAGTTTTCCTGCCTCAGCCTCCTGAGTAGCTGGGACTACAGGCGCATGCTGCCACACCTGGCCAATTTTTTGTGTTTTAGTAGAGATGGGGTTTCACTGTGCTTCCCAGGCTGGTCTCAAACTTCTTGAGCTCAGGCAATCTGCCCACCCTGGCCTCCCAAAGTGCCAGGATTATAGGCGTGAGCCACCGCACCCGGCCCTATGTGTGTTCTTGAGTTAATAATGCAATAAAGTCAGCATAAAATCTGTATGGCTTAATTTATTCATTAATTTGATCATACAACAAATATTTATGAAGCATCTACTATGTATTAAACACTTGTTCTAGAAGGAGGGGATTCAGTCGAGAACAAAATAGACAAAAAATATGCCAGCCCTTAGGAGTTTATATTTAGCCTGGACAGAAATAAATAAGCTACATAAGTAAGATGAGCAGATTTTTTTTTTTTTCCTGAGACGGAGTCTTGCTCTGTCGCCCAGGCTGGAGTGCAGTGTCACGATCTCGGCTCATTGCAAGATCCACCTCCCGGGTTCAGGCCATTCTCCTGCCTCAGCCTCCCGAGTAGCTGGGACTACAGGCACCCACCACCACACCTGGCTAATTTTTTGTATTTTAGTAGAGACGGGGTTTCACCGTGTTAGCCAGGATGGTCTCAATCTCCTGACCTCGTGATCCACCCACCTGGGCCTCCCAAAGTGCTGGGATTACAGGCGTGAGCCACCACGCCCAGTCAAGATGGGCAGATTTTTTTTAAAAATTAATAATATTAAAAATACGCAGGCAAAAGACTGACAAAGTGGAGAATGTGTGAACTTTTTAGAAACAAAGGAAGGCCTCTCTGAGAATGCACCTTCATGTGAAGACATGAAGGATGTGACTGAGTAGTCATGCAGACACATGCAAGAGAAGTCCTTCAGGCAATCCACCTGTGAGTGCCAAGCCCTGCCTGTAAGAACAATGTGTCCAGGGTTTAAGTTTGTGCTTGCTTTACAGAAAAGGAAGGACAGGGTGGCAGTAGTAGAAACTGAAGCCAGAAGGGCAATGGGGGAAGTTGCAAAATATATAAAGTTTCTATCCTAATTTTAATGTAGGGCCAGATGAGAGGTACTAGAGGGCCTGGGCAGAAGAGCGATGGGCACTCACAGCCTTGTAAAAGAATTAGGCTGCTGGCTCTTATGAGAAGAGACTGAAGAGGGACCTGGAGTACCAGCAAATCCATGAGTGAGAAGATGCTGCCTTGGACTATCTGATTACAGTTTGGATATATTTTTTAAATGAAGCTAAAAAGACCTGGTGGACTAAATGTAGAGATGGGTGTCATCAAAATAGACCTTAATGATTTTGGTTTGAGCCATTGACAGGAAGCCTGTAAGAGGAGCTAGATTAAGGAAGAATATATATTTTTAATGCAAGTATGTAAAATGGATGAAGGCAGTCAGGGAGATTTTCATTTCCTATTTTATTCTTTTCCACAATGTTTATGTGATTCATAAACTACTGTAGTGATCAGAGAGGCATTTAAAATAATATATAAAGTTTTACACATATTAGAATGTACAATTTTATAATATATGCATAACAAAAAAGTTGAATAACTCTATATGACTTTTACAATTCCAAAAAATATATGACATTTAAAACTGTTTATAAGTGAATAAAAAGGCTGAGTTTGCTGCTGTAAGATAAGCACAAGTTTTTCCAGAGAAGCTTGAACCTGAATACTGATTCTGTTACTTGCCTATTATGTAACCTTGTACACATTTCTTCATATACTTTAACATTTAGTGTTCTCCTCTTTAAATTATATATATTCAGCATTTGGCAGTATTTGTTAATTGTGAAAATTAAGCAAAATACTCTACATAGAGGCCTCCACATATTGACTGAATAAAAAAAATCATAATCAAAATCACAATATTAATATGGCAAACAGCAAAGAGAATAATGAAAGTAAAAATAGCAGCTTAGATTTCCTGTGCAGTCCCTATTACAGGATGAGCAACATTGTGGTGAGCCCTTTACATGTATTGTTGAGTGCGATCTTTACAGCATACCTCTAAGGTGGGTGCCCTTATTGTCCCATTTCACAGAGGAGGAAAAGTTAACTTGTAGAAAGAAAATACTTCATAGGCAGTAGACAGCTAGTTATCACAAGACAAAAGCCCCTGAAGGTTCAGACCTGAAGGCCCATGGCATTTTATCTTATCCATCCTATCCAGAAAGTTGAATGCCTTCCCTGAGCCAGGAAATCTCCACAACAGTAAGTAAATACCTCCTCATACTCTTATAATATTTAACATTGGAGTAAATCCAAGGACAGCCAAAAAAAAAAAAAAAAAGACTCAGGCAAATGGAGATGGTCTTAAAGATGAATCCAGCTAATGCAGGGAGGACTAGAAATTAAAGAAACCTCTAAGTCTGCACAGATAGGGGCCAACATTAATTATGATTAAACATTGGAAATAATGTTCAATCTATTTTCTCTGAAATAGATTCTTTGGTAAATAAAACTGTGTTTATATTTTTTCTGGTTCTCTGAGATAGTTAAATTTTACATGTCAATTTGACTAGGCTATGGTGCCCAACTTCTTGGTCAAATACTAGCATAGATATTGCTGTGAACATATTTTGTCGATGTGATTAACATCTACAATCGGTTGACTTTAAGTAAAAAAGATGACCCTTGATAATAGAGTTGGGTCTCATCCAGTGAATTAAAGGCCTTAAGAGCAAAAACTGATTTCCCTGAGAAGAGGAGCCTCAAGAGTCTAACACAGAAATCCTCCCTGAATTTCCAGCCTCTTTGCCCTACACATTTTAGACTTGCCAGCACTCAAAATCACATAAGCCAATTCCTTAAAATAAATCTACTTACCCATCTATCTATTACACACACACACACACACACACACACACACACACACACACATCCTTCTGGTTCTGTTTCTCTGGAGAACTGTAGAACCCTGAGAGATAAACTCTCCTTTTCTTTTTAAATCAGTTTCCATTTATATAATTTTATTCCCTTTAATAACGGTATTTTTATTACTTTTTTAACTTTGATGCTTTTCCAGTGCTTGGTGTTACTTTGGGTTTAATTTCTGGCTTGTCTCCTAACATTCTAAAGGTCAACAACACACAATCTAAGTATTCATAATTCAAAATGAAAAGAAAATCATGAAATTTCAGAAGACATTTAATCAAAATTTGATTTACACCTCTAGGACTATCTTTCAACATTATAACAGAAGTTTTAAAAAGTTGAATTTCTAATGCTGCAGCAACATATAAACAAATATTAAGTCACTTTTTTTTCCCCAAGCTTAAAAATGTGACTAAATGTGAATGGTTATTCTCTAAAGATAAAATTTTGTGTTTTGGCTGTATGTCATTCTTACTTCTAATAAGATAATATCAACCTAACATACCTAATGACAGTATTTAATACTCTTAGGAATGTTCTAGGCAACGCAGTTTAACAATTTTGTCAGTTTTTAAAATGTGAGAGAGAAGGATTATAGTCAGCAGTTCCTCAGAAATAAGGCTGAGTAAATTTAGTTGTTCCTATAGAAACCAATCATTAAAGTTTAAAAAGAAAGGATCAGGGGTGGAGGCAGAGCCAGGTGGCTGAATAGAAGCCTCCACCAATTGTCCTCCCTGCAAGAACACCAGACAGAACAACTATCCACACAACAAAGCAAACATCATAAGAACCAAAAATCAGCTTAGGTAGCAGCTCAGCCACAGTTGGGTAGAGCACCAAGCAGGCTCCTGAGAGCCCGATTCCAGACCTTGGCTCTTGGACAGTGTTTCTTGACCTGTACTAGACCAGAGGGGAGACCGCTGCCCTGAAGGGAGAGTCCCAGGCCTGGCAGCACTCACCACAAGTTGATGACTCAAGGGCCCTGGGGCCTCGAATGAACATTGGCTGTAGCCAGGCAGTACTCACTGTGAGCCTGGGGCAGTGGTGGCCATAGGGAGAGAGTCCACTGGTTGTGGAAAGGGGAGGAAAGGGTGGGAAGGACTTTGTCTTGTGCCTTCTGTGCCAGCTCAGCCACAGCAGAAGAGAGTACCTCGGGACCAGGAGGGAATTTGCCACCCTGAAGCAAAGGACACAAGCCTGGCTGGCTTTGTCACCTGCTGATTGTAGACCCCTAAGGCCTTTAGCAAACATACGAGGTAGCCAGGCAGTGGTTACTGTGGGCCTTGGGTGAGATCCAGTGCTGTGCTGGCTTCAGGTCTGACCCAGTGGTATCCCAGTGTTGGTGGCCACAGAGGTGCTTGTGTCACCCCTCCCCCCAGCTCCAGGCAGCTCAGAGCAGAGAGAGAGACTCCATTTGTTTGGGAGAAAGTAGGGGAAGAGATCCTGAGAATTCTTCTGCGTATTATCCAAGACCATACAAGTCAATAATGAGGGGAATTTTGGAAACTACACAAATACATGGAAATTAAACAAAATGCTCCTGAATGACTAGTGAGTCAATGAAGAAATTAAGAAGGAAATTTAAAAAATTCTTGAGACAAATGATAATGGCAAGTAGGTCTATGAAAAGGTGCTCATAGCATTGATCATCAGAGAAACGCAAATCAAAATTACAAAATATAGGCAATATTATTACAAACGCCAGTGAGGATGTGGAGGAAAGGCAACCCTTGTATTATACACTGTTGGTGGGAATGTATATCAGTACAACCACTATGGAAAACAATTTGGAGGTTCCTCAAAAAACTAAAATAGAACTACCAGATGATCCAGAAATCCCACTGCTAGGTATATACCCAAAGGAAAGGAAATCAGTATATCGAAGAGACAGCTGCACTCCCATGTTTATTGCAGCACAATTCACAATAGCCAAGATTTGGAAGCAAACTAAGTGTTCATCTACAGATGAATGGATTTTTAAAGTGTGGTACATATGGACAATGGAGTACTATTCAGTCATAAAAAAGAATGAGATCCTGTCATTTGCAATAACATGGATGGAGCTGGAGATCATTATGTTAAATGAAATAAGCCAGACACAGAAAGATAAACTTTGCATATTCTCACTTATTTACAGGAGCACTTATTTACAGAGAGAGAGAGTAGAATGATGGTTACCAGAGGCTGAAAAGGGTAGTGCAGGGGGTAGTGGGGTGGGGAGTGGGGATGGTTAACGAGCATAAAAATGTAGGTAGAATGAATAAGATCTAAAGTTGGATAGCACAGCAGGGTAACTGCAGTCAACAATAATTTATTGTACATTTAAAAATAACTAAAAGAGTATAATTGGATCATTTCTAACACATAGGGTAAATGCTTGAGAAGATGGATATCTCACTTTCTGTGATGGGATTATTACACATTGTATGCCTGAATGAAAATATCTCATATGTGCCATGAATATATGCATCTACTATGAACCCACTAAAATTAAAACTTAAAAGAAATAAAAGATCAGTTCAGTACAGACAGTGCATATCCAGTTTTGACAAACTTGAAAATATGTTTATACAGAACAGGATAAAATAAAGGCTATGGGGTAGTTGGGATTTTAAAAGTTACAATGCATGACAATGCACATATGAATATAAATTTTAGTATTATTGAGATGTACATCAAATTTAGTTCTCAATAATCAGATTTTCAGGGTCTCATAGAAGTTTTTATAAAATAGGATGAAAAACATAGCAAAGTATAGAAAAATAACCATGAAGGTAGTTAAAGTGAAAAAGAGATGTTATGACCATCATTTCCAATTGATGATTGGTGACCTTCATTGATTGGTGACCTAGTATGCATTTCTCTGATTCTGTTCTTAAGGAGTACCCTCATTTTTGTTCATGTATCCACACCTTAGTCCCATAGCTCATAATCTTCAAAGAAAGCTAAAATAAATCTCATACTCCATGGGACAGTCTTGATTGGCTGAGTTTTTCAACAAAAACAGAAGGGATCTAAGTCTGTCCAGTCAGAGTGATCTCGGGACTCTTGCTTTGAAAGCATTTTTGTGCCCTCTCTGGTCATGCATAAGGATGCATATGGCCACAGTAGCTGTTGGCAGACATATTACAGCCATGGAGAAACCAGTGTTAATACTGAGATAAATTTTCTGCCACAGAAGATAGAACAGAAATATTGGAAAGGAATAACAGAAACCAGACTTTTAGAAATATCATTGAGCCAACCATTCTCAACTCTGTGTGAGTTGTTATTTAATCTATATTTAAATGATATTTAATCTATATTAAATTGAATTTTCTGTTACCTAGAACTAAGGAATCAGGTCACAATACATAATAACTATTTTTGAATATATGTGTTGATAGATATTAACACATGCAACTGAAAACATAATGGTCTTAAGGCTGTACCATGAGAGATTAAAATTTTATTTAACAATAAGATTTTATTATTTTAATTGTTTATGCCAAGTCTGATTTTACAGTTTGGGGGAAAGATGATAGATTATACAACTACATTCATAGATATGTATGTCAAGATGTAAAGGTATTATTTTTCACTCCTGTGATGGTTTAATTCTTAAACCTGTCTAAAGAGAAAGATGAGTATACAATTTTCCAAAGTGCCTACTGGCACCATGATCCTGTTCTACAGCAAAGTTTATTTTAGTAAAAATATGAAAAAACACATCCATATAACAGGAATTTAAATTACAATTATTTGTCTCACAGTTAAACATCACTATCACACACCTATCAAAAAGGAAGTTTAATTTTGTTTTAAAAAAAGGAAACGTAAGCACTATTTGGTCTTTCCACTAATGTCTTAGTAAACTGACCAAAGCCACATCTTTAGAAGCAGTGATTTTTTTTTCCCTGTTCCTCTGAGAATCTACAAATAATTACTTCTATCTCATTTTTAAATATTGTAGCATTTTTTTGGTTTTTATATATTAGGTTTTAATATTTGAGCCTGATTAAAGTATATTTATGAACAAGAATATACTCGATAAAATTAGTAAAGTTGCTCCAGGCACTAGAGGGAAAATATGCATTTATGTATAAAACAAGAGATAAATTTGTAGCAAATGTAAGGTAAACAAAAATGAGAATGTGAAGTTCTATTTCAGACCCCAAGGAAATAAAATACTAAAATCAGAATGCACAACCAACCCTTGTTCATTAGAAAATAATGTGATAAAATATCATTTATTTTCAAAATGCATGAGTTATAGAATAAATTGAGCATAGTCAGCCATGCAGAATTAAACTCCACAAGAAAACGAGAAAGAAATCTAAAAGATATCTATAGCATAGGTAAGAAAATAAAAAATTCACCATAAACAGAAATGATGTTTTTGTGCAACTAAAATTAAATATTTCAAAAGTTAGAGAAAATATCTAATTACTCTGTTTCCTGTATGTATACACAAAATACATATTTGTTTTATGAATGACTTTTAACCTGCTAATATAAAACCACAGCTTCAACTCTTTACTACTGCTAGCCCATATTCTATTATTAACCTTTGTATATGAAAATAGTATTTTTCTTAGGTGTACTTCTTCAATGTCAAAGCTAGTAATGTAAATGATTAAAATATTAAAAGATTTAAAGGGAACTGGTGAATGTACGGATGCATTGGTAAGCCAAATCACCATTTTCTTCTTCTCTATGGATATCACAGAGTTCATAATAAATATTTTATAAGCTATATGTCCAGTGACCTCTATCATCACTACCAGTTGGAATCAACAGATAAGAGGTCACATACCCAGCTTTACATTTAAGTAAATTACAATAATTTTAACTTTATAAATATATGAAGAACAGTATGGCTTTTGTATTTTGATGTTTTAATATGATTGTCAAAAGGATTATCTTTTTGATATCCTAACATGTGTGAGATGCCATCTCATTATGGTTTTCATTGGAATTTCACTCAGTGATGTTGAGCACCTTATCATACATCTATTGGCCATTCTCATGTTTTCTTTAGAGAAATGTCTATTCAGGTTCTTTGCCCTCTTTTTAATTGGTTTATTTATCTATTTGCGATTGACTCATATGAGTTATCTATATATTTTGGATATTAATCCTTTACAAGATTTATGGTTGGCAGATATCTTCTCACAATCTGCAGGCCATCATTTCATTTTCTTGACTGTTTCCTTTGTTGTGCAGAAGCTTTTTAGACTGATGTGGTCCCACTTGTTTATTTTTGCTTTTGATACCTGAGCTTTTGCTGTGACATCCAAAAAATCATAGTCAAGGGGTATTCCTCTACATTTTTTTCTTCTAGGAGTGTTATGGTTTCAGAGCCTTATTTAAGTTTTCAATCTATTTTGAGTTCATTTTTATATGTTATATAAGACAAGGGTCCAGGGAATCTTTGAACACTCTTTGTGGGAATGTAATCTGGTGCAGCCATTATGGAAAATAGTATGGAATTTCCTCAAAAAAAATGAAAAATCTAATGATTATATGACCTAGCAACCCCTCTTTTCAGTATATGCCCAGATGAAATAATATCATACAGATATCTGCACTCCCATGTTCACTGCAGCATTATTTACAGGAACCAACTTTTAAACAACCTGAGTGTCCATTGATTAATTAATAGATAAGAAACTTATATAATGGAATATTATTAAGCCTTATAAAAGAAGGAGATTCTGTCATTTGTGACAATGTGGATGAACCCGGAGGAATTATGCAAAGTTTAAAAAGCCAGACACAGAAAGAATACTGAATGATCTCACTTATATATGAAATCTAAAAAAATAAAATTTGAATACATAGAGCAGAATAGTGGTCACTGGGGTGGGTGTAAGGAATGGGGGAAATATAAGTCAAACAGTACAAAGTTGTTATGTAGGGTGAATAAGCCTAGAGATCTAATGTACAGTATGAGTACTATGGCAATAATATTGTATTACATAATAGAAATTTGCTGAGAGAGTAGATTGTCAGTGCTCTTACCACACACATGAAGATAACAATATGAGGTGATGGATATGTAAATCTATCTGACTACAGTAATCATTTTACTATATATATGTATTTAACACATCACATTGTATACCTTAAATTTATACAAAAAAGAACAAAATATTTTTACCATTTACATATATCTGAAAAATCCCTTTTTAATATTTTCATTATTATACGAGTTGATCTCATATTAATAGCTACTTTTATAGAAATCAAAACTCAGTTCCACTTGTAGTATTAAAAAAAATGACAAAGTAATTAAAAACCTCCCCTTAGGCAAGAGAAGGAAAAAATAAAATGAAAGCTTTATATTTGAGGTGATATGAACAAAACAATAAGTTATGGTTTTAGTTCATTTTAACCAGCGACTTATTGTATAGCTGCAAGATCTCTACTGTATCATTTTCTAAGTGATTTTGGTCCCATCCACTAATTTCAGATTCCCAGCCCTGTATTAAATGATTTCCTTGAGGAATGAATGAATGATTTCCTTGTGATAAATGAATATTTCTAAATATCTAAAATTATAGCTAATAAGACCAAATAAACTAAAAGCAATGAGGAAATTGTGAGAATAAACTTGATTTGCTACACCTTATAGTTATATTTTATATGGATTAGTTTATTTTTAGCAGTCAATATTCAAATTTATATGTCTTTTTTTTCCCAAGGGACATAGAAATAAGTATTGCTATTGTCAGTTTATGAAGTATCTATTATGAAACTTAAATAAAAGCTAAATGAAAATTGGATTTGTGCAACATAAGGAAAGCAATCACTGACAACTTTGTTAAAAGGTGTTACTTGATTTTACCTTTCAAAAATACATATCATATGTTCAGGTGAATGTTGTTAATTTCAAAGTTGTAATCTTATCTGTATTTCATACCCCCTCACATTCTTCATATTTGCAAATCTTTGTTTTTAAAGGCATATATATTAGACCAAAGTCAGATAAATATAGTAGCACAGTTCAGAGACTATAAAATAATAGTTTATATGTAATCCTATAAGCAGATTCAGAAGGAAGTTTCAAAAAATAGTTTCCAAAAATTATTTGTGAAATATCAACATAATTAGATTAAATATATCACTTCTAAAAGTGATTCATTTTGGGGTACAGTATCTGCTTTAAAAATGTGAATCTCATTAGTTTGTAATTAGATCTTAAAATATAACTCCGCTTGAAGAAATTTCTCTATAGTTCATTGATGTGTTTTTATACTCAATAAAACAAGATGTTTAAATATCTGAATTTAAGATTCAAGTAGGATAAATAAAAAGAAGCTTCTGGTAGCTAAAGAAGCAGGTGTTAACTGAATCTACCCTGATAACTCAGATGTTATGAAATATGGTCTTTTAGGCTAATACATCCTACCAGAACATTCAGAACTGAAAGTGATTAACAAGCCAATGCTTCCCAGTCAATAAGGGGATGCATGCCTACTATTAGAAATGCAGATATGATGTATCATGCATCCCCTCTACGAGTCAACATTTTAAAACACTTATTAAGAACTTGCTATTTGCAAGGCAATGTAGAAGTTTGAATAAAAGAATGTGGGTACATATGAAGAAATAACCAAAGACAGAATGTGATTGTCTAAAGTATAAGAATATTTTCATTCTGACATTTATTTTATTAAATATAATCTGAGTTACATGGGAACAAAGTGGAGGGATCACTTATCTGTTTTAACGAGGCAGTCTTTCAATAATTCAAAATATAAGGCAAATCAACTGTATTCCATTGTAAAGAAAAAATCCATATTATTTTGTAGCATTATAACACAAGTAAAACACTATCTGATGTCTCCCTAATTTTCTCGTTTATTATTTGTCTTCCCGATTTTTTTCATTCTATATGTTATTGAAGATAAACATCTATTATTTACTTTAAAAATAGTTCTAAACAATGAGAATAGATCATAACTATTGAATTATAATCGACCCAACTCTGTGTGCCTATAGAATTAAAACAACCTAGATTTGTCATATAATATCAATACATTAAAAATGTTTACTAAACAGTATGAGTAGTAATATCCACTAGGAACTTACATTTTTAGATAAGTCATGTATAGATTTGTTCAAAAAATTATGCTTTTAAAATTCAAAATTCATACATTAACAACTATTAATCAGGATGCTGTGATTTTTGGCAGTAAAAAACCCTATTTATTGTATTATTTATTCTATTACTTTACTTTGAGAAGTGGCTTATCTCCAATTAGAAAAATAAATATTTACTTTAAAGAAATTAACATATATATTTGAAGAAGACACTGTCCAATCTGGAAGAGTATGAACCTGGTAAAGATTATATGGGGACATGTGAAAGCTGAATTAACGTACATTTTTTTCTGGCAAACAAAAGATTTCATTTCACTGATAACTGAAACAAAATGGTGAAATAACAGGAAAGAGATATAAGTTAAAAGAGGACCACAAAAATAAATCTCAGCTTGGAAAATACCATTCTGCATCAATTCTATTGGTGAAAGGAGATGAGAGTGAAAACAGAATATTAATGCTGTAATAAACAAACATGAATAACAGCTATAAATTAAAGATATATATTTGATATATGTGATTACTGAAAAATATAAGTGAACAGGATAATAACTATTCCTTTAAAAAAATAAGTGTTGAAAAATTCAGGGCAAGAGATACTAAAATGAACTCAAAAATCTCAATCCAATTTTCATAATTATTCGTATTCCTTATGAAATCAATTATTTGCATATCTGATAATATTTTGCCAAATGTTTTAATTTACTCTTTTTATTATATAGGTTGATAAAATTAAAAGGAAAACATTTGTTTCCCATTGTCTGCTTTTTATACAAAAGGAGTGTCTGCTTTACTAAATGACACATTTTCTCAATGTTAATATAATCCATATGTGAAATTATGTAGCTAAATATTCCTTAAGAGCACATTTGTTCTATTTTAAAAGTCTATGCTAAAATCACAACAAAAACATCTGCTCATATCTAGAAATGAAAGTATTTTTAAAACATAATTTAAATTCTATGATGTGCATATCACTCTGGAGGAAGATGAGTATTTTGAAGAAAAAATGTTCAGTTGCATTTCACAAAAAGACCTTCTTAGTGAGGAGAGAAGTTATGAAAATAGATTTAGAATAAGAAAAGTACACAAGTAGCTATATTATACTTAAATATAGTTTACACTGGGTTACAATTCATTTTCTTCATACAAAACAATAATTTTGCTAAAGCACCAACACTGCTTGGCAGATGACTTAGTAAGATGTGGGCAGCAGACAGGAGAAATGAAAATGAATTGGGCTAGAAAATGATGGCTGCTGTCAAGGATTGACACCCAGAGAGAAAGTCCAATTAAAGTTAAGAAATATGGACAGAGGAAGTCCTAGCCAGAGAAGTCTAACATCCAGAATCTATAAGGAACTTAAATCAACAAGGAAAAAACAACCCCAGTAAAAATTGGGCAAAGGACATGGACAGACACTTATCAAAAGAAGATATACAAGAAGCCAACAAGCATGTGAAAAAAATGCTCATCATCACTTAACAGAGAAATTCAAATCAAAAACCACAATGAGATACCATCTCACACCAGTCAGATATTATTAAAAAATAAAAAAACAACAGATGCTGGCAAGGCTGTGGAGAAAAGGGAACACTTACTCACTGTTGGTGGGAATGTAAACTAGTTCAGCCACTATAGAAGGCAGTTTGGAGATTTCCCAAAGAACTTAAAACAGAGCTACTGTAAGATCCAGCAATCCCATTACTGGGTATGTACTCAAAGGAAGACAGATCATTATACCAACAAGACACATGCACTCTTAAGTTCATTGCTGCACTATTCACAATAGCAAAAACATGGAATCAAATTATGTGCTAATGGTGGATTGGATAAAGAAAATGTAGTACATATAAACTACAGAATAATATACAGTCATGAAAAAGAATGAAATTATATGCCTCTTAGCAACATGGATGGAGCTGGAGGCCATGATTCAAAAATTAATGCAGGATCAGAATACTAAATTCTACACATTGTCACTTACAAGTGGTAGCTAAACATTGAGCACACATGGATGTAAACCTGGGAACAATAAACACTGCAGACTACTAGAGAGTGGAGGAGAGAAGAGGGTGTAGGTTGAAAATCTACCTATTGGATACTATCCTCCCTACCTGGATGCAATATACCCATGTAACCAACCTGCACATGTGCCCCCTGTAACTAAAGTAAAAGTTAAATTAAGAATAGTAAAGAAATCCAGTGTGTATTTTATACTTACATTACATTTCAATTTGGAATAGTGGAGTGTTCAATAGCCCATGTAGCTAGTGGCTACCCTACTGGACAACACAGGCCTGGAGTTTTTCTGGAAGAGGCCTCAAGAAACAGTTAACAGGGGTTGCCTCTCAGGAAGAGAACTAAGAGACTAGGGGTAAAAAGAGATAGCAACCTTACTTTTAACCACAAACCCTTCTGTATTGCTTGAATTATGTGTCAAGTATACGGGTTGTCTGTATAGAAAAAATACACCACAATAGACAGACATACAGACAGAGTCTTTGGGCAACACTATCAATAGCAAAGCTTCAAAGTCAGGGCAAACAGAAAGCAGAAACTAGGCAGAGGAAACTCACAAACAGATGAGTTTGCTATTGAGTCATGTGATTAGGCTGTTCTAAAACAGGCTACACAATACTGCCTAGAGTGGGAGAAATACGATAGGAGTTCCTATCCAAATCAGGCTATAGACTATCTAACAATATTATGAAAATGAAACATCAATTGAGGGTTTGTCTGAATCTCTGATTCCATTTCAAAGGCAGTTTATAGTTATAATGAGTATCATGCAACATGACATTTATATATCCTTGGAATTTATCAAAGAAATGTAAGGTATTTATTTTGTTTTCTTCCACTGAAACTTTGATCTTTTGAATTTACTCCTACAGGTAAAATCTTTGTCCAGTTTTGCACGGAGATAGAAGCCATGAAGCCAGGCTAGTTGAAGTAAGTCAGGCCTATGAATTGAACTGACCCTATCTTGTATCTGAGTTTCAATAACTGGGCTACTTTCCCTCCTTCCATATAAGCAAGCACCATTCTGACCATTAATTTCAGGAGCCCTTTCCTGCTCTTGTCTCTCAGGCCTAACTCCTTTTCTCAGTTACTAAAAAGAATCCATCTAATGCCGAGGTCTTTTCTCTTCAGACCAACCACTAACTGCCTACATCTCAGGACTTGACTCTATTTTTTTTTTCTGATGTTGTTGGTATGTTAGTCTGGTCTTTTATTAATTAATCAAGTGAGCTTTTTCTTCCCATTATATTCTTATGATTGTGTCTGGTCTTTAGTCTCTCTGGCATTTCTCTGACCTGTCTCACTGTCCTGGAACCATGTGGAAAATACCATGCCATCTCTAACATTTGCATTCTTCATTGCACATGGTTCAGGCCACAGCCTGTGTTTGATAAATACTAATTAGCTGGATAAGGAACTAAGTCATGATGCCAAGTTGCAGGATTATTAAATTATAATTGTAAAAATTACATTTTTAAAATAAAATGAGTGAGACAGACATAGTACCCTTAAGCCTAGTGAATATGATGTTTGATGCCAGTTATACATGTGATAGTGCTGTATGCTCTCATGAAAGGTATTTCTGAAAGTTTATTTTACCATTTTCCTCCTTTTTAATCTTAATTTTATCATTCATTCTCCTCACTGTATTATTTTTCTGTATTTTTCTCAATGTTCTCATTTTCCAATTTTCCTTATTCTTTAATGTCAATGTGCTATTTTGTATTGTATTTTCCTCTGTATTAGTTCATTTCAAGACTTTTCTCCTTTTATTCAAAACTCTTAACCAACATCATTTAGTCTGGCACAGCATAGTGAGCTCAGCAAATATAAAAGTAAATAAATAAACAAACCTGTGCCAATTTTCTGGTTGAAATCCGAAAAAATATTACTCAAAAGGTTGACTCTCTATTATTAAAGGCATGACATTAAATAAGAATTGTGTTTACAACATAGGAACTTTACCTGCTGAAGTTGGTTCTTCTTCATCTGATGCTATGATAACAGGAAAAGGTGAAATGGGGGGGTGGGGTAGAAGTGAAGGGAGGGAGAAGTGGGGAGAGAGAAAGAAAGAGAAAAAGAGATATTGAGATTGAACATAAATATATTTCACATTTCCAAACACTAACTACAAGCCCCTGACTTGTAATTTTGTGTATACATTAGAAAATTGTCATTATTTAATAACAGATTAATGAGTATTCACATTAAATAAAAACATATGTGCTCCTATACTTTAAAATATCTATTAATATTTGTTAGAAAAAAATTGAATTGTTTGAATTTGATTTTCCTTTGCAAATAAGATTAACCTTAGTTAATCTGAGTGTAAATTATTATAAATATTATTGCTGAAAAATATGGATTGTATATAACATAGAGCTACCCCACCATCAATTTTCTATTTGGCAAAGAGGAATTAAAAGTCATGGCTGATGGTCAAAAATTGTGTTCCATGAGATAGAAGTTATAAGAAAGGAAGAATTAAACTTCAGGGTGACTCAAAATCACTTTGGACTTTTCTTTTTTTTTTTTTTCAGACAGAGTTTCACTCTTGTTGCCCAGGCTGGAGTACAATGGCACAATCTCGGCTCACTGCAACCTCTGCCTCCTGGGTTCAAGCAATTCTCCTGTCTCAGCCTCCTGAGTAGCTGGGATTACAGGCATGTACCACCACACCTGGCTAATGTTGTATTTTTAGTAGAGATGGAGTTTCTCCATGTTGGTCAGGCTGGTCTTGAACTCCTGACCTCAGGTGATCCGCCTGCCTGGGCCTCCCAAAGTGCTGGGATTACAGGCATGAGCCACCGAACCCAGCCTGGACTTTTCTTAAACATGAAGATTCCAGTTCTCTCTCTCTCTCTCCCACTATGTGTATGTGTGTGTGTGACATACACACACTTACATATACCACACGCTTCAAAATTTAGTAGTGATGATTCTGTGGTAAGGACACCGGAACCTGCATTTTAAAGAGTGACCCCAGGTGGTTCTGACTTATGTTCTGCAGCCCACATATGGATACACATAGACATTATAAAAGAGGAGGCCACAATACGAAAATACAATTTTATCCTTGGGTAGTGGTTACCAACCCTGTAAGTATATTAGAATTCCAAATTCTGGGCTCCACATAGAACCAATTAAGTCAGAATCTTTACATGGTATTAACTTGTAGCCAGGATTGAGGTATTACTAGGCAATATCAATGTAACATAACATTAACTGTAACTCATACAAGTGTGAATCTTGTTGATTCCCGTTTTAAGAGGTAGGAAGGTTTGAGAGCAGCAAGATTCCAAGGGCAATAACCTACTGCCCTGTGTATGTGGAGGATGGAGCACAGCAATTACAAGAGTGAAAAAGAAGTTTGTCTGAAGCAGCTTCACAATTTTGCCTAGAATCCATCTATTCACTTTTATACTTCAACACACACTCTGTGAAGAAGTATTTCTGCTCTGTACAGAACTGCAGTTTACCCAGAATATTACCGTTGAATTATATGACACAAGCCAGTACTATTTCACTTGATTCATGAAGTTTTAAAATAAAAATTTACTCAGCTGAATTGCTTATAAAGGAACTTTGTTCCCAGCGGATTCGTTAATCAAGGTATCACTGTGTAGCCAGGGAGTGGTCTCCACTCTTTTCCGTTAAGGTTACATCTGCGCAGAGTACACATTAGACAAGCTGACTTTGTGTCCTGACAGTGTTTTCTTCTCACACTGTTTGGCTCGCCTCCTTGGCACATAAAGAAATGGAGAGAGCAAACACAGTTGGCATGCATGGCGCAGAGAACATAAATATTTTAAAAGCTGTTTGCCGCTTTATCATGTCCAAAATATATCATAACATGTTCAAAAAGGAAAAAAAATGGTAGCTTCCAGGAATTCCCTTTTAGGAAAATACCACAGGGGCTTGCAGAAGTGCTGACTTAGATGAGTTATTGTTAACAAAAGTCTAGAGATTCAAAAGAAAGAAAATCCTTACACTTATGGCTGGTCACTTTATGTGTATGAACTCATTTAATTCACAAAGCAACCAATGAGATGAAAATATTTCTCATTTGATAAAAGAAAGTACAGAGGTTCAGAGTGACTGAACAATCTGTGTGAGTTCAATTTGAATTTGAGCTCATGTCAGTGTGACTTTAAAACTGAACTTCTTCTGCTGTGCCTTATTGTATCACAAAGTGCTGATTCCGTTTCTACTTAAAGATAAAAACTAGACGACAGAGTCTACTGAAATTCACTAGGTACTATTTAAAGTGTTGGGTCATGGGAGTAGTTATGCTCCTAATAATATTAGCTGGACTTAAGCATAAAACTGGGGGAGAAAAGAAAGAAAAATTGATACAGAGGCTGAGGAGAGAAATCCTTTCAAGAAATGGAGTTCTTTGGAAGCTTCTCCATTTCCCTTACAATCCAGGGACAGACATAGGCAGCTGAGATCCTGAATGGTTAAACAAAGCACCCTAAAGAAGTGATGTCTAAGGAAGGAAGACTGGAAGTTGCTAAGATTTTACTCTTCCATTATGTAAGAACAAGCAAGAAATTTTAGGAAGGAATTAGCAAGTACAGAAATGAAGACAATTCCAAATTTAGTAAGAGTCATAGTAATCAGAACCTTTGAAAAAGCAAATCCCACAGGGCAAGCTGTGCACCAATCTACACTTGAATTTGCAATACCTGAAAGTATCTTTGTTGCAAATTAACAGAATTACAGCCAGCAAATACACAACTTTGCAAAGATTTCTCTTTCTATGTAACATCTACATAGCAGTGCTTCCTTGATATGGGTAGATGTCATTAACCAATATTCATACTATTCACACTCATAAAGGCATATACACAAGGGTTACTATTGGTAATAATCCAGCTTTAGTTATCTCTGTAACAAAGGCAGCATTTCAGGCTAACTGCTTTACTGAACAAAACATCATCAACTATTAACAGGTGGCAACTAGAGCCCCAGAGTAAAAATAAACCTCAAAGTGGGCATTAGTTGCCTTATTAATGACATTTCTGTGAAACAAGTATCACAGAAGGTACTATCATGCTACCCAAATGATTATTCTCTCTTCCCCTCAGAAGTCATAAAATCAGCAATTAAAATAAAAATCAGAGTCTATGGCACATGTAGTCTCTTCTAATTCTGGGAATTTAAACACATTCACCAAGAAAACCAAAAATAAGCAACCCAACAAATAAGTGTATTGCTCCACTTGGTCAGCATTTAGAAGAATGTACTGAAATTATAATGATGGTAGGAAAACAGAGGTAAAAAAATATATCAGACATATAGAATTTAAGTAAGTGTAATCCTCCTATCACCCATAACAGAATCTTCCTGGGTGTCTGTTAAAATGCCCCACACCTACTGAATTTGAATATTGGGTTTTAGCCCAGGCTTCTGCATTTTTTATAAGTTCTGTAGATAATCGCCATGAACACTAAATATTGAGAATTCTGACTCTAACCCATCAAAGTTTATTTCACTGGGAAAGAGCCATGGGTACCATTGTTGGAACCACAGCAGTAAATTAGTAGGCTTACAGAAAACTCTTTGCAATTTATATTCTGGTTGTTTCACGAGATTTCAACACTGTTTTCTTGTATCATCTTCAGATTTCATTGGGTACCTATATCAATGCTTTAGGGAAAGATGACATCCCCTTTGGATTTAATAAATGGTCTGTATCTCAGAACTAACTAAATCTGTTCCCTTTTCTTGGCCACAGTTATTGGCCTAGGTATAGGCATGTGACCCATTTGGGGACAAGGATATGTAAGGAGATATTTGTGTGTATTTAGGTGGGGAGAGGCTCTTGGAAAAAAAAGGCCTCCTCACTCTTCTGAGAAAGTGTCTGGAAATAACCCCTTCTCACTCTCCTTTAGATGTAGACACAGAGGCTTGTGGCCCCAGAAGTCATTGGCATGCACCTTGCAACCATGATGGGAGACAGATTTGGAAGAAAGCTGATCCTGCTCAACGGCAGAGTGCAGAAACAAAGATTTTAGAATCTTGATGAGATTGTTGAGCCACTGAATCATATCAACCATGAATCCTGACCTTCCTTTGGACTTCTAGTTCTAGGGAAAATACATACCGTGTATTACTTGAGTTGAGCTTTTTGTTATTTACATCTAAATGGCAATCTGCTACAATCCTAATCAGTTTTGTTGTTCCTTTTAAAAATATTAGAATGCATAAGAAATTAATTATCTGAGGCAGCTGAGACCAGAAGTACACACAGTCTCAGGCTATGCATTCAGTGGGCAGCTGAGATTTCAGTGCTTTATTTTTCCAGGGAGCTTACCACCATGCTTTGATACAATAAACCTATTCCTTGATTTTTAAGTTAGCCGCTCTTTTGCAGGACATTCCACCAGTGTACATGTTCCCATGTTCCTGAAGTGTGGTGGTACTTGGGAGAACAGGAAGGCATCATACAGACTCTCCTTGCCTTCCTTCCTTTCTTCCTCACTCTCTTTCTCTTTTTCCCCACAAGTATCAACTGTGAAGTACAACTACCCAGGCCCAGTGGGCCGTATATTACCCTGATACAACACGATACTATAACGCTTAAGTTTATTCATTAGACAGATTCCAGTCTCTTTGTGTGGTTTCAACAATTCTTACATATTCTGTTTTTATCTGTTTCATTTTTGAGTGTTTTAAGTAAACTTTTATAACTTGGAAATTATACCCATTAAAAACAATTTTACACCCAGTGTGGCTTACCATCAAAAAGGAAAATCTCATTATGAAATATAAAAACTACATTTCTTAGTATATTATAACATATTTTACATGTGAATGTTAATTCAGAGTGACTTATTGATCGTTTTGTTGGCTATATCATAAATTTGGTTAAGCATGTACCAAATATGTTTTCAAGCATATAATTATCTAGTCATTAGTTATTTCCATAACCAACAAGAACTATGTATTATTGTATTCTGACAAGACTTTACAATGTTTTATTCAACTGCAGTGATGCAAAAATAGCAATCATGATATTTATGCTTGATTATTTATGCCTACCCAGATGTCAAGTGCTCTAAATGTGTGTGTATGTTTGTGTGTTGAGGGGAGCAGAGGCATTACTAAAATTAGAGTAAACTATTATTTAAATTTGTGAACACAGTCATTAAAGAAGGATATGGAGTTGCCTCCGGAAGTATCCATAGAAGTACTGAGAGAGAGGTTTGGGTTAATTTGGTTTTTGTTTTATTATTTGTTTATCTGTTGTCCTTGGCCAGTGGCCCAACTGGGATATGACTTTGTACTTAAAGGTTGCTATTACTAACTTCTTCCCTGTGAAAAGTATAACAAAGATGATTAGTTTCCTCTGGCCAAATATTTCAGACAGCATATGATGTGGTCAACTCTACAATCTCAGAACTGCAGAGTATTTGGGTCACTGTGAGGCACAGCATTGGATTTGCACAGAAAATGCTTGAATAATCAAAATGTTTCCATTCTATCAACATTTTACATGCATTTTGATTCCTGTGCAAAATTTGGAGAATGGCATCTATTGAAGTATTGATAATATATAACACATAAAACATAATCTTGTACACATGTAGTTAGCATGTAAACATATATTGAATTTTTATTAGTCTCTCCCATTAGACTAAGAGTTTCATGAGGGCAGGGCTGTAGCATTTTTTTGCTCACCATTACATCCGTAGTTTTCAAAACAGTGTCTGGAACACTGGAGGAACTGAATAAATATTTGTTGAAAGAAAAGATACACAAATGTTTAATACAGTCATTTGTATTAAATAAAGCTCAGCTGCTTCATTTTGTAATATTATTAAATTCATCAAAGAAAGCCTTACATCTCTGTATACGTTTCATCATATAAATATATACATAATTATATATAGTTTCTATAGCTATATGACGTTATATAAATCAGATTTTCCTTCTTGGGGTAGGAAGGAAACAATATAATTATTATAAAGACAATGGTTGCTCTAAAGACCATTAGATTATCTCATGAAAAATTAAATCTGTGATTTTTAAACTAACTCAGAAAACATGAAACTATGATTTATTAATTAAGTAGATTCATTTAAACAGAACCACAAAATGTACTTTTAATGTTTAGTGGTGATATAGTTTACATGGGTTTTACAATGTATTTATACAGTGAATCATTTTAACAGCGATTACCAGTGCATTTGTGATTCTCTCATTTTAGAAAGAGGTATAAATGAGAAAAATAACAAAAAAGAATGCAAGCTTTGGGTTCAATTTTTGCCACTGAGTAAGAAAACTAAAACTAAACTGAACAAAAACACATATTTTATAAAAGTAAGCCAGAGTATTGGGAAGCTGTAAAGTAATATGACTCAAATAGCCTACATTCATATCCCAGCTGTTATTAGTCTTTGAGAACATAATTAGGACAAATTCTCTTACTTAAAGGAAGTAGTAAATATCTTTAAGTTAGGTGATTTGATATAACAAGGGGACTTACAATTCAATATTTTGGTGTATCTATTCAATTGTCCTTAAATATCCTTTGTTTATTAAATGTGTCCTTCCTCCCTATCCAAACCCAAACCATCCTTGTCGACTGAATTCAAGTTTCACCACCTTCAACTCCTTAGTATTTATTTCAGTTTCCAGATATTCCCTTCTACCCCCACTACCTTTTAAACTATAACCTAAAGCCAGTTCTAAACAGAATGGTACATAATATTTTCCAGCCTTGTTTCCCAAGCTGGACATTATTCTTCCTTGGAGGGCAAATGTTTTAATTTTGCACAGTGTATATAATTGGTTCTGAGTAAATGTTTTTGGAAAGTTGTCCAATTTTAAATTGAGAAAATGAAGTCCAAAAGTAAATTTAATGACTGTTTTTACCCTTTTTTTTTAGCTTTGTAAAATGAGGATTGAAAATTAAACCTAAGAAAATTCATGGGCAAATAAAAAGAAGAAACTTGTAAGGGATAAAGCAGATCAAAAGTTAATATAAATGATTTCTCAGATTTATCCATTTTCAGTAAAATTAATAAATTCATAATCTTTTTGAAAATTTAATACAGGAAAGGGAGAATCATTAATTCTACAATGAGAATGCTGTTTAATGTCACTAGAGAAGCCATGAAGCTGAGGTTACCAGCTCACTAGATATGAATTTCAGATGGTCACAGCATCCACGTTATTTTGTTTCACAGCACCTGACAGCAGGAAGCTGATACTCTCAGGCTCCTTTATGTTCTATGGATTTCTGCTTTATTTATGTGTGGGAGACTACTCACTTCAACCTCAATTCATTTCCATAAGTCTGGACAAATGAGCTAATCTAAAAAGCAAATCTGTTAAAACCAAAAGAACAGAAAACTAAAAGTAATGAATTGATCAGCAATACTGGCACAAATCTCAGTGACAGTATCCACTTAAGAAAACCACAGAATCATTGCACATAAAATGTTAATGCTGGGCAAGACTTAATGATTAAGAGTGTTGTCAAAAAAAATCCATTGGTACAATGGGTTAAGGTTTGCATTAGAATATAGAAGTATATTTATTAAATCACCTAAATTACTAACTAAAAATTCACCACAAGCAGAATTTTGAAGTAAATGGATATGGCATAATTTGTTTCACTAAGTCTTTAGTGACTAATACTTGGATGAATTCCAGGATTTCTGTCTTATAAATGAGGTTTCAATGAATAATCAGATTTCATTTGAATCATGGTAGAAACAAAGAAAATAAATTATCTAATACTTTTATTAAATAAAGTCCATAATCCTAAACACAATGTAAAATATTTGCTTTTTGTAAGAAAGATTTTTAAAAGATCCTCTTTGATGCCATCCTTTTTGATGCCATCAGCCTATTTTTTTAAAAAAGGACTACGCTTCTTAAGTATATTGGATGATATTATATTTCTGCCATTTTCCTGTGAATGTTACTCTCTTGCTTTAATAAAGTTACCATTAACAGAGATACAGTAAAACTTCCAATGTCTGATGTCCAATAGCACAAAACACAGAGACAAACAAATGACTGATCCATGTGCCTGGCAGATGCAGCCTTAGACCAATTACTGGTTTCCCTGCCCATCATCCCACCCCAGTAGAGATGCTTAGGGCTGAATACTGAATATTCTGTGTCTTCTGAGACATAAATAATATAAAATTTCAATGCTTTTAAAAAATAAATGGTGATGAATTTAAAGATAGAAAATTACTTCATGGTAGAATCTTGGCAAACAGTGTGTGTGTGTGTGTGTGTGTGTCACAACCAAGTATTTCATATGGTTACAGTTATTTCAAACATGACTTTTTACCATTTTAATATCTGTGAGGTCTTTTAGTAAAATATCATTGCCTTTTCATTGCTTATATTCCAAAATAATTCAGAAATTTTACGATGGCTTTGAAATGATATGTTCCCAAAATATAGATCCACACATTTGGCTTAATTAAAATATATTTTGAAATTCAAAAGATGAAGGGGGAAGAAAAAAAAACAGTGGGCAGGTCTAACTTGAAGAAAGATGAGATATTTCTGTGAAATCTTCACGTGTCATTTTGGTCAGGGGGAATTATCTTTTTCATGTAGTTTTAACTCATCTCAAGGACACTAACCGTAAGAGATAAAGCACAATTTCTGCTTGATTACGTAGAGCTAATCTAATGTGCTACTGCCTTATGTAACAGTGAGTTAATGACTGCTTTAGAGGATTTTTTTTCTTCCTATTACAATAGGAGCTAAAATTAAATGGTTTTTTTTTTTTCAGAATCATTAGGACCTTCTTGAAAGGAAAATAGTGTATCCACATTTGGGTGTTAATCATATAACATTGACAATGTAATTTTCTTATCTGCAAAACTTGTCTCCCTAGGCTAAATTTCTCCTTAATTGGGATGTCTTTAAAGAACTCAACTGATAAAAAAGTAGACAGGCCTAACTTTAAGGCAATGAAAATCGAATAAAGGTGCAGGACTATTCAGGGTGGGCCCACACCACATTTTTCTTATCTTTTAGTATATTTTCAAGTTTTGAATGCAAACTATTAATTTCTACCCTTCTAACAGGTCCAATCTGCGGACCAAAAAATCTATATATCTTTCAAAACTTCTAGAGGCAGGGAACTCAAAATCTCATCAAGGAACATGTCATATCTCTCTCCCAGAGCTCGCCTCTAGAAAACAATGGACTAATGAGGCCCATTCTTTGACAGGCCAGTCATTCAAATATTTAAAAGCTATTGTAATTCTTTTCTTAACTGAGATAAATATCCCTACTTAATTTTACATATTATGGTATATACACCCTAGTCATCATTTTTGTTGACCTACT
Source organism: Gorilla gorilla gorilla (assembly GCF_029281585.2). NCBI lineage: Eukaryota > Metazoa > Chordata > Mammalia > Primates > Hominidae > Gorilla > Gorilla gorilla. The sequence goes on from NC_073228.2 coordinate 88,321,367, forward strand.
CTTGATAAACTCAAATTTGATAACATATTTTAAAATATAGTAACAATAATGGAAACAGTACTCCAGATGTGATCTAACTAGCACAAAATACAATGGTGTTATTACCTGTCTTGTTTAGGCTGCTTTATAACAACCAGCAATCCAACATTGTAAAGAATTAATTTCCTTTCCTTCCCTCCTTCAGCTACATCTTTTTTTTTTAATTATATTTTAAGTTCTAGGGTACATGTGCACAATGTGCAGGTTTGTTACATATGTATACATGTGCCAGCACACGTATGTTTATTGCGGCACTATTCACAATAGCAAAGACTTGGAACCTTCAGCTACATCTTATGGACCAATTCCTAGAGTACTGGGAACTGGTAATCTTATCTTCTTCCTGCCTAAAGGCAAGATTAGTCAGAGGAGGTCATGCTTGGGGTTGAGTCAAGGGAGAATATAACTGGCGTGCAAACAATGTCAAAGGTATCTTTGCAACGGAAAAGAATTGCAAAATTTTGCAACAAAGAAAAGCCTTAAAGACATATTTTCAATCTTTCACTTTCTCTCTAGCAAAGATTCTAGTTTGCATATATTTCACATGTAGTTGATTAAAGTCCACAGACAGGAAAACCAAACATTTGTTCTAATGGAAACAATTTCCTCAGTGTCCAAAACTAGTGTCCATCCAGCAGAATATAAATATTTTGTAGCTTCTCATGAAATTTTCCATGTCAACTGACATTCCTAATTGTAGATGTTTCTCCTGGAAACCAGCTTTAAAAGTTTACAGCTGTTTCTTCCAATAACTAATTTCTGGTTAGAAATTCTAGATTAAAAATTAGCATCAATTTCAGTCAATGAGCCACATTCAGCCCTTTCCAAATCAACTACCTATTAGACCAAGTCCTGTCGAAAATAAAATAATTAATAAATCAAAAATTAAATTTATCTTGGAGGCAGAATAAAAATGTAATAGAAAAATGTACAATTTAAACAACGTAATCCTCAAAAGAAAAGCCTGAGGTAGTACTTAAATGCTGTTCAGATAAGAGCTTTGTGTTCTTTTGTTTTTATGATTACACACTTGAATAATATAGCATCAAGGGAAGTTATAGAGTCATATTTCTGGGATAATTCTGGAAATAACATTGAAGACTATATTTTGGTTCAAGGAGATGAATAGAGGCTCTATATCCAGGGTCTCCAACTTCCATGGGGCATGAACCGGTATGGGTCCGTGGCCTGTTAGAAACCCGGCTGCACAACAGGAAATGAGCCTGAGCCCCGCCTCCTGTCAGATCAGCAGCAGCATTAGATTCTCATAGGAGCAGGAATCCTATTGTGAGCATGCGCATGTGGGTTATCTAGGGTGTGGCCTCCTTAATCTAATGCCTGATGGTCTGAGGTGGAACAGTTTCATCCTGAAACTACTCCCCAACCACCGGTCCATGGAAAAAGTTGTCTTCCACGAAACTGGTTCCTGGTGCCAAAAAGGTTGGGGACCGCAGCTCTATGGAACACAGATCCACATTACCTTCCTGGTCTTGCTCCCAATCCTCCCCATAAACACCTTATAAACTGAGCAACCACTAACGCTAATTCTTCTAGAAAGTTTCCCCATGTCTCCTATTAAAACACCTTATAAACTGAGCAACCACTAATGCTAATTCTTCTAGAAAGTTTCCCCATGTCTCCTGTTTTTCTGCTTTTTTATCATTCTATATTTGCTTAAAATGTTCCAATATCATAATGTCTACAGATTAAATAAATTTCCATCTCAGCTTATCTCACAAAAGCCACCACAACCATAAAATCTGATTCCTAGGACAGGAAGTGATCTTTCCCCACTTGATACCCATAGCACTTTGTTCCCCTCTTATGATAATTATTTTCTGCATTGTATAATGATTACTGATATGCCTGTCTTACCCTTTCTCAAATTTAAGTATTTAAAAGGCAGAGCCTTTATCATCAGGTCATAGAGAAAGGGTAGATCACAGGCTCTCCATGAAGGCTCAATACACATTTGTTAAATGGAAGATCCTAATGTTCTTTTTTCCCTATGATTCTATCTTTATGCAAAACCACAAAAAGCTTATTGTTGATCTATCATATCCAAGAAATTAATATTAATGTGCTATCATAAATTCCAACTTGGTATTTATTATACCTTTACAGGATTCCCATTTTGCAATCTTATAAAGAAAAAAATCAATTCATAACTTATTTGCTCTAAGCATAAGGAAAGCTAGATTCCTAAAGGACTGATTCCTAATTATGCAAACATTACCTACATTACTCATAAATTTCATATAATAAAAAATAGGGCTCTCTTTTTCCCATATGAAATGAAGTGATTTGTCAAATTATATGTTGAAGGAAAGAAATTTTTTGAAAAATTAAAAGCTGACAACTAAATTGCCCCCAGTTTGTGTATTCATGCACAAACAGGAAAAAAAAAAACCTGACATAAAAATAATAAGTCAGTACTTATTGGACATTTCAATAATTTTATTAATGACTGAAATGATGAAAGAATAGTCAGAGGCCTAGATGTTTGATTTCTGCACTTAGTTTTAAAATAGTATATAAGGTTTAATTATTTATATCACTTAATTAGTAACTCCTGGGTGGCACTTATGAGCCAGACACTGTTTTAAGATCCTTACATATATTGAATCATTTAATTTATACAAAAGCAGCCGGGCGCGGTGGCTCACGCCTGTAATCCCAGCACTTTGACAGGCCGAGGTGGGCAGATCACGAGGTCATGAGATCGAGACCATCCTGGCTAAAACAGTGAAACCCCGTCTCTACTAAAAGTACAAAAAAAAAAAAAAAATTAGCCAGGCGTGGTGGTGGGCGCCTGTAATCCCAGCTACTCGGGAGGCTGAGGCAGGAGAATGGCATGAACCTGGGAGGCGGAGCTTGCAGTGAGCCGACATCACGCCACTGCACTCCAGCCTGCGTGGCAGAGCGAGACTCCGTCTCAAAAAAAAAAAAAAATTTACACAAAAACCCTTTGAAGTTGGTACTGTTAACCCCAGTTTTACAGATGAGGAAAGTAAGGTGGAGAGAGATTAAGTAACTTGCTCAAAGTCACAGACTTAGCAAACAGAAGTACCAAGATTTCAACTCAGCCTGGCTAGCTTCTTAACCACACCCCCATGATGCTGTCCTTGAAAGAATGTGTTCCTTCAGATATTTACACACTACAGAATTCCAGTAGAGCATGCTCAGCATGTAAGAAACACTGGAATTAGAAGTATTATTTTTGGCTAGGTGCTGTGGCTCATGCCTGTAATCTCAACATTCGGGGAGGCTGAGGTGGGCGGATTGCTTGAGCCCAGAAGTTCAAGATCAGCCTGGGCGACATGGCAAAACCCTGTCTCTACACAAAGTACAAAAATTAACCAGGCTTGGTGGAGTGTACCTGTAGTCCCAGCTACTTGGGAGGCTGAGGTGGGAGGATCACTTGAACCCCGGACATTGAGGCTGCAGTGAGCCATGATTGCAACATTGCACTCCAGCATAGGCGACAGAGACCCTATCTCAAAAAAAAAAAAAAAAAAAACTTCCAAAGAAATATTATTATTATTATTTCTTCGGGTTTGAAAGTATCCCTCCCCATATGTGTAACAGGCACAGCTTAATTTGAACACAAGCACTGCAGTGTGCAAAAAGCATGGAACAAAATTGTAGGTTTAACACCTGTTCTTCCAATGAGCACGAATCAATGACCTTGGTCTAATCATTACATTTATCACAGAATCCCCTTCCCGTTTAACACTGACATTGATATTAGCTCCCTTGTTTATTTCCAGGTTATTTTACGTGTGTGTGTGTGTGTGTAAATGAATGGTGCACTCTGAAAATACAGGCAAAATTAAAGGGAAAAGGGTGAGGAAAAAAGTCTTTGTCTTTGGCATTACAGTGACCGATAAACTGCATACAAAGACTATCTGTCCACACACTTCAGTGTTTATCACCTGATGTCCTAATAACCAGCAGGGCTCATTGAGAAGTGAGCTTTACTACAGTAGTTGTGGGACAGGAAAGCATTGTGGAAAGTAATACAGCTGGACCTCCATATTTAAGAAGTAATGAAATCTAACCTTGGAAGCCAGAGGCTGTTCTGTGATGCACTCCAATTTATCTATTGCCTGAAGAGCCAAAGTCATTGGTTAAAAGATAGCTAAGTTGACACAAACAGCATGTGTCTTGTTCTTGAAAATGTTTGTAGCTCCTTGTGTAGATGAGTAACAATAATGAGTTCTGTGTCCAGTGGCTCCCTGTGATTTGGATGAAGCACTTCTGGTTTGATTTCACAATGAAACCTTAGCAGATAAAGACATTGTGGGGTTATATGAACACATTGTATTAAAAAGGTGTTAATTCTTATTTGAAATTTGCTATATTTTCCAAGGATTAGTACTTAAGAAAACAAATATCTTTACTGGGTTCTATCTCTGGCTGAGAGACGGAAATTTTGCCCTCCCTATTTTTCTTTCCAGGCCTTGATTAAAATAAAAAGAAGATAACAATAAATATTGATTTTTGTCTATTTTAAATCATAGCTTGGTTAATTTTATACTCTCAAAGGCCAAAATTAAATATAATCTGGAAATGATTCAGCCCAATTCTACTCTCATTATATGACTCATTTAAAAATTGTTACCCATGTACTTTAAGCATATGGATTATGGAATTTTCTTCACATAAATACTTTGATATATGTTAAACAATAAGTTGTCTTACAGTACAAAGTCACCTTGAGATGTAACCTAGTTTTTCTATGGCTCCAGGGAATGTGGCCAAACAAAACTCCACAAACAATGACATCTACTTTAAGCTCTTTAACAAAGAATCCATGCCTCTATTTCATCTCAGTAACCCTTATGCTTTATTGTAGTAATTCCTCATATCAAATAGCATGATTCTAGCACATAGGAGGTACCAATAAGATTTGTATTAGATGTTACAGCAGGAGTCTGTAAAATTTTCAAGAAATTAATCCAACCTATCAAAACACTTATGTATTTATTTACTTATTTAGTTAGTTTGAAGCAGTCTCTCTCTTTTGCCAGGTTGGAGTACAGTGGCATGATCTCAACTCACTGCAACCTCTGCCTCCCAGGTTCAAGCGATTCTCATTTCAGCCTCCTGAGTAGCGGGGATTACAGGTGTGCACCACCACACCTGGCTATTTTTTTTTTTTTTTTTTGTATTTTTAGTAGAGAAAAGCTTTTACCATGTTGGCCAGGCTGGTCTTAAACCCCTGAACTCAAGTGAACTGCCCTCCTTGGTCTCCCAAAGTGCTGGGATTACAGGCATGAGCCACTGCTCCAGGCCAAAACATTTATTTTCAATGAATTCTTAAAGTGTCATATCTTTGTCTTCATTCCATCTTCTGTGTTACTAGTAGTATGAGGAGAGATGAGAGCAAAGGCCGTGTCATTCATCCATTAGCCCTTTACTTTCTTTGTCCACTTACCCTAAGCTTTCCTTGTCCACTTACCCTAAGCCTGTTCCATACTTTAGATCAGGGTCCTACCAGTCCGTGGCCTGTTATGAACCAGGCAGTAGGTGAAAGAGCATCACTGCATGAGCTCCGCCTCCCGTCAGATCAGCAGCAGCATTAAATTCTCATAAGAACACAAACTATTGTGAACTGCATATGCAAGGGATGTAGGTTGCGTGCTCCTTATGAGAATCTAATGCCAACCCACCTTCTGTGGCAAAATTGTCTTTCATGAAACCCAGTCCTTGGTACCAAAGAAGATGGGGACTGCTGCTGTAGATGCTCTAAAACATGATTTAAGCTTTCTTGATTAAATGCTTATTCCTTCTCTTATTGGTCTTGATTTTAGAGAATGTCCCTTTCTTTACAGTTTTTATTAACTAAACTCTTCACTCTTCTTTATATATGCCTAGTTCTAGTTTACCTTTTTTAAATGTTTTATGGCCTACTACAGTAATCAAATGTTTGAATGAAAATTGAAGGAGATATAATCATATTATTTAAAATATATATTTGATAGGACAACAATCTCTTCTTTTTCTCTTCATGTGTATTTTTCTTTTCCTATTATACAAATCAAATAACTCCAAATCTATATTACTATGAATAAGTGAGCATAAGTCCATTAAGCTTCCTCTTCATTATAAATCTCAATTTCTCTGATGATAACATTTCAACACCTTGTCATAACTGCTTAAAAGTTAATGTTTTTTAAATGACTTGCTTTATTTGGATACCATAGTTTATGGTGCAAATAACTTAATCTAAAGGAAATAACAATAGGTATAATTTCCTAGAATAAAGAAATAGATTCATGTTGAAAATCAATGAAGAAGATGAAATCAAGTAACAGAATGAAAGATTGTAAAGATTTTTGGCATGTTTTACATAGTATCATATAAGTGATTTGTGAGTCTTCTATAGATTGCTTTTCCATGAAAGGGAAAAGCTGGAAGATAAAATCTTTCCAGAGATTAATGCTAAATTTGCCACTGTGGCCTATCACTTTGAATTTGTAATTTTCATTTTCATAAGTGTATAGAATTATACATTTTGGCTGTGCCACAAGTGATTTCAGGTTAGGAGTAAAAGGGCAATTTGATATTACCTTCAATTTTCACCTTCCTATTTTTTCAATAATTTTTTCTAAAATGTTAAAAAAAAAATCTAAGTTTTTCCTTAAGAGATTTTACCTTTTTAGTCCTTATAAAAATAATTGAAGAGCTTTTGCTAAAGCCAATATGATTAGGATTTGTGTAATCATGGCCATATATTTGTGTATAACATAAAAAGAAATATCTGCAAACATACCTATGTGTTTATCAACTTGTTGCTTTGCCAATAAAACTCTTCAAAAATAAAATTAAAAAGAGAAGCAACATTCCACAGCAGATTGTAAAACTAGCCACAAACTCCTCCCCTTCTTGCATCCGCACATTTGTAAAATGAAATTGCATATATTCCCCTCAAAATTGTTGTTAGCTACTGTGAGGCAAGCCGAGATTTGAAAAGTGCCTTTTAGGACTCGATCTTTCTTACTACTCTTGAGACCTTTGCCGCTGCCACTACGTAATGGTAGAGATCAGTTAACCATCTTCTATCCAGTGCCGGCTGACTGCAGACGCAGATATGAGTGCAGCAAAGACATAAAAGATGTTCCAGAGATGAATATCCACTTAGCTGTCTCACACACTTCTGAGATAATATGATTATTTTTTAATAAATCCATTAAACTCTGTGATTATTTGTTAGGCAGTAAAATACATTCAAATACAAAAGCAGTTATTCCCTATTAATAAGGACATACTCCTAGAAGAAAGGACAGTGGTTTAAATGAGATACATCAATTTCTTAATGGGTCATTGTCTTTTCTTACAAATAAAAGCTTTACCACAAACTGGCTTTTGCCCTTTGACTGGGCTAGAGTGGCTTTTGGTACTCAATAATATCTAAGGTTCTTTGATGTTATACATTTTTTTCTTTCTGAAAGTTAACATATAATTGTCACAGCTTGGAATTGCAAACTAACAAATTCTAATCATTGTCATTATTAATAAAGCAGAAATATTTTTACATCAATAAGCTAATGAGTTTATATGGTACGTTACAGAATTTTTACACATATAAAATATAATTACTTTTCCATAATATATGCAAAATTAGTATGAAAACTTTCCCTTAATTATCTGTCATCTTAACTGCATGATTATATTTGTTTGTATGAACTTATATTTACCCTTTCTTATTATTAGAAAAGTAAGTAAACATAACTGTGAAAATAAATCCCTTTGACCCTAGTTGACTGGAAAATTTCTTAGCAATCATCTATTGGCTAGCAGCTTTACAGAAAGTATTTTAGTCCATGAAACATAGCTCTCATTATGGTAACTTCTAGAAAAATGGATTCAATCATGAGTCTAAGAAGTAATCTTAAGTAGAGGGGAAAATAAGCCACCCTGACAACTACTCACAATTTCATCTACTATCTGAAAAATTTAACTGAAATTTACCAAATCCCTCATTTGGTAACCAAAGTCTCGAAATCTAAAATAACCCTACACCACCCAAGAGAGCTACTTAAGGCTCATTAACTTTCTGATATTTCATGAACACTAACAAGAAGTCTTTCTGACAGCATCAGACTCTATTTACTACTTGATATTCTGACACTGATCGCCTTCTGAAAGATAAACATGAATATGGCTATTCATAGAGTGAAACGTACAGTCAACTTCTAGTTTTTTAAAAAATGTGTATGACAGTCTCTATTTTCTGGGATAAATGTATTCAATTTTTCATAATAAAATGAAAGCTGAGGAACAGATTATTAGTGACAATATAGGAAGGTAACACATTTAATAGAATCTGAATTTGTGTTAGAAAAGGGAAACTTATTACCAAAGGGAAATAAGTTTCTATGGAATATGATAGGTAGAAGAGGATAAGAGAAGATAAAACAGAATAAACTAACTTTTCCTGAATATATATATATGTATTTTTTACATGATATGCTATACATATATATATTTGGAAATGAGAAGCCTGGCCAGAAGTCAATGTAATTACAGAGAAGATAAAAAGAAATTATAAATAAAATAATATACAGTACTATTATCCTGTACTGACCTACTGTCAATAATACACATACTTTTAATTTTTTCCAAGTGATAATGAATCTTATATTACTACCAAATTCCAATGTTTATATTCTTTGTTTTGTCTGATCATTTTAACAATATTTTACACATATTTACGGCAAAGAACATTTTTTAACTGCTATATCCTCAGTGCCAGGAAGAGTGGCACATAGCTGATACTCAAATATTTGATAGATGAATGAGTAAGCAAATAAATAAATAGACAAATGTTTGTTTTAGCCATTTAATTTTTTTCTACAAATTCTTCTACGTGCCACAGTCAAGCTCTTTCTCCACAACGCCAGCAAAACTGATCTTCCGTAAACCAACAAGATCATCCATCAATCACATGTAATCAAAGGAAATGCTTATCTTGCATAACTGCTCTACAGTACTTGACATTGCTGATTACCCACTCCTTGAGACATTGTTAATCCTGAACTTACTGTGCACCACACTTTCCTGGTTTTCCTTCTACCTGACTACTCTGCCTCTCTGGCTCCTTTACAGATTTCACTTTCTCTGCCTATCACTTAAACATTGATGGCCTCTTACCGCTTTGTATTTCTAATTCCTCTATTCTTTCCCACGTCTAGCTCTTCTATTCTTTGCTATTATCCTGTTTCTAGACAGACTCATCCATTCCCTAAGCTTCAATAAACATCTATGTAATTATGACTTCTACATCTATGCTTGACTTCTTAGATAATGTCTATCAAATTTGTCAAATTCAACATGTGAAATACTGAACTCTCCTTCTGCCTCCCAATCCTGTGTATTGTCATTTATAATATCTCAGTAAATGATACCCAGTTGCTCAGGCCAGAAACTGGGGATGCCTTTCTTTACTCTTAGTTTATCCCAAACTCTTTTTCTTCATACCCCATAAATAAGCATTCATACCCCATAAATAAGCAATAATTGTCTATGGTATCATCTAAATACTCAGTGACTCTCTCCTCTTCATCCCGTTAGTTACCACATTGACAGAAGCCAAGATCATCATGTCTAGCCTCATCTGCTGCAATTGCCTTCAAATTGTCCCCCTGCTGTATTTTGCTGTAATTTGTTTTCCATATTGCACCAACAGAAATACAAAATCTCTCTGTTTTTCTTCGTAAAAAGTTGAAATTTTTTAAAACACTGTACCAAACTCTAGAGTATCTGCCACTTGTCACCATCCTCAGAGTCAATGCTGGCCACCATGTCCCTTCTCTCTAAGTTCTAGCCACATTTAACTTCTCTCAGTTTATGACATTATACCTTTTTTTTTAATCTCCTGGTTATTCCACACACTATTTTCTCTGTCTGGAATAGGTTTTGTTGTTTGTTGTAGTTTTTAGTCTGCAATAGATTGAAATTATTTTTTAGATTTATGTCTAGATGTTACTTTTTCAGGTTGGCATGCATTCCTTTACACTTAGCTTAAGGCAAGACATCTGCTTTATATTTTTATGGCTCCAGGTACTTGTATCACAACACATAACAACATATCTATCTATCTACCTATCTATCTATCTATCTATCTATCTATCTATCTATCTATCTATCATCTATTTTTCTATCTATTATCTATCTCCATATTTCTGTCTGTATGTCTGTCTATCTATTTGTCTCATCATCTAAACAGCAACTTGTTTATCATTGCCCCTCCACCATTCAAGTAACTATTACTTAGTAAACACTCAATAAATATTTGTTTGAAAATAAATGAAAACTAAGATTTTATTTGTTTAAAAAAAGTCACTTATTTTTTCCCTTTGATTACATTAATATACTATGTATTTGAGTTGTAAAAGTTTATACTTTTTACTAGTTTAATGGATTATTCTGATAACACACATAGGACAGTTATGCCACAGAACTTGTACAATTTAAAAATTCTCAAGATTTCCATTTATGAACTGTATAATATATACTGATAGGCTGGGAGAGGTGGCTCATGCCTGTAATCCCAGCACTTTGGGAGCCAAGGTGGGTGGATCACCTGAGGTCAGGAGTTGGAGACCAGTCTGGCCATATATATATATGGAGAGAGACAATAGAACATTTATATATATATATATAGAGAGAGATAATAGAAAATTTCTGCATGAAATGAATGTGTCATAATATAGCTCCCAATTACACAGTGCCATCCAGGAATGTGAGTGAGTAACTGGGAAGCAATTTGCGACTTAGCCACATGGTGGTCTGTCCACAAATCCTCTGGAGAGGGAGGCAGCATTCAGTGCACATCTGTGCAAACACTGGTTAATCTGGGTAATGCCTTCGAATTCAAGAATTTAAAACAAGGGCTTTTTCTTTGCTTTGTTTGAAGAGAAGTTTTCCTACTGCCATTTTCAGATATCAGAAGTGAATCTTAATAACTCTAAGAGGCTGAGCACATTGAGTCGTGTAGGTGTGTGTGATAGCTGTGTGTGGGGATACAGAGAGGCAGAGAGAGAGAGAGAGAGAGAGAATGAGAATGCAGTATACAGAAATATGAAAAACTGTCCAAAGAAAAGCAATGTTGTCTAGTGAAGGAAGTTCACAAATCTGAGAAAGTCAATTCTGCCAAACTATCCTACGTAACACAGGAATGCAAGTGATGTGACTATTGATTGCAAATGTGTTAAGTGTTTTGTGCTTATCTGACATCATATGCTTTGTGAGGGAAGAATAAAAGTACAAAACTGGATGAGGATCTCTTGAAATAAGTATCAACAACCTGAAACAAAGCTACTGCAAAGTAGTAGGGTTTGAGGTAAAATCATGAAATGTTTTTCTCTAAGCATGCATTTGAAATTCTCCTTTCCAGATGAACTGCAATGAAAAGAGTATGTGTCTGACTGTAGAATAAACAGGATAAACATAATTTTAAAAACTGGGATCAAAAAACAACTTTTTCTAAGCAAATATAAATGAGATTATTTTCTTTCCTTTGGAAATTAAAAATAAAAAGATTCAGAATTTCATAATATATATGGCTCAAAATTCATATGGTCTGAAATGGATAGAAGAAACCTTAGACACATCTCCATCTTTGTGGTAACTAATATGTAAGGAAAAATACAGACTAGTGACAGCTCAAATATTTTTTGTCTTTTAAGATACTACCTCAAAATACCCACATGTTTTTTGTTTGTTTGTTTTTTAAATTCTAATACACTCTGTTTCTTGCATTGGTGCTAGATAACAACAGGAGAACAATAACAAAAAAGCTTTGGCCAAGCCATTTATTTTTATTTTTATTTATATATTTATTTATTTGAGATGGAGTCTCTCTCCGTCACCTAGGCTGGAATGCAGTGGCACAATCTCAGCTCATTGCAACCTCTGCCTCCTGGGTTCAAGTGATTCTCCTGCCTCAGCCTCCCTAGTAGCTGGGACTACAGGAACCTGTTATTGTGCCCGGTTAATTTTTGTATATTTGGTAGAGACAGGGTTTCACTATGTTGGCCAGGCTGGTCTCAAACTCCTGACCTCGTGATCCGCCCACCTCGGCCTTCCAAAGTGCTGGGATTACCGACCGGCGTGAGCCACCACGCCTGGCCTTTTTTTTTTTCGAAACAAAAACGCAGGATGGTCTTTAGTAATCTAATGTTTGAAATATTTGATCCCAATATTAGTTTTAAAATTATGAAAAGACCCAAGGTAAGCTAGATATTAAAGGCATTACTACCAAGTATTACTATTCAATCAATATTTAGTACACCTTTCATATGCAAGAAAATATGAAGCTAAGAAAAAGCAGTAGAAAGGCAAATAGGGTAATGTTTCTGTCATAAATAGGTATTGAACTTGAAAATTGTGCTTGATTTCTCATTATTTTCTGATCCTTTATAAAAATTATGTCATAATATAGGAAAGTTGTATTCAAGAAACTGTCAACACTTTAAGACTTTAGGAAAGTTTTTTCCTAGTATTTTAATGTTAGAACACCAGCACATGAAAATAGAATTGGTGTAACTAATATCCTATACTAAATGATCAAACAAATACAAACTAAATACATTTCTTCCAAAAACTCCTAAATACAGCCCAGAGAAGAATAGGGTTGTATGAAATGTATAATTAAAAAATATAGCTTAAAATAATACAGTATAACTATCCAATTTCTGAATATCAGAGATGTATACTAATATGTAATAATGAATCTGAGTAGAATTTAATTCTAAAAGCGTTTAATTTCCCAAAGTCACACTGAACTAGGTGGGATATGGCAGCGTGCTTAGTTTTTAAAGTGTTGCTGCCCACAGTATCAGTCTTCGGACAAAATGGTGAATGTTGGATTAACATTTAAAAGTATAGCCCAAAAGTATACAAGTATTTACTTTAAAATTCGGCTGGCCGGCGGCGGTCGCTCACGCCTGTAATCCCAACACTTTGGGAGGCCGAGGTGGGTGGATCACGAGGTCAGGAAATCGAGACCATCCTGGCTAACACAGTGAAACCCCGTCTGTACTAAAAATACAAAAAGAAATTAGCCGGACGTGGCGGCAGGCGCCTGCAGTCCCAGCTTCTCTGGAGGCTGAGGCAGGAGAACGGTGTGAACCCGGGGTGAGGAGCTTGCAGTGAGCTGAGATCGTGCCAGTGCACCCCAGCCTGTGCGACAAAGTGAGACTCTGTCTCAAAAAAAAAAAAAAAAAAAAAATTCTGCTAAGATACTGATTTCTTAATCATTTACCTACATTTGTTTCTCTGATTCCAGATTTGGATCTTTCAAATAGTGCCAAAAATATTACATACTATTATACAACTCGAAGGCACTGCCAATTTGGGGTTGTTGGGCTTAAAATACAACACTAAAATTTTACTCTATTCATACATTTCTACTAGGGGTATCTATGACTCTAATTTTCTTCAGATATACAGACTTTCCTGAGGATATGATTCTCACATTAAACTCTGAAACTCAAATGTACATATTTGAAGCCTGGGTCAAAGTGGTTACAACAGTTTTATTTCGATGGCACTGTGTCAAACCTCCTAAAATATCAGTGAGTTAATAAAAGCATTAAAAGAGAATTATCTTTGAAGATGAATTAAATGAACAAAGTACCTTTCAGCAATAATATAATTAACTTCTTTGGATAACATATATTCATAATGCAATATAAAAAATAAGGAAAATTCATTAAAAAAAAGCACACTACAATCCAGTAACTAATGGCCAAAGATGGTAAATTAATGGTTTTATTTAATTATTCTTTCTTTCATTCAACCAATAGTTACTGGATTTTTACTATGCATAAGGTAATTAAGTTAGGTGCACTGGGTACAACGATGGGTAATTCAGACTGATCCCTGGACGCTATTACTTTTCTTTTTCAAAACTGTTTCCCCAAAGCCATTGAAGTGTCCTGTTTCTCTAAGGTTTATGCAGGTTGACAAAACATGTTTGGTTTCCTATAATGAACAGATATATTCCATCTTGTACTCTTCGTGGTACTAATGCGAAAAATATAAATTTTTTTCAAACTTACCTGTGGTATTAACTTTGAAAATTATTTCTCTCTTTAGTCAGAGAGAAAATCTCTGCACAAGTTTACATGGTGTTAAATTATTTTAAAGTACAGCTATTTCCTTAATGGGGACCTATGTGGAAATTACAGAAGTTACTCTAAATCCATAAGTATACATATGTCGCAGATTTTTTAAAAAACTATTTGAATGTAACCAATGACACATTAATTTTTGCACAGCAAATTTTTTAGAAAACTTTGAAGAGCACTGCATCTGGAATATCCTCTTCTTTATATGCTTAGAAATATAAAATATATTTATCACCTAAGAAAAGTAATGATTAGAACAGCTACAAAATGCTGATGGATATTCGAAGTCCCTAAAAACATCCTGTTTTATTTACAGTGATAATTTAACTTGAATAAATTGACTTTGGAGTTATGTATTTTATTTGAGAATAAAATGTTAAATTTATATTAATATTAGAAATATAAGAAATGTTATATTTATGTATTATTTGTAATGTCTTTAAATTTAGTGTTAATTACTAAAAATATTTTAAAACTTAAAGAACACAATTAATATAATTTCAATATAAACTGGAAATGATACAACTGAGAATCCTACACAAAAGTAAACTAATTAGCAACATACAGCAATTTTACAACTAATCTCCATAATGCACCACAGCCAAACTGCTCATTGTTCATGGAAACAAAAAGATAACTACTGAAATGCTTAAATTTTGCACTTACCAACCTCCACAACACTAGAACAGTTGGGGTCTGTGAAGCCATCTGGACACTCACAGGAAAAGGAACCATCAGCCAACCCTGGCAAACAGATACCTCCATTTTCACATGGATTGGGATCACAAATATCACCTAAGGCATAAAAAAAAACGAAATTGACATTTTTTTTTTGTCTTGGGCATTGAAACATACTAGTTTACTTTGCTATGGATGTTCCCTTGGCAAAGTCAAAAGTCAGGGTAATATTAAGATTCACACATAAGATTTGCAAGACTCATTTCAAACCATGTACTCAAAAAAAAATACTATGTAACATGGTAAAAATTAAACTGCATAATTCAAACACTGCCTCTGAAAGCTATTGGTGCAGTTTGGAGTTCCTTCATAATATGTAAAGAGAATGTTGTCTAATTGGTTAATAAATATTAACCTAAATATCTGTAATAGACTGGTGTCATTAATTACTCTAATAAATACCTTCTTTATATCCACACAGTTTACTCTTTAACTCTTTAAAGGACAGGAGTTTATTTCTGGATCCCTAGAATCTGGGCTTGTCCATGTGACTTGCTTTGGCCAGTAGGTCGTTAACAGACTTGAAGACAACAGAGATTTGAAAAGGACTTGAAGACATCTTTCCTCTCTTGGAGTGCTGAGATCGTCATGTGAATGAATTCAGGCTAGCTTGCTTGAGATGAGTGAAAGAAATGTGGAAGGATAAGAAAGAAACTGCTACAGAGAAATAACTTATGACATAACAGAAACCCCACAATACGTGGCCTTGGCTGTGGCAATGGGTGGCAGATAGTATCTGGAAAAGCAGTCATGGCTACGAAAAGCTAGAAAAATGGCTACCCATTTTATGTAGCGAGTAACAATTGATAAAGCTGTCATCTGAGGTAACTGGGGAGGCAGAACATGTATGCGATAAACTTTTCATATGAGTAAGATTTCCGGGCAGACTGTTAAAGCATCAGTTGGCTCTTACTGCCTGCATATGATAAGGTGCTAAAATAAAGAGATGAGCTAAATAAAGAACCAGTCCGTTTGAAAGTAAAGGGAAGTAGTACACAAGGACCAGGACTTGTGTTAGAAAATACAATTGTTTCTAAACTCCCACCTCTCAAAGTGGTAAATTATCGAATGCCAGAAAGACATGGCCCAACATAAATATCAAATCATGGATGTGGCTACAAACCTCCCTGTGAAAACATTTCAAATAATTCAGGTGGAGCCTGAAAGATCTTCTCAGCTAAATAAAAGGGCTTCCAGAGACCTTAAGGATTGTCCCTGAGAAGGCTGACATACCCAAAGTAGCACTGATTAAGTCTGGAGTAAAAAGCAGGCTTGAGAGAGAATCATGGGTGTGGCTTTATTGCACACAGGATTTGAATCAGATGCACAAAAACCCATACAGTTTTAAAGGGAGCTTTGCAGGTGAAACTGCCACCTCCTGGACTCAATGAGTAAGGGACTTTTCAAAATAAAAAAGCATCTGGGCACCAACTTCCTACTAGTTTGTATTTCTTAGTTACGTTATTCTCTGTAAGGTTTTTCACATGAGAATTATTTAAACTTTTTTCCAGATGAAGCACTTTAAAAATATTTGGAAAATGAAAATTCAGGTTATGATTTCTGTCAAATATAAACCAAGTCATTAGCCACACTAAGATGATAGATTAAAACAGTACCTAAGTGCTGGAGCAGACCTTAGAAAAGAGAGTCATAAAATGAATGAATTAATGTTTGGGGAATACCAAAGAATTTAGCGTGGCTGGACCATGGAGTATTTAATCTGGAATGGCTAAGAAAGTATAAATATGTTAGATCAGGGAGGATTAAAAAGTGACATTGTAATTTTTAAGATAAGGAATCAATGAGAGAGTGTTTAACATTTTTAACATGTATTTTAAAGTTTGGACATGGTCAGATCTAAATTAAGAAGACAATCCTGGCAGCATTTTGAATGGGGTGGTTGATGACTGATAAAGATACTTCAGTAGACTTGCTATCATTTATATACCTATCATCTATCTATCTATCTATCTATCTATCTATCTATCTATCTATCATCTATCTATCCATTTATCCATCCACACATATAGCTAGCTAGCTATCCTTCCATTTGTCTATCAATTTGTCTATCTGTCCTTCTAGTCCTTGAGTACCTATTGCATGGTAGGCAGGCACTGAGGTAAGTGCTGTATACACCAAACTAAATAACAGACTATGAAGCTTAGTGGGAGAGATAAAAATGCAGTAACAATTACAATTATACTACACAGTAGTAACACCTGCAATTGGTATACATGATCCAAACTGTGGGACCAGTGGAGACTTAAGGAGATTCAGTGCTATCAGGTGATGAAGAGGAGAGAGCGTATGCTTAATATTCCAGGCAAAGGGAATAACACACTTAAAGGAAAAAGGTCATGTCTCATTCCAGGAACTTCAGGTAGGCCACTGTAGCTAGAATATAAATATGTATTAGAAATAGAAAATGATGAGGTCCAAAAGGTAGGAAGGCCATATGAATCAAGGTCTTGTATGCTGTGCCAAAAATTTTGGAGTTTATCTTCAAGCACAGGAAAATTATAAAAGAACTTGAAATATGGGAAAGTATATCACCACATTTGTGCTTTGGAAGAATCACTAAGGCAGCAATGTGTTGAATCAGATGGAGGAGGTTGGGCTGAGGGAAAAAGGAAAATGCATTTATTGTTTGAAGTAGTCTCAAAAAAAATGATGAAGATTCTCTTGACCCTTCATAGAGGTGGCTACAGACAGGGAAATCAAAGGAGGCATCACTTAATATCAAATCTAGTTAATAAATACTAGGTAATGAAACCAGAATAAAAGTTCCCCCAAATCAAGACCCACCCACCTATGTGGAGTAATCAGTGTAAGGACACAGTCTCATATTTACATATTTATCTAAAAATAAGAACCCTTCTTTCAGATCCCACTCTGTCCTATAACCAAGTTCTTGCATCAGATAGTAACTGAGGTAGGCCTACAGTCCTGATATACCCAGGGCCAAAGGAGGTCCCTTCGATTATCCCATCATTATGGAGAGTGCCTTAAGAATCCTTTCTGGTGCCTTAAGAAACCTTCCATGGCCCCTGTGCTGCCCTCTCTAGATGATAATGCTAAATCGAGTCAATTTTCTACCAGGCATGTGGGCCAGTCATATCATGTTTCTGTGGTCAAAATGAGACAGGACTATCTGCTCAAGTCTCATTATATCTTAGAGATGCCAACTGCTGTTTAGCTAACATGTTTTTCTCTCTTCTCCTTGTAATTTTTGTTCTTCTTTTTTGCTTATGGAAACACATTTCTAATACACTAGAAATTTTCATCTTATTTCCATCATTAGCATACTATCTTTTGAAAGGGAGAAAAGAGGTAATAGATTTGAGAAACATGTACAAGGTAGAATCAAGATGATATTTTGACCAAATTGATCCAGGGGTTGAGGAAGAGCAAGAAATTTGGGTTGATTTCCAGAGCTCTTGCCTGGATGACTGAGTAGCCATCCTTTATAAGGAAATATTATAGATTCAGTTTTAAAGGGATTATTGTATTTGAAAAGTCTGTAGAAGATCTAAAATGAAAATGTCCGATTAAGCTATTATATAAGTAGATGTAGAATTAAAGAGCCTCGGCTTAAACATGAATTGTTAAGTATGAAGGTTAATACTATATTTCACTGAGTCTATTAAGGGAGGGCAGGGGAAGGGAGTGGAGGGGATGAGAGCAAAGAGAAATGAAGAGAGGAGAGGTCCTTAGGCATACCAACAAATAAGTGAGGAAAATATATAAGATTCTTCATAAAAGAAAGAAGTTAATGCTTGGCCCATTGTAGCCCGGTATAAATGTTCAGTTTATTAAACTGTAGTCTACCATGTCAAAGTCTTTCTGAAATTAATAAGGGCCCCACATGCAACTGTGCTGGGTGGACAGTGGCAACAGAAATCAAAGTTTTGATCTTGGACAAAGTAGAGGATAAACAACAAACATAATTAGGGTTATTATAGATTTTGTTTAAAATCTGTTTCTCTATAAATAATCATTAGTAGCATGCTTTAATCAGATGGGTTCTCCAAGAAGGAGATGCTAAGATGAAGTTAAGAGCATAACAAGTTTATTGAGAAGTAATGTCTGCGAATGACAAAATGAGGAGGAAGCAGAAATAAGCAGGAAAAGCTTCAACTTGAGATATAGGTATGACACCAATAAAAATAAATGAAAGACATGAGGGTGGGGATGGTCGGGGCAGGATTTATAATGCAGATTTGAGAAAGTCTTAGTCAATCACACAGGGAGCTCCAGAGCAAAGATTATTGTTGGAAGGAATTCCCCTAGGTCAGGAATGACAGGCACTAGGGCAATCCAGGTAGAGTGAGGGCCTAAGGCTCAAGTAGGGTCCTGAAAGTTCTGTAGGAGGCTGTCAGCTAACTACATACTTGCAGCTGGACAGCACATTCTTTCTTAAAGAAGGATTAGAGCCGTGCACCTCCACGGGGACCCACAATCCCCTCTCACTCTCAAAACTGTCCTGATTTGAATGAGTTATACGGTTACTTAGGTCAAAACCATCATATCTCAGCCTATTTCCTTTATACGGCCATAATCTCAGTGGTTAGTACAGATGTGGGTTGATACCTTAAGTGAAAACAAACTCTCTCGGCTAGAATTTCACACCTAATTAAAATACACGGTAGGGATTTCTGATCCTCTGTAATGTCAGTTTATCCAAGGCAGTAGCACCTCAGGTAAGAAATTCTGACTAAAATGCAATAGATTCCTAGACTTTAAATCAATAATTGTTTTCTGTTTGTTTCCCAGTGGATATGTTGGTAGAGTCTTTTTTTTTTTTTTTTTTTTGAGACAGAGTCTCGCTCTGTGCAGTAGCGCGATCTCAGCTCACTGCCAGCTCTGTCTCCCAGGTTCACGCTATTCTCCTGTCTCAGCCTCCAGAGTAGCTGGGACTACAGTCGCCCGCCATCATGCCCAGCTAATTTTTTGTATTTCTAGTAGAGATGGGGTTTCACCATGTTAGCGAGGATGGTCTTGATCTCCTGACCTCATGATCTGCCTGCCTTGCCCTCCCAAAGTGCTGAGATTACAGGCGTGAGCCACCGCGCCCAGTCTGGTAAAGTCTTTTAAAACTGCAATGACAACCAGTAGAAGAGGTTAGGCTAAGGAAAGGAAAACAGGGCAATATAAGATTTCATGGTTCTTTATCCTACTGTCAGCAGGCTCCTAAAATATACTTCTGCATTTTGTAACGTGTGTAGCATTATACTTTGATGTTTCTCGGCCGGCTGGCCTCACCTGCTTAGATTAGGACAGATGTGTTTAATTTGATTCTAACCATGTTTTATGGTTCCATCTGCAGTTTATGGCAGATTCAGGCAAATTAAGCTCATGCCGATTTGCCTTTTGGCAACAGAATAAAGCAATTATTTTTCCCAGGGGCAAGAAATCATTGCAGGCTAAATTTAACTTACTGTTTGCCTGCTCTTTCCACCCACTCTCCAGAGTTCTGATCGGACTGCATGATTCTGCATGAAATCAATGTTGGCTTCATTCTTCTCACTGACCATGTTCTCATGTTCAAGGTGATTTAGGGACTATCTTATTTTACTTCATTACCCATTTGCAATCCATGACTTTTTAACCTCAACAGCAAAGTGTGTGAGCACCTATAAAATACTACTTGGTATTGCAGAAGACAATGGTTAAAAAAAACCGAAAAGCCTAAAATAGGTACCTTTATGCTTGTGGTTGTGCATTTTCTGTGAGCTTAGTATATAATTATACAACTTCTCATGCCATACAAAGAAGAAAATTCTATGTTGGTACTACTGAGAATCAGGTAGAAAGGACAGCTGATTTTGTTCACTGGTAATTAAACTCTTGGATAGTTTGTGTTCAGGTTTCTTTATATGTTAGTGTTTGACTCCAGTACACATATCAGAGAATTACTGAAACATTAATCACATATTCATATGCCACAAATAAGTAAGGTAGCACTCACTGTAATAAAAGCCATGAGAGGAGGGAGAAACAGGCTGATGAGAAAAACAGCAAATAAAACTGGTTATTTATGACAGACAGTGAAGCAAGGCCTTCACATGAGCTGCAAACTGAAGGATAAACTAGAATCAGTGGTGTTAAAGCCTAACGAAGAGCATTCTAGGCACAGGGAACAGGAAGTGGTCAGCCCTCATGATAGGTAAGACAGAGATGATTTCAGGAACAGAAAGGAAGACAGGGGAAAAACTCTCAATAAGTGTTTATTGCCAGCAACACATTTTTAATAGAAACTGATTGCTAATTTAAAGCCCAACATTTGATCCTCTGTGTTCCTGGTAATCAAGGGCAATTCTACTAAGCTTATTCTTTATATGCAGTAAACATCTACTGAACATATACTATTGTATTAATATTTACAGGCTAATGTACTTATGAATTTACATGTTGAACTCTTTCTTACATATTAATGTATTTACATAGTACTGTTAATGTATTTATGTATTGACAGTTATATAAATATCCTAATAATTTATTTAGATGAATGCATGCTTCTCCATTTTCTCTGCTCTTTTCAAAGTGCTGGCAGCCACCTAGAATATGTCTGCACCATCATCCCTGCCCTCTCTCCATTTCTGTAAACAAATTTGTATACAGATATAGAAGTAAAAGCAAAAAAGTAGTAATATATCACCACAGAATGTTACCGCACTAATACAAGACATTATTTAATTTCTTCAATATCTCAACAAACTAAATGTGAAGAACATTGCAATACATACTTACATGTGGAAAAGTAAAATGCAGAGACAATTTAAATTCATGTTTTGCATCTGTGACAATGCAGCTCTGTGCATTACAACCTCATCTTCAATCTATTGCTTTCTTGTTGAACTGCACTATCATTTCACTTAAAAACTGAAAGAAAATAAAGGTTTTGCCTTCTATTGTAGAAGCGAGAGTTTTGAACCAATCTATAAACAGAATATTTGACAAAATGAGCCAACTCTAGTACACAAGTGAGTAATAATTCTAGTTAAAATTAGATAAAGTTCATGAGAATTTGCATACTCAAATTGGTAAAACTCACAGAAAATGTTAGCACCCTTATAACTTACTACCTGTGAAATTGTGTGGAACAAAATAAATGTCATTTTTAAAAATCAACAATAGCCTCACAATTTGCTTTTGTGCCTCTTTAGAGACCATTTGTGTTGAATATTGATATTTCACTTGTTGAACATTCTAATGAGTTTGATGCATAGGTTTTGATTTAAAGCTTTTTCTCACAATTAAAGCTTATGAGTGTGGCCAATTTAAATTTCAAATAAATTTGTTAAGAAGGTGCAATCTGATTCTTACCTTCATATGTACTTCAAAAGTAAATTCTGGTTATTATTGCAGACCACCTTGCAATTTGGAAGTATAGAGAAGGAAATAAGATACAAATGTCAATAGGAATAATTATATCTTCATTGATAGAATCTGCTATTTTACTGGTAAATCATTAGACATCCTTGCAATAAAAGACCATCCATTTCTCTACCTCAGTGTCCACAGAATCCAAAAATAACCACAGAAGACAAAAATCAAATAAATGAACAAAGAAACCTCTTAGACTTAGACTCACTCAAAACCACATTAATGCTAATTTAAAGCAGGACATCTCTTAGATGTTATCCATTGGTTTGCCTCACTATTTTTAAGACATTTTTCTTTTTAGCTAGGTTTTCAAATGCTAAGGGTATATTGGGCTGAAGAAAATAAGGAGAAAATCTGCTGTTCAGTGTTGACTATTTGAATTTCACAGCTGATGACATAAGGCTTCAATCAAGGTCTACTGGATAAAAAGACAAAAATGTTTTGGGCTCTAACATTTTGAAAAACAAAATCTTCTTGCATATTTTTTAGTTTAAAACACTCTGGAGAGTCCCTTAAAAGAACCTACAGTTTCTAGAATTGAAAAGGACATTCGAAATGATCTAATCCAGTGGTTCTCAGACTTTACTGCATATTAAAATCACAGGGCCGGGGGAGGCCTTTCAAATATCTCATGCCCAGTCCAGTTAAATCAGAATCTCTGGGGATGGTTCCCAGCCCTCCACATTTTCTTAAAGCTAATCCAAATATCTCAATTTATTCAAGAAGAAGGAGAAAGGAATAGGAAAAACCAAGGAAGAAAAGGAAGGAGGGAAAGAGGAAGTTTGGAAGTTAGTTTGTATTTTCCTGCCTTTAATTGGGAGAAAGGCAAATGAGGAAGGTATTTATGTGACTAGCTTTCTTTGTTAATTCACTGAGTTAAGAAAAAAATCATTAGCAGGAAGCTACAATCAGCAAATCATAAATAAGGGCACTCACTATGTTAGGGAAAATAGAATAGCTACTATTTAATATTAATATACATTCCCTACAAACATGTAATCCTTACAAAATAAGTAGCGAAAATTTTGTAAATAACCAGGAAATTCAACCATAAACTACAATTCCCAAGGCTGGTTGGTTTTTTTTTTTTTTTTTGAGATGAAGTCTCACTCTGTCACCCAAGCTAGAGTGCAGTAGTATGATCTTGGCTCACTGCAACCTCCGCCTCCCAGGTCAGGCAATTCTCATGCCTCAGCCTCCTGACTAGCTGGGATTACAGGCATGTGCCTTTATGCCCAGCTAATTTTTTTGTAGTTTAGTAGATATGGGGTTTCACTATGTTGTACAGACTGGTCTTGAACTCCTGAGCTCAGACAATCTGCCTGCCTCAGCCTCCCAAAGTGCTAGGATTATAGGCATGAGCCACCGCGCCCCTGGCCCCAAGCATTTTTGACTGTATTATTTCTACCTATGAAGAATAGCCATCCAATCATTAGTTAATATTTACTGAAGCCCATCTATATGCCACTAAGTCATAATTACTGCACATATTATAGGGCCCATGATGGACAAATTCCTGTTCTCAAAGACTCTCACAAAAAGACACAAATAAGTTGATAAATAGTTACCACTGCTTGTTAGGTCCAAGAAAGCATGAGAGAGGGCCACCAAACCCAGAACTGTGAGTCAAGAAGCCTTCTGAGAGCAAGTGACCTTCAATTAGAGACCAGAGTGAGCACCAGTGTTGCACAGTTCTGAGGGCTCAGTTTAGCTAAGGGCCAAGAAGTATTGTCTTGCTTTAGAAAAGGTGATGTTCCTTGATGACCTAGATGAAGGCACATCCACAGGAGTGGTAGGCATCAGTGCCAGCCTGAAGTAGGTTAAAGAATCAAAGGGGTAAGTGTATTAGAAGTAATGATGCAATTCTTTCAAGAGTTAGATGAAAGCATGGCGGTGTGTTATGTGGGATATACCACCGTGATTTAAGAAAATCGCAGGGGGCAGAGTTGGCATCCTACTCTGCTACTCTCTAATTATTCTGTGTTTCTAAATCATTGTTTGCTTTCTCGAAAAATGGTAATGGTAAAGGTTAAATGTTAGAATGCAGGTTACAAGTTTAGTGAAGTTCCTGCCATAGAAAGTGCTCAATAAATGTTAGTCAAATACCTACAGAAATCTAGTGGGACACATTTTGGAAATATATTTAAAACATCAGAAACCTGATGATGTAGGTGCTGATAGAAGCAACTACTAGAAAGAAGTGGTTAAACAGTGGAGAAGGAATAATCAGAAGGGTGAGAGCATGTGTATAAATATGATGAATGAGCCTCGGAGTACATATGGAAGGATTCAGCTTTGATTCAAGGAGGAAGATGTACCAGGAAGTTTGAGCCTGGATGACACAAACTGAAGGAGTTCTGGCCAAGAATGATGGCTCATGCATGTAATCCTAGCACTTTGGGAAGCTGAGGCAGGCAGATTGAGACCAGGGGTTCGAGATCAGCCTTGCCAACATGGTGAAACCCTGTTGAGTTAGAGGTATACTAAAAATGCAAAAATTAGCTGGGCATGGTGGTGTGCATCTGTAGTCCCAGCTACTCGGGAGGCTGAGGCATGAGAATCCCTTGAACCAAAAAGGTGGAGGTTGCAGCGAGCCGAGACTGTGCATCTGCACTCCAGCCTAGGCGGCAGAGATAGACTATGTCTCCAAACAAACAAACAAACAAATAAATTGAAGGAGTTCCCATTTGAAGTTTTCTGTGTAGTAGGCTGCTGAGAATGTGATAGGACCAGAAGTTTGAGAAGGATAGAAGGTAACATGCGCATGCAGTAAATAGAAGGTTGTTGCCTGGGAAAACATAGAAAAATGATGGAGGGAAAGTACTGAGGGCCCAGACAAGAACTTATAATGTCAACATGTACCCCACTGTGTATCTGGTCAGAGCTCAACAGCTGAGGTAGTGCAGGCACGCAGCAGATGATGGATCCAGGCTTGTGGTTTTACCAGATAGGTGTGATGAGGGTCGACAGCAAAGGAGTGACACCTGACCACTTTATGTTTGTTGAAAAATGCACAATATAGCTTACTGAACTTTACACTTTTAGATAACATATTTTTGTAATTATGCAACAATTACAAACCCAGAAAATTGTTCTTTCAGAGAAGATTGCAGCTCTTCAGTTGACAGCAGAGGACAAACTAAAAGATTGAATTTAGCTGCTGTATATAAACAATGCAGCACATCATGATGGCAACAGTTAGTCCATCAATCTCTGTCAAGAACACAAACTCATACCAACTTTATAAAAACAATCAAGTGCTACAAAAAAGATGAAATTCAGTGCCACATCCAGCTGTAGAAGTTTCACAGAATCTTCTTATTTAGATCTTAGATTGTGAATTCTTACTTTTTCTAAGCGTAAATCTGGTCAGTCACATATAAAAATAACCTCCAAGGAAAACAAGTCAAACACAAGTTGGTTAACTTGATCACTTATTAAGCAAAGTCACCTAAAAGAAGAACAGAACATTTTGCTAATCACTAGATAAAACTGTTATATCAATTTTTCAGGCAGAAAGGTATGTAATGTTAAAATTACAGAAAAAAAAATCGCAAAGCCTAATTTTATGCTTTAATTATATCTTGTTTAAAAAGTCATAATTTAAGACAGCAGTAGAATGTCTTACTTTCAAGTTACAGCATGTAAAAGCCAAAAGGGTATCTTTTACTGTTGAGAATTTATACCTTATACTGCAGCTCCAACTATTTACTGCCAGGATGTTTTAAGTCACCTCATTGCATAACATTATAAACTATGTTGCCAAACTTGACTGTATATGCTTATCTATTTAGTGGTTGGCAAATACAGAGACATCACAAAAATTAAAAGTGGTCCTCTTCCAACTGAAAATAGTCAATAGACAGCTAGTTAACTTTAGAAAAGAAATCATATTTTAAAAGTCAGGTTTAGATCTTGACGAAATTTTGTAAAAAGTGAATGATTTCTTTCATACACACCTTTTACAACAATGTTTTCACACGAAGACACCGTTTTATAAAAGAGTTGATGTATGTTCTAATTCCAAAGAATCTCTAAAGTTCTATGAAGTAAGTCTTTTTATTCACAGCCACAACAGTCTTAGGGAGCAAAAACACAAATCACTTTGATAAGGCACCCCTCTGTAGACAAGCTTACTGATAAACATGAGAACAAATGAGCTCTTGAATTCTTTAAACAAACATGGAATCTGTTATTCAGATTTAACGGCTATATGGCCAGTGCGTTTCCTTAATGTATGGGAGTTCTTGACAAGGAAAGAAACTGAGCAATTAACTCAGTGGAAGTCAGAAATTATGGGTGTTTTGCCACTTTCTTGGTTTCCAACAGGTGTCAGGTTATTGCTGCTAACACTGCAATTTGCATCTTTATAGGGAACAACCTAATTGTAAGGAGAAACTCAAAGTGCCCTTTCTTCAGGAGTTACAGATGCCTTAATGGAATTCCATTTAGAATACACGCTTTTACACTAAGTAAACCACATAAATATTTAGGAAGTGGGGTTTTGTTACCTCTCTGGGCTACCAAATAAAATGTGACTTGCTGAAAAGAAGACACTAAGCACAGAAAGGGACAACTCTTTAAGAACTTGAATACATTCAAAAACCCATTGCCTCTATTCTGTCAATAGCCTCACTGCATTGGGTCACACAACATGACCCCTTAGTGGTATTCAGTCTCTGTATCCCTCCTGTCCTCATTTTTGTGATGATTTGGTCCCATCAGATCCTTTCCAAACCCTGAGCCAGCCCCAACATGAAAGAGGAGGGCTTTATGCAGCTCTAACCCAAAGCTCAGAAACCAGCACTGGTTTATCTCTGCTAATGAAGAGGCTTTGACCTTATCTGTCTATCTCTTTTCTCATTGGTTGAATTCTCTATGCAGTTTTGTCAATGACTCTCACGGGGTGGTATGCGTGCAGTTTAGTATCATCTTGGGTACAGGGCTTCAAGTTATATAAACCCTTGGGGAACTCCTATCCCAGGTCCCATGTAGCTCTGTTTTGACATGACCGCCTTGGCAAGGAACTAATGGGGATACCTCTGATGCTCTCAGAGTTTGGGAGGATAAAAAAGATCTTGAACCACTTGTATATAAATCCTCTTTTCCACCTTCCTCTCTCTACATTCCTATTACTTATAACTAGCCTTAGGCCTAAAATCACTCAAACTGTTCCTGACAAATTTTTCTGGCACAAATTACCTGCTTGCACAAATCCCCAAATTTCATATACCCTTGGATTCTTCTATTCCATTTAGTAGCCTATTTGTTAGTATATTTTATTATTTTATAGTAACAGTAGTTAATTTTTTTTGTGCCTTCACTATGTACCAAAAATTATACTAAGTGTTTTATGGATATTATCACATTTAAGCTTCATAATATCCCTGTGGGAAAATTCTCTGATGTGATAAACCTCATTTTACTTATGGAAAAATAAATTTTATGAATTGGTATAATTTATCCAAAGACATAGAAACAACATGGCTTCAGAAATGAAATCTGTGTGTTGGAATGGTTTCCCTTGCCTTTATTCTTCACTTTCTCCCTTCACCTCTTCAAGTTCTTCACCTTCTTCAAGGTCTCTTCATTCTCTACCCTGTAGCCAATTATTTAATATTGTTGTGTATTGCCCACCCTTCTTATCTTTTGGAAAGCTTTGGCCTCTTGCATTAATCTTCTCATCACTTGCATATGTGATCTTCCTTTTGTGAAAATAGGAATAATTCTGGGTTTCAGTTTGCAGTTATTAACATGGCTATGTCCCTTAGCATGATAATTTATCCTCCTAAGGTGGGTAATGCTTAGTGTTTCTAGAAAGCAATGGCAGACACATGATAGTAGCGCAGATACCAGAATAGACCAGCTTTCAAAAAGATGCTACAAAGATATATTGGTTCCATACTGAGTTTTATTTGAGTATTACAAAAGGAACCCATCTATGGCTTCCAATCTTCCTTGGAAAATTTTTTGAATGGCCACAGCATATGAATCATCATTTGAGTTGAGAGTGACAAGTCTTGGACAGTAGTTGTTTCAAAGCAGGTTCAATATGTATCTGAACAAGGGATTTCATACATATATTTGAATGTATTTATGTATATGCTCTCTTACCAAAAAAAAGACAATGATGACATTAAACAATCACATGAAAATGATAAAATATATGAAATGACAAAATGACAGTAATGGAGCCTTTGGAAGCCTGAGGTTGCACATCTCAGTAATAATTTGGCCAAAGGCCAGGCGCTGTGGCTCATGCCTGTAATCCTAACACTTTGGGAGGCCGAAGCAGGCAGACTACCTGAGCTCAGGAGTTCGAGGCCAGCCTGGGCAACATGTTGAAACCCCATGTCTACTGAAATACAAAAAGTCAGCTGGGCATGGTTGCGTGTGCCTGTAGTCCCAGCTACTCGGGAGGCTGAGGCAGGAGAATTGCTTGAACCCGGGAAGCAGAAGTTGCAGTGAGCCAAGATTGCGCCACTGCACTCCAACATGGGTGACAGAGTGAGATCTCGTCTCCAATAAGTAAATAAATAAATAACAATAATAATTTGGCCAAAAAGAGTTAACTGTTCTTTGATAATGATCCTATCTCGTGGCAGGTGTACATAAGTGAATCATTAAAATAGAGCTATTAGCAGAATAATGAGCAACTTCTGGACTACATGGCTTAAGAGCTTTTTTCCTGTTGTGAATGATACTTTAAGCAACAAAGTCAACTATGCATTCTTTCTGCAAACACCAGTCCTTTCTGAATCCATGTTATGCTTAGAAAAATAAGATTATAACCATTTACATGAGAGTAAAATGGTTAATCACTGAAAATTTAAAGCATACATATTTAAAATGACACAGCAAGGATTTCAGACATAGATATCAATATATTTCTAATGATATGAACTACTTCCTTCAGCTAACCTTTATTTCACATTGATATTAGTTTTTAATTCATTAATGTTGCACAAGAAGCTGCTCTGTACATAAAGATTTTCCCTTAGGTTTTTAGATAAAAATAACACCTCTGTTTCACTTAGCATCTTTGATGATTCAAGCACTTTTATTGTTAGAAAAAATAAGAAAATCACCTATATTCACAAGATTTAAACCACGGCAGTATAATTCAGGGGCATATATTATCAATCACCACTTCGTACTGTTCCATTATAAAATTCAATACATCTTTCTAATTCTAAAAATAGTGGAAGCTCACTGTAAACAGTTCAGATAATGCAGTAATAGGGAAAGCACAAATTTTCTATCATCCCATATCCCATTACTAATTTGAATTATAGTCCACAAATCTTTGTCCGTTTAGCTCTATTCATTCTAATCAATTATTTTCATTTTAATAAAAAATAAAGACATATCTTCCTGAAAAAGTTTAAAAAGTTATTACATGAACTTTAAACACCCTCTTCTTTTTGTTCCCTTATCATATATGTAGCCACTGTTAGCTCATTTTATGTATCCTTTCTGAAAATTTATATATGATCTCTTTTATGTTTCTTTCACACGAATGGACAGAAATGGCACATTGTTCCATTTCAAGTTATTTTTGCTTTGCAATATGTCTCAGAGATTGTCAGCACAAAGCCATTTCACTTTTTTCAGCAAATATATGGTATTCAAAAATATGAATATGTCAAAATTTATATGTAGTTCTATACTATTGGACATTTAGGAGGCTTCAATTTTTTCCTTTTACAAAGTATTTATGAATCAATCACCCTTGTACAAATATCTCTGTGAACTTTTACTTGTACAGGAAATATAACCTTAGACATAGACATATCATTCAAAATTTTTATTAATTCTGTCTAGTATCCTTTCAGAAATATTATCTCAATAAAGAATACTACTAATAGTATATCACTTTTAGTTATGGTTGGTGGCATTGCAGCTGGCACTGTCTCCAAATTAATTTATATTAGTGTAAGCAATATGTTCATATGATTTCTGTTTCTCCACAATAGTAATTTTGCAAGGTTGGCTCTAACAAGATGAACTCTGAGTTCTTATGATCTAGGAATAAACAATAAAGTCAGATCTACTTTATTGCATAACTAATCCAAAAGATACAGAAATCTGGGGGCTCTTAGAGCTTTATTCCGGACATTATCCCCAAAGTTAATGCGACTGTTGGCAATTTTCCTAGACCTAGGGTTAGGAAGCTCAAGAGGCATATCAGTAGACACTAAAGAGTTTCCAGACTACCTGGCCTGCCATCTTCTCCAATCTCCCCAACGTTCTTCACTTTAACTCTTTACAGCAAATGATGAGAATAACTCTTTACAGCAAATAACTCTTTACAGCAAATGATGAGAATTTGTAAAGATGGGGTCACTAAACAAATGCCGTTGGATCTTGTCAAGTCCTTTGTTAAATGAAAAAGCAGTGTATGCTCTAAGATCTCTCTCTAAAGTTGGAGTAAGCGAGAGAAAAATCTAGAAGGATATGTGCAAAAATATCAACGTTAGTTATCTCTAGATAGTGAAGTCACAAGGGTATTTAAATATTCTTCATTGTGTTTATTTTTATTTTGTAATGCTTTCTACAATTATTTGCACTGATTTTTGGTAATAAGAAAAAATTTAATTTAAAAACTCACAACAGATAAAAACCCAACTAGCAGCAAAGTAGAAGCAGAAATGATAACTACTAAAGTTGAATGGAAATAAACAAAGGTTAGTGAGTATCATGATGGGTCATGAATGTTTAATGTTTCCTTAATGTAGCGAATACTAAACGTGGGATCTTCAGAAGCCCAGCACATTCTCATCATACATACATTGCAGATGTGAAATATTTAGGTTTATCATAGCTGTTTAACTCATAAGCCTAAGGATATATACACATCTGTCAGTAAATTTATTGATATTATTTGCTTACCTTACCATGGGGTTTGTGTCAACTTATAACACCTCTCTGACAAAACTAATGCATAAATTAATTCTAGAACAATTCTTATTTTCATTAATATGTATACTGAGAGGGTGAAATTTGTATTTGCTTTAACGAACACCAACAACATACTAATCACTAAGAACGAATCATGTGGCAAGCACCGTTCTAAGTTCTAAGCACTTTATAAGATATTATCTCTCGTGAACTTCACATCATCATAGGCCATGAATGCTACTATTGTCACCATTTTGTAATAAAAAAAGTTAATAAAAAGTAACTTACAACTTTAATTTCTTATTCTCCGACCTAGAGCCTGACAGAAAGAGTGAAGTGATATCCGTGGAGAAGGCAGACATGAAAATATCATAGAAACATAAATAACAGTCTAGATTGCTTATACAGCCAAACCTGAAAAAAAACCCTAGTCATTCATCAATCCCTTCATTCACTCAAAGAACATTTATTGTGCTCCTACTGGATTCAAAGCGCAGGGTTAATTCGTATGAGTTATACCACAAATTTGTGACACAGTCCTGGTCTACCCAATTTATTCTTTAAATTTTATCTAAATATTTTAAAATTCATCTTTTCTGAGACTTTCTAAAAGAAGAGAAATAGACCTAATTGACCCTATTTGAAAATACCACATTATTAATAAGTATTGTAATATGAAATTAGATGTGAAATTAGAATGCCCCTTTAACTATCACTTAAAATAAAGGAGAGACCTGGCTAACACGGGGAAACCCCGTCTCCACTAAAAATACAAAAAATTAGCCGGGCTTGGTGGTGGGCGCCTGTAGTCCCAGCTACTCAGGAGACTGAGGCAGGAGAATGGTGTGAACCCGGGAGGCAGAGTTTGCAGTGAGCCGAGATTGCGCCACTGCACTCCAGCCTGGGCGACAGAGCGAGACTCTGTCTCTACAAATAAATAAATAAATAAATAAATAAATATAAAATAAAGGAAAGACTTAGTCTATTGCGGAAGGAAAATTAATGCTGATGTTCACAGGATCCCTTATAAATGATTTATGTGCCTTGGGTTGTCCCCATGAAGCCCCCGGTCACTGATACGTTGTAAGCTTATAAGCTACTGAAATTTACTTTACCTCTGGAAAAGAAAATCTATTTTATGTTCACTTAAAACCCCTTATGGGTGCAGCGCACCAGCATGGCACATGTATACATATGTAACTAACCTGCACAATGTGCACATGTACCCTAAAACTTAAAGTATAATAAAATATATATATATATAAAAAAAACCCCCTTATCAAGTTTTTCACTTTGATTAATGAAATCATGTTTCATGCTTTTTCAAGTAATTACTTAATTACTAAATCAGCTACAATCCAATACCATTAGGAATAAAATTCAATTTTAGTAACTTTATTGGCGTGATAAAATCTAAAAGCATTTCCAGGGTCAATATAGAAACTCCTCAGGCAGGATGGCATAAATTGATAGCAGTCAAAGGAATTACAGACCACATCCTCAACTGTGGAATGATTCCATTTTGGGTACTTAGTTACTGCTTTTTTCTCAGAAGATCTTCTCAGAGCTTTTCTTCTTCTTAGCTTAATTTTAAAAAGTTTTGTTTTGTTCTTTTACAGGAAGAAAATCTGGAACTATTGACAATGTAATGATTAAAAATGTGGAGTTAAAAGCTCAAGAGGCATGCGAGCATATGCAATAACAATGCTCACACTTAGGTTAGCCTTCATGGGCTTTCTTGTAACTTCTTTATTTGTTAATGTGAAGAAAGAAATATAATTATTTATATTTTTGAATCTAAACATAGTGTTTTTCTATAAGGGCTTAAAAATCCAGAAACTGATGAGATCAATTGAAATTTTAAAATCTTCTAATTACTACCTAGGCAAATTTTCCAAATCCAAATAATTTCTTTAACTTCATTGTCCTAATGTATAAGATAAAAATAATTATATAATTATAAATACCTCACCAACCTCCACGTAATTGTCATAAAGATAAAAATATATGCTAAAGTCCTTTTTCAAGTCTAAGAAGGTTTTAACTTATTTATCAAAGATTTGTTGATATTAATAAGCAATTTATTGAATATTTCCTATGTACCAGGAAGCATATCTAGTAACTACACATATGTATGTGTAGGTATATATATGCACATATATAATTCATTTAATACGCAAAATCAACATGAGGTTGGCCTTAATATCAGCATTTCACAAGTGAGAAAGTAGTTTAAGAGGCTTAGAACTTTGCCTAATAAATGCAACTCATAAATGGTATAATTCAACACCAGGCTTACCGAGGTATCTGATATTCTATGCTAGGGTGCCAGTTGCTTTGAAACCCAAAAGAATCTGAATTTAGACAGCTGGAGAGAAGTTGTAATTGTTATCTGAACACATTTTTTAAACAGCACTATAAAAATCCTAATTATCTTTGCAAATATAAAATGGAAGTATGAATTAATTTTTTTTCCTGGAAGCTGCCACGATGGATGTCTTGATTAATATTTCCTAAAGAAAATGGAATGTATGGTTACCACATTGTGTCAACATTGTTGTATTATTTTAGAAATGTATTGACTTGGGAGTGGCCAGTGTCTCAACCTCTGTTTCTCTACAGTTTCCTCGGCTTTGCTTGTCTCCAGTATCTAGTTAGGATCAGAGGCATTTTTCATATAAGGCTAAAAAGACAAAAGCAGTAATTACAGATTCACATCCAAACCCCATGATATCCAGAAGAAGTCAGGGAGTAATAAGCATCCTTTAGTAAGAGCAAGGACATTTCTTTTGCAAAAGAATTGGAAATTTTTCCCTCACTACATTTCGGCCCTCAATGTACAATGCCAGATTCCTGATCCAATTCCTATCTTTAGGGCGCTAATGGCCCCAAGCCTGAGTTCTTGAATCAATCACTCTGCCAAAGAGAAAGGGATTTCCTTGAGAACAATTGTTCTGCTCTCCTTAGGCAGAGCAACATGAATCTGCTAATAATGAACCCTGTCAGACTCCTGGGTTCACACCTAGCTTTCCCACATACTTAAGTCCCTTAATCTCTTCATGTTTTGCTCCCACGTGTAAAAAGTGAGGATAATAACAGCTTCTGCCTGATAAGGTGGTGGTAGGCATTAAAGAAGTTAATATTCATAAAAATGTTTTTAAAATGCCTCGCACATAAAATAAGTGTTACTTAGGTCTTAAATAAACCCATGAAATCTACTTGAATAGTGAGAAACACAGCATTGCCACAGTGGCCTAAAACTTCTCAACCACACATCTTTTGTTTTAGAGTCTCTATGCAATTGTCCCTTTTAATGTCTATTTTCACTTCATCAATGTTTCTACCACACTCCTCACACACATGGTGAAATCAGCACCATGGTTTGTCTACTTCTCATGGTGCTGGATTCTTTCATGCCTCTAAATAGTTCTACTTGTCTATCTCCTCATATT
This sequence comes from Gorilla gorilla gorilla, assembly GCF_029281585.2. Lineage (NCBI taxonomy): Eukaryota > Metazoa > Chordata > Mammalia > Primates > Hominidae > Gorilla > Gorilla gorilla. Next base: position 88,356,024 of record NC_073228.2, read on the forward strand.
TCTATACCTTTATAATATGAGAAGGAGTTAGGCCACCCTGTTTTGACACCTGCACAACTCTTTATTATAACCCCAGTACTTGTTAATATTCTTCCCAGTGTGTACATCTATGCCTTGTTGTCAATATTCTGTCAAGATTTTGACCCCAGGTGGGGATGATCTAACCTATTTTTCCACTATCTTTGTCCATCTGCTTTTACTCCAGTTGTTATAGTTCTGATTTGAAAAGTGCTATTTGAATTTGAGCATCCTAAAATATTTTATTTATTTATTTTTTATTTCTTTTAGAGACAGCGTCTTGCTCTGTCACCCAGGCTGGAGTTCAGTGGTGCAATCATAGCTCACTGCAGCTTCGAACTTCCAGGCTCAAGTGATTCTCCTTAGCCTCCCAAGTAGGTAGCACTACAGATATGCCCACCATGCCCAGATAATTTTTAAATTTTTTGTAAAGACAGGGTCTCACTGTGTTGCTCAGGCTGGTCTTAAACTCCTGGATTCAAGCAATCCTCCCACCTTGGCCTCCAAAAGTGCTGGGATCACAGGCTTAATATCACACCAGGCCCTAATATATTTTAATATCATTTTTACTTCTCAACATTTAACCCCTCTATGGTCACTATTTCCCAGTAACATTCTAGACCAATTTTCACAAATATTGAGATGATTTTAAGTAGCTGAAAAAATGCTTTATGTATTTCTTTCACTATTCATCAGAAAAAATAAAACCAGCATATGAAATCTATTTTAAGGATATTATTGCTAATTTCATTTTAATAAAATGTGGAATAACTTAAAATGGTGGTAAATGGACATAGAAAAAATTCTGGCTATCAGAACAAATGACTGATTTTTGGAAACACCAAAAACAGTGATAACTACACACACACACACACACACACACACAGACACACACACACACACACACACATACATAGAGAGAAAGACATTCAGAGCACAGTAGTAATCAGAGAGGTAATAATAAAGAATTCATTGCATTTTATAGCAATTTAATTCTTTTAGTGTATGCTCACAAATGTATATTTTACTGTCAGTCTCGCAAAATAACCCTTTGGTTTAGTATAAGATATACTCAAAATTTCAGAGACAAAAAGGACCCCAGAGACTGTATTCTTCATGAATTCTTTGCTCTTTAAATGTTTAAAAGGAGGTCTAGAAATGTAATGACAAGTCACACAGCCAGGTGGCGGCACATTTTTGGATTGGAATCTGAATCTCCAGATCCCCAAATCAGTGTTTGTTAGTTTGTTGGTGTTTTTACTGTACCAAACCACCTACTCCATAGTTATTCTTCTGTTAAGCGTGGAAAAAACTGTGGCTCTAGTGCTAAGGCAAGACTAGAAACCAGTTTCAATGAGTCAAGCCCCATACTATTTCTCCTATCTGCTAAGCCACAAATATGAGAATGTCACAAAATCCATTTTCCAGTTTGCATATAGTAGAACATTATTGTCAAATGTGCAAAATAATTATCACAAATATCTTGTACCAGTTTTTGATGTCTTACCTAAGCCACTCTTATTTAAAATAGTTTGTTATTTTAGCAGCACAAGAAGGAAATTAGAGGTAGCTATATAAAATGTATTAACATTCCCTTAGCAATCAATCTCAATTATGTATAAGTTATCATGTGTTGGTCTCATTTACAAACTGAATTTCTACTGACTATTTTTCTCTTACTTCCAACTGAATTGGTTTTAGTGTGGGATATCTGTGCTGGATCTTAAAAGAACTCTCTGGCAGTTATTTAGCTTTATTCTTCAGGCAAGTGAAAGAGGTGATAATCTAGAATACTTGGAGCTCAAATAAGTGATCAAAGAAGCATCATTATTCACAGACAGTGGATATGAAAGGATTGCAACAAGTAGGCAACCATATTAACTGAGTCCCTAGAGGGAGGAAGTGGATGATTTTGACAAATGCATGCTCCAAAACAAAGACCTGATAGGTAAAATGCAAAAGTAATTGTTGAGCATCAACATTTTTCTTGTCACATAGATCTATTAACACTAGTTCAGGGTCTCATTATGGAAAGACTGAACTGCTTTTTATTCACTGGATTTATACATTTGCTGCAGGGAGATTTTCTAGTTTACATTTTTCATTGCATGACTATTCAGTAAATATTCTGCTTGTGTTGCTGGGATCTCACTTTCTTACAGTCCTGAGTCTTGCAAAGCCACCCTGGAGTCATCCACTGTTTTCCTTCCTACACACCTTTCTGGGTCTTTTTGGGCTGCTCTTTGCCATCTCATCCGATCTTATCTCATTCTTTTGTTGGCTGCTTATTCACTTACATTTGTATGTAGAACTTCAGTTTTCTTAAAATTACACAGAAAATCCCCAAATGAGAAATATGGCCCTCTTGCTGCAATCCAGCTTTAGAAGATTGGTGTGACAGTGTGCCTAAATTTATAGTCAGATGAATTTTTTAAAATATTTACATTTTTTAGATGATTGTAAATTTTGAACACAAATTTAAGATGTGCTTTCAGAATTGTCAGCTCTGGTTAACTTTCTCCATATACAGTACTTTAACTATTCTGTAATTGCTTTTCTGTAACTTTTAATCGTTTCCTTCATAATCTGTCAATACTCAAACATTTGCTTTTTGATCTGTTTATTTAGATTACCAATGTCTTTATTTTCTCTTGCCATTGCTTTGATTATATACTTATTTTTTTTAATTGAGATGGAGTCTTGCTCTGTCACCCAAGCTGGAGTGTAGTGGCGTGATCTTGGCTCACTGCAACCTCTCCCTCCCTGGTTTAAGCAATTCTCCTGCCTCAGACTCTGGAGTAGCTGGAATTACAGGTGCACACCACCACGCCCGGCTAAATTTTTTTTTTGTATTTTTAGTAGAGATGGGGTTTCACCATGTTGGCCAGGCTGGTCTCAAACTCCTGACCTCGCGATCCACCCACCTCGGCCTCCCGAAGTGCTGGGATTACAGGCTTGAGACAACACGCCTGCCGACGATATACTTACTTATTGACTTTATGTTCATGTCAAGTATTTTTAGTTATATATAGCACACTCAAAGAATAAATAAACTACATCAGGCATCTTTTTAACCATTTAAACTTTTCAAACATATTACGCATAATAATCACTACATTGTTATTCTGTAATCTTAGCCCCTTAACACCAGTAGTCTATAAAATGCTACTTATTACATAAAGTAAACCATTTTAAAAGTTAAAAACTGATGTCACTTTTTGCTTAAACATTTTAATTCCTGGCTGCAATGAATGGAATGTTTACATCCCCCCAAGATTCATATGTTGAAATTTTAACCCCCAAGGCGATGGTATTAAGAGGTGGGGCTTTTAGGCTGTGATTAGTGTCCTTATAATAGAGACCCCAGAAACTTCCTTGCCCTCTCTGCTACGTGAGGTTATACCGAGAAGAGAGCCGATCTCTGAGGAGGCAGACCCTCACAGACACAAAATCTGCGGACACCTTGATCTTGGACTTCCAGCCTCCAGTACTGTGAAAAATAAATTTCTGTTTTCTAACAAGCCACCCAGTCTATATTATTTTGTTACAGCAGCCCAAATAAGATATTGATTATTTGCTATTTTATATTATATTAAGAACTGCATTTATTTGTAAAAATATTGCCATTTGCCTAGTTGTGTAGCTACACAAATGTGTAGCTACACCAGTTGTTAAGATCAGTATTTGAAATATACTGTTTACTGCCTAACATTTATAAGACATAATTCAGTATGAGTGCCATAACTTTTCATTGATTCATTCACTCAACATATATTTTAAGTACCTACCTTTGCTTCACATAGTGAAATAGCAACTTATCATAGACATATATTTTAAATTTATATCATTTACACAGGGGCTTTGTAAAATATTTTTCTCAAAAAATTGAGCTAATAAAAATCAAATTAAAATTGATTTTTTAAATGTAGAAATCCTTTTCAATACAGGAAATAAACCCCTTTTTTTGAAAGTTAATACGCATGATAATGTAATTATTGGAAATTATGAAGGTCCTTTTACTGTAGTATACCCCAACATACAATCCCTGAAGATTCAACCTTTTAATTTCTCCATCCATGTCACTGGAAATCTAATAAAACCTGTTTGTGTGTACCATATTTTCCCCAAATAACTCAAAGTGGTTATGTAAATATCTTTTTTTAAGTCACAGCTCATATCAATCACGTAGTCTAGTCTGTTGTCTCTATTTTATAAATGGAAAGTTAGACGCAAACAGACAAAAAGGCGAATGTCTAAGAAAGATTTTAAGGATGAATAAGAGTTTATGTATGAACCAACAGTAGATGGAAGAGTAGAGCATTTCAAACAACATATGGAAAAGAATGAAAGCATAACATTACAGACTGTCTATTCCTCTCTTGTGTTTCACTGTATATTTCATTCATTCCTCCAAATCACGTCATCTGTTACAAAATATAGCAGATGAACTTGAACATACATAGAGAGAATTTTTTTTTGTTTTTCCAGCATCAAACCTGGCATGAAGTAGAGACTCAAAAATTATTTGGGCTTCTACAGAATCAGATGAGTAAATACTTCCTCAAACTACCACACTATATGGTAATAGCTAAAAACTCTGATTTCTGATCTTCTCATTTTCATTCTTGCAACACAAATCAGCATGTTGAGGACCTACCACGTGCCCAATATTATATCAGGTATAGAAAAAATGTCTGACATGCCCCCATATTGAAGAAAGGAAATAATAACATATTTCGTGTGGGTCCACTGTTATTTCTTAGATTCTAACGTAATCTTGAGAAGAACAAACTTTTCTCCACGTAATGAAAAAGAATAGTGCAGATTGCCAATGCATAACACATTTACCCTGCTGAATTGCCCTTGCTTAGGTAAATGTGGATGTGCTGACTCCTCTCCCAGAGGACCAAGTATTCCCCATCCTGACTCCTCCTGTTCTCTTTGATATTTCTGACATGGAGTGGCTAAAGATTGTCCCTACTCATGTTTCCTGCTGTTCTTGAGATCACACAAAGGAGAGTGTGGTATAATTTAAGGGATACAGGCTTTAGGAGCCATATCAATATTTTTTCACCACCCCCTCCCCTAGATTTACTACTTTTAGCCTTGTTACCTTGGGAAAATCCTTCTATGCCTCAATTTCCTTTCCATTCTTAAATTAGTGGACTTAAATAGGATATCATGATAATGCCTGTAAAGTAACTGGTACAATTCCTGGTGTACAATAGGTATCAATGGCTGTAAGTTTCCTACCTCCCTTATCCTTTTTCATGAAAGAAAATTTATTCGAAGGCTGCCATATTATAAAGGTCATTAAGTCCAACTCCCTCCAGGAAGCAGGAATAATTCAAATATATGTGGGTAATCACATCAAAGTAGTGTCTTAACTATTCGTAAGCCCAATCAATAAAAATAAATCCTGTACTCTCCTAGAGAAGTTTTCTCAACATCCCAGTGACATGCTAAAAACTGTTTACTTATATTTACTTATGGGAGTCCTGCCATCTAGATTAGCATAAATACTGTAATCTGCATTCTACATATACATTTTTGGTTTGTACACAATAGTACTTACCAAGATTGTAATCACTGTATTTGCTAAACCCAAAATAGCTGAAGCTTTATGAACAGATTATGCTATGATGTACATATCTTAAAACTATTCCATTTTAATTTGTAGACAAAGCTATTATTTACTTTGAATAATAATACTTTGCTGTTTGTTACCTTGCCTCTCAGGTTCTAATTTGGATGGATGCCTTGGTCTAAAAAAGAGCTTTGCCCTTTGCTATCACTCTTCCTTGTCCTCTTCTTACTACCATGATCCACTTCTCAGAGTGAAATCATAGGGCAGAAGCTTCGATAAGATATTTCTTCTGCCCTCTCTGCTGACACTTTCCCTTTCCCAGCTTCCATTCCAAAATTGTTTGAACATTTTACTGCTGCACATTCTCTCCAGACACCCAGGAATTCTGTACTAAAATAAGCATTCCTTTATTGCCAGTGGACTGATACACCCAGTACTTAATCCCTGGGGTCTCTTTGCCGCTATTTAATGTACCACTGCTCATGAATTGATGCTGTCCAGTTTTCACAGAAGACTGAAAACTGAACATTTCCTTTGCTTTATGGTGCTTGACGCTTTGGCCACATTTGCTTTTCACTCTTCCCACGTGACTTGTATCACCAAAGGGCAATGGCTGAGTAAGAGAGGCAAAATGTAATGTTTCTACATCTTTGCTTTCTACAAAATGCCTAGCAAAGAATTGTTTCCTTGTGATGCCCCAGGAATCATATCCCTCATTGCCCTTCCCTTCCCTTTAACTTTACTGAGTAGAAATGGGTGTCATTTAGAATAGGGGTGCCCATCCCCCAGGCCATGACTGGCACTGCCTTCAGTTTCATCTCCTTGAAATTGATATAATTTAATCAGATCATGATCTCTAGAAGCATTCATTCAATGGTGACTATTTTACTAGTATATTCTAATGATCCAGCATGTCTACAGTGTTTTCTGTACAATTACTCTACCTGTATGTATGTTTTTATCAGACAGTATTCTTATGGCTATTAAGTATGATGTTGCCTTTACTTCTTTCTTGTGAGCCACTATCTGTGAATATAGTTTTTAAAATCACGTTTTCATCCCACGACTGTCGGCACTGCACTGTGGTTAAGAATGTGAGCCCTGGAATTCTGTGTTTATCATAGACTAGTTTTGTAAGTTTGGAAAAATCACTGAAGATCTATAATTTGGTGATCACTTCTGTAAAGGAGAAAAACCTAGGCCAGGGGTGGTGGTTCACGCTTGAAATCTCAACACTTTGGGAAGCTGACACAGTAGGATGGCTTGAGCCCAGGAGTTCTGGGCAACATGGTGAGACTCTATATCTACAAAAAATTTAAAAAAATAGCTAGGCGTGGTGGTGCATGCCCATAGTCCCAGCTACACAGGAGGATGAGGGCTTAGGTAGGAGGATTGCTTGAGCCCATGAGTTTGAAGCTACAGTGAATGAAGATCACCCCCTGCACTCCAGCCTGGGCAACAAAGCAAGTCTCTGTCAAAAAAAAAAAAAAAAAAAGGAAATAAAAATCTTGGCATCTAATTCACAGGATCATTGTGAAAATTAAATAAGTTAATGTTTGCAAAGCCCTGAGAACAGTGGTTGGCACATATTAAATGTTCAATAAATGACCATTATTATTATCAACTGCAAGTATTCCATGACCTTTTTAAGGAATCTTATAAGTTTTCTGAAGTCTAATGCATTCTCTTTTTCGTACCAGTTTGTTCTCATTCAATTCTATTTCTTACCTTTACTGTGATCAACAGAATTCAAAACATGACTTTCATAATTTCTGATATTTTATTCATAGGCTACTGTCTAAATCAGTTTAAAGTAGAATAATAATTTGACTACAAATGGAGAAATGTGGGTTCTATTATGTCTGACATCACTTCAAGCCCAAACACATTATTCATTTACCTTTTGAATGCCCTTTGCAACCCACATTCCCTTTCAGTAATGGGCACTCCACTATAGTGCATTTTAGATCTTGTTTAAATCTGACTCATGTTTCCATCTTATCCTTATGCCATAATCCACATGAAACACTCAGCAAAGTATCTAATCAGTGCTTAAAAATGTTAGCTGTTAATATGGTTTGTGAGTGACATCTGTGATCACAGTGTGGAAATGGCAAGTACACATTTTGTCTTTTTCTGCATGGGCAGTTGTGTGTATACTCTTGACTCCAGCTTGTTCTCTTCTGATTATGACAACCAGATGCTCTCTAATCTAATCCTGGCTCTGCTAATAATAAACTATAACCCCAGACAGTCCAAATACTTATTTTAAATTATGAGATATTTGAAGAGTGAAAAGAAGTATGAATAGTATAATGAACACCTACGTATCTACCACCTAACTGCCAGATTTCAGCATATTCAACTTTTATTTCACTTTTTTTTTTTTTTTTTCTGAGGTGGAGTCTCACTCTGTCACCTGGACTGGAATGCAGTGGCGCGCGATCTCGGCTCACTGCAACCTCTGCCTCCCGGATTCAAGTGATTCTGCTGCCTCAGCCTCCGAAGTAGCTGGGATTACAGGTGCCGACCACTACACCCAGCTAATTTTTTTTTTTTTTTTGCATTTTTAGTAGAGATGGGGTTTCACCATGTTGGCCAGGCTGGTCTCGAACTCCTGACCTCGTGATTTGTCCACCTCAGCCTCCCAAAGTGCTGGGATTACAGGCGTGAGCCACCGTGCCCGGCCTCATATTTTTTAAAGAAATAAAACATTAAAGATACAGTTGTAAGTCTGTGTGTGCCCCTCTTTTATTCCATTCTTTTCTCTTGCACCCTCTTCAGAAGCCACTAGTACAATTTTTATATTTATAATATGAATGCATGATCTGTACTTTTAAAACAATCTAGAGGTCTACTTTACTCTCTAAATTTTACATATTTTATCAACTTTCCTTCTAGATGTTGCTTTGTTTCCTGAAACAGTGTTTTTGAAATTTATCCGTTTTACCCAGAAAACTTCAATTCATACACTTTAGTTGCTTTATAGCATTTTATTGTATAAATCTACCATAATTTATTTCTTCATTCTCCTGTTTACGGATATTTGGGATTGAAGTTTTTCCTGTTTTTTGCAATTACATTTTAATATATTTTTCCTTGTACCCTGCGCAAAAATTTATTTTGGATAGGTACCTACAGATAAAGTAGCTGCATGAAATGATGTGTATTTACTAAACTATTCTCAAATTGTTTTTCAAGCAGTGGTATTATATTTCCACCACCAGTGGGTTAAAGTCTCTACTGCTCATATCCCAGCTTTTTATTATCTGTGAATCAATGAGTATAGTATCATATCAATGCATTGTTTTAGCTTGCATTTTTCTGATTTCTGTTCAGCTTTCTTTTTTTTACTTTGAGGAAGGTGAAATATATAGTTAAGTATATAATATTAATATTCAGTGACTGTTATTTCTTTTTCAGTCTGTTTCACACACTTTTTGAAAAACTAGTACAGAGAGATCACATTTTATCATTCGATTTGTTCTTGAAATTACCTGATCAAATGTTACGCAGGAAATATAAAAGGGTATAAATAAAATGCATCTATTTCTTTTTTTTTTAACCAACATTATGTGAAAGAAGGTAAGCTGGTAAAGTTTATATTGGGCTGATGTGTTCAGTATTCATATATAGGAGCAGATATAGAGCATAAGAAACATATAAAAGAGCTGACTATAAATGTCCACTAAGCAAGGCTACGGTTTATTCCCAATTGTGCCATCCCATATTGGTATTTAATAGATGGCTGCTGATGATACAATAATCATAACATCATGGTGATAATCATTATAATAATTATAAGATCATTTAACTATTCATGTTTATGAGTTAGGTTCAGAAACTGCTGTGATTATGGTTGACTGCTGTCTTTTTAAAAGCACAATTTTCTTCACCCTAATTTCACTTTTTTCCATAAGAACAAAACTAGGATAACTCTGGATTTGCTGAGGTATCTTTAAAGTCTTCTATTTTTGAAGCAAAGCGTGACTCTAGGTTTTCCATCAGAGGCCATTTTAAATGAAACCAGTCTACAGCTTAAAAACCTTCAGTGGTGCAACGCTGAGTTTGCAACAATCATCTCAATTATTTAGAACAGCACAAAAATCCCTGTCCACATTTCTAACCATATTGAACACGACTACTTATAATTCACAAATCTTCCTCAATCTCTCATCATCACTGGGCACCACAGTGCATTATCTCTTCTGGAAAAAAGTAATGTTTTACATATATTCCTTGTGTCCTAGCATATATTCCTAGTTTTCTTTCTACTCCTCTGTAAGTTTTTTTCTTTGTTTTGTTTGCCCACCAGGTATCTTAAGTCATATGTCTCTATGAGATCACAAGTTTACTATGTTCAAAATTGAACATAAGCTCCCTCAAACCACCCCGCAAAACTTTTCAGTGAAAAGCACACCACTCATCCAGTTGTACAGGACCAGGTAGAGGAGCCCCTTCCTCTCATTCCCAGAGTTCAATCTATCACCAAATCCTTTTCATATTCTACCTCCTAAAACATCCTGGTACCTATTCACTTCCTTCCACCTCCACTCTCAACACCATCATCGCACCTCACATCTTTACTTCAGATGCTCCCTTTGCCAAGAATCCCCACCCTCATTATTATTCATTTTCTCCCCAGGTCTGTTTAATATACATGTCTGTGATTTGTCACATTCATTAGCCATTTGGGTTGTTTAATTTGTCTATTTTTAAAACAAAATGCATTGTCAATATTTGTAAATATTCTATATGTATATGTTTATTCTACTTTTAGCTCCTTTTAGTCTTTATCTCTTCACTGTGAAGTGACCTTTTCAAGTCCCAGTTGTCTTCTTTGGCACTCATGAGTGGTGCAGCAATGCCTCCCAGAAGCCCCATGACATTTCTCCTACGGCATGGCTACTATACCCATGCACTTGTCCTATTTACTGGTCCCCTGTGCCTCCAGACCATGAAATCGTTAAGGACAAAGGCCCATTCTTCCTGACTTTATCACCAGCACCTAGCATGCTACACAGGCCATCATCACTGTCCAAAAAATCTCGGCTGCAATAATTGGTTATAATCGATCTCATGATATTGGTATTTCCAAGGAAACTAGTGGTAGGGTTACATGATTACTTTTCTGTTTTTGTTGCTTTTGACCAAGTAATGTTTCTGCTTGAAATAATGATAATGTTAATTTCCAAAAATCTGTAAATCCTTTTGTCCTAACCTCATAATTAAAAGTGATGCAGTAAAAACAAAAGATCTGAGGAATTCAAAGACCAAAGATCATACTTGGAAATAGACCCTGCAGCAAACTGCTGGAAAGCTATCTTTGTTTTCAGTATAAAAAAGAAAATTCTATCCCATTACTTCTTAAAATGCATTTTTTTTATTTGCAGTTAAGTAACATTCAGCATCCAGAAAACAATGGGGAAAATCTATAAAAACTATCATTTTCAGTGACATTCTGTGACCAGAGAATGCTCTGTGATGGGTTGAAGTTTAGTTTAACAAACAAAACAAACATCTGTCACAAGAAGTCAGTACCTACAAGAGTGTTTCTAAAGGCATGTGTAAGTTATTCTGTGTTAAATAGCACTATGATTATATTTGAACCATATATGTAAATATGCATAACAGTAAATTTGAATGTTCTTGAATAAGTGGGCCCCTTTTAAGTGTCAAAAAATCATGAACGCTTACATAACCTGAATTGCACTATTAATATTCATTGATTCTAAGGAAAAGCTTACTGATAAAATGCTATCATTAATTAAGTAAACTACATTTAAATTTTCTAATTCCAACAGAAATAGGTGTGTATGCAAATCCATATTACATATGTTTGTGTGAATGATATTTATCTGGCCTTCAAATGCTACCTTGCCTACATATTGATTTGCTAATCTGAAGCCAGTTGGGAGCTACAGTATCTCATATTTAAGAAGCATTACTAGTTAGAAAGCAGGAACCATGTCTTAGAGGGTTTTGCATTGCTCATGCCTAGCACGGTGTCTGGCACGTATAATAGCAATAGATATGCAATAAATGCCCAGATCAGTAAACCAAAACACTTTGTCTGTAGGATATTATAAAATTAATGTTGTTCATACTTAAGTGAGACAAAATATATTCATGAAAGGAAACCATAATAAAAAGATTATCTTATGTCAGACTTGGGCTTCTAGGTTCCTGAAAATAAATTCACATGTAGTTACTAATACGTTTGGTCACACTTGGCATGCATTGCTGCACTTTCAGTGATAGTGGCTGCTTTCGCCATGGATTTGATGAAGGGAAGGGATGGGCTGTGGAACGCCTCAGATAGAAAGTCCTTACAGAGAAAGTGTCATGGTGACTATTCTGTCAGTGGCACGAGGGATCCAGTGGCACTGATTAATATCAGTGCCAGTGCTTTATATGGAAATGGGGAAACACGCAGAGCACAGAACTGAAATTATATTATACGTGTAGTTCCTTTTGCCTGTTTGAACATTATTGCTGGCGGCCAGAATCTCAACCTATATAATTCCATGGGAATTTTTTTCATGGATTCACCCAAGATGAAACTCTTGTCCTGTATCTTTAAATTTTTGCTTTAGCTCTAGGCTTACAGTGAACTCTATAGTCAGGCTGCATAAATATTCCTGAGCTTTGGCTTTGTGCACCAAACTCTCCTGAGAATAGCATAGGCAGTAGATTGCAGTTAAGGATTTTTTAAATGTTTTAATTTTGTGATAGCATGCATTTTCACAAAAACCAATGTGTACTTTAGCTTGCTACACTTTCCCCATTCTATATATTTAGAGGGAAGAGAGTAGGGAGTCATAGAGCCTGTCGTTATTTTAAAAGAAAAAGCCATAGATGTCCACATGAAAGAGCAGAAGATTTATTAATGGAAAATGAAATAAATAAAATACTCTCTAAAGTATAAAAAGACTATTCATCAATAAATCTTGCAGTACAGGCTGATATGCAGTGCTTAAGGTCTTATCAAACCTATATTGAAGGAATTCAGTAGACAGTTACACTATGAATCAAGACAATACATTTAGCATATACTCTGCGTTTGCTTGCTTTTTTATTTTGTTAAACTTTCGCCAGGCTTTGACCACATTACATATTTAGTTGGAGTCTTTATATAAGGGAGCCATGATTTTACTTTTTGTATACTTTATAACTTATTAGGTAAAATGGGGCAATAGAATAAATGGAATAATGCAGGGTTTATTTGTTCTTTCTGAAGGTTTTGGATACAATCATTTCTCCTCTCATGGTTTTTCTTTTGCCCTCATAAAATAAGGCTCTGCACCTCAGGTTGGAATCAATTAGGCTGATCCTCAGCTGTTCAGCATTCAAGGTTCCCAGAGGGGCAGCCTGTATGTACCTGCTCTCCCCACTGAGGTTTTAAGCTGAACTTCTGGAATTCTGCCCAGTCTTTGGGCCAGACACAGTATCTCAGCAATGCTAGTGCAGAAGTCCAGTAGGTAAAAACCTCTTTCATGGTTTAGATAAAAATCTATTGGTGCTCTTCTAAAAACAATCCTCTACCTGAAATGCTTGTAACCAGAAAATAACCCTGGCAATTAGAGAGGAAGACAGCCACATAATGGGAGATGCAGAGACTCTGGGTTGGTGATTATTTATATAATATTGTTGAATGGTATAATAGATGCATACGTTCTATTGAGCTAAAGCTGCATTTATCCACTTGCCTTATTTTCATAAAGAATATATAGTAATCTAATTTCTAAAGGAAAATGTGCTATGTGGATTCTTTATACAAGAATGAGAGGTTATTTTTGGATGTAATAAGAAATGTGAAATTATTATTATTAAGAAAGTAAGATGTGGGTATTTCTCTTCCAAAGGTGTTGGTCTTCTCTGCAGCATATCTCCAGATCATCGTCAGCAGGACTGAGTTGAACAAATTGAAGAAAACAATAGTATTGCTTTTCAGATTCTGAATAATTTGCAATATTAAATTTGTAGATCAAATCAGCATTTAAATATTTGTCAAAATGATTGCTAATACAATTTGGAATTCAGGTTGAATTTTGAAATTAACGAAACTACACAAGCTTAATGAACATTAGGGATTAAAATGCAAGAATTTCTGTACTATGGAAGGACATATGCACAGGCCTGCTTTTTACATGATCACAGGGGAAAATGAAGGGAATTCTTGAAATCAAAAACGCTGCTAAATACAAATGTCAAATCTTAGTCATCTTCTTACTTGACCAATGAGCAGCATTAGACAGAGTTGAATGCTGTCTACTCTGTGAAACATTTTCTTTACTTGGTTTCCAATACACATTTTCTTTGATTTCCCTCCTCCTTCTCTAGCCATTCCTTCTTAGCGGGCTCTTCCTCTTCCTCTCTAACTCTTAATTTTAGAGTGCTCCAGGGCTCAGTCCCTGGACTTCTTGTCTTTTCTATCTATACTCATTCCCTTTGTAACTTCAAATAGTCTTCTTGGCTTTAAATACCACCCACAGACTGAAGACTCTAACATTTTTGCTATATCCCCTAAAAACCCCAGATTTATACTCACGAACTCACTTGGATGACTAATCTGCATCTCAAATTTAACATGTCCACACTCCTGATAACTTCCCCAGACCTACTTTTCCCGTTGTCTTTCTCATCTCAGTTAACGTCAACTTCATTCTTCCAGTGGCTTGGGCCAAAACCCTTAGAGGCATTCATGACTCATCACTTTCTTTCATACCCACATCCTCTCTGTGGGCAGTTTATGTTGCCTTTACCTTTAAAATACATCCAGAATGTGACCATTTCTCACCCCTACACTTCTAACACCCGAGTTCAATCCATAATCCTCTTTTGCCTGGGTGACTGCAATAACCTCATTTCTTTGCTTTTATTTTTGATGTTTTCACTATCTTCTCAACATGCAGCAAGAGTGATTTTGTTAAAAAATGTCAGGTTATGCTTCCCCTTTAGTTAAAATTCTCACTGTGATGATGAAATTCTAAAATTTAGCAGGGAGTATAACGCAGGCCCTGACCAACTGAAATTCATGCCAACATCCACCTACTAAGATTGGACCAATACCTACCAAGTAAATATCAACTGTACTCAGAGGGCTTCACATCGTCCTGTCACCTCGGGATATTTCCATCTAAACACTTTCCTCTGTTTGGAATGCTTTTGCTCCAAGCAAGAGTCTCATCTTCCTTAAGTCTTTACTAAGAAATTATCTTCTCAGAAAGCCTTCCCCTGACTACTCAACTTAAAATTGCAGGTCTTCCTGACCCCAAATCCTGGGCTTCCTTAGGAACACTGATCACCAAATGTCATACTACACATTTTACATAAATATCTTGTTTATTGTCTCTCTTCCCCACTATAATGAATCCCCACAAGAATAGACTTTTTTTTTTTACTCCTATACCCATCACTTAGAACAAGGTCTACATAAAATAAGTGCTCGAGAATACTTGTTGAATTAAAGTTGAATAAATAAATGAATAAATGAAAGCAATGTATAGTGTGGAGCTAAGAAACGCAGCTCAAAGCTTGGGGATTGTAACTATACCTGTCTTATCCTAGAATGGCACATTTAAAAAATGTTTTTGTTTTTGTTATTTCTAGGTGAACTGCTAAATTCAATAGTTTCCATCTAGATTTCTAAATGGAGCTGGGAATATATAAACAAACAAACAAATAAATAAGTAGAGTAAGTCTACAATGTGAGTTTGGCTTTTTAGTGTTAATAATGTTACACATTTAACATTCCGTGACATTATCTAAATAAACTTACTTAAACTCACCCAATAACAATAAGAGTGTTTGTTTAACTTTTCCTTCCCTTAAATTAGCAAAACAGCTTAATCAGGGTAACAAAGAGCTGCTTGAGTTTTATATACTGTACCTTCTTCCCAGAACTTACTATTTCCCAGCTCCTCCATGAGGACAGATTTTACCTCTGAGTTCTTATTATTTCCATTTTCTCTTAACGAGCTCTTTCTGGTCAGCATTGATAAATGCTCAAATCATCACAAACACTTCCTCCCTTATGACTCCTTCAGTCACTTCACTGCTTGCAAGTTGTAGTCTGTCCCCAGTTCCTCACCTAAAAAGGAACCCAGAGCCACTTGGTTGTGAATCTAGTGGGTATTCCTTGGTCTTTATCCTACCTGACTTTCCGTCAACAACTGAGACGACTAACATCTGATTCTTAGGACACTTTCCTTATTGATAGCATTCATTCATTTATCTCCTTCCATTCCTTTGACTAACCTCTCTGGGTATTCTTTCTGACATTATTTGTTTATCAGAAATGAATACGCTTACTGAAGTTTTTTCTAATAAGGTCAGATACTTCCAACTTTTAAGTTAAGAAATTATTTAAGCACTAAAATATGTTAATGAAATGAAAATATTAATAAATTAGTTCTATACTTCCACAGAAATATTCTGACTGTAAATCTTAAGTAATTTCATTTTAATATCCCACTGCCTAATGAAAAGAATTAAGCACATATACTTCCTAACTTCTAAGTAACAGATTGTGGAGGATGCTTTAATGGGACCCTCAGATCCTCCTTCAGGAACAAAACATTAATTTCCCCAGCCACAAGTGTTGGATCCTGAAAGCTCACAAGTTAGTACCTCCCTACTCATTCTCCTGCCCAATAAAACTACCTCATCTGCATGTCTTCCCTGAGGACAGCCATATCCAAGGACTGCTTGATGCTGGGGTGAAAAAGCACAACCCCCTTGTCTCAATGCCAGACAACGTGGAAGAGCCATGCTAGCTTCAGAGCTCCCCATGACACTATCTGAGAGCTCTTTTACAACCACCACTCAGTAAGCCTCCCCGTCTTCCCAGTGCTGCTGCCCTTACTCCCTCTAAGAGCTCTTCTTGCACATCAATCTCCATTTCAGACTCTGGTGCCTGGGAAATTCCACCTAGACATACGTCATCTCTAATACTTGAGATACTGAGTGTCTGTGCTACCGAACGTTGGCAGAATATGCCACCTCAAAATTAGCCACTTTGGCATAAGGCATTTCAAAAATAGCAGGAAAAAAAGAGTCTGACCTTCTCTCTCCTCCCTGTACAAGGAAGAAAGAAATATTTTTCTTACCAGAGATGGTGAGTCAAGGCTGAAAAGTATCTGTACCAACAGATCTTATAAAAATAATTTTTATCTTCCTTAGCTATCCCATACATATTAGTTACTTATCCACTATCACCAGACTTTGTTCAACCTAATGTATAAACATCTGGATTTTGCCACTTCTTTCGGTCTTCATTTTCTTGTGGAGATTTCTAGGTGCATGTAAAATAAACTCTACGATTTTCTCCTATTAATCTGCCTTATGTCAATTTAGTCTCAAACCTAGCCAAAGATCCTAAGAGTGCAGAGGTAGAGCTTTGCCTTCCCTACTTCATTTCAAGTGGCTCAGTTTCAACCCTTGAACAGAATGCCACTGAACATTTGTGATTTCGGCTTTAGTCTCACTGCAACATTTAAACTAAAAATATTCTCTACTAAGCCAGAGAAGTTGGTCACATTATAATCTCCCTGATAACCTGCTTTAAAATTTCAATATGTAGTACTAGAAAAAAATGCAAGGTAGTGCCTGCCCAACAGTGAGTTTAGTTGACAGAATCAAGCAAGTTACACGTAGCTGCTTGTCAAATTGAACCAAACTAAAGTGAGAAAAGAGCTGATAGGTTTAGAGTCAGGTAAATCAATTAAGGCTTACCATTTCTCCTTACTAAATTGATTTTCATGATCGGCACGAGAATGTCAGCCAAATGATATTAGGACATTTAATTTTATTTTAGCTATATTCACACACACACGAATGCACAACTGGCTTGCCTGAATATAAAGAACACTTGAATCAGGGAACAATCGCACTTTTTAAGACAGAGGTTATCAGATTGAATTTTTTGAAAATATAGGTATATATCCTTTTAAAAAGGTACACTAAAAGCAAAACAACCCTGAAAGGTGGGAAATAATATGACGGTGTGTGTGCCAAAACATTTAACTTCAAGAAAAGCAATGTAAATAACAAACCGAATAGAATTTTAGACAAAAATTGATACAAAGATTATAAGAGATAGGTGACTATCCACCAGGAAGTGAGAACATTCATTATCATGTATGTGTGTGTATATATCTATATACACGCATCTATCTATCTATATATAGATAGACATATCTATATATAGATATATACACACACATATATATATACCTACAGGCCCTGGATATATAGAAAGTAATAACTTTAACAAAAGTATAGCAGACAATATACAGAGCATCAAATTATATTTTTGTACCTCCAACTCCAACATATAAAAGCACATTTGCCATTGATATACCCAGATACAGTAAAAAAAAAACAAAAACAAAAAAAAAAAACCTCAGTGCTACATCTCTACTGCCCAATACAGTAGCACTAGCCACAAGTGGCTATATAAACTTAAAGTTAAATAAAATTACAATTACAAATTCAGTGAAAGTCAATTTCTGTTTTTTTGTTTGTTTGTTTTGTTTTTTTAGCCACCCTGTCGGTGGTACTTTGTCACTGCAGCTCCAGCCAAATAACACATCAGGTTTGATATATTTTTACACCATACTCTTTCATACCTGCTTACTAACAATAATTGGAAATAACAATAACACCGATGATTTTTTTAAATCACAAAATTACGACATTCAAAATTTAGAGGTTGTCTTCTGAATAAGATATTACAAGGCACTCAAAATTTCAGAACCCATCTCATGCTGAATAAGACATAGTGTCCCAGAGCCAGGAAAGCATTCACTTTTTATAAATGCACTTTTGTTTAGTTCTCTCAGCTGTGCACAGAAGAAACAGGACAGAGAATTGCACAGATTTGTGCAGCATATTGTCCAACCAACAGCAATGATACAAACTCTCAATGGCAGAAGAGATATTATGAGTGTTTATTGTTAATGTTTGAAAATAAAAAGTGGTAATGCTATAATTATATCCTATTTTTTTTTAAGATTTGAATATATCCTACCATTAAAATATTTGGTTCTCATGCTATATACTTTTCTTTATTTCACAGACTAAGGAATTTATCAGATACCAGAAACTCATGGGTATATTGAATAAGCCCAGAGTTATTGCTAATGTGAGAAACACACTCACCCACCCAAACCCAAAGATGGACTTAGAAGCACAAAGAACAGCGAAAGTGAGACTTTTAATAACAGCCTTGCAAGATCGAGTGTCTGGTAGGCAGGCACATCTGGGGCAGTCACAACAGGTAATTTATCTCCTAGCACGCAAGTCCCTCCCCTAGTTCCTCATTGGTCGAGTACTATGGGGTTACAATCTTCCCAGACGTTGCCTAAGTTTCATTATCTCCCTTATAAGGTTATACCCCATCCCCTTCCCTGTTTAAGTTTCGATTTCCCAAAAATGAAACTTTCTTCCCTTTTATGGGCTGACCCCTCCGCTACATTCTGTTTGCTTATTGTGACCTTCTAGGTGCAAGAGCCCTGTGGTTTGTTACATTTGCAGCCTGGCTGCCAGTACTTAGATTTATCATGCCTTGAAAATGGACCATTTAAAATGTTTTCTCACACTAACAACACAATCAAAGCCGTTGATATATTTCTTTAACAAACACGAGCAATTTACAAAGTTAATTAATTTAATTTTCCTAAAAAGCTTATGAATAAACACTATTATTACCCAATTTTAAAGTTGGGTAACGTAAGATGGCAGAGAGGTTGAATAACTTCCTGAAAGACACTGGGGGCACAGCCTCAGTTTGAATCCAAGCTGCTGCCTTTAGAGTCGGTGCTCTTAACCACTGTGCTACAGCTTAACCTGCAAGTAGCTCTGCTAACGCTTGTTTTCAAGCGTAGATTTACCCATGTAGAGGCAAACATAGGGAAAAATGAATCGTGTCAAGTTCCATCCACATGTGTCCCAGTTAAATGTCTACATTAAGGTAAATTAAAGCTGGCAAATCTACAGTATTTAGGCATACATTTTCAGGTTGTAATGTGGTAAAACAAGCAAGAAAGTGATTAATATAAAAATAAATACAGTATTTTGCTTTGCCAGCTGTGGGAGGCTGGGGAAGGGGGGATTGTGGCTAGAAAAGAGTACTACACAGAATGTATCTGGATTAAGACTTTTTTTTTTTTTTGACCAAATGATGTTATATGAGTTTTCTCTTGAAAACAATTCAATACGATGTATGTTTGTTTTATTCACTTTTCTGTTTATGTGTAATTTCTTGCAACAAAGTCTTAATACATTTATATAGACATACAAATACATATTTTAGGTTTGTTGGAAACAGAACAATATTATATATCCCATTTGCAAATGTTTATATAAAATACATGAAGTATGGCAACATCCAAAAAAGTAAGTCAAACTTACATACTGTAAAATTGCAGATTCCCTTTCATTATTGCATATACCATAATGACCATAAATTAAGTCATCATCGGCCGGGCGCGGTGGCTCACGCCTGTAATCCCAGCACTTCAGGAGGCCGAGACGGGTGGATCACGAGGTCAGGAGATTGAGACCATCCTGGCTAACATGGTGAAACCCCGTCTCTACTAAAAAAATAGAAAAAATTAGCCAGGCATTGTGGCGGGCACCTGTAGTCCCAGCTACTCGGGAGGCTGAGGCAGGAGAATGGCATGAACCCGGGAGGTGGAGCTTTCAGTGAGCTGAGATCATTCCACTGCACTCCAGCCTGGGTGACAGAGCGAGATTCTGTCTCAAAAAAAAAAAAAAAAAAAAAAAAAATTAAGTCATCATCCAGATGGAAATGCTGTGAAAAGTTTCAACTAGCCAGATATACTAGACAAATATTCATAAGAAATAAAACATTTTGAATACTTATTAACAAATTTTAGTTTTTTGGCAGATGTAGTCATATATATGTGCATACATACATACATATATACATACATGTTTATCACACTCAAGAAATATACCAATTAAAGGGATTCTTTATATTTAAAAAATAATAATTATAAACCAAAATTGATTCATATTGTTGGAAAACATTACAAAGAGTTATGTAGATTGTGCAGTTAGGAAATAAATTGGCCAATATTTATTAGTTAATCTTTATTAAGAACTTACTGAGTGTCAGGTGCTGTGGTAACACATTATGTGCATTACGTTCGTAAATCCCAACAATGAATTAAGCAGCCTTATGATTCTCATCTCGCAGAATCTAGAGGTAAGTAACTTACTGCTGGTAAGAAGCCCTACTTCATCAACAACAACTACACTTGAAACAATAGCAAAATTGTAGTGTGACAGTAAGCTGAATGCAATATACATTACAGTATAATTTATTTTATTACTTACACATTTCAGTAAAGTGCAAGTTTTCTGGAGTATTTATCTTGTTCCCATAGATGTTGTGCAGGGAATTCAATAATAAGAATAGTAGCCAGAAAAGAAAAAGGCAGAAAACTTAACAGTTATAAGAAAATGAAAAATTTTAGTATTTTTTTCTATTCCCATGCTATATATCATAATATAGAGGAAATTAAAGAAAAATATTTTTGATTACATAACTTTTAAAAATAATAATTCTGTAGGTGTGAATATGTGTGTGTTAACCTGTATGAGTGATTAATATGTCATTAGAAGAAAGGATGTTACCCACTCTAAAATAATGTTAGATGACATTTATGCACCAATAATATGAACCACAAAAAAAGTCTAAAATATTTCAGACAATGGTACTTATACTTAAAAATGAATTTATCAATATTACCAAAGCAACAGGAAAGTCTATCATCATAACAGTGGAGTATTAAATAATACCCATGATAAAAATTAACTAAATTAAATTATATTTAGATATTTTTTGAATATTCAACAAGAATTAATTTGTAAATGAGTAACAGGCAAACTTACTGACTTTTCCTAAATATAATGACTAACTTCTGAGAGCTAATCAGAGTTCACTGCTTCATTTCAAAAATAGCAGAGTAATAATATATAATATTAATTTAAACATATTACTCTTAAAAAACATAACTACAAGATTTTCCTAAACAACTTGCAACATAATAATGCACACTGATATTAATTGCAATTGTTTATATACAAAAACTTGGGTTGAATTCTCTCTCTGTGTTGCTTAACTGTTATACACACACCATTTGCTATGTTTTAATGGTAGCATTTTGAATACCCAAAGACATGTTTTTAATTGATGAACAGTGACTCAGGTTGTCAGCAATCATATAGGAAGGAAATTATAGGTTATTACAGGCATGTGACAGAAGTTACCATATTTTTCCTTCAGAGTTTGGTTCTAACACTTTGTATTTTGGCCAAATTTGTAGTTACTTTACCTTTTCTAGCTTTGATTTCTGCATTGGCAAAATGGGGATAATTAGAGTTACTATCTCTATTTGTTATAAAGATAATTGTATACTACACAAAAGCAACAAACTTTGTATCTGACACATAGTAGGTGATTTGTACGCATCAGTTACCTACTTTTTTCCAACTCTAAGAAGGCTTAGGTTGTTACAGAAAAGTTACTAAAGTCTTTCCCTCTTTCCTCTCCCCAGGGAACCCCTCTTTCTTTCCTGTTCTATGCAGTACTTGGAGCTCCGGGCAGAGAAGTTCAACTTGCTAAGTAGGTGCCTTATTACCGTTGTATCAACATTCAATTTTAGATAGGTATTTTAGTGATTTTGTAAGTAAAAGTTATATTCTAGAATAAATCAGTTCTATTCTGCATTTCCCACAGGATCTAGGAGAGTGGCACATACTCAGCAAATATTAAATACATATTTTGAAATTAAAATGAAACCAACTAAATCTTCCATCTAAAATGCACAAGATATTTATTACTCATTTTGAGAAAATATGTTTTTAAGCTGATCAAACTAGTATACAAGTTATTCTTTATGCTACCTAAATTTAAAACAGAAGAGAAGTTCAGGTTGATGTTTTATATCAAGGTAAACTTGTGTACAACTAAAGGAAACTGGTACAGAAGCTCTTTAGTTTAATTAGATCCCATCTGTCAATTTTTGATTTGTTGCAATTGTTTTTGGCGACTTCATCATAAAATCTCTGCCATGCCTATGTCCTGAATGGTATTGCTTAGAGCAAAAGAAGCCATCATTAGAGTGATCAGACAAGCTACAGAATGGGAGAAAATTTTTACAATCTACCCATCTGACAAAGGTCTATTATCCAGAATCTACAAGGAACTTAAGCAAATTTTTAAGAAAAAAAACCAAACAGGCCAGGTTCGCTGGCTCACGCCTGCAATCCCAGCACTTTGGGAGGCTGAGACGGGCGGATCACGAGGTCAGGAGATCGAGACCATCCTGGCTAATATGGTGAAACCCCGTCTCTACTAAAAATACAAAAAATTAGCTGGGTATGGAAGGGGGTGCCAATAGTCCCAGCTACTCAGGAGGCTGAGGCAGGAGAATGGTGTGAGGAGGCAAAGCTTGCAGTGAGCCGAGATTACACCACTGCACTCCAGCCTGGGCGACAGAGCAAGACTCCGAAAAAAAAAAAAAAAAGACACCATTAAAAAGTGGGTAGAGGACATAAACAGACACTTTTCTAAAGAGGACATATATGCGACCAACAAACATGAAAAAAAGCTTAACATCACTGATCATCAGAGAAATGCAAATCAAAACCACAATGATATATGATCTCATGCCAGTCAGAATGACAATTACAAAAAATTTCAAGAAACAACAGATGCTGATGAGGTTTCAGAGAAACAGGAATGCTTTTACACTGTTGGTGGGAATTAGTTCAACCATTGTGGAAAACAGTGCAGCAATTCTTCAAAGATTTAGAACCAGAAATACCATTTCTTGGGGTGAACAGACCCAACATCAGGTCGTGGGGGTGACGAAGTCCGGCAGAGTCAAAGGAATGAGAAAAAGTCAGTTTGAGAGAGAAAAGTGGGTCCAGGGGACCACCGCGAGTTTATGGAGGCTGAGGAGGCTGAGAAGCCCCCGAGCTCTGGGAGCCCATGCTATTTATTGGTAATCCAACAAAGAAACAGGTGGTGAGAATGTGGGAATCAAAAGGGCGTGTTGCATTAAGGACATGATTTACAGCTGTGATGGTTTAGCAGTTTCTCTGCTACTTGAGATAATGGAGAGCAGGTTCTTTTAACTCAAGATACAGTCGATCCTGGGAGAGCAAGAAACAAGGAGCCAGCAAGTCTAGACACATTCCAGAGCCACGAGCCCTGGATTCTATCCAAGCCACTACAGATTTTATGCCCTGGGCCTAGATTATGGTGCATCAGGGTAGCCTTCCACCCTTTAACACAGAGCTTGGTGTTCCCAAAGCCCTCAAGGGGTTTTAGACCCCGGACCCCACACATGTTCCAAGACTCTTTTACATTATGTCAGACATGCAAGCCCTGCCTCAGCTTCTCCCAACACTCAGCTTTTTCCAACACCATTTGACCCAGCAATCCCATTACTGAGTACATACCCAAAGGAGTATAAATCATTCTATTATAAAGATACATGCACGCATGTATTCCTTGCAGCACTATTCACAATAGCAAAGACATGGAATCAACCCAAATGCCCATCAATGATAGACTGGATAAAGAAAATGTGGTACGTACACACCATGGCATACTATGCAGCCATAAAAAGGAATGAGATCATGTCTTTTGCAGAGACACTGATGAAGCTGGAAGTCATCCTCAGCAAACTACCACAGGAACAGAAAACTAAACATTGTATGTTCTCACTTATAAGTGGGGGCTGACAATGAGAAGACATGGACACGGGGAGGGGAACAACACACACTGGGGCCTGTCAGAGGCTTGGCAGAGAGCATCAGGAAAAACAGCTAATGCATACTGGGCTTAATACCAAGGTGATGGGTTGATAGGTGCAGTAAACCACCATAGCACACGTTTACCTATGTAACAAACCTGCACATCCTGCACATGTACCCTGAAACTTAATAAAATAAAAAAGAAACTTCTCACCAGCCTCCCTTCTCACCCACTTAAATGTGGCAACTGGCTAGATTACTACAGGGAAATTGCTCTTGCCAAAATCATATATAATCTCCTTATTGTGAAAGCGATGTCACACCTTTGTTCTCCTCTCAAATTGAACAAAATTGACTTCTCCATTCTTGACACCACTCTGTTCCCTTGGGTGCCACCATCCACAGGGTTCCTCTCTTGTCTGATTAAATGCTGATTCTGTCTTTTGTGGTTGGGGCACAGCAAGGATCAGCCCTGTGGCTGCTTCTTCATCCTCTACTACATCCTCTCTAGGCCACCTCACATAGCCTCATTTGCGAGCTGCTTACTGACTGCTCTAACATCTTAATCTCCAGCAAAGAAGGGAGCCATAACCCGCAGCTAAAACTGAAGACCTGGTGCTGAGAAATGAAATACTGTGAAGGACAACTTGGTACAGAATATTCTGTAAATAGGTTGCAGTGTAGGTAAGAGAGGACTACCTCTGGAACACACTACGAGGACAGGTATAATCCCCATTAAACATAATAGGAATCCAATGACCAAAGTTGTTGAGCTAAGAGATAGTGGTATATAAACATTTTTTAAAAAAATGATATAGGCTAATATCGAAAGAAGGAGCATGGAATTGGAAGTACCTAAGGAGCAGAATGGGAGTGTTCCCTCTTTTAGGACTCTCAGCATTATTTTTTTATATTTTCTTTAAGCAACATGCATTATTAATTGAAGATATATGTAACCAATTAATGCAAGTATAAAACTCTGAAAATGCTGTCTTTCCTGAGATCCCCACTCCTCATAGATCCCTACAAACTTTTATACTGTCATTAAAGCTTCTCCAGCAGTTCAACCTCCTTAAATTACCTTTTTTCCCCCTATAATGGAAAAATCTTTTCTCTATCTTTTAAATTTATCCCCCACTGTCCCAACATAAATATAAATTTATATTCAATTGTTTCATTTTTGTGACTGTAATTATTGTTTTGTCTTTTTCTAAGTAGTCTCAATTTGATCTAGTTTTCATATGTACAGTTTCATTTTTCTTGGAGTTAGTAATTGCCTTTGTTTTAATGTACTTAATGACCTTTGTATGTACGTACATATGTATGTATAACCTCTATTTCAGTTAGATCTTAGAATGGATAGGAGGTGAACATATCTGATCAGTTAGCCACCTAATAAGTACCAATATTTTTGTTTGCCTGTAGAGCAATCATTATCAGCCCACAAATGTGGAACATTCTGAGTATCATAACATATTTGAAACTTGTGTTACCACATAAAATATGTATATTTAAAAAATCTACCATGTCTAGTCTGAATTTACCAACATTCCCAAGTATTAGTTTTCTAATGCTGTCATATCAAATTATCATGAACTTACTGGCTAATAACAAACATTTATTTTACTACAGTTCTATAGGCTTGACGTTTGGCACAGTACTCACTGGATTAAAATCAAAGTGTCAGCAGGGCTGCATTCTCTTCTGGAGGCTAGGGGGAAGAATGTGTTTTATTGCCTTTCCATCTTCTAGAGGCTGCCTGCATTTCTTAGCTTTTGGCCCTCTTACATCAGCAACCTTGCATCTCTTTGACTATTCTCCCATAATCACATCCCCTCTCCTCTGAATTGAATTCAGGTGGGAATGGTTCTCTGATTTTTAAATACCCAGGTGCTTAGGTTGGTTCCACCTGGATACTATAGGATGGTCTTCTTATCTCAAGGCTCCTTAGCCTTAACGACACCTGCAAAGTGTCTTTTGACAAAGGAAATAACTATTTGCAGTTCCCCTGCATTAGGAAAGATGGGCACATCTTTAAAAGACCATTATTCTGCCTACCACATCTACTATCATGTTGCAATCTTATCTATAAAAATGTTTAACAACACTGGATATGTTATATTCTCTGAAAAATTATTTTATTTCCTAAGTCAAACATCTATAATAAGTAATCAACTATGATGATACAGAAAGTGAAATGCATATTCCAACAAATAGCACAGAAATTCATCCTTAAGAAATATTTGTTAGTTAAGAATGACTATAAATAATAACTCAATTATATAAGTGCTTCCATTTATAATTGCCTCAAAACTACACTCTTAGGTAAACTGTATCTTCATACATAAACAAAGCAATAGACAAGGTTATGTAACATGATTAGAATCACAGAATTCTTAGATTGCAATATTTGTATACCATCATTAAGTGGTAGAAGCTAAACTAGACCTAGAATTTAGGTATGCTGACTCCAAGCCAAATATACATGCACACACAGACACACACACACACACACACACACGTCTCATAAAATATTTAAGAAATTGTACAGAATCGGCTGGGCGCAGTGGCTCACGCCTGTAATCCCAGCATTTTGGGTGGCTGAGGCAGGTGGATCACCTGAGGTCGAGAGTTCAAGACCAGCCTGACCAATATGGAGAAACCCCGTCTCTATTAAAAATACAAAATTAGCTGATGTGGTGGCTCATGCCTGTAATCTCGGCTACTTGGGAGGCTGAGGCGGGAGAATCGCTTGAACCCTGGAGGCAGAGGTTGCGGTGAGCCCATATCATGCCATTGCACTCCAGCCTGGGCAACAAGAGTGAAATTCTGTCTCAAAAAAAAGAAAAAAGAAAGAAATGTATAGAATCATATGGAATCAGAAGTTAAAAAAAAAAAAAGTCAAATGCAAACTCCTGAAGCAAAATGAATTCAACCGCATGTACTATAAAAGATAGTTATTATGACAGGACAAATTTTAGACTTGTCAATCTCAAAATAATCCTGTTAAATCAAGTCGTATGTAATGGAGTATATTCTTATTCTTTTAAGCCTTAGTATTTGCTTGCTATCATGGGCGAAATACAGAAATGGAATGGTCAGCTCCTTCTTGCTAAAGTATGTCAGCCTCCATCTTATTATATAATCACAATTATCTTTATTTTGTCAAAAGCCTGTCATACTTTTAGTAAAGAATGAAACTATGGCTGCACAGTATCATGCTGCAGGCCACTGTGACTCATGACTTTGGAAAGCAATCATTAATCAAATAAATTTAAAAAACAAGATTCAAGCACTTCTTTTTGTGATGAGTTTTGCTTCTCCTTTTAAGGAATATCTCAGTAATTCCTTAGAACTGACTGGTCCAAAGTAAACAGAAAAGAGGAAGATGAAAAAGAAATAGGAATTCTAAGTATTTCTTCACCTAGGTTCAGATGTTTATATTTTTGTGTGATTTTTTTCCTGACTAGAACTTCCAGAGTTTTCATCATATTATCAAAGTCCTGTGGGACACAGGAACTTAAAATCTATCTTGTGCTGACTTTAAATTGTTGCAGAGGCCAACATTAAAATAATGTTAAAAACCGATAAAAATATTTTTCTTTATAAAGAGTATTGACTATATATGTATACAGAAAGTATATCTTATACATATCTGTCTCAAAAATCAGTCATTTAATGCAATTATAAACCTACTGGTAATGCCTTGAGAAAATCAGTATTATCTTGGAGCTTTCAATTTATTCTTTTATCAGCTCCATGTTAATGTTTTATTGCTTCTTTTCTGCAGCTTACATTAGCACATTCATAACTAGATATGCTTTTTTTAAATTCACAATCTCAATTATTTTATTTTATTATTATTATTATTATTTTGAGACAGAGTCTCGCTCTGTCACCCAGGCTGGAGTGCAGTGGCACAATCTCGGCTCACTGCAAGCTCTGCCTCCCGGGTTCACGCCATTCTCCTGCCTCAGTCTCTCGAGTAGCTGGGACTACAGGCGCCTGACACCATGCCCAGCTAATTTTTTGTATTTTTAGTAAAGACGGGGTTTCACTGTGTTAGCGAGGATGGTCTCGATCTCCTGACCTCGTGATCCACCCGCCTCGGCCTCCCAAAGTGCTGGGATTACAGGCGTGAGCCACTGCGTCCAGCCCCAATTATTTTATTTTAAATGGAACCCTTATAGCCTTACAAGGTTTGGCATGGGTTTATTCTCTTCATTTCTCAAAAATGTCCATGAAATGTTATTTCCCAAAGTACTTCCTGTATTATCTATCTCTATTAAATGTTTTCTTTCCAGATAGTATCATCGACTTACTTGCCGGTGATTTTGGGCCCATGGAAACAATAGTAAAAACTAAAGTATTCAATCAAAGTAGAATGTGGAAAATCCTCAAAATTTATAGAGAAGACTGAGATCATCTAGCAGAAATACTCAGTAAAAATATTTCATTCATTGCTTCCTATGTGATTTGCATTGTCTTCATGATGCTTACAATTTAGTTCAGAAGTTCCTAATTGAGTCAAAATCAGAGAGATAGGTAGCTTCTGTTCTAAAGAGAATCATTCCACCTTACTTGGGATCTCATTCCTTGCTGTATCTAGAACATATCTTTGAGCCATTGGTTCTATCCTTTGTGTAATCTCAGAGTGGATCTGTACACTTGTCCTTTGTCCAAGTTGTCGTTTTCCATTTTGTTTCAGTTACCTGCTCTCTGCTTTCTTTCTTAGCTGTTTGGCCAGAATGCCCCCCACTCCGACTTCTCTTTACTATGTGTGATAGCTAAGAAATAGCTGTAGTATATTTGGAGTATTCTTTCTGTCACTTATGTTCTGGCTTCATAGTCATGACATCCCAGTTGCCAGTAAAACACTAACAGAACTAGAGAACCGAGAGCTACCACCATACCTGCAAAGCTGACTGCACTACTCATCCTCCCCTTGCATTCCTAACCTGCATTCTAGCCATGCATAAACATGATAACAACTTTTGAAGTACAGTACTGTAGACTTTTTTGTTTTTTCCATTTTCCAAATTGTTAATCTGCCAACATGTTGAATTACATTCATGGATTAGCCATTTACATGGATTAGTCATTCTGATTTCACACATACTAGTCTGCACTCCCCAATGAATTTAGAGATTAAAGGCAATGTGGGCATATAGAAAACAGTCATTATATTATTATATTTTACATTTGTGTTGAATAATTTTTAATTTCAAAAGTTAATAGTTAAAAATTGTAGTGAATTTTCTAACAGTACAGAACAGTATATACAACATTTTGAATTCTCTTTTATTCTTCCAGCTCTTTAATTCCACTTCCCGGAGGCATCAACTTGAACAGCATGTCTGTGTGTGTGTGTGTGTGTGTGTGTGTGTGTGTGCATGCCCACACATGTGTCTATGAATAAGTATTTGGGTTAAAGTGGATCATGCTATATATACTGTTTTACAGCTAACTTTTCCATTCTACAATATATTGTGAGAATCTTTCCATATCAATCCATATAAATTCATAATATTATTTTTAATGATTACAGAGTAACATACTCATTGGTGTGCACAAGCCACAATTTATTTAAACGGTTTGTGACTTTAAATGGTTTTTGAGAAAGCTACTTACTATAATGGTAAATATATGAAGATACACAGAAGTAGATGGTACAGTAAATAATATAGCTCATCCTATATCCTGTCTTCACCATTGAGTAACAGGGGTGTTTTCTAGGTGAAAGCTGAACTGGTAACAAAATCTCTGGTTTTAACATAATGTAACATGTCTGATTAAATTTTTTGGTATATGTGAATAGACTGACAAGAATGTCAAGCTTAGGGTTTTCAACTCAAAGTCACCTAGGGTGCACCAAAATTGTGTGAGCTGGAGTATGGAGCTTTCTCAATGTGTTACAGAACATCTGGGGCATTTCTGTCATTTAGCTGACATGCACGACGGACCACAAAATGGTGAATGTCAGCTTGCATTTTGTAGTTTTGAACAGGCAGCCTCTATTCCACTTCTCTTGCTTTAATGAAGTTGACACAAGAATTCTAGAGAAAAAAGTTCTAGCTCTATGCATCCTGAATGAGTGTTTGAAGGTCAATTTTAGAACATATTGTTACAAAGATCAATTAAGTATATGAGGTGAAATTATGTTTTGAATGTCATATAAAGGATCTGATGAATGATACATATTGTCTTGGGATAAGCCTAATCAAAATCCATTAATTGGTTTTACATATTTATGACTAAACCTTTGAAAAAGTTACTTAAAGGTGAACAAATCTAAGCAGACAAATACAACAATTGGATGCAAGCCAGGAAATCTTGAGCAAGAGGAAAACTTTCACTTTTTAAAATATAAAACTAAAGCCCTCACTTTATATGTGATGGCAATGCTTTGGAAATATACAAAAAGCAAGGATCTCCCTCAATAAAAATAAGTAAGTAGAATCTTCATCAATATAATTCCAGAGACAGGAAGATAGTTATTTTAATGTAATTTATTTAGCTAAAAGTAAATGTGAGGCTCTTGAGAGGGCAAACCACTGCATTAGATAGTGATTTGGAACATTTTTTGCAAACTAACAGAATAAAACCAACTTCGGTATAAGAAGGTAAATAAAATCTAGCAGCCAAAGATAAAAATAAATCTAGAATTAACAAATCCAGGGCTTAAGCAGTAATTAAATAACGCAGATTTCACCCTTTTATGATAGGACAGGTACATTTAAATGCTATTAACACTTTTTTTAATTCCATTGATTTCTCCATGGATACATATATGAACAAATATATTAACCATCTCCTTCCTCTCAAATGGTAAAACTGTTTCTTTGGACCACTGTGCAACTAGTTTCTGGGCCTACCATGTGTAACATTTGTTCCACAAAATTTAGTTCTTACCAGGTTTTTTGTAATCACTCCCAAAGGCTCATGTTAGTTCCATTGTCATTGGTCCCAGGAGCCGTTTTAGATATAGGCTGTAATCCACTAGCTAAACGAAGCAAGTTTTCTCTAGAGCTCTCAGCAGAGTTTGATTTGGTGCTATGTTGCACAATTCCAAGCTGTGAGTTCTCCTGCTTATCAGTTAAAAATTAATTTTAAGATACAGGCCGGGTGCGGTGGCTCACGCCTGTAATCCCGGCATTTTGGGAGGCCAAGAGGCGCGGGTCACAAGATCAGGAGACGGAAACCATCCTGGCCAACATGGTGAAACCCCGTCTCTATTAAAAATACAAAAAATTAGCCAGGCGTGGTGGCACGTGCCTGTAATACCAGCTACTCGGGAGGCTGAGGCAGGAGAATTGCTTGAACGCAGGAGGCAGAGGTTGCAGTGATCCAAAATCATGCCATTGCACTCCAGCCTGGGCGACAGAGCAAGACTTGGTCTTAAAAGTAAATAAATAAATAAATAAATAAATAAATAAATAAATAAATAAATAGATAGATAGATAGATAGATAAATAAAATACACTGTGTGCATATTGTCCTTACTTTCATGTCATGTCCCCCCAGATTTTCTGATCTACAAATGAACAAATTCCTGTTGAGTCTTAAGGAGAAAAAAAAAAGTCTCTCCTTTAGGGATGAGGGTTCTATTCTGCCTAGGTTTCTAACTTTTTATGTAAAAGCATCAATGCATACTCAAGAAATTATCCTAGGAATAGTCATGAATGAGGCCTTCTAGCTATATTTTTTTCACTGTTGGTGGAGAAGTATTAGAATCAACTGTCAGGTAAGAAGGTCATTGGCTTAAGCTAAGCACTGGCTTGAAACAGAGGAGACCAATCACAACTGCAACCAGCCTGAAAATGCATTTGGTGTGTATTCCTTTAAAGTCATAACATTTGGTTAATTTTAGAAAAAGGAACAAATTGAGGTTTAATGTTCATAATATATTTTTAAAAGTAGGACACACTTTATTAATAATACCATACTGGTAAATATTATTGTTATAAACAACGATGATTTTTTCTCACCTTCTGTGAACTAAATAGAATTTTCCTTGGGATCTGGGATTATGGCAAGTGGATGAATTCTATTCTACAGGTGAATTAACTACCACTGTTTCTTGACCAATACTGTTCAGATGGTATCAGTAAGTTTTAGAGCTTACCAGGTTTGTACTAAATCATGAGTCAAGTTTCAAACACAAATCAATTTCTAGTGAAAGCAATTCTGTCCCAGTGCCTCTGTTTTATTATTTTGTGATATGAAGATTGATAGCCAAAACTTTTAGAGTTGTAAAGCATGCCCCCTGAATAAGTCATTTCCTAAGATGATTTAATTAGCAGCTGTATCTTGCGGAAAGTCGCACTTTCCAAACTGAGCTGGTGATTATGCTTGTGCACAGGCTTTAAACCCCACCTTCACTACTCACCAGCTATGTGACCTTAAACAAGCATTTTGCCTCACTGGGCCTTATATAAAGTGATTCATGTAAAATGCTTCACACAATACTTGGTACACAATGAGTACTCAATAAAACTTAACTATTATTCATATATTATTCCAGTATAATCAACTAACTACCAAGTGTCCATTTCTTGTATACAAGGTGCTAGAGACAGAAAAGACATAAATGATACTATCACAAAAGATATATGATCTAGTTAGGAAGGTACAATTGAAGAATGAACAGAAACGCAAGTGCACATCTGAAAATAAAAGATAAGTCATTCCAAAGTGAGTGATAGGAGAGAAGTAGGGTTAGTCAAAGAAGATTTCATGGAATAAGTGAATCCAATCCGCATCTTAAGTTAAATGAAGACTGCAGGCTAATGAAAATTGGGGAAGATGTTCTAGGCAAAGACAAATAAAAAAGTCACAGTGAAGAAAATTAACAACATGGGATGAGGAAGTGTGGTGCTGAGGTAATGTAAATAAGAGAAAATAAAGATGCTGCACAAAAATAGAAGAAAATAAAGAGGCCCAACAGAAACAGAGAGGTCATTTGCAGGAATGTTATATAAGCTGCAGTAATTAGGAAAAAGAAACTAGACAACTGCTACAAAAATAAACAATAAAAATCAGTATAGTTTCTGGGAAGAGAAAAATAACTTGTCAAAAATTACATTTGAAACATTGCGCCAGCAACTGTAGGCTGCATACATTGGGTCAAGGAAATACCAGAAGCACAGAGGTGGCAGGTGAAGTTCTTCAAGCAAATGAACTCTCTCTGAGGGAGTTATTAAAGGAAATAAAAGCAGAGAGCAAGGCCAAACTTGATGAAAGTCCACAATTAGCTGCAGCCTGTACAAGAGAGATATAAAAAATACAGGAGGAGAAATGAGAAGAAGGGGCATAATAAAGTAGAGAAGAAAGTCTGGTCTCTAATGCACAGAGCAATGAAAAAATTGAGAAGAATATGAATTAGAAGGAGGGGGAGGCATATCTGGGTTTGAAAATAGTTACTAGGGTAAAAACTGAAATCAGAAGGGTAGCTTGATGCCAGATCATGTAGAACTAGATCAATGTAGGATTCCTGCATTGTCCTTTTACTCAGTAAAAAATCTGAAGCAATCATGATTGGGTCTATATTTTAGAGATATAATTCTGCCCAACAGTATAAAGAAAATAATGAGGACAAAGCAAGTTGAAGGCAGGGAGATATTTAAGGGATCACCCACAAAACTCAGTGTGAGAGAAGTGGACATAGGAAAGAAGAGAAGAGGAATTTAAGAAAAATCTGAGATGTAGAATCAATATGATCTAGTGGCTAACAGGTCCTCTTAATTGCTGGTCTTTATTATAAATAAATTATCCAGTTTGGGCATAAAGAGGAAAGATTATAAAGCATTTGTTTTGAAAACGCTGAGTGTGAATGGCCTGGAGGATATGCAAATAGGCAGGTACTAACCGGTATCTAGAATCTGGAAGAGAGAAGCAGTGATTGTTGGTAGGAAAGACTGTAAACCTTAAGGTGACGTATACATATAAATATTCCTAATGTGTCTAGTTACCCAAATAAAGTATTTTCCTAGTCTGCTGTACAGCAGTTTAAAATAGTGATCATCTTAGTTGTAATTGGCTTTTATATGATGGGTACATGCTATCTATTGTATTTCAAGTTAATTCAATTTCATTTGGAAGAATTGTTATTTCCTTGGCCATGTACAAAATTAAATTTAGTACTCTTTTTCAGGAAGTAATTTTTAGAAGTATTAAAATAAAACAGACAGTAAATTATTAATTTATGATTCAATTTTATAAAACAAAAATCTATCTGAACAAGATGAGTCATAATGTTATCTGTAAAACTAAAAACATTTTAAAATAATATCATTTGTATAAAAAGATCAATTGGTCTGATACATATTTGATTGTAATTTTTAAAATTTAAATATGTTTCTTTTTACAGCAGTATATTTTTCAAACAGATTCCTTAGGAGATTTAATGCAACCTTATGATCATGGAAGTGGCGAAAATTCCATCACCAATCACTCAGTTACTTCATTTTGGACCCATGACAAATAGTTAATTAGATTTTTACAGGATATATTAAAGGATACTGTCAAATTTCTTTTCAAAGTTTATATAAAGATACAGAACTCAATACAGTATAATGTACTTACACTTCCTCTCATGAGCTGTGAGTCTGGTGCTACATATTGAGGACACAATTTTTAACTTTAAAGCTCAAACTCCTATGGCATAATTATGTTGAAGATTAGTATCTCATGACAGAATTTCCCCATTTATCCTCTCTTCTCCACAGAAATAAAACTTTTCTTTTTGTAATTAATTGTTGGGGGTTTTGTTTGTTTCTCAAGCCAACAATGCTATCTTTCTTTGGTAGTGATAAATGTTTTTCCTCTCTTTTTTTTTTCTTTGTTTTTTTTTTGGCGATTTCTTTTCTTTTTTTTTTTTTATTATTATACTTTAAGTTTTAGGGTACATGTGCACAATATGCCGGTTAGTTACATATGTATACATGTGACATGCTGGTGCACTGCACCCACTAACTCGTCATCTAGCATTAGGTATATCTCCCAATGCTATCCCTCCCCCCTCCCCCCACCCCACAACAGTCCCCAGAGTGTGATGTTCTCCTTCCTGTGTCCATGTGATCTCATTGTTCAATTCCCACCTATGAGTGAGAATATATGGTGTTTGGTTTTTTGTTCTTGCGATAGTTTACTGAGAACGATGATTTCCACTTTCATCCATGTTCCTACAAAGGACATGAACTCATCATTTTTTATGGCTGCATAGTATTCCATGGTGTATATGTGCCACATTTTCTTAATCCAGTCTATCATTGTTGGACATTTGGGTTGATTCCAAGTCTTTGCTATTGTGAATAGTGCCGCAATAAACACGTGTGCATGTGTCTTTATAGCAGCATGATTTATAGTCCTTTGGGTATATACCCAGTAATGGGATGGCTGAGTCAAATGGTATTTCTAGTTCTAGATCCCTGAAGAATCGCCACACTGACTTCCACAATGGTTGAACTAGTTTACAGTCCCACCAACAGCGTGAAAGTGTTCCTATTTCTCCACATCAGTTTCACTCCATGTTATCACTGCTTCCCCTCAATTCCAGAGATGCCTTACAAATACCAAATAGAAAACCTCAGTTAAGAGAGAAGAATTTTCATGAAAAATTAATAAGAATTCTGACAAAGCTACCACACATCTTAAAATGATACTCTAAAGTCATTCTCTTGACAAGGAAAATAACTGAACCTTGAAATCTACACATTCTTTTAGAAAATACTTTTCAGCTCAAAGTAACATTTAATAAATAGTTACTGTTACATAAAATGCTAATGATGACAATGAGGTCAGATTAGAAATCTTCAGATTAATGAAGGTAATTTATCCAAAGTGTGAGAGAAAATAAAAATATTTTTACATGTGGGGGGAGGTTACCTTAGGGCAATGTTAAGTTTCGAGCCCTGCTGTCATTATGTTAAAACCATATATTCTAAGAACAGTATGTTCCTTTTCCTTTTTGTTAAGACTGCAATTTTTAAGTCATTTAAATAATTCACAGAAAAAAATAGTAATCTTAAAAATTAATTCTAGTACGCCCTAGATGACAGGCAAGTGTTGAAAAAATAAATTTCTCATCTAAGCACTATGAGTGACATGACCATCTGGACCACTAATTCTAAATCTTCTGAGATCACAATTAATTTTTCTTTATCCTTATACAAATATTTGCTGTGTCCTAAGGTCTTGCTCACCCAGAGCCTCTGTCCTTGTAGGTCATTTTTTAAAATAGATATACACACACCCCAACCTCACTTTGGTTGAGTTATAACTTGCATACAGTAAAGTGCACAAGTCACGCGTATGGAGCTCCATGTGTACATATCTATGTACCCCTAGAGCCTCCTAGATTAAAACATAAGTCATTTCTCACACTCCACAAAGCCCTCCTGTGCGCTTACCCAGTCAAAAATCAACCCTTGAAGGTAACCACTTTCCTAGCTAGCATCATCACAGGTCACGTTTGCCTGCTCCTGGATTTCACATGAATTGAATGTATTCTATCATGTCTGTTTTTTTTTTTCCACCCAACATTATGTCCATGAGATTCATCAATATCATTGGATGAAGTAGTTTTTCTTCATTTCTGTATTTTCTTGATGAATATGCCAATTTATTTACTCTTCTTGTGGCTGATGGTCATTTGGTTATTTCCAGTTTTTTAATATGAATAATGCCACTATAGACATTTTTTATAAGCAACTTATTTTTAATTGCTTAGTTTTAGGTTACATGTATGTTAGTGTGTTAACTTATATTAGCTTCAGAAGATGGTAACACACAGCTTCCCAACTGGTAGTGCCAATGTACCCTCCCACTATTCAATGTATTTTCTATTGAGCATTTTTGGATCCTTTTTGTAATTAAATTACAATTTTTGTCAGCTGTACATAAAATAATCCATCAAAGTGCTCTTCTTTTAAGTTAGGGTGCCTCTTTCCTCATCAAATAAATGACTTAAATATAAACACAATTTTAGCATATAAGATGAAGAGTGGGAAATCCATAATTCAACATAATTATCGAATGTAATATTGGAATATATTGAATAAATATATTTTTAAATGTAATTTTAACAAATCTCAAAAAAGTGTTTTGAGTGGCATTCTGGTCCTGCCATAAAATTATGTAAGTTACTAATAGAAATTGTCTGGATTTTGTGACAGGGCCCACGATATTGAAAATACATCCACATATTTAAATGCATAGTTAAAATTAAATAAGGGCAGATTCAAATTTCTTGTCACCATATAAAATACAGAAAATACCAAATAAAGATCTTTGCACTGCTGGTCAGGTTAAAAGACAGAACATGCCAATTTAAATTCAAATGGACCACTGCAGCTCCACATTACATTAAGGGGAAAAATAACCTAAGTCATCTTGCTATTATAGTTGCAGAAAATTTTATACATAAGTAAATGTTTCTTTAAGTTTACATGAAGACTATTGTTTTAACAAAAGCTTGATACAGCAAGAAAAGAGACTATGGCTTTGCTGAGAATCTGGGTCACAAAACATAAAACTCAGCCTGATTCTAAAGTAAAGGAAAAGAGCAAATGTGCAATAATGGAGAACATGGATAGAATCCTGTAGCTACCATGTACTAGTGGTATTAAGCTAGTCATTAAGTCTTCCTGATATTCCACTTATTTTCCTCTACAAAGGATTATAATATCTACCTAGAAGACTATTGTGAGCATTAAGTAAGGTGGTAACTCCAAAGAGCCATTAGACTACCTGGTAGATTTCAGTGGGCTTCAATTACACATCAGTCACCTGGAAAGCTTTTAAAAATCCCAATGCCCAGGCCACATCTCCGACCAATTAAATCAGAATCTCTGTGGGTAGGACCCCAGGCACCAGTATTTCTTAAAGCTCCCAGGTAATTCTGAATTTGTAGTCAAATTGTGTATACTTAGAAGAGATCCACATACTAAAGGTATAAATAGAGAAGATAGGGCAGATACCATTTAGTGGGGTGCGGTAGTGGAGAAAGAAATGCAAAACCGGCCAGGTGTGGTGGCTCACACCTGTAATCCCAGCAGTTTAAGAGGCCAAGATGGGCAGATCACCTGAAGTCAGGAGTTTCAGACCAGCCTGGACAACGTGGCAAAACTCCGTCTCTACTAAAAATATAAAAATTAGCCAGGTGGGGTGGCACCTGCCTGTAATCCCAGCTACATGGGAGGTTGAGGCAGGAGAATTGCTTGAACCAGGGAGGCGGAGGTTGCAGTGAGCCAAGGTTGTGCCATTGAAATCCAGCCTGGGTGACAACAGTGAGACTCCATCTCAAAAAAAGAAAAAAAGAAAAAGAAACACAAAACCACAGTGGGAATCAGGAGGCAGTCCGTACTAGGACTTGGCTCAGATCATGGAGAAGGGGGTAGGAACAGCATGCAGTAACTCCAATGACAAATCTCTCCCATCATGACTTTGAATCACTCTGCTAGGTCTTTACAGTGTCAGAAACATCTGCTTTATCTTCATGCCCAATTTGCTTTATTCCTTTTCCTTTCTAATTTAGCATTTGACTTTCATAAAATGAATGCATGCAAAAGAAAGTCTATTTTAGGCTATGGAGAATCTTTTATTAATATAGATGTACAGAAATGTAAGTTAAAAGGTTCCCTAGATTTCATAAATTTCACCATGCTAAAATTATTACGCCAATTTACCTTTGCGGGAAAGAACATCAATCTTCCTTCCAAAACACTTTGAAGATAAATTGTCATAATTTAATCCTTTCCATTATAGCTCCCCTGTTCCATTATGTGAAATATTTAAAATATAATTTTTCTAAACTGTCCCAAATAGAATTATAGCCTATAAATTCTTACAAAGTCTTCAAGACAACAAACGTTAAATTCCATGCCTAAGTTAATAAATACGTATGCTTATTCAATTTTTTAATGAATAAATCCCAGGAATCAAAGAAATCTTGAGAAAATTATTATGCTAACCCTATTAAGTAGCCCAGAAACTATTTAAAATATAAATATTTTTTGAATTTTATTATTTTTATGGTAGTTGTAGGAATAGGGTAATAGGAAGCATAATGTGTACTACTAAGTGTTCACAATACATGAATGCTTTTCTTTTGCAACTTTTTATTTTATTATCCTTCTACTTTAACAGAAGTTACAGTGATGACTACAAAAATAAAAGACAAACTGATCTATTTCCAGTGAATTTTATGAACTAAGGCATGTAATACACATGATCCAATTGAAAATACTCATTATGTTTCTCAATGATTGAGATAATTGCCTGGACTCAACTCTGCACTTCGCTGCTTAGCTTATGTATAAATGTTTTGAAATGTCATCTATACGCTACCTCAAAGCTCCTATAATTATGAAAGTTTTATAATCATATCAGTTTAGAGCTAGAGCAATCCAGAGAAATCATGTAGCTCATTCAACTCTTAATTCCTCAAATGAAAAAACAGATTTAGATAACCTAAATTTTCAATCATAACCAATTAGAGGTAGAGGAGATTAACACCCAGGTCTCAGGCTTACAAATCCAGTGGTTGTTTCTTATATTATAGCATGATACCTTCAGTCATGCTAAAAATTTTTAAAAAAAGATTTAACACCTCATTGATTTTAGCGTATCAGTGAAACTGAACAGATACATTGCTAATTAAAGGAATTTAATGTACTTAATATTTTTTCAAAAGTTGCCTGCAAGACTATACTTTCAGGGATCATTTCTATGGTTCATTACTAGGTAAGTTTCCCTGAATGTGTGGAGCCCCGAAAACACTCTTCAGGATACTATCCAGAAGAATTTCCCCAACCTAGCAAGGCAGGCCAATATTCAAATTCAGGAAATACAGAGAACACCACAAAGACATTCCTCGAGAAGAGCAATCCCAACACACATAATCGTCAGATTCACCAAGGTTGAAATGAAGGAAAAAGTGTTAAGGGCAGCCAGAGAGAAAGGTCAAGTTACCCACAAAGGGAAGCCCATCAGACTAACAGCAGATCTCTCAACAGAAACTCTACATGCCAGAAGAGAGTGGGGGCCAATATTCAACATTCTTAAAGAAAAGAATTTTCAACCCAGAATTTCATATCCAGCCAAACTAAGCTTCATAAGTGAAGGAGAAATAAAAGGCTTTACAGACAAGGAAATGCTGAGAGATTTTGTCACCACCAGGCCTGCCCTACAAGAGCTCCTGAAGGAAGCACTAAACATGAAAAGATACAACCAGTACCATCCACGACAAAAACATGCCAAATTGTAATAACCATCGACACTATGAAGAAACTGCATCAACTAATGGGCAAAATAGCCAGCTAGCATCATAAAGACAGGATCAAATTCACACATAACAATATTAACTTTAAATGTAACTGGGCTAAATGCCCCAGTTAAAAGATACAGACAGGCAAACTGGATAAAGAGTCAAGACCCATCAGTGTGCTGTATTGAGCAGACCCATCTCACATGCAAAGACACATATAGGCTCAAACTTAAGGGATGGAGGAAGATCTACAAAGCAAATGAAAAGCAAAAAAAGCAGGGGTTGCAATCCTAGTCTCTGATAGACTTTAAACCAACAAAGATCAAAAGAGACAAAGAAGGGCATTACATAATGGTAAAGGGATCAATGCAACAAGAAGAGCTAACTATCCTAAATATATATGCACCCCATACAGGAGCACCTAGATTCATAAAGCAAGTTCTTAGAGACCTACAAAGAGACTTAGACTCCCACACAATAATAGTGGGAGACTTTAAGACCCCACTGTCAATATTAGACAGATCAATGAGACAGAAAATTAACAAGGATATCCAGGGCTTGAACTCAGCTCTGGACCAAGTGGACTTACTAGACATCTACAGAACTCTCCACCCTAAATCAACAGAATATACATTCTTCTCAGCACCACATCACACTTATTCTAAAACTGACCACATAATTGGAAGCAAAACACTCCTCACCAAATGTAAAAGGGCAGAAATCACAACAAACTGTCTCTCAGACCACAGTACAATCAAACTAGAACTCAGGATTAAGAAACTCACTCAAAACCGCACAACTACGTGGAAACTGAACAACCTGCTCCTGAATGACTATTGCGTAAATAATGAAATGCAAGCAGAAATAAAGATTTTCTTTGAAACCAATGAGAACAAAGACAAAACATACCAGAATCTCTGGGACACCTTTAAAGCAGTGTGTAGAGGGAAATTTATAGCACTAAATGCCCACGAGAGAGCAGGAAAGATCTAAAATCGACACCCTAACATCACAATTAAAAGAACTAGAAAAGCAAGAGCAAACACATTCAAAAGCTAGCAGAAGACAAGAAATAACTAAGATCAGAGCAGAACTGAAGGAGATAGAGACACAAAAAACCCTTCAACAAATAAATGAATCCAGGAGCTGGTTTTTTGAAAAGATCAACAAAATAGATAGACTGCTAGCAAGACTAATAAAGAAGAAAAGAGAGAAGAATCAAATGGATGATATAAAAAATGATAAAGGGGATATTACCACTGATCCCACAGAAAGAATACTATAAACACCTGTAAGCAAATAAACTAGAAAATCTAGAAGAAATGGATAAATTCCTCGACACATACACCCTCCCAAGACTAAACCAGGAAGAAGTCGAATCTCTGAATAGACCAATAACAGGTTCTAAAATTGAGGCAATAATTAATAGCCTACCAACCAAAAAAAGTCCAGGACCAGATACTTTCCATTTTGATAGAAAGTATCTCAAAATAAAAAGAGCTATTTATGACAAACCCAAAGCCAATATCATACTGAATGGGCAAAAACTGGAAGCATTCCCTTTGAAAACTGGCACAAGACAAGGATGCCCTCTCTCACCACTCCTATTCGACATAGTTTTGGAAGTTCTGCTCAGGGTAATCAGGCAAGAGAAAGAAATAAAGAGTATTTGATTAGGAAAAGAATAAGTCAAATTGTCTCTGTTTGCAGATGACATGATTGTATATTTAGAAAACCCCATCGTCTCAGCCCAAAATCTCCTTAAGTTAATAAGCAACCTCAGCAAAGTCTCAGGATAAAAAATCAATGTGCAAAAACCACAAACATTCCTATACAGCAATAACAGACAGAGAGCCAAACCATGAGTAAAGTACCATTCACAATTGCTATTAAGAGAATAAAATACCTAGGAATACAACTTACAAGGTATGTGAAGGACCTCTTCAAGGAGACTAAAATGACTGCTCAAGGAAATAAAAGAAGACACAAACAAATGGAAGAATATTCCATGCTCATGGATAGGAAGAATCAATATCATGAAAATGGCCATACTGCCCAAGTTAATTTATAGTTTCAATGCTATCCCCATCAAGCTACCACAATTTTCCTCACAGAATTGGAGAAAACTACTTTGAATTTCATATGGAACCAAAAAAGAGCCTGCATAGCCAAGACAATCCTAAGCAAAAAGAACAAAGCTGGAGGCATCATGCTACCTGACTTCAATCTATACTACAAGGCTACAGAAACCAAAACAGCAAGGTACTGGTACCAAAACAGATACATAGACCAATGGAACAGAACAGAGGCCTCAGAAAAAACACC
Organism: Gorilla gorilla gorilla; assembly: GCF_029281585.2. NCBI lineage: Eukaryota > Metazoa > Chordata > Mammalia > Primates > Hominidae > Gorilla > Gorilla gorilla. The sequence goes on from NC_073228.2 coordinate 88,399,019, forward strand.
ACACATCTACAACCATCTGATCTTCGACCAACCTGACAAAAACAAGAAATGCAGGAAAGATTCCCTATTTAATAACTGGTGCTGGGAAAACTGGTTAGCCACATGCAGAAAGCTGAAACTGGACCCCTTCCTTACACTGTATACAAAAATTAACTCAAGATGGATTAAAGATTTAAATGTAAGACCTAAAACCATAAAAACCCTAGAAGAAAACCTAGTCAATACCATTCAGGACATAGGCATGGGCAAAGACTTCATGACTAAAACACCAAAAGCAACGCAACAAATGCCAAAATAGACAAATGGGATCTAATTAAACTAAAGAACTTCTGCACAGGAAAAGAAACTATCAGCAGAGCGAACAGACAACCTACAGATTGGGAGAAAATTTTTGTAATCTATCCATCTGACAAAGGCTAATATCCAGAATCTACAAAGAGCTTAAACAAATTTACAAGAAGAAAACAACCCCATCAAAAAATGAGCAAATGATATGAACAGACACTACTCAAAAGAAGACATTTATGCAGCCAACAGACATATGAAAAAATGCCCATCATCACTGGTCATTAGAGAAATGCAAATCAAAACCACAATGAGATACTATCTCACACCAGCTAGAATGGCGATCATTAAAAAGTCAGGAAACAACAGATGCTGGAGAGGATGTGAAGAAATAGGAATGCTTTCACACTGTTGGTGGGAGTGTAAATTAGTTCAACCATTATGGAAGACAGTGTGGCGATTCCTAAAGGATCTAGAACTAGAAATACCATTTGACCCAGCAATCCCATTACTTAGTATATACCCAAGGATTATAAATCATTCTACTATAAAGACACATTGCACACATATGTTTACTGCAGCACTGTTCACAATAGCAAAGTCTTGGAACCAACTCAAATGTCCATCAGTGATAGACTGGATAAAGAAAATGAGGTACATATATGCCACAGAATACTATGCAGCCATAAAAAAGGATGAGTTCATGTCCCTTGCAGGGACATGGATCAAACTGGAAACCATCATTCTCAGCAAAGTAACACAAGAAGAGAAAACCAAACACCACATGTTTTCACTCATAAATGGGAGTTGAATAATGAAAACACATGGACACAGGGAGGTGAACATCACACACCAGGGCCTGTCAGGCGGTGGGTGCCTGGGGGAGGGAAAGCATTAGGAGAAATACCTAATGTAAATGACGAGTTGATGGGTGCAGCAAACCAACGTGGCACATGTATACCTATGTAACAAACCTGCACATTGTGCAAATGTACACCAGAACTTAAAGTATAATAATAAAAAAAGAATACTTCAAACTCCTCCCCCCCAAAAAAAAGTTGCCTGCAAGTCATTTTCTTGTAGGTTGAATCTCTTTTAAGTTCAATAAAGTATACTGATTGAGAGAAGTATTCTAAAGATGCTTTAGAAAAATACGTTGCTATTTACAATGTATTACTTAAATATATTTGATCCAGCAGCATTGGTATCACTAAAAGATTGTTAGAAAAGATGAAAGTCAGGCTGCACCTTAAGTCCAATTAAACTGTATCTACATTTTAATGGCTTCCCAGGAGCCGTGAGAAGCTGTATATTCACTCAAGTTTGAGAAGTATGGCAGCCAGCTCCAGCCCATCCAAGGAAAGGGACATTAAATACAATCTGGTCAGCAGGCCTCATTGATCAAACATGTCAGTTTGAGACCTGCACACTTAATGAAGATCTCATAGCTCATCTGAGGCTAAGTTAGAATTTAGGCATTCCAACTCTATACTATACCATGTTAGAGCATTATGTGATACTTACTGCCTCAGAGCAAATCCGTTCCTCCATACAGATAGTAGAAGAAGGGAAAGCAATCTACACCTCAGACTGCTGCAACTGTTCTGGTTCCAAGCCATCTTATACTAAATATAGGACTAAAACAAACAAACAAAGGGCCTAGCTTTCTTCCATCCAGGGATGCTAAAAGGAAGAAAAGTTAAGGCAGTTTATATATGCAATTGCAACATTTCTTGTGAGTGTAAGGTTTGCTGAAGATTTTGGTAGAGAATCTTTATCAATTTAAGAAAGAATTCCCTTCGATTTTACTTTGTGCTGAGAATTTTGTTTATAAATAATTACTTAATGCTATTAGATGATTTTCTGCAACTATTTTAGATATGTTTTTTCTTTTTAACATGTTAATATTGTGATCTGATTTTCAAAGTTTTAGCTACATTGTATTCATAAAATGAAATCATAGTGATATTTTCCTACATGTTTACCTTTTTATTTGTTCACTATTCCTTTGTGCAGAATTTCCTAACATTGTTTTTTTTTCTTCTGGAAATAAATAATTTAGGAGTTCCCCTGGTGTATATCTGTTGGTGTTGAATTATCTCAGCTTCTGTTATTTTGAAAATATCTTTCATTTGCCTTTATTTGTGAGGGGCAATTTTCCTGGATATAATTCCAGGATATAAGTACTCTAAGCTGTTGTAAAACACAAGTTAGTGTCTTCCATCTTCAGTTGTTGCCATTAAAACGTTAGATGTAGAGCAGCATTCTGGGGAGACAGTGGAGTAGGAAGCATGAAGAAACTGTCTCTGTACTTAAACAACAAATGCACTCTCAGAATGTTTGATGGAACTATTTTGGAACTATTGAGTCTATGAAAGGCTTGCAAATTCTGGTAACGCATCGATGGTAAATTTCAGCTCTTAGCACAATAGCAGCTCCTCATTCTCAACCCTCATCCTTCTGACGGAAAACTGTGCAAGGATTAGAAGAGCAGCTTGCACACAGCTTGTGGAAAGCAGGGTACCCTCAAAGCACCCTGTCCTCCAAATATTAAGAATCTGTGCTCCTGTCAGTGATTGCTGCTTCTGATCACAGAGGTGCAGAAAAATGATGGGCAGCCATTTTGTTGCACTTTCCCCATTGTTGCCAATAAATTCCCCTTGAGACGAAGTGACTTTCAGAATATTTAAAGGACCACAACATCATCCATCCATTTCTCATTTCTCATTTTTCTATTTTTCCCATTTTAGCAGCAAGACATAGAAGGACAGGACATTGAAAAGCAATTTCATAGATGAAGAAAATTAGAAAGTGACCATGTATGCTGAGGAAAAGGCACAGATTCAGAAAAGACCTGAGAAGACCTTAAGTTTACACTTTGAAGTAATTCTCATTATAAAGACAGCATGAAAATTAAACAATAATAATGATATAATAATGATATAATAATAATAATAAGCAAAACACCCTGAAAAGGGGGGAAATGTGATTTCCAAATTTACTACATAATTAGATTCAAATGTCCAGTTTCAACAAACTTCACGAGATATTCAAAGAAGCAGAAAAGTATGACCCACTCAAAAAAAAAAGAAAAAAGCAACAGTAATTGACCCTGAAAAAGATCTAATGGCAGATATACTAGACAAAGACTAAGACAACTGCCTCAAAGATCCTAAATGGCATCTTTAAGATATGGAGTCAAGAAAATAATTTATTTAAAAAATGGAAATATCAACAAGGAGATGGGAAATCTAAAAAGAACCAAAAATACATTCTAGAAATGAAAAGTACAATAACAGAAATGAAAAATTCATTAGAAGTATCCAATGGCAGAGTTAAGTAGGCAGATAAAAGAATCAGCAAAGTCGAGGAAAAGACAATGTAAATAAGTGAGTCTGAATAAAATTTTTTAAAAATTGAAGAAAGGTGAACAGAACCTATGAAACAGAGTCAAGCATATTAACTTACACATTGTGGAAATCTTGGAAGTAAAAGAGACCTAGATGAAGGCAGAAATAACATTTCAAGAAATAATGGCTGAATATTCCCCAAATTTGATAACAGACATGAATGTAAACATCCAAAAGGTCGATGAACTTCAATTACAATGAATTCAAAGAGAACAATTTCAAAACACATTATAATAAAACTTTGAAAGGAAAAATGCAAATAGAAAATTTTTAAGGCAGCAAAAAGCATTTCATCACGTACAAGGGATTCTCAATAAGATTGTCAGCAGATTTCTCATCAGAAACTATACAGACCAGAAGGCAGTGGGTGATATATTGAAAATGCTACAAGAAAAAAAAATGTCAATCAAGAATCCTGTATCCTGCAACACTGTCTTCAAACCTAAAAGAAAAATTGACACATATCCAGATCAACAAAACCTGAGGGACCTCATCGGGACTAGACCTATAAAATCTATTATTTTAGCAATGGTTTGTAACTTTAATATTTGTTTCCACATAATTTAAGATATTAATACACTTTTTAAAATTATTAATGTAAAAGCTAGTATTATTGTAACTTTGGTTTGTAACTCAGCAGTTTGTTTTATACAGAATTTAATAGAGTAATGCATTTAAAGAATTATCAGTGTATGTTTTGGGGCACACAATATATTAAGATGTAATTTTGTGACATAAACAACTAAAGTGGTGATGACTACACTGTAAATAGGCAGCTTTTGTTGATCAAAGTTAAGCTAGTATAACAAATTAGAGTACTGTAGTTTAGGACATTAAAATGCTGCCCCCATAGTAACCAAAGAGAGTAGCTGTAGAATATACACATAAAGAAATGAGAAAGGAATTAAATGTTTCAATATAAAAAATCAATTATACAAAGAAGAAAATATTAATGCAGGAAATATGGGACAAAAGGTATAAGGTATAAAGGAAACAAACAGAAAAATTACAGAAATACATCCCTCTTTATCAGTAACCACTTTAAATGCAAATGGATTAAATCCTCTACTCAAAAAGCAGGGATTTGAAGAATGGGTTTTAACAAAATGTTCCAACTAAATGAGATCTTAGAAGATACTCACTTTAGTCCAAAGACTCAAATAGATTGTAAGAAAAAGCATGAAATAAGATAGTCCATGCACATTGTAACCAAAAGAGAGCAGAGGTGGATACACAAATATCAGATAAAATATACTTTAACTAAAAAAGGGCATAAGAGCCAAAAGTACATTAGATATCAATAAGTTTTCATAGAGGAAAAAAGTATAATAATTATAAACATTTGCAAACCAAATAACAGACCATCAAAATATATAAAGCAAAAAATGACAGATTTGAAGGGAAAAATAGACAGTTCTACAATAATAAAGACTTAAATACCCCATGCTGAATAATAGATAGCACAACTAGACAGAATATTAGTAAAAAATCAGAAGACTTAATCAACAGAATACACCAAAAAGATCTAACAGACATATACAGAACATTCTACCCAACAGCAACAGCATGTACATTCTCCTCACATCCACATGGGACATTTTCAGGACAGACCATAAGCTAAGACAAAAATCAAGTCTCAATAGATTAACAAAGACAGAGATAATACAACCTGTCTTCTCCAGCCACAATGGAATGAAGTTAAAAATAAATAACAAGAAGGAAAACTGACATTCTCAAAAAAGTTGTAAAAATTAAACAACATACTTTTAAACAACCAATGGATAAAATAAGCAAACACAATGGAAATTTAAAAATACTTAGATATGAATAAAAATGAAATCACACATCAAAATTTGGGGAACACAGTAAGTATAGTGCTAAAGAGTAAATATATACTTTCAAATGCTTATATTAGAAGTAAGAAGATCTCCAATCAGCAACCTGATTTTACAACTTAAGGAACAAGAAAATGAAGATCAAACTAAACCCAAAGCTAGAAGAAAGCAGGAAACAGTAAAGGTTATAGCAGAAATAAGCAAAATAGAGAATAGAAAAACACTACAGAAAACTAATAAAAAGTTGATTCCATGAAAAAAATCAAGAAGTTTAATGAATTTTTAACTAGACAAACTAAGAAAAAAAAGAAAAATCAAATTATTAAAATCAGAAATCAGAGTGGTGACATTACTACAAATTCTACAGAAATAATAAAGCTTATGAGACTATAGTTAAGAATTCCACATCAACAAATTACATATCTTAGATAAAATGGATGAATTTTTGAAACAAAAGCACTGTCATCACTAAATGACAGAGAATTAAGAAATCTGAATAGATCTATAATTAGTAAGAAGATTTAATCAGGAGTCAAAATTCTCCTGATTAAAAAAAAATCCCTGGTGTCTTCACTGGTGACTTCCACCAAATGTTTAATGACAAACGAATACAAATATTTTTCATTATTTTCCAAAAAGTCGAAGAGGAAGGAGCAACTCTTAGTAGAAAAGCTTCACAACATTGGATTTGGCAGTGATTTCTTGGACATGACATGAAAGGCACAGACATCAAAAGAAAAAACAGACAAAATGAACTACATGATTTTTTTTTAATTGTACATCAAAAGATTCTATCAGCAGAGAATTTTATCCACAGAATTGGAGTCTATAATTATAAATCATATATCTAAAAGGAATTAACATCCAGAATGTATAGTGAATTCTTAAATCTCAATAACAACAGCAGCAAAAATCTAATAATCTGATTTTGAAAATAAGCAAATGATCTGGGTAGACATTTCTTCAAAGAAGATATACAAATGTCCAACAAACACATGAAACAATGCTCAACAATGCTACTCTATGGGAAAATGTGAATAAAAACTTCAATGAGATATCACCTCACAACCATTAGGATGATTATAATAAAAAAACAGAAAATAAAATATATGTTGGTGAGGATGTGGAGTAACTGCAACCCTTGTGTACTGTTGGTGGGAATATAACATAGTATTGCCACTGTGGAAAATCGTATTGTGGCTCCTCAAAAAATTTAGAGTAGATTTATCATATGATCTGTTAATTCCACTTTTGAGAATGTACCCAAAATATTGAAGGCAGTGTCTCAAAGACATATGTGTACATTCATGTTCATAGCAGCATTATTCACAATGGCTAAAACTAGGAAGCATCACAACAGTCCCTTACTGGATGAATGAGTATCAAAATGTGGTGTATAAATACAATGGAATATTATTCAGCCTTAAAAAGGAAGAAAATTCTAATGTATGCTAAAATGTGGATAAACTTTGAGAACATCTTGCTAAGTGAAATAAGCTAGTCATAAAAAATAGGTTACTGTATGATTCCACTTAGATGATGCTATGGTTTGAATGTGTCCCACAAATTTCATGTGAGATATTCATTGTATTAACCTCCAATGCAGCAGTTTTCAGAAGTGGGACCTTTAAGTGGCTGATTAGGTTACCAGGTCACCAGGGCTCTGCCTGCATGAAATTCTTAATGTCATTATCATGCAATTGAGTTAGTTATTGTAGGCGTAAGCTTGTTATAAAACCCAGTTTGGCCCTCTCTTGACCTCTCTTCCTCTTCCACCTTCCACCATGGGATGATCCATCAAGAGGGTCCTCACAAGATGAAGTCCTCTCAACCTTGGGCTTCCTAGCTTCCAAAACTGTAAGAAATACATTTTTTCCTTTATAAACTACCTACACTGTGGTATTCTGCTATAGCAATATAAAATGGTCTAAGACATGAGGTACTTAAGAGTAGTCAAAAATGATAGAGACAGAAAGTAGAATTATAATTACAAGGAGCTGACGGGGGAAGGGAAAATTATTGTTTAATAAAGATACAGTTCCCATCATACAAGAAGAAAATAATTCTATAGATGGATTGTGGTCATGGTTGTACAAACAGTATGAAATTATTTAATACCACCGAGCCCTACACTTAAAAATGGTTAGGATGGTCATTTTTATGGTATGTATATTTTACCACAATAAAAAGTTTTGAAAAGAAAAGTTGGATGTAAATCTCATCTTTATTCCATTGTTGATCATCTGTATTTTCTCTCTGGCTGTCTGTGAGATCTCTTTGTCTCTAGCATTCTGTATTTTCACTGTGCTATATCCAAATGTGATTCTTGTTTTTCTTGCTTTTGTTTCCAATGTATCTCAAATCTTTCATCATTTCTATACACTATTTCAGCTACTTTTATCTTTAATATTGTTTTTTTTTCTTACCACCTTCTACATTCTCTCTTTGAGAAAATACAATTAGATATATGTTGAATTGTATTTATCTTTCATTGTTTTTAACCTTTTAAAAATGTTTTCATCTCATTTTCTCTCTGTGCTACAATCTAATTTTTAGATGTACCCTCCTCTACTGCAAAAGTCTTTTTCCCTAGCTCTTTGAGAAATAATTAACAAACAAAAATGTTAAATATTTAAGGTGTGCATTGTGATGCTTTCATATATGTATACATTGTGAAATGATTACTACAATCAAGCTAATTAACATATCCATCATCTCATATAGTTACCATTATTTTGTAGTGAGAATTCATAAGATCTACCCTGCTAGCAAATTTCTAGTATATAATACATCATTATTAATTGTAGCCAAAATGATGTATAATAGAGCCCATGCTTTATTCATCCTTACTAACCAAAACTTTGTAACTATTGACTCAAATCTCACCATGCCTTTTTAATTGTTCCTACTGTTCATTTTTTCAGCTTAATGAAACCATTCTTTAAAAAAAAAAATTGATTGGTATGATTTTCCTTGCCAGAAATTCAATTTTCTTCTCTTTCAAATATAAATGGCCAATTTTTACAGTCATTTATGCCTCTTTCACGCTTTTGACTCCATCTTTTTTGGTTTGTTCAAAGAGATTAATGTAATTATTTTATAATCTGTATATAGTGATTTTACTATGTAGTCTTCACAAATTTAATCTGCATTTTAAACCTTTTTATAATGTCTTATTTCTACACATGTAGTATTAATTTGTTTGTTAAAATTAATGTTCTTTGGAGTTTGTTTTTTCTGTGAGAACAATTAAAGTTGTGTATTTTATTTTTTTCCCCACAGAGAAGTTTGGTATTTACATCAGTTACACACTTAGGACACCAACTTCCCAAGACCACTTTTCATTAAAGTTTACGTTTGGAGCCATACAAGTTAGTGTGAATGAGCGCCCCAATGCCATAGGGAAGATGACTCATGGTTAGGAAATCCCAGGGAGATACTTTCTTTTTATTAATTTACCTCTTGCTATTGACTGGTGAGACTAAGAAAGCCACATTTCTTCCTCCTTCGCCCCTTGAGAGAATAGTCCTAATTCATCTCAGTTTTATATGGGGACAGGCCATGGAAGTCTTACCAGCATACAGAAGGTAGTCTGTATCATTTTGTTAAGTGAATAAATAAGTGCTTCTCAAAGAGAAGTTATTTCCAATATTAAATTGACCACTTCAGCAGCGCTTATTAATAGTCTTTAGAAGTTACATTTTCTTTTGCTTCATTAGAGTAAGAAAGGAGCCAATGAGATTTTTAGAAAAAGTTGGATAACATAAACATTTTCTGAAACATAAATAAACATGTCATATGCAGTTAAATATGTGAGCCTTTGTCCACAATCCTATTCTATATAACTAGATGTTCTATATGTGGAAACTGTTTCTTAAAGTTGTGCCTTAAGATGGAATCAATCTATGTGCATCACATTTTGGGAACACTTAGGCCATGAAGATGTTGGTTATACCCAAAACGCTTCCCCCCGTCACTACCACCTGCCTTCCTTGAATCTCTGTGTTGCAACTTTCTCTAGAAAGATGTTAACTCTTACCATGAGAGAATGAGCAATCTGAATAAACCTTTGCATGTCCACACTCAGTGATATAATTCATCTAACAATAATGCTTTAGGTTACTTTTGATTGCTAAAACTTGAATCAAGTATTTCTGAAATGGATAGAAGGGTCCTATGCCTAGGGTGTCCTTATATATATTATTATAAATGGCTCTACAGAAACACAAAGTTCACTCTGCTATCTCTTTACCATGCCTCTGCTTCAATGCAAAAAATGGCAAATTTCTTCAGTTCAAAGAACACCAGAATTTAGCTTAAGTAAAATGCCTAGGGTCATTCCATCAGTAAAAGAAGTGCAGTTCCCTAACTGAGGTAAAATTTAAGTAACTGTCAGCGGTTCATATTATCTCTCACTGCATCTGTAAGATTATTTCAATTGGGAAAAGAAGTAGCAGAAGATACTTGTAAAGCTTCTTACAAACGCTTGCAATTTTTCTCTGGGAACTTTCTACTCTTCTGTCTGTTTGACCCTTCAGAGAAAGTTCATCTTCTAAAAGAACCACAGTATTTTGCCACAGAACCATCAGTCTTACCAAGGCTAAAAAGCAGCCCTGAATCTCTCCCACCACTTAAACTTCATTATCTGCATATTAAATGATTTTATGCAAAGTATCCCCATTTTATAAATTTATTTCTTATAATAAATGCAAAAGTGTGTATCTGCTTTGAGAACAAAAAATTGTTATTTTTTTGTTTTTCCTCATTTTGAGGGAGAAAAGCATGAAAAAGAAAATGACTACTATTTTTCATCTTCTATTGCAATTGCATGGTTTGAAAACCTTAATGCCAAATCTAATAGCTGAATGTTATTAATATCCCATACCACAAGGAAGACTGGAAAACAGGAAAAGTAAAGTAAAAGTTTGACAGTTTCCATTAAATGTGTGCTGATATTTTTCTGAAATACTGAGATTTTTTTCAAGATAAACAATTTAACTGTATTTCCTAATTTTACACATGTAAGATATATGCTCCTTAGATGCCTTGCTATGAAGAATAAATGTGTTCCTGTTACACAGTGTTTGTTATGAAAGATTCTCACAGTTGTATAGCTCATTTGACTACATCATATGACACTGTGCCACATCATTAATTTATGCAATTTTGTTGGACGTTAGTCTGTTGAATATACCACCTGTTGTGTATACTTTTTATCTCTGTTACTGTGTTTGATATTTCGTTGCTATGTCAAAATTAATAAGTTACTATTGGTATTTTGCTTCTTCGTTCTACTATATAAATTATTTAGCAATTTCTTTAAGTAAATGCCACTTACCACTTTTATTACAATAATGATAAAGATAATTCTTAAAATAATAATGAACAAGATGATAAACATAATAATTAACATTTTCCAAAGCATTTTCACATATTGTATTCACAACAATACTGTCAAATAAGAAGAAAGGTCTATTATCTTCCTTGCACAAAAGAAAAAATAGATTAAGAATTATCAGGCAACCTGTCCAATATTATATAATTTGTAATTTTTATACAGGATACTCAGATTTGCAGGAGAAATTCCACTTCAGAAAGCACCAAATTACCATCACATTGATTTCCAAACGTCTAATTTAAATATCTAGATATCTAAATATCTGAAGTCATTTTTCAGAAAATGTGCATGTAATTTTCCAGAGACATATATTATAGATAGTTATTAAGTCCGAATGTAACCCTCAAATAACCAATTCATCTCAAATAAATGTGAAAAATAAGTAAGACAGAGACTAACATTGCTTTTTAGAAAAACTACCAGTTTCTCCTGAGGTAAGTGGTTGCTTTCTCCTTTCAATGTAAAGAGAAAAGGTTTAGCTGTGAAACTGTTCTGTAATGCTTGGGATTCAGAAATGTGCAAGAGTACATCCTGCTTTCATTTAGGTGACAATAAAAACAGAAATGAAGTTAAGTTAGTCCATGCAATTATTATGGAAGAATTAGTATAATTACAGATCTCAAAGGTATACTCAACATCTTTTTAAAAAATAAATTCAGAATATGCATATAGTTGGTAATGTCCGTTCCCAGCAGGAATAACTGAAAAGGACAAATATTTGAAATGTCATCCTTATTAATTGATGGTTTCTCATACTCAGCTTGAGCAGAGTCAATAAAAACATTACCTTGATGAAGGTACAAACTTATAAGAAAATATAGTCAATATTTACAGTAGGGAGATAAATGATCAATAAAATCCCTATTTGTTTTTGTTTTATTTATAATCCAGCCTGCAGTTCGGCTTATCTTTTAAGTAGATAGGGTCACTAAGGAGGCTCCTGCAGGGTGCAAGGATGCAGTGCTGCCTTCAGCTAAATACAATAGAGAACACTGTCAGTTCTATGCTCCTAGAATATTGTGAGGCACAGAAAAACAAATTAGGAAGGGGTTGGCACTCCAGCCCTTACAGCAACTTCTCTGTTGTTTATTCCCTTTTATTTCTGCACTGAGTGCCCAAGGCCATGAGACCTTACCTCTTGCATCAATGTGACCTGGATGTGAGACATGGAGTCAAAGAAGATCATTTTGGAACTTTAAGGTTTAATGACTGTCCTATTGGATATTGGACTTGCATGGGGCCCTAGCCCCTATGTTTTGGCCAATTTCTCCTATTTGAAATGGGCGTATTTACCAAATGCCTGTGCCCCCATTGTATATAGGAAATAATTAACTTGCTTTTGATTTTACAGGCTCATACGTGGAAGGGACTTGCCTTATCTCAGCTGAGACTTCGGACATGGACTTTTGAGTTAATGATGGAATAAGTTAAGACTTTGGGAGACTGTTGGGAAGGCATGATTGTGTTTTGAAATGTGAAGACATGAGATTTGGGAGGGGCCCAGGGATGCACTGATATGGTTTGGCTGTGTTCCACCCAAATTTCATCTTGAACTGTAGTTCCCATAATCCCCATATGTTGTGGGAGGGACCTGGTGGGAGGTAATTGAATCATGGGGAACATTACCCTCATGCTTTTCTCATGATAGTGAGTTCTCACAAGATCTGATGGTTTTATAAGGGGCTTTGCCCTGCCTTTGCTCTGCACTTCTCAATCCTGCTGCAATGTGTAAAAGGACATGTTTGCTTTCCCTTCCATCATGATTGTAATTTTCCTGAGGCCTCCCCAGCCCTGTGGAACTGCGAGTCACTTAAACCTCTTTCCTTTATAAATTACCCAGTCTCGGGTATTTCTTCACAGCAGCGTGAGAATGAACTAATACACTGAGATTTACCTTCAAAATATATTTTATATGAATATTTAAATGTTTCTCTGTATACTATTTTTAAATTTAATACTGGGATCAACTTTAGTACGGAGCCTATTCATTTATGTTCTTTTTAACACTTCATGTACATATTCAGAACAAAACCAACATAATCTCAATCAATGCTTCATGAAAAAAGAAGTAAATGCATTATATGGTCCCAAGGAACTACTGAATTATTCGTGCCTAGAGTTAGGGGCAAATTGGCAATTATGTTGTGAGGCAGGATACATTCATCCCGTTAGAAAACACACTGTAAGCTTCTCCAGCCAATCTATGAAAGGATTATTTTCTGACTGATGGAAGATCAGTCTGAAATCTAACATCAGACTCATTCTAGGAAAATAAAGTGGGTCAGGCATGGTGGCTCATGCCTATAATCCCAACCCTTTGAGAGTCCAAGGTGGGAGGATCACTTGAGGCTAGAAGTTTGAGACCAGCCTGGGCAATATAATTAGACCCCTCTTTACAAAAAATAAAACAAAAAATTAGCCAGGCATGGTGGCACATGCTTGTAGTCACATCTATTCAGCAGGCTGAGGCAGAAGGATCACTTGAGCGTGGGGTTTGGAAATCATAGTGAGCTATGATAGTGCCACTGCACTCCAGCCTGGGCAACAGAGTGAAAATCTGTCTCCAAAAAAAGTTGAGGAGGTGGATAATTGGAACTGAATACTGCGATGGCTGATTTTCCTAACTCAGTTGAAAACAATTTCAGAGGCTTCAAGATAAAGTTCTAATTATAGGATTGTTTTCAGTGCAAGATTTCATGAACTCAAGTAACTGTTTTCTTTAAGGAACTTAAAAGAATCCCCCTTCTTTTCAGGTATGCAGAAGACATGTCAGGATCTTAACTAGTAGAGACATAGGGTCCTGCAAAAGGAGGGCCCAGGGCAAGTCTGGTTGTATTAGCATTACTAGTATTTGTCATTATGCTGGCAGCCAAACTCCTGCTGACATTATGGTTGTGTGGTTTGGTACTTCTTCTTACTTCTGGCTGTGAATTAGCAAATCAGTGTCTTATATTTAAAGTGCAAACAATATGGCTGATCACAAAGAGCTGGAACTATAATTAAAGAAAAAAAGCAATGAATGTATTTCATTTGTTTAATATCATAATAGGTCCCCACTTGAAAATCAAATAATCCACCTTTTGAAATTGAGATTGAGAGACATTAGTAGTTTTTGACAGGGGAAAAATTTCAGAATAAAAACTGATTTAAATGAAAAACTAATCATGATCTCAAATAACAAAAATGTGCACTAACACATTCTATTTGTTTAATTTCAAATGGATAAGCTAATAACACAGCTAGATAGATAAAATAAGAGAAAACTTGTGCAAAACTCTTAAATGCCCACCCTTTCATAAAGAACTAAAAGACAAATATAATTTTTAGTGTCAGACTACTAAATACTGTTTCTATAGAGACATTTGAAGATTAATAATTACATACATTTATAAACCACAAAAATTGAATAGTGAAATAATTATGAACATATGAATTTCACTAAGTAAAACAGTATTTGCATAAGAACATTGAACTTTGTATATAACAAATGAGATAATAATAAATTAAATAATACAAATAAGAAGCAGAGCTTCCTAGGGAGTAATAAAAGAAAGGTTCTTAACATTTCACTGAAAAATATTCTTAAAAAATAGTTCTGAGAAACTGAAGTATTCAAAATGATAGTCATTAGTCCTGGTTTTCTGAACAAACAACAAATTAACAAGATCAAAAGCACAAACATAATGGAAGAGTTACTTGGAAGTGAAAGATAAATTTCTATGTCAAAAGTAATAAATAACAGGAGACGAGGTGTATTTTTTAGAGCATAAAATTATCTCATGCTAAAGTTTGTTTTTCATTTTTTAAATTTTGGAAGCATACACTTTTCATTAATTAGACTAAAAGGCCTTAAAGTAAATTAATAATCAAGTAGAATAATAATATCCATAAATATTATATGAGTACGTTCTATTTCCTACTACAGCATACTTAATAGGTGAAATAATTGAGTCAAACTTTCTCCTAAAGCATATAATCAATAAAAATAAGTAATTTATTATATTCAAAGTTCACATTTGGAAGAATTTTAGTGCTGCCTGATAGAATAGAGAAAAATCAAAGATATCAAGGCTGTAACATTTTAGGTGATTAGGGAAGTAGAGCAAGGGCCATGATTTAAAAAGTGCAATAATTGTACAAAATATGTCTTCCTGTCCAGAAGGTCAAAAGTAGGTACCAGTAGCCAATGAATTTCATTGATCTAGAATCTTTGTATGTAAGAACGATGCCCTTACACAGGGGCCATGTGGAAGAGATGATTTTTTTTTTTTTTTTGAGATGGAATTTTGCTCTTGTCACTCAGGTGGGAGTGCAGTGGTGCTATCTCGGCTCACTGCAACCTCTGCCTCCCGGGTTCAAGCGATTCTACTGCCTTAGCCTCCTGCGTAGCTGAGATTACAGGCACCCACCACCACACACGCCTAATTTTTTTGTATTTTTAGTAGAGACGGGGTTTCACCATGTTGGACAGGCTGGTCTCAGACTCCTGACCTCAGGTGATCCACCCACCTCAGCCCCCCAAAGTGGTGGGATTACAGGCATGAGCCACCGCGCCCGGCCAGAAGAGATGAAATATTTTATTCTTCAAATGCTGCAACTGAAAAAATGAAAAGTTTGTCTTAAAATTCAAGAAATCAAATGATTCTTCATTTTAAACTCAATCAAATCATCCCCATATAGAATTTTTTGTCAATTTGCCTTGATTCATTGTGACTTTTCAGTGTTTGGCTTTCCATTTCTTATTCTCCCTTTCAGAGATACACACCTATTGATGAATTTGTTAGATATTTATTGAAAGTATTTTATGTGCTAGGCAAAAACAATAAAAACAAACCTGGTTTCTGCATTCATTTGAGCTTAAAGTATCATCATCAAAAGATACCATTAACTTTTAATGATGCCCTCAAAGTCACATTTTTTTCTTCATCTTTTGCCTCAAATATTATTTTCTTCTATCTTCCTAAAGTCATGTCTTCTTTTAAATTATCTTTCAATAAATACTATTTTTAAAAAAACTTTCTATATAAACACTGATGAGCATTTAGTTCATGTGCTGTTTTGTGCTATAAAATTTTAAACTAAATTTGGGTCAGAGGTCTCTTAAATCCTTTACTATTTTCTTATTCCATTTTGTTAGTAATTATGCAGTTGTAATTAGAAGACAGATATTATTTTTTTAAAAAGAATCCCATTTTCCTTATAATTCCAAATTGCCTGTAGTGCTAACATATTTCACTAAACGCTTTACATATGTTTTCATTACTGGTCTTAATTTACACAGTGATGACTTCCCATTACTTATTCCTGAAGTCACTTTTAATCTTATGTCTTTGGTTTGTGATTTTGTTTATACCTTCCCCCGGCTGAACCACCATATGTTCAAGAGGTTTAGTCTGAAATTTCTTGTCTATTCAATATTTCTTTGACTGCCTTAACAATTTTTCAAACTGTTACAAGTTTTCCCCTTCATCTTCTGACGCAAGGGCTTTATAGCCATGCTGTCCCTTTAATTTGTCCCTGCTTTCCAGACATATTCCTCTTCCTGCTCTCTTATCACTAGAATCTCCTTTCTTCTGTTCATTCTCCTTTTACCAGCATTACCATATCCTCCATTTTTATCCCCAGGGTTATTGCTCCTTTTATTTTGTTATATATTTGTACCGGAAGGCAAGCCCTAACCTAGGCACTGAATGTGTTGAGTAGCACTATTCATTCAAAAACATTTGTGAAGCAACTACTTTAAGTCATGCCTTAAATAAGAATCGGAGGATATAAAGAAAACTACGTTCCAATTCTCTAACTCAAAGTATGAATAAGCAAATGGAGAACCCAGCTTGTGAAATAAATAATTAAAATACAAGTGGCATTAATTTTTATAAACAATACAAGTATATTCCTTGGGAAGGAAGTGAAGAAAAGGTAGAGGGGTTATGGAAGATATCTTAGAGGAGGATGTCTCAGTCTGTTTATGCTGCTATAATTAACGTCTAAGACTGGGTAGTTTATAAAGAACAGAAATTTTTTTGTCACAGTTCTGGGGACTGGGAAGTCCAAGATCAAGATGTCAGCATATTCAGTGTCTTGTGAAGGCTCACTCTCTTCTGCAAAGATAGCACTACTTACTGTTTCCTCAGATGGAGGAAGGTGGAAAAGCAAAAGGGATAAACAGTTCCCTCACACCTCTTTCACAAGATCTTTAAATACATTTATGAGGGCTTTGCCATCATGACTAAGTCACTTCCTATATGTCCCACCTCTTAATACTATCACATTGGTGATTAAATTTCAATGCATGAATTTTAGGAGGACACATTCAGAGCATAGCAGAGGGCATATCTGAACTGGCTCTTGATATACAATGAATGGGTAAGAGAACATAGAAGGTGAGTAAAGCATTCATGACAGTGGAACTAGCATGTTCAATGACAAGTATAAAGACCTGCGTGTATTCAAGTCTACATGTAGTTGAAGAACAGGGTGGGTGGAAGGTGAGACTGCAAAGGTAAATGTGGATCAGGTCATGAGAAGCCTCGCAAGATACTTATGACTTAGGTTACTTCTTGTGAGTTATGGTCTGTAACTGAAAGATTTCAAGTCGAGGGGATATCTGCAGTGTAAAGATAATTATTGAGACAGTATGGAGAATGGATTAGAGGAGGCTGAAACATGAGTCAGGATTAGTGGGAAGTAATTACAATAATTCAGGGAAGAAATCACGGGATTCTGGACCAAGACAGTGAGAGTGTTGATGGAAAAACAGTAAAATATTAGAGATTGTTTAGGAAAGGGCATCAGTATTTAGTAACTATGACTGGGAGGAGAAAGAGGGTGAAGAAGGTAATCCATAATGAATTCAGGCTTTGTCCACAAAGTGAATGGTGGTGTCTTTAACTAAGACATATTTAATCTACAGTAATAATTGAGAGAATGCTAAATATCACTATAAAATAACAGTTTCTGGTAAGTTTATTTATCTTAGATAATTAAATAGAGTTTCAAAATGGGATGCCAAGGATATATCTCCTCTGTTCTTCCTTAAAGTGAGATCTTATCTCACAACTCTGAGACAAATTTTTAAAAAAGGAAAAAGCTTTGAAAGTTAAAGGAACTTTCTTAAAGTCACTTATCTAGTAGGTAGTAAAACTGAAAATCTATTCTAATTCTTGCCTAGTCTGGCAGTTCTTTTAACCATATGGATGTTATAGAGTTGCACAAGTTGTTCATTGCACAAGAGTACACCAGGCCAAGCAACTAAGTGGGGATCAAATTCCAGCCTGTGCTCCACCAACACATCCTGAAGACTGTTCCAAGTCTGTATATAAAATTTGAAGAGGTGCCTTTTCCAAATTCATTGAAAAGTCCTCTGATAACCAAGCTCTGCATCCTCAGAACTTTGTCTCCTTAAAGGAATTGAATTGTTAGAATTTGTAGAAAGGTACAAAACCAAATCTTGAGGTGGCCCTCTTTATCTGTTGTATCTTAAGAACTTGCTCTATCTAGGTACACGTTGATCTGCTTTTGGTAAAAAGCTAATGAAAACTGTCCCAAAATGGAAAGCGTGAAGAGAGGGAGTGGGGAGACTACTGAGCTAGAAATTTCCTGTACTCTGTTACAAATGGTAGTTACATCCTCAAATTAGAGAGTATAGGTAACTAATAATAAAAATCGTAGTCATCCTAGTGTGACTAAAATTAATTACTATATACATGTATATCTTCAGGGGACTGGTTCTGAAACTAGATTTAAAAAAATCATACCCAGAGCATAGCTCTAGAACACATATCATAGAATATGATTCAGATATAACAAAGAATAAAAAATCCTTTTCTGGCACCGTATAGGGTTTATTTTATATTACTATAAATTTATGACTAAATGACTATATTAGGCTGACCTTCAATATTTCCTGTAACTTTTTCATCATGATAAATGATGAATCATAATGAGAAAAGTGATTTCTTCTATAATGGTGTGAATATTTCATTTTTACTGAAGAACTATAATCTTCAATTTCATGCTGAATAAGAAATCATAATCATATGCAACACTATGCAAAAGCTATGAGGTTGTCCTTTATTGTACCATAATAAAATCTGAGGTTATCAGTCATGCAACTATAGAAGAATGTGCATCTTCTTTTCTATTTAAGACATGCTTCTGTGTTTCTCCGAATTTTCATGACTATTATTAAATACTGACCTATACACATAGATAAATATGCATAGTGATCAAATAATTGGGCATAAAAATACACCTAAAATGTAAACTTTAGATTTATGCTATTTTAAATTTTTCATATTCTCTTTACTAATACTAATACTCTTTACTAATACTAATTAGGCTAGAATCTCCATAACTAACCACCACTGGAAATTATACTAATCCTTGGGAATATGAGAAGGACTAAGGAGACCATCCTTTTAGGAAGCACACTCCTGACTAAATTTGGCTGTCCCTCTAACTTGCTTTGGCCAATAGAATGCAAACAGGTGTGATATGAGCAGGGATCTTAAAATGCGCTTATGCGACTTGGTGGACTTCCTGCACTTCTGCCATCTGCTATGAGAGGACCATTCCTTGTAAGATAAAAATGCATAAAGCAGCTATAAACTCAAGTTGTAGCCTGAGGTCAAGCCCAAACAATCTATAGCAGAAAGAGAAGCTTCCTCCCTCTCTGTCTCCCTCCCTCTCTTCCTTCCTTTTGCTATCAGAGTGTGCTTTTCTAATGATGGACCAAAAGGGTGGAAATTGAAGCTAGTACTGCCTTGGGACTTTAACTAGGAACTAACATGCTGTCACATACACCCTTTGGTTAAATAAGCCTTGTAACAAAACTCAACATCACTGGGATGGGGAAATAGAAACTCTCACTTTCATACATTGTGAAGTCACATGATAGGAGTGAGTAAATAACTGAGAACATCATACAATCCACTGAAACCTTTTACTAGGAAAAGAAATTACTGTGCCTCATTTTTCAAGGCTAAGGCAGCTCCCCAGGTTCAGATATATGGGCATATGACCTGTGAAGTCACACAGGGCCCCCATACTTTCAAGGGCCTTGCACTTGGTTTAATGCTCTGCTGTCACCATTTTTAAAGTCTTAACATTTTTATCAAGGAGCTTAAATTTATCATTTTGGGCTGAGTCCTGCAAATAATGTAAATAGATCTGTAGATCACTATTCATCCCTCCCCTTCCTTCTGTCCACCCTTTCTCTTTTGTGTACTGGGCTCTGTGGTTGGTGCTGGGGAGATGGTAAAAATGATTTACAAGGACTTCACTTTTCTATACGTACCAGATGCTATTTATCATCACAGATAAAAGTAACGACTCTTGAGCCATGCTGTCTGGGATTAAATTTCCTTCTGTCACTCTTCACCTGTGTGACATTGGGAAATTTACTTAACTTCTTTGTGCTCTAGATTACTGTTAATATAACAGGGATAATGTAATTATAGCCTCTACTTCATAGGGCAGTAGTAAGGGTTGGATGCATTAATAAATATAATACAGAGCTGGACACACAGTGTGCAAAATATAAATAATGACAGCATTATCAGCACTATTGTTACTATTTTGTTTTCAAAAAATATACTTACTTTTATCTCCTTTAACCTCCTGTCAGGCACTGTACCCATCATCCTGTATTTTTTATATTTAGTTTCTCCCTCTTTACTGGCTGTTCTCCCACTGCCTATGCATTGGCTTAACTCTTAAGGAAGTTTGTGTAAGGATATTTTCCTATCTACTTATATAGTTGAGTGACTTATTCCCTGAGGTATACTGTGTTTTAAAATACTATAAGTGTTTTTTTTTAATTTTTGAAACATTATATATGCTGCTTTTAACAACTACCTTTAGAAAAATCCTACATGTTACTGTCTGATATACATGGTAATTAATCTTAACTCTAAAATGGACCTATTCATGCTCTATAAAGTACACTTTAATACATGTATAAGTAGAGGGACTTCTAACTCTGATACTAGAAGATAAGTCTAAGAATTCAGAAAAGACAAGAAATGAGGGGCAGGCTATCCTAGAGACACTTTCTTAAGTAGCCTTAATCTGTTGAAATATACCTAATTATTGAATTTCATTCTTGTTCTAATTGTTTTAAATAATCACAATATCTGTAAGTACAGAAGAGAACAGAAAGCACAGCATTAAAAATAAAAACATATTTTAGCATAGAAAAACTAGTCTTCAATAGTAATTAATTTTTACATAGAAAAATATTAAATTTTATAACATTCTAGACTATTAGGGGTTTTTTTGTTGTCGTTTTCTTTTATTGCCTTGTTGTTCAAATATCATGGCATAGGTAGTATTACTGCCTGTGAATAAAAGAACATCTACTTCCGATTCTAAAGTAAATTATGAACAACAAATCTTGCTAAATTTATAATATGGTCTTCATAAATGTAAGTAACTTACATTAACAACAAGAAAAAAAAATCAGTGTCTCAAAGCACTGACTCTAGAACTGAGCAGCTCTGCCAGTTATAAGCTCTGCTACCTTGAAAAGTTATTTAACCCTGCAGTACCTCAGTTATCTCTAAAATAGGGATGATAATAATCCATTTCTTATTTGGAGGATATGAGGTTTAAATTAGTTGACATATGTAAATAATTAGAACAGAGCCTGGGAATTTTAATTAGTAGCTATTATTATTACCCATGGAATTTCACAAAGGGAAGATTACTCTCTCTCTCTCTCTCTCTCTCTCTCTCTCTCTCTCTATATATATATATATATATATATATATATGTTAGTCTACATATATATATGTATGTATATAAAAATTGAACTATTACCAAGTAATGCATGTCTCTGGTTTTTAGATTCCACTTTAATAGCATGCCCATTGCATTGTTCCCTCACACCTGCACATACTTTAAAGGCATTACATAAACATAAAATATCTCCAGTCTTTCCATTGCCAGTGAGATAAAGATCGAATGATACGGCCCCTGCACTATTCTCCATCAAATTTCAATGCTTTCCTGACTGTTTAGGTCTGTTCTCCAGCTTCACAAATTTTCATTCAGTTTCTCAAAGGCACTGTATTTCCTCCTGCCACAGGGCTTTGTTGCATACATGCCTCAACTCCCATCCAAACTCCTCCCCTGCCACCACCACATCATCCCTGTTAAGTGAACTCTTTTACCCTTCATGGCTTGGTTTAAAAGTCAGCTCAGGGAAGACTTAACAGAAAGTTGCCCTCATCCCTCCTCCAACATAGGCCTATGCTCTCAAATCATCCAACTACATTTCCTTTCCAGCTTGTATTTATTGCCTGAATAATGTTTATCTTGCCTCATGGATCCATCAGGCTTTGTACCAAAACACAATTTTTGCATAAAATAGGCTCTCGCAAATATTTATGGAGTGATATACACTGACCTTTTATTTTCTACATCCTCAATATTTTGCAAATGATAGCATGCTTTCAATATGTTTCAGAAAACACTGAATGAGCTCCTACTGTATGCAATGTTCTAGACTAGGAATAGAGCAGTCAACAAGACACAGAAGTCCCTGCTCTGTGAACTACATTCTAGTTGAAGAGTTTATACTCAGACAACTATGCCTGACTATAAGTGAAAAAATTTACAAGAATCAAAATAGAGCTCAGCCCCATAGAAACAAAAGTAAAGACAATTCTTTTTCTGATTAACACAAAAAGACATGTTCCTAATCTTTCTATAAGGTTTTGTTAAATATTTCTGTGTAATGTTAAACTTTTGAACTGCTTGCATTGCCCATGTAATTATTTCATAGGTCAGGATTTTCACACAATCATCTCAAATCCTTTTGAGATCAGACCCTAAAAACTGTTGATGAACAGAGCAAATTAATCTAACCTAAAATAGGCTAAACCTGAAAATCTGTCCCATTTCAACCATTTTTTAAACCCTTTAACTCATAGTGGAGGAGTTTTAAAAATGTCCCTTGTGCCACTGGTCCAGTCAAATTTCATATCAAAAACCCAACTATCTAAATATAATATCTCTTTTATATACCTGAATGTCCCTATGTTTTAGCTAGGAGTATAATGCAAGTATTATAGTTTATTTTAATATAGATTCTTTCTTCCCAGAAGTTCAATACACATTAAATAACTTATCACATGAGATCAGGCACACTGTGCTATGGCCATAGACCTACCATTGATCCAACAAACCCTCTCCTGGGTATCTATGCAAAGGAAAATAAATTATTATATTAAAAAAGACACCTACATTTGTATGTTTATCACACGATTCACAACAGCATAGGTACGGAATCAATGTAAGTGTCCATCAATGGATAACTGGATAAAGAAAATAGAGTATATATACACAACAGAATACTTTTCAGCCATGGAAAAGAATAAAATCTTGTCTTTTGCAGATACATGAGTGGAATTGGAAGCCATTATTTTAAATAAAATGAGTCAGACACAGAAAGACAAATACTGCATGTTCTCACAAGTGGGAGTTAAATAATGTGTACACATGGACATATTTGGTTGGTGCAAAAGTAATTGCAGTTTTTGTAATGACAAATACGTTTGCACCAACCTAATAGAATTTAGAATGACAGCCAATGGAGACTCAGAAAGGTGGGGGGAATGGGAGGGAGTGAATGATGGGGAATTCCTTAATAGGTACAATATACATTATTCCACTGATAGATACTCTGAAAGCCCTGACTTCACCACTACACAATATATCCATGTAATAAAATTACAGTTGTACCCCTATAGATTTATACAAATTAAAGAAAAAAATTAACGCATGCTTTTTTCCTTATACCATCCTTGAGTATTTAAAAGTAACAGCCTTTCTCTTCATTATTAAATAAGGATGATTTACAATCACTAGGAGTCTTGTTTTGGCCATGAGAGGTGAATTGATTACTTTTCTTTGAAAAAAATTTTATCCATAAAACTTATGGTTTTCTGGAACTGAATAAGTGTTTGTTTCATCTATTTTTTGAACACAGAACAGCAAGTCAATCTTTATTTGATGGATTATACTTCATGATTGCTCAGTATTACATTTCAGTTACAAGTTAGATGCTGACTTAAAATCAAGCTCTTTGCCAGAAACTTATTACTCATTTTTCATTGTTTCCACTTTGTTTCAGAGACTTTCTAACTTTCAGAGCTGAAAGTAAACTTATAAGTTATCTATCCATTCATTTGTAATCAAGTTTTCTTTCCATTTTTGATAGTACTTTTTAGCAAGACTAGGACACATAATATAATTTCCAATGGATAAAAGTCAAGGGACAATAAAATATTTGTGCCTACATTATATATCTTCTTTAGAGAGAAACTGAAAACAGTATTGAGAAGTCATTTAAACTTGGACCATCTAAGATTTGAAATGTGCACCTTCTTTAGCTGCTAATACCTTTTTTTTAAGTATGAAATTTTCATTTGCTGAAATTCTGCAATTTGAAATTATTTGTTTCTCTTTTATTTAATACTCACTGAGTTCAGTACATTTACAACTTTTTTTTTCATGTGCTTGGCATAACTTCTATTCTTGGCTATGTCCCCAAACTTCTGTAACAATGGATCAGGTCTTTAAGTCCTTTTAAACTGAAGTAAAAATAGTTTCTTGACATTCATGCTTTGTCAGTAATGAATTGCCTTTTTTTAGGGGAGAAATAAATTTTCTAGTTGATCTATTGTAAGACGGGCCAGCTCATCCATATTTGGGCAGGAAATATACTTGAACTTAATTTTAGAAAACTGAGAATTAATGAATGGTATAATATCTCCGTGAGAACTCCTTACCCTGGTACATGAGAAAGCCAATCTAACCAAATAAACATTAAGGTATACTTCATATATACTCGATGATGGCTATACATGTATTTATTCTGATGAGTCTACAGGAGACGTCAAATAGAGATTGCTCTCTGTGGACTCTGGTTTCACTCTAACTCATAGCCTCTAGCAAAGCCTATCCCCTGGCTTGGAATAGAACCTGGGAAAGAAGTAGGCACTTCTCTGCTACAGAAGAAGTTGTAAGGTTGATCATGAATGTTCAGAAACTCCTGTCTGCATTACCAAAAAGTAATGGAGTTTTAGGTAAAAACTCCAAGGCTCAGGTAGTTTCAGGTTGAGTTCCCATCAGGATTTTGACATGAAACTGTTGTATTTTTAATATCTGGTGAAGGAGAACACCACTTTTCTGAGAAATGTTCCCTCAATAGAAGAATTCTACTTTTAAAAAATGTTGCCTACCTATCTCTGAAAACACACAGTCGATGGTAGCAGAGGTTCTGTAGCTGTGGAAGAGGACCTAGTGCTTAGAGGAAAGGCACCCAGTATAGACACAAAGTTTGCAAAAATCCAAAATGCCCACAGAACATCTGCCAGTCAATTTTTAGTTGTGAAGAATTATATTTATATAATTTATTATAATTGGCACCATTTACCAATTCCTTTTCATGTATTTTATTATAAGCAAATAACTTACAAGCATTTGAAAACTTTGACCTGTATGATTATTAATGTCCTTCACCTGCATAGTCCAATGCTCACCACTAGTCATATGTGACTGAGCATGTATATTGTGGCAAGTGTGAATGAAGAACTAAAATTGTATTTTTAAACTTTTAATTAATTTAAATATAAATATAATAATTTAGCTATTGGAAGAATTTTAAACACATTACCAACAATTTGTGTATGTGGTCTCCTTTTTCATATGTAAATTTTATGAAATTTAAATACAAACAAAGTATTTGTGATGACAATTTAGCATGTAGATTTAAATGTTCATTAATGTAAAATACATACCAGTTTACAAATATTTAGAATAAAACAAAAATGTAATATATGTCATTAATGTTTTTATACTGTTAAACATTTAAATGAGAATAATTTTGACATATTGGACTAAATAAAATATGTTTTTAAATTAATCCAAACAATTCCTTTTTATGTTTTTTAGTGTAGCTATTAGAAATTTTAAAACTAAACATGTGGTTTATGTTATATTTCTAATAAATAGAGCCACCTTAGACAATAATAAATCACGTACTGTGTCAAATGGTAGAGTTCCAGATTTAAACATTTTATGTTAGTTCAAAATTATAATATCACTTTCAACCAGTCAGTTAGATCACTTATACCAAAGCAAATTGGTGGTTCAATTTCTAAAATTCTTGTAATTGCTTACAAAGCATTTTATGAGGCTAATGTATTTTCAAATAAACATTTGGGGGACCTAGTTATTCTCTCATCTTTTCCCATGGCTCATTTTGTTGGCTTACACACACATAATTCTACAAACTCTACAGCACAAATCTATTTTGTAACATCTCCCATTTCACCATGGAAGACATACTTAACCACTTAAATCCTTCTGTAATTATATTATCAGGTAACCTATGTCATTAGTTCTCTTGCCTATAGAAAGATAGAACTCTCCTGATTTGAGACATCCTAAGCATAGTCTGCCAAGGAAATGTCATCTGAACACACTATTTTCCACAAAGAAAGATGGAAAATTGCTCAAATGTTCTTTTCAAACTACTCATTACCCTTAAATTAGTTTATAGTGGGTAAAAATAAATAGCAATAATTTTAAAAATAAGATACTCTTCCAATCTAAAAGCTATGACTTAGGTTGAATTTAAGAATTGAATTAAAGCATAGCAATAGCTCTCCAAATACAATGTTGCCAGATGCTGACTTTGAGAAATGGTGTAACAAAATATCTGAGCTCTCCTCCAGATGATTTAGTAGGGTCCCCTTAAAAAAAGTTCATGTCATAATTAATTGCTCCCTAGTTGGGCAAGACACAACGTGGTTCAGAAAGAGATGATGTATTGCTTATGCTCCATTTTTAATTTATATGAATAGATGAACAGATGCCAAGAAAAAGTATATTTATGCATCATGATAATTTGTTTTTTTTAAAAGGTCTAGAAAATTAACCAAGCATTTTTGCAAAACTTTCAAAAAAGAAAACGTAGTCAAAGGCAAGTACAAAAAGAAATGGATATATTTCATGCTAGTAAAAACTAATTCAAAACTTCTAAAAATAGGTACAGATTGAACAACATAAAACATATGGGAGACTCTCACTCAGTAGATCCCTATGAAACCAAAGCAATGTTTTCTAAACTACTGAAGCAGGTGAGTCAAGAAAACTGCTTACTGGCACAGGTTTTAAAAGAACAATATTTGTTTTGCTGTTGTTTTAAAAACTGATGCTTATATAAATTTCGCTTATTCTTTTAGTCATTCATTTCATTCATTTATTTCTACTCTTTTCCCTTAAATCTCTATATCAGGAGTCATCAAACTTTTTTTTCTTTTTTTTTTTTTTTTTTGAAATGGAGTCTCGCTCTGTCTCCCAGGCTGGAGTGCAGTGGTGCAGTGTTGCGATCTTGGCTCACTGCAACCTCCGTCTCCCGGGTTCAAGCGATTCCCCTGCCTCAGCCTCCCGCAAACTTTTTAAAGTAATAAACATTTTAGGTTTGAGGTTCTTATTGTCTCTGTTAATATTACTCCTCTGCCATCATAGCACAAATGCAGCCAGTGATGATACATGAAAGAATGGGCTTGGCTGTGTCCCAATAAAACTTTATTTACAAAATGGACTATGAGAGATGTTCAGATCCTAGAGTCACAGCTGGCTCACCCCGATCTATATTTTGAACAACTGACCTTGTCAATTTAATTTTTATTATCATAATATTTTCTTGAGTATTCTCCTGAGGTAGATGAGTACAGTGTACATTTTTAGTTTTGCCTGCTTGACTTCCATTCCTTTTTTGCTGTTAATAGATGTTCCTTGGGGAATCCTGCTTTCAACTTTTATCCATTTTAAATGACAAGATGAAGCAACCAGGACATCAGAACCAGTAATGCTAATTGCAGGATTTTTGTGAAACTCTTTGGAGAAAAAGTTCATCCTCTTTCTACTAGAAACTAGTAAGATGTATGTCTAGAGCCACCAATAATCATCATGTTTCTGTATCAGGACAGCCTGTATGAGAATGTCCAACACAGAACCAAGAGATGGACTGAGACTCAATCCTGATGGCATATTACTTAATCTCCTGGATCCACCTGTGTTTGAAGTCAGAATCATTTCAATTGCATAAAAGAATGCATTCTCTTTTTGTCGGAATTAGTTTAAATTTTTTTCTGCCTCTTGCATGCAACAAGTACTAAAAAAAAATTGAGAAATTACCATAATATCTTAAGCCTTCTAAGTCCTAGCTCTGGGATTCAAACTTCCCAGGTAAGCCTTGACTTCATCTATATATTTAGGAGGCCAGAGATAGTAACATTGTGTCCTTTTGTCCACATATTCTGTCCTAGGCAGAGTTAATTATATGAATAAAAGGAAAACAGTAAGACTGTAAAGCTATTTACATCTCATCAAATATGATGCCCTGTTTGTATCTGTTCTTCCATTGGAAAAGTTACTCATCTCACACTGCTCTAAATAATTTCAAACCTTGTATTATGAAGAAGACAAAAACTGAATATGTATAAGTGGAAAGAAATGCTATGCTCCATTTGAGAATACCTAATTAACATTTCCAGCAAATTTTGCTTTTAATTTTATTATAATGCTTTGGGTTCACATCATTATTACAGTAACTAAACCCAGCTGACTTTGCTATTGATCTTCTTAACATAAATATATGTAACTATATTTTGGCTTTTCTCTGATAATCTCAGATACAGACTATTAGTTTCTATAGACAAGTCAGGATGAAGATTAATTTTGCAGAAAAATTCTAGTCACATTAAAGTCTAAAATCTAATAGGAGTAATTCTTGCCTTTGATTTCACATATTATACAAGTCTATCTTTTAACAACCATTATATTCATCTTCTTTCCCAATATTAAGCTGTATTTTCCTTGAAGGTAGAGAGGTATATCACTAGTTTTTGCCCTTGCAGGAACTATCATAGTTTCTATCATGTAGAAAGGAGTCAGCATCCATTTAATTGAATTATTTTTTATGAGACACATTCATATTTGTTTTGCCTGCATCCATATTATAAAGACTTGGAAGGCAAGCACTAACCATTTTAAATGAATGAGATAAACACCCTCCTTATCTCCTGCCAGTATGTTGCTGTTTCATTCAGTTTCCCCAGTAATAGACCAGAGATGGTCTAGATTCAATTCCAGGTACTGGAAGCAATGGTTCAACAGAGGAAAACGTAAAAAAAGCAATGGTGAGGGAGAAAAGTGGTCCATGAAAGGAAACACAGTCAGTAAAGAGAGTGATTATTAAGCTAATGAAGAGGGTGACCTGCGCTTAATTCCACTGACGCAAACTTTGGAAAAGGTGGTAAATACATTTCAGGGAATTTTACCACTTGGAGCATGGAAGCTAGAGTATTTATACAGCAAGTCCCTGCAGTCATTGCTTGAGGGCTGATCCATAGGGAGGTAATTTCCTCTCATTTCCACTCTCCTTGTTCCAGGAAAAGCCTTTAAGTATAGAAATGGTATGGGAGCTGGGCATTAGCGTGGGCACCCCAAAATCTTGGGCCTGAGGGATACAGGTGGTGCACTAACAGGGCCTGCTGTACCCATCTTGCCTCTCCTTTTTCCACCTGTGCTGTGCAATATTCTAAAAAATAACTATTAAAAAATCTAACTTACTAAGCTTCCTTATTCAAAAACCTTCAATGAGTCTCACTTTGGTTTTATGAAATCTAAAATCTTCCCTGGATTATCCCTTTTTTGTCTTCTATGTTCCTCTGTGGCAAAAAAAAAAAAAAAAAACACCTATTCGAAAATAAATAACTGAATTTCAGATGCATGTCTATTTGGATTAAAGAAGCGTACACTGAAACATATTAGTGACTTTCCAATGTGGTAGGTTTCTCTCTTTGTCCATGGTACCCAGAGAATTCACCAACACACAGAAGGTCTCCAATTTCTACTGAAGGCATAAGTATCACAATATTTTCAAACTATTTAAAGTACCATCAGAACTTGTACAAGATTCATACATCTAGTGTTTGTTTAGCAATGCTACACTTGAAACCTCTTTCATGCTTTGTTAAATAAAAATCATATTTAATTACCTCTTGGATTATGGAAATAAAGAAGTTTATTCAATTATTATTTTAATAAACATAATTCCTACTTAAGATACCTAACAGCCCTAGTCCATAATCCTAATGAACATTGCTAATAATAGCCTGACATTTTAACTATATTATAGCCCCCTTTTCTCTTCTCTTTACTACATAATGTAACATTCTTTTTAAGAGCTGAATAATATTCTTAACTTCTACTGCCAAATTTATAAACATGTCTTGCTACAATTATTTATAAAGAATAACGGCTTGCTTTCCCAAGCAGGCTTCTTGAGGCAACAGTGCATCGGATTTTTCCGCAGGCTTGTGCTGTAGAAACTTCATGGTCTAGAGGAGTTTAATTGACAATAGCCGTTCCACGTGTGTTCTCTGGCCCTGCTTGACCTGAAGCAGCTTGTTTCTCCTTCCAAGAGCTAGAGGTTATGCTGGATTGTAATGAATTGATCTAGCAAGTATTAATAGATCAACCAGCTATCCCTCTAATCTAACAGTAGTAATCCACTTAACCATCTGCTGACTCAAGTAGGACACGATTCATTATTGAAGAAAATAATGTTTTGTGAGTCACATTTTAAAATACATTTTTGGTGACAAACATAATTGTGGGCCATTTTGAAAAATGAAGCAAGCATATTTCTTTAAATATAAATTCCATTTTTAAATGGAATTCTGTTCACATATTTCCAGTCATCTTTCTGTGAATATAGATAAATAGAATAATATTACACACCACGTTGTTATCTGACCTAATTTTTTCTCTTCGTACACCAGCAACACTCTTCCATGTCAGTAAATACAGCTCACATAATTTCAATGACTGCATATTATTTCATAGTATAGGTATACCTTATTCATTTAAATGTTCACTTTTGATGTTTATATTGCATGCAATATTATAGATTTGTAAAGGTACAAATATCTTAGCAAATACTTTTGATTAACTTAAAAATAGATAGGTAATTTACTATGTGCCAGCAACTGTTCCAAAAACTTTATCAATATTAACCTGCTTAATCCTTATAACAGCTCTACGAGGTAGATACTACTCTTTATTTATTTCTACAAATGAAGAAACTGAGTTGCAGAGAGGCAAGGTAAGTAATTCAAAGTTACACATGTATTATATGAAAGATCTTGTTGTCTAACCCAGGCATCCTCACCCCGACATTTGTGCTCTTACCCACTGTAGTAAGTTAGCTTAAGGTATTTATGTCTCAATATTATGCTTTACATTTAGTTATTATATTAAATTCCTAAAAATCTTATGCCTACTATCAACCATTCCACCAGAATATCTGAACCAATTTACAATGCCTCCAGCAATCCATGCCCAGAATAACATTAATATTTATTATGAAACTTTTATTTCTTGACATACTGACTGGTGGCAGAGGCTACTTCATACAATTTTAATTTCTACTTATTTACTTTCTAGCGAGGTTGAGTATTCTTTGATATATCTAGTAGTCACTTTAGATGGGTATGCTGTTGAGGTAAATGAGCACCAGTAGCATGGTTTTGCATCCACTTAAAAGATTTAGTACAATCATATGCATATAACTATACTTAAACTTCTAAATCTTGCATATAGTTCAACCATAGGCCAATCATTTATTTGATGATCCACAGAGATGAATAAAGTTTAGTCTTAAAATAACAAAAAGAATATTACTAAAATTATAGCATTCTATTATCTAGCTTTTTCAAAAATAGTGATCCTCATATTACGCATCTTTTAAATCTGCATACAAAAATATTCCATGGACACATGTTTTCTACCTCTAATTTGAATATTCACCCTGTTCACTCATACTCTAGCCCAGCATTGTTCAATAGAAATATAAAGTGAACTATATAGGCAATTTTAAATTTTCTAGTAGCCACATAAAAAACAGGAAGAGTGACATGTAAAGTTAGTTTTAATGAAATAATTTACTTATCATTTAAACATATAATCAATATAATTAAGTTATTTAAATAAACATTTAACCAATATGTAAATTAATGATATATTTTTCTTCTTTGGTACTGAGTCTTTGGGATCCAGTGTGTATTTTACACTCACGGCACATATTTATTTGGACTAGCCACATTTTAAGTAATCAATAGCCATGTATGGTCAATCACATTGCATTGGACAGCACAGCTCTGGTCCTTTTTACCTCCAGCATCCATCACTCATTATTTTCCTTTAAATTAGCTTTTTAGGGTATTAAAAAGATGTTTATTTGTCAGCAAGGACAGATGTTTCCAGGAAACTGTATGCTCTTATTAGTGCTGTTTGCACATTTTTATCTATTTTGACTCTTGGCAGGGTTTTGAGATAATAAATTTATAGCATCATTCTTCTTGCAGTATTATCTGCTCCAAAATCTATATACAAGCTTTGGCATTCTTTTAAGACCTCTCATTGAAAAACACTAAGTAATGGCCCTAGGTATGTCACTAACCAGCTGTGTATACTTGAGCAACCCAAGCTGCCTGTTTTCATCTATGTAGGAAATACACAGTCCAAGCAAAACGGTGAATTGGGCTTTAGTTCCTAAGATCCTTTCAGGGATCATTGCTGATGATAAGCTAGGTGGCCCTGAGAAAGTCACTGAAGTTCTCATTTTCCTCATCTATCAAAAGGAGATGATACTAACCTATTAAAGGTGATGTCAGAACAAAAGTATATATGTTTACTCAGTATTGGACACTCAGTTGCATTTATCATTTATGAATTATTGCCTGCAAATTTCTTCATCTGCAAAGTGAGTATTGGATTTGAACTAGAATGCTCTCCAAGATCCTTTCCAATTAAAACATTAAATAATTTAGTAAAATTTATGGAAACAATAGCATGTGGATGATAGAAGTTAATCTAAAAAAAAAACTAAAAAGCTTCTGCATACCAAAAGAAATAATCAACACAATAAACAACAACCTACAGAATGGGAGAAAATATTTTCAATCTATGTATCTAAAAGAAGGCTGACATCCAGAATATATAAAGAACGCAAACAGAGTTCAACGAGAAAAAGAAAACCCATTAAAAAGTGTTCAAAGGACATGAACAGGCATATCTAAAAAGAAAACATACTAACGGGTAACAAATACATGAAAAAAAGCTAAATATCACTAATCATCAGAGAAATGCAAATTAAAACCATAATGAGATAACATCTCACATCAGTCAGCATGACTTCTATTAAAAAAATTTAAAAAACAACAGATGTTGGTGAGGATGCAGAGAAAGGGGAATTCTTATACATTGGTGAAATGTAAATTAGTACAACCTTTGTGGAAGACACTATGGAGATTTCTTAAAGAGCCAAAGACAGAACTACCATTTGATCCAGCAATCTCATTACCGGGTATTTACTCAAAGGAAAATAAATCATTTTACCAAAAAGACATCTGCCCTGTTATGTTCATGACAACACTATTCACAATAGCAAAGTCATGGAATCAACCTGAGTGTCTGCCAGAGGATGATTAGATTCAGAATGTGGTGTGCATAGGTTACACACACACACACACACACACACACACACACACCATGGGATTCTATGCAGCCACAAAAAATGAAATAATGTCTTTGCAGCAACATGGATGGAGCTCGGGGCCATTATCCTTAGTGAAATGACTCACAAACCAAAATTCAAAAACCACATGTTCTCACTTGGGAGCTAAACAATGGGTACACATGGACATACAGAGTAGAATAATCGATATTAGAGATTCCAAATGGTGGGAGGGTAGAAGGAGAGTGATAGAAGAAATACCATCTATTGGGTGCAATGTACATTATTCAAGTGATAGGTGCACTAAAAGCCCAGATTTCACCATTACACAGTATATCCACGTAACACAACTGCACTTATAGCCCTAAATCCATAAAAATAAAAAGTGTGATTTCAAAAAAAGAAATATGATGTGTTACAATGGCCCAAAAATTAATAAAAATGAAATAAATAAGATTTTAACAATTCCTCCCTCACTTCTCACCATAGGAGATGGCATGTTAGTTTTGTTTCCTTGAGGGGTATACAAACAGCATAGGTATTGGGGCAGGAACAGCAGGTTTTTGTATCAGGCAGACATTGAGTAGGGTACTTCTTAGAGGCAACAGTCAGGGATGATAGTCAACATATTTAACAACTGTTAAATTATGGGCATCAATCAATGTGAATAGCTGCAGCACCCAATCAAAATTATAAGCACCAACCAATGTGAATTATGTTAAATTATGGGTGCCAACCAACGTGAATCATGTTAAATTATGGGCACCAACCAAAGTGAATAGCTGCTGTGCCCAATCAAAAGGGAAGGAAGTTCCATGTGAACCACCTATTATAGACACACTTTTGTGTCAGCATGAGTATCAGCACTGGCAGAAAGGCAGGTGGTAGGGCAAAGATTGAGCTCTGAAGACTTATTTCATGCGTGACATCGAATCCGTAACTTAAACTCACGACGTTGTGACATTCTCATCTGTAAAATGGGGTATGTTTGCAAGATAGATACTACCCAAAGATAACTAATTCTAGGATAAAGACATTTTAAACAATAAATCTACCAAAGATATCTATGGTAAAAATAAGTTTGGTTGGAACTTATCTTGAACGAAAAACTGAAATCAAGTTTATTTCAACGAATACTTACGAAAATTAAAATTTCCCTAGTATTCAGAACAAAGAATAAAAAATTGATTGCTTGAAGAGGAAGAAATTTGGGTTATTTTGCCCACCAAAAATGTACAATAACATATTTTCCACTTCAGTGATGAGTCTGACAGCACATACCTACAGGTCATTTTGAAAAACAGTATTATAGATGTTCATCCGTGATTCCAAGGACTGCTCTTAATTCTTTGTCATTTTTATCATTCTCATTTGAATTCCTATTGTTGTGGATTAACATTATATTTATTTTGTATTTTTCAAAATTTACTATATCTGATCATTGGTTAGAAAAATCAACAATACACAGGTTCAAGCTATTGTGTTAAACAGAGAGTGCTGTTTAAATGAAAACTAACTTTATTAGTCCTCTCTTCGCTAGTTACCATTTCAATCCTTTTAAAAGTTTTTGCCTCCATGAGAAACTTCATAACTCTAGGCATGTGGAAAACAAATACTTATGTAATAAGAATCTTGTAGATAAATCACTTGCGAACCTAGTGAGGACCAAATAAAATAATATCAGTTAGAATTAGAACACAGTAGGAGTGTAATAAAAGCCACATGCTAGTAATCTTCCATTTGATTTCACTGGGTAGATACCAGTCTTTGAATACCAAGAGTGCACAGTAACACCAGGAAGAAAGCCATGTGAGTGCCTCTTCTCTTGCCCTCTCTATGGTGACAATGTCTCTAACTGCCAATGACTCAGCTAAAAATAATTTTTTAATACCTCGCCATTTGACCATAAATAGCTATCCTATGCAAAGGCATTTTATGGCCAGGCACGGTGGCTCACGCCTTTAATCCCAGTACTTTGGGAAGCCGAGGCAAGCAGATCTCTTGAGGTCAGGAGTTCGAGACCAGACTGGCCAATGTGGCAAAACCCTGTCTCTACTAAAAATACAAAAATTAGCCGGGTATGGTGGTGCATGCCTGTAATCCCAGCTACTCGGGAAGCTGAGGCAGGAGAATTGCTTGAACCTGGGAGGCGGAGTTGCATTGAGCTGAGATCACGCCACTGCACTCCAGCCTGGGCAACAGAGTGAGACTCCATCTCAAAAAAAAAAAAGCACTAAAAAATAAAATTAACTTTATAATGTTTTGTAGCTTACACATGTTACAATTCCACAAATATGTATAACTGAAATATATTCAAGATCTATGTAGTATAAAATTCCATTTGACATCTTACACAATTTTTATACATTAACAATTTTCATTTCCTTATAAGAATTTCCTTATAAGAATCATTTTAGTATCTGTAGTTTATGTTTGCTTCATATTTTTTAAGCATCTCATTAAAAATCACCTATTATTTTTTCCTTCATTTCACCCTTGGTGAAGCTGACGATTATGTGTCTTTGGGTTGCTCTTCTTGAGGAGTATCTTTGTGGTGTTCTCTATATTTCCTGAATTTGAATGTTGGCCTGTCTTGCCAGGCTGGGGAAGATCTCCTGGATGATATCCTGAAGTGTGTTTTCCAACTTGATTCCATTCTCCCTGTCACTTTCAGGTACACCAATCAAACGTAGGTTTGGTCTTTTCACATAGTCCCATATTTCTTTGAGGCTTTGTTCATTCCCTTTCATTTTTTTTCTCTAATCTTGTCTTCACGCTTTATTTCATTAAGTTAATCTTCAGTCTCTGATATCCTTTCTTCCGCTTGATTAATTCGGCTATTGATACTTGTGTATGCTTCACGAAGTTCTCGTGCTGTGTTTTTCAGCTCCATCAGGTCATTTATGTTCTTCTCTAAACTGGTTATTCTAGTTAGCAATTCCTCTAACCTTTTTTAAAGGTTCTTAGCTTCCTTGCATTGGGTTACAACATGCTCCTTTAGCTCAGAAGAGTTTATTACCCACCTTCTGAAGCCTACTTCTGACAATTTGTCAAACTCATTCTCCATCCAGTTTGTTGGTTTTCCTTTTACCAATCAGGCCCCTCTGCTGCAGGTCTGCTGGAGTTTGCTGGAGGTCCACTCCAGACCCTGTTTGCCTAGGTATCACCAGCAGAGGCTGCAGAACAGCAAATATTGCTGCCTGTTCCTTCCTCTGGAAGCTTCATCCCAGAGGGCCACCCACCAGATGCCAGCCGGAGCTTTCCTGTATGAGGTGTCTGTCGACCCCTGCCAGGAGGTGGTTTCCAATCAGGAGGCACAGGCATCAGGGACCCACTTGAGGAAGCAGTCTGTCCCTTTGCAGAGCTCAAGTGCTGTGCTGGGAGATCTGCTGCTCTCTTCAGAGCCAGCAGGCAGGAATGTTTAAGTCTGCGAAACTGTGCCCACAGCCACCCCTTCCCCTAATTGTTCTGTCCCAGGGAGATGGGAGTTTTAATTATAAGCCCCTGACTTGGGCTGCTGCCTTTCATTCCGTTAAAGTGAATGCTATGAATATATGGATCTCTATTTTAAAAAACCTTCCAAATCAGAGCAGATGGCCGATTTATCTCTAACAATATTAAACATAATGGTATTTTACTACTATGAAATTATATAGGCACCTTTTAAGGTTCATTTTTAACAAAGTTGCAAGAGTGTTGGGAAGTGTAGCTTCACATCAAAAAACAGCAAAAGAAACAAACCTTTGGGAGGAAATTGTGATTCACTTCACCACCACTATTATGTCTTTTAAAGGAACTGATAAACATATGCTTAAACACATTGCTGTCTAATTTAGTTGTTCTTTCAGACAAATTCACTCCACGAATGTTTTAAAAATCTTAACCAACCACATTAAAAGAACGGCCAGGATTATCTAAGTGGGGAACGTGCTTTTCCATCAGTGTCCTATTCCAGAACTGCACTCCTTTCTGGACGCTCTAGGAAAGAATCTGTTACCTTGCCTTCAGCAGCTGCTAGAAGCTGCCCACAAATCCAGCGGTGACCAGCTGAGTGTTCTGCATAACGATCACTCTGACTCTTCTTCTTCCATCACATCTCCTTCTTCAAATCTCCTGCCTACCTCTTTCACTTACAAGCATCCTTGTAATTACGTTGAGCCCAGCAGATAATCCAGGATAATCTCCCCATTTCAAGATTTGTAGCGTAATCATATCTACACAGTCCCTTTTATTCAGGGAAGAACAGGTTCAGGGAAGGACATGGACATCTTTGCAGGACCATTTTTCTGCCTACCACAATCAGATAAATGCAGTGCTCTTATTTCTTCTTTCATGTAATCTTAGATCTAACAAACCATACTCATTTTCTTCTAATCATTAAATTGATGATTCAGAGTTTAATTCTTGAAATACTATTTATTTGGCTTTCAGGACCTTGAGAAAACAATCTTTCTTTCTTTTTTTTTTTTTTTTTTTGTCTCTCTCTCTCTCTCTCTCTTTTCTTTTTTTTTAAACATAGTCTCCTTGCCCAGGCTGGAGTACAGTGGCACGATCTCGGCTCACTGAAACCTCTGCCTCCCAGGTTCAAGTGATTCTCCTGCCTCAGCCTCCTGAGTAGCTGGGATTACAGGCACCCACCACCACACCAAGCTAACTTTTGTGTTTTTAGCAGAGATAAGGTTTCACCATGTTAGCCAGGCTAGTGTTGAACACCTGACCTCAAGTGATCTGCCTGCTTCGGCTTCCCAAAATGTTTGGATTACAGGCATGAGCCACCACGCCTGGCAGAGAAAACAATCTTTCTAATGTCTGCCCCACATTAATTCTAATTTGTACAATTTCCATTTCCTTAATTTGTATACCATTGTACTACCTGTGGACCATGTTTGCCTCATATTTTTTAAGTACCTCATTAAAAATAACCTCTCAAATTCTGTTAAAGTGAATACTATGAATATATGGACCTGCATATGAAAGAAAATTCTTCCACATCAAAGCAGATGGCCCATTTATCTCTAGCAATATTAAACATAATGATATTTTGTACTGTGAAATTATACAGACACCCTTTAAGGTTCTATATACTTTTAACCCTGCACCCCCTTTCCATACCTCTGTCCCAGAACTTCCATTAGGTTCTTACCTTTCTGTGAATCAAATGCAAGCGAGGGCTGGGTGCAGTGGCTCACGCCTGTAATCCCAGCACGTGGGAAGGCTGAGGCAGGTGGATCACTTGAGGTCAGGACTTCGAAACCAGCCTGGATGGCATGGTGAAACCCCATCTCTACTAAAAATACAAAATTAACCAGGCTTGGTAGCATGTGCCTGTAATTCCAGCTACTTGGGAAGCTGAGGCATGAGAATCACTTGAACCCGGGAGACAGAGGTTGCTGTAAGCTGAGATTGTGCCACTGCACTCCAGCCTGGCTGATGGAGTGAGACTCAGTCTCAAAAAAAAAAAAAAAAAAAAAAAAAAAAAGCAAGTTCAAAGTGCAGAAGTGCTAGGAATCCTGGTAAAATACTCCAACCATTTCTTTCTCTCCCAGGCTTCTGGAGAGAATTAGTGGTAGTCGCCACAAGAAATGAAGGTTTATACAGAAATCTCAGACACAGAAAACTCAGACCAATTACAAGAATCCTCCACACAGCCAAGGAGTCTTCTGCACATCCAAAAAATACATGGGAACCCAAGAATTTGTAGGTTTAGAGGGCCAGCTCCAGTGAATGCAATACAAATGGAGACAGTGAATTGTGAAATTACACCTGGTTTTCTCTAACTAATGCATCTTCTCCTTTCCTTAGACTCAAAATGCAGCAGTTTTTGCTAAGGATATGTAATCTGTAAGGCCAGAGAACAGTTCTGTCCATGATTGTAAATAACTAAATCCAGGTCACCTGCACCACATCAGGTAATTCAGCCTACACAGAAGTTGCCCTGAAAGCAAGAAATTCCTTTTTGCTATTGCTTTCATATATTGTGCCACGATATATTGAAGAACCTAAATGGCGGTGGATTTTGGTTATTTGAGGTTATGTATGATTTTTGGAAGGAGTAAAACATCTCTCAGTGTCATACCCAGTCAACTAAAGATAAAGCTAAGCAAACAGTTTTGGGATAGAAGATACCTACAGCATAAGACAGTATTCATTTTTATCCTTTTTTTTTTTTTTTTTTTTTTTTTTTTTTGAGACAGAGTCTTGCTCTATCGTCCAGGCTGGAGTGCAGTGGCACAATCTCGGCTCACTGCAAGCTCTGCCTCCTAGGTTCAGGTTCACACCATTCTCCTGCCTCAGCCTCCCGAGTAGCTGGGACTACAGGCGCCTGCCACAAGGCCCGGCTAATTTTTTGTATTTTTTAGTAGAGACGGAGTTTCTCCATGTTAGCCAGGATGGTCTTGATCTCCTGACCTTGTGATCCACCCACCTCGGCCTTCCAAAATGCTGGGATTACAGGCGTAAGCCACCGCGCCCAGCTATCCTATGGTTTTAAAAGCAGTTCCAAAAAGAATTTAAAACACCATTTCAACAACTGTGGTACATTTTGGGGGGAAAAAAGGAACAAGCCTCCCTGGGAAAGTACTTCTAAGGATAGCTCTCATGTAGCTAGGGGGATTTGGTTTTATTAAAAACCAATATATTAATGTTATTACTGCTCCATCCCACCCGCAAATCAAGATAAACATTTTATAGTCTGTGTTTTCAGTCTAAGATAGTTTAAATATGTGGAGTGAAATGTTTTAAATGAACCATTTATTTGATGAAAACATTACCATACGTATCTGCCTATATAGCATTGTCATAAATTGTGCAAAACAGATATATTCAATACAGCAAGAATTTTGGATAAATGTCATCTCTAGTGCCCAAATTTGCCCAACATTTGGTCAGATAAGTATTTAACTAGATAAATGATTTATTACAACATATTACTAATATTAAATGTACAAGCACAAATAATATTTGTAAAATATGCAATTTTATTCTGAAATAAATAACAAACACAAGACTTAAATTTTAACAGTTTGGTCCTCTAATGGCTTACATGGTTCATGCATGATTGCAATTTTAAATGGGTTGGGAATCCCAACAACCTGTAAATTGAAAATAAATTTGCCCTCTGATGGTTAAATTGTAAAATCTCTACAGACTGAAAAGATTGACTTTTAGACTAGCTAGAATTGACTTGAAACTAAGGGAATCTATTACTATATCTAAAGAAAGAATGTGCCAATCAAAATGTTTTGGTGGATGAACAGGATGAGGAAACGGGGTTATTCAGCCATTAAAGCACCAAAATCTGAAAAGTAGAAAGACTAACCATGGCACTGCCCAGACAAAACACTATCTGAGAGAATAGGAACTGCAGCACAGTCTATGGGGCAGGTGTAGCCAACTGCGGTCAGACCATTTTAGCTCCCTACCATTCAACATTCAACTCATGCAACTAAACTCCTCTTTTCCGATTCATGAATAAATTCACTATAATTCTCATGTCTCTTTTCATATCCTTAAAGATTATAATTACCATTATGGAATTAAAAATCTATATTCTCATATCATGCTTTTTGAATTATGTATCCCTGGGAGGTTACACCTAGGATATGAATCTGTTCTCAGTACACTGACCAAATCATGTTTCTATGACTTGAAGATTAAACTACTACTACCACACTCAAACTACTACCCAGTGGGAGCAGCTCAAAACCAGTGGATCAGGAGAGTTGAAGACTTGAAGGAGAGTGGTTAAAGAAAGGGGAAAATTGTTTGCCGAATAGAAGGGTAGGAGAAGGTGGGAGGAGAAAAGGAGAGATTTTATGAGGTCAAAGAACAGGTATTGCAGCGGTCACTGAGTAATTCAGAATCTAATTGCTTTTCAACAGTTTGGACCTTACAGAAATATGTGAGAAAATATACGAAAAATCTTTTTGTACAGCCTTCCCTGAGTTCAATTAATTCAGTCAGAATGTAGATCATTTACTTAAATACCGAAGTTTGACAAATTAAAGGCCAAGGTGTTTGAATCCTGGAAATACATTCAATTCCCCCCAAAACGTCTCTTAATAAAAAGTGAGTAAACAAATTGAATGCCCTTTTCAATCATTTCCTATTAGATTAGTAAATAAGGAATAAGTAATGCCATCACTTGTGAAGGTTATCACCTCCAGTATGGTAATTACCGAAATGAAAACTGCAGTAAACGTGGAAAGGAAAATAGACTTAGGAAAATATCAAAGTAGAACCTGGTATAGATCCAAGAAATCTTATCACA
Source organism: Gorilla gorilla gorilla (assembly GCF_029281585.2). Taxonomy (NCBI): domain Eukaryota; kingdom Metazoa; phylum Chordata; class Mammalia; order Primates; family Hominidae; genus Gorilla; species Gorilla gorilla. The sequence continues at coordinate 88,440,816 of NC_073228.2, forward strand.
TATTGGCATGGCAAAAAGTGGTCCTTTAGGAAATTCTGATTTCATTTCACTCTAATCATATGTGATATATCCAAACTGAGGAGACAGTGGGTGTAAATATATTGCTAGTATTGGCATCTCAAGCAGAAAGAATGCAAATATCATTTCCAATAATCCAAGCAAGTGTTTAATTATCTTGCAAAATGACCAAAAAATGTTTTCAAAGAATGTCTTATAATTATATAGCAAAATTCTTCTGGGGATATTTTTTCTTAAAATGTTCTAGACACCATATAACATATTAAATATTTTTCCATGTGCTAAAAAGATGCTAGCAATGAGTAGCTCAGAAACACATATCTTGCCTGTTCCCTAAGTCACTTATTCACCTGCCTAAGTTGATGCTGCAAGTGAGCGTTAATAAAAAAAAGACAGACAAGCGATGGTTGTGATGATGATTCTTGTTTTACCTACTTAAAAGAAAATCTCATTAGTTTGGATTTGCTTCAAGTGTGAACAAAAATGGAATCAGTCTAAACAAAAAGATTCTGATGATACCACCATTCTAGGTTAAGGTCATCACAACACACACACACACACACACACACACACACACACACACTTCAAATTTCTAAAGCAAGATGAATGTCTTGCTATACAATGTTTTCTTGACCTGTGAAACTGACTACTCAATAAAAATCTGAGAATAACTATAACTATCAATATTTTTATAAATAGAAGAGGCACTTATTTATGCAAAATGATTGAAGTGCAACCCTTACTTCAAAAAGAATATGATGATCATAGGTACTCTAATTTTTTTGGATTCCATTAACTATTGCCCATTCTTTAAAAGATTCTATTATTTTAGATTTAATAGGTTAGATTGCTATAAATCTGTTTATTTTTCTGGAAACCTGCATATCTTACTGTATTTATTTTAGTTTGTAAATGTCATTATTTGAAATGTTGACATTTTTCTTATACTATTATCTAGTGTGTTATAAAAACATTAATAAAAGTTTTCTGGGAATTCAATTGGTCTATCAAGTATACCGTATAAACAAAGTACTTTTGTAAGCACTGTGAGGCATACCAACGTGCTGAACAATCTATATCCTTTATAACTTACTTTGTGTTTTAAAACAAAGTAATGTATGAGTAAAGAGACAACCAATGTTATAATGCTTTATATTTTATAAAAGAACCAACCGATCATCTAAACATAATAGTCTAATAACCCAAAATGCAAGCCATAAATACTCTTTGACTACACGAGTTTTCTGCATGTGGCTTCATAGATGCAGTCTGAGTAACAATAACAAGTTTATGCAGATACATAATAAAATGAGCTTAATGTAGAATACACATAAGCCAACTTCCCAAAAGAGCAGTAATGCCAAAGAAACCCAGTTTTAATTATAAACATATATTGACAGGTTTCCTAAAGTGGTTTCCACTTTAACTTCTGGAATAGCAAATTTAAAAGATGTAACAATATCTTTTGCTTTATTACACACCTTTGTTATTAGTGCAACAAAAGAAAGAACAGTGTGTAAATTCCTGGAGTACAACCAAATGAGTCATCTATTCAATTTGCTTTAATTTTCTTTAGTAGGAGAGTCAGGGAACTATTACACCATGTGAATAAGGCTTACATTTTTAAATTGTATCTTCCTCATTGTCAGTATCTTTCTAAGATTTTCTGAATCAAATAAAATGGCTGATTCATGCTACATTGCATAAATATGAAGTTCTCCTATTAACTAGCATGGACTGATGGTTTACATTCCTAATATGTCCAAATGACTTCAATATCATTTTTATAATGCAATTACATATTAAAATGCATATTTTCACATTGATAATGCCAACATAAACAAACCTGAGAAGTCCCTGTTAAAGTTGGTATGTTCCAATTGCCTGGGCTTATATTCGAGGCTTTGCGCATAGTAATTGACTGCACAAACAATTCATCCTGGAAGAGTTCTTCATGCCTCTTATTATCCCCAAATCAATTGACATAATTTATAACATATTCTCAATTAAAGTTAAATCAGAAACCTGAAACCTCCAACTCTAGATTGGTTTACTATGTAGCTGTTATCAGTAGCAACATTTTAAATATTTCAAAAGATACTCTTGAATTATGGGCAATACAAAACAAAATAAATAACTTGCTTAGAAATAATAATAAAAAATTAGTTTAAGATGATCTATGTCACTTCCCAAAGAACAGACAGAAATTATTTTAGCAACGATTTTATGTTTTTGTTTTTCTGTTTGTAAATTTGACTTCCAAATGCATTTATTTTTTGATAGCAATGAGTATGTAACCTATATTACTAACTGAAGAGGTAATTTAATGTATTTATTCTAATTTATTTAAGTATATACCTTTATAATAAAGTATTAATAACTTTTGTATAAATATATATTTACAATTCCTAGAGGGAAAATCTCAATAATGTCATTGCATTTTGGGTTGGAATCTTAGTTAATTCTTGTATTGAAAGGTATAACCAAAAAATTGCTAATTCAGGCTGAGGCAGGTCGATCAGGAGGTCAAGAGATTGAGACCATCATGGCCAACATGGTGAAACTCTGTCTCTACTAAAAATACAAAAATTAGCTGTGGTGTGTGCCTGTAGTCCCAGCTACTCGGGAGGCTGAGGCAGGAGAATCGCTTGAACTCGGGAAGTGGAGGTTGCAGTGAGCCGAGATCGCGCCACTGCACTCTAGCCTGGTGACTGAGTGAGACTCTGTCAAAAAAAAAAAAAAAAAAAGAGCTAATTCAAAAATAAGTTATAGTCCATATATGATTTTGAAATTGAGCTTTTTAGAAACAAAATCAAACATGTTTTTTCTAGAAACAATTCCATAATATTGGTTAAATATTTTAAATAGTGCAACTCATACTGTATTAAAGGAAATTTAAGTTAATCTCATTTTTGTGCCCAGGCATTGGAACCTGAAAAAATTGAAATTTTGGGTCACAGAAACATAGCAAGAGATAAGATGCCTTATTCTTTTAGAGGTGACAATTTTTTCATGATGGTGAGTGACTAATTTAACTTCTTGACTGTATAAATTTGTATGGACAAAAATTGATTTTCTAAGCCAACAACTTCTAGATCTCAACTGGAGATAAAAAAAAATTGGAGAAATCAGGGAAACATGGGGACATCAGATATAAATATACTCATTTTAATATATAGGCACTGTTCATATTTTGATCATCGCTTGGGTTCTCACAAATCACTGACTATCTATATATCAGGTTTGTCATCAATTCTTAGTGTGCTTGTGTTCATCTTCAAAATAATTGTCATCAAGCGTTTTCATGACATCTTAATGAGTACAGTTAAATATACAAACACAACCAAGGGAAGATTATAGAAAAAGTGAAATTGTCACTACTTCCAATTTTGCCTGATTCTATAAAGGTATAAAAGACAAATTAAGATTTTGAAGCTACAAACAAAACAGACAATGTAAGGCAGTTTTCAGGTTCTGAAATCATTTCCTGTATATTGCTTCATTTTTATCTTGATCATTACATATGCCAAAAAGACAAGTACTGGAGAAGCTACGGTCTCTATTTTTGCCAAATAAGGGAATTGAGGCTTGGAATTCAGAATTTGCCCAGTCACAAGGCAAGTACCTGTTAGAGCCAGAATTGTCTTTTGATACCTAAATGAATTCATATTGCTTTGGAAATTGTTACACAGATACATGCTACAGATGCAGAGTTATACAATCCTATACCTACATGAGATTGTGTATATAAACAATTGCAGTAGGTAGCATTCCAGATCTCCATGATCTTCATCCCTTGATGTTATACCCATTAAATATGTCACATTACATGGCAAAAGGGATTTAGCAAATACAGTTAAGACTCCTAATCAGCTAACCTTAAAATGAGAAGATAATCCTAAATCTGCACATTACAATTGTTCTTTTATGGAGCCATTTATATAGTACCCCAAATAATGTTTTAAATTATGACTTTATTTTAAAAAATTAATATATTATATATACATGATAAATCTCACACTACATAAATTTCATATGGAATCCTGCAACAGGTTAATTTTAGTTATAAATGTTGTTACTTTGGAAATAGGTACGAACTGATACAAATTGGCCTAGCAATTTTCTACCCCAAAACTTTAATATCTATTTTTTAATTCATCCAAACCACTTAATTAGTCTCATATATATTTTTGGTCTGTTCTTTGGGAAACCATAGAGTGCTATACCAATCCTTAAAACATGTTTGTATATTTATGTCTTATATTTAACTTAAATATCTTCTCTAATGGAAAGTATTGGGTTTTGGGGGGTTGTTGCTGTTCGCTTGTTTTGAGAGGAGGAGGTAGCAAAAATAAATTATTTAAAATGCAAACAATCATTGTATATTAAAATCTTAAGTGCAATATGCACTTATTTTTTAATTCATTTTTGAGGTATATATGATATTTAAATAAATTTGAACTGCTAAAAGATAGGAAGTAGTAAAGAGTTTTCTGAATACTAAGTACTGAACACAGAAACAACCAGTCATGAACTAGTAGATTACAAAAAACTTTCATGCTCATGGCCACCTTCATTTTAAAATCCAGTTCTGCTGCATAGAAACTTAGCTCTAAAACAAGAACATATTCCAATTATTTTTCATTTTAACATCCTGAGTTCCACCTTTAAAAAATCTTCCTTTTATACCATATTTACAATTAAGACCTCTAAAGCAAAATGTAAAATAAAAACAACCTTAGATATTTTAGTAGTTTCTGTTATAAGTTATAAATCAAGACACAACTTATAGTTTATCTTCAGAATGGAAAGTAAGCACATCTAGGTGGAAAGAGTAAAAAGAAAGCAGAGACCACCTGGTGACTTAGGAGACATTAATTAATATTCTGTTACAGTCAAGTACTCCCCAAATGCAATAATTTAAAGTCAGAAACATAATAAAAACATATATCATATCAATTCTAGGATTGCTAACCTTTGCCGATCAGTGAATTTTTCAGAACATCCCAGGTTCCTATATCTTGCCTATACCATTCTCTTTTGGATTGTGTCTCAGAATAACTTTCCCCTTTTAACAGCCAGACCACAATTAAGAAAATAATAATACCAGACGTTTATTGAGGACCTGTATTGTGCCAGCATTTGTAAGCACATTACATGGGTTATTTCTTTTAATCTCTACAACAGCTCTATTAGATTGCTATTGCTGTATCCACACTCGAGGAATGAGGAAACAGGTTATGTATATAACCTCTAAAAGATATCAGGGCAAATAAATGTTTCATCCGGGATCCAATTCCTAGTCTATCTGATTAGAAAAATCTTTCTCTTAACCAATACAATACACCAACATGCCAGAAAGTTATAGCTCAAAGACTGAAGTCTTTTTGATAAGTATTTTGCCAAAAAGTAAAAAAAAAAACATATAAAATAAAATAAAGAAAAACAACAGCTTATTAACCAATTATTTTTCTAAAATCGGAATGTATACCAACTATTGTGCTACAGCACTGGAGATACTATACTGTCGCCACAAGCACCACCACCACCGTCACCATCACCATCATCATCATGATCATCATCGTATCCATCATGGGCCACAGATATAGTTCTATGCACTTAACCTCTATTAAACCCTCAAAATAACCTTACAAGTCAGGCTCTATTATTATCCCCGTTTTACACATGAGAAAACCAAAGTTAGTAATCCGTTGAAGCAGAAAATCTGACTCTTGAAACCTAGGAGCTTTACTTTGTCTAATGCTTACTTCTTTACTTCATAGTTACCATTCTCTATGTAGATTTCTGTGATCTGTTTTGTACATTTTTCTTTCACATTATTCTATAAATATGTAACTCTCTATGAACATTTTAATGGTACATATAATATGTGCTAATAAATTAGAAAATATTGTTAAAATGTTCTATTGTATCAGAAATGACAAATTATCAAAAACGGAAAGGGGATAACAAGAAAGTATTCCACTAATTACGAAAGACTCTAGAAACAGTATACACAAAAGTACCCACCAAACAGATCAGACTGCTAGTAGGCGACTTATTTCAAAACTTAAGGAACAGAAAACTCATGCAGTATTTAAAGTGTTTCAGAGAAGAAAAGCTCCCCAAGTAATTCTATCCATCTGGCATTTTTTCCAATACCAAGCTTAATAAAGTTAGTATAACATGTCATTTATGAAAATAGATGCAAATGTCCCAACAAAAATATTAGCAAATTACATTCAGATATATTTTAAATAATTATCCACAATGGCACAAACATATAACAAAATACAATAGTTAAAACCAAGTACTACTGACACACTAATAGAGAAGTAGCTTAATAAATAAGTCTCTGAAAAGATGCAAATTATATCATAGCATTTAGTGTATAATACATGTTTCTTTTTCTAACAGTTGTTTTAAGTCATGTGGGGAAGCACAGATAACAGTTTGGTAGGAAAAACAAATAGCATTTCTTATATTCTTAAATATAATGCCAACAGCATAAATCATAAAGGGAAACATAAGCATATTTTATAAAATAAATCTGTTTTAAATTTAATGACTTTTTTTTTTGAGACAGGGTCTTGCTCTGTCACCTCCCAAGCTGGAATGCAGTGGTGTGATCACAGCTCATTGCAGCCAACTTTAACAACTTTTAACAAACATAATAAGTGCAATATAAAGGCAAATAAAATGTGAGAAAACATATTTGCAATACCTCACTTCCTTAATATTTTTGAGCAATGAGACTGAATCTTAGCACTCAGTATAAAAAGGGAATCTGAGCTAGGAGCAGTGGCTCATGCCTGTAATCCCAGCACTTTGGGAGGCTGAGGCAGGAGGATCACTTATGGTCAGGAGTACAAGACTAGCCTGGCCAACATGGTGAAACCCTGTTTCTACCAAGAATACAAAAAATTAGCTGGGCATGGTGGCACATGCCTATAATCTGAGCTACTTGGGAGGCTGAGACAGGCGAATCCCTTGAATCCAGGAGGCAGACATTTCAGTGAGCCGAGATGGCTCCAGTGCACTCCAGCCGTAGATGATGGAGCGAGACTCTGTCTAAAAATTCCTACCCCATCCTTTCAACCAACTGGATAATTTGCTTGTTTATTTTCCGTTTCTCTCCATTACAATATAAGCTCTATGTGAGAAAAGATTTTCAGCTTTTTGATCACTGTAATTTTGGCACTCAAAACACTTCTTACATCTGTCTATCTGAGCTTAATAAAATGTTTTTGAATAAGTACAACTATAAGGTGAATGGATTCCCGGAAGATTCTGAAGTAGGAAGCACCAAGAATCTGCCTCCCTACCTAGGCAAAAATTGCACTGGCAGAATTTGTCTGATGTAACTATTTTGAAACTCTGGAATCTATTGATGGCTTGAAACTTTCAGAGGATGCTTTTTTACAAAAAAATTTAAAAGACCATCCTAAGACCACATGAAATCTTGAAAAAGAAGAACCAATCTGGAGGACTCACACTTCCTTATTTTAAAACTTACTGCAATGCTACAGTAATCAAAACAGTGTGGTCTGACATGAAGAGAGACATAGAAACAAATGGAATAGAATAGAAAGCTCAGAAATAAAGTTTCACATATATGTTGAGAGGATTTTTGACAAGCGTGCCAAAGCCATTTGATATGGATTGTCAATGGGGAAAGGACAGGTTCTTCAACAAATGTTGCTGGTAGAACTGAATATCCATATCTAAAAGAATGAAGTTGAGCACTTACCTACATCGTATACAAAAATGAACTCAAAATAGATCAAATATAAATCTAAGATCTAAAACTTCAAAACTCTGAGAAGACAAAATAGGGTAAAAATTTCACAATATTAGATTTGGCAATGATTTCTTTGATATGACACGAAAGGCACAGGCAACAAAAGAAAAAATAAGCAAATTGGACTTATAAATATTAAAAAGTTTTGTATATCCAAACAAACTACCACAGAATAAAAAGGCAACCCATGGAATGAGAAAAAAAATTTGCAAAACATATCTGATAAGGAATTAATATCCAGAATATATAGAGAACTTTAAAACTCAACAACAACAAAAACAACTTTATTCAAAAATGGGCAAAGGAATTGAATAGATGTTTTCCCATGGAAGATACACAAATGGCCAATAAACACATGAAAAGATGCTCAACATCACTAATAGTTGGGAAAACGCAAGTCAAAACTAAAATGAGATACCATTTTACACTAATTAAGATGACTACTGAAAAAATAAAAATAAAAACCTAAAAGGCATAAAATAAAAAGTGTTGTAGAGTATGTGCACTCTTGGTGGGGATGTAGAATGCTATAGCTGCTGTGAAAAACACTATGAAAGTTCCTCCAAAAATTAAAAATAGAATTACCATAGAATCCAGCAATTACATTTCTGGGTATATAACAAAGGAATTGAAAACAGACTCTGAAAGGGATACTTGTGAAGCCATGTTCATAGCAGCATTATTCACAATAGCAAAAACTTAGAATATATATGTATATATAATATATATAAACATATATACACATATACACACATAAATATACACACATATAAATATACACACACAACATATGCATACATATACACATACATACCACAAGGGAATAGTATACTATTTTGCCTTAAAAAGGAACGACAACACAACACACACATACACACATATATAAACAAAGGAATTCTATTTTGCCTTAAAAGGGAAGAACATTCTAACATATGCTACAAAACAAATGAACCTTGAAGACATTATGCTAAGTGAAATAAGCCAGTCTCACAAATAAGGTATGATTCCATTTACATGAGGTACTTAGAGACTTAGAGTAGTCAAAATCACAGAAACAGAAAGTAGGATGGTGGTTGTCAGGGGCTGGGAAGAGGGAGAAATGGGGAATTATTGTTTAATGAGTATGGATGGGGTTTCTGCATTACAAGATAAAGAGAATTATGGAGATGGATGGTCATAATGATTGCACAACATTATAAATGCATTTAATATCACTAAACTGTACACCTAAAAACATGATTGACATAGTAAATTTCATGTTATGTGCATTTTACTATAATAATTAAATTGAAAATTAAACCCCCAAATGCTGTATGATATGATCCATTTTATGGTTAAACATATACTTTAAGATACTTATTTAGCTAAACAAGTCTCAAAGTACAGACGCCAATATGTCATCATTATACCTTTTCATCAATGAGTGTATACTTGCTTATGGGATACAAAATACTTGAAATTTTAAAACAAAGACCAGAAATTAACTGCCTTTCCTCAAACCAAATAACGATAATTGCCAAAGCCTTTTTCTTAACACATAAACAGGAGCAAAGTATTAGATTTTACAGTTTTTATTTTATACACCTTTTTCCATTCTATGCTTTTTTAGAAAGATATGTCTATTTTAGACTTTTAGATTTAGAAGTGGAAATCACACAATTACCAGGGTCTCAAACATGTAAATTGTTTCAGAACTATTGAGGCATTTAAGAAAGGTAGAAATACAGTTGCCTAAAGGGGAATAAATAGCAGTTTGCAGTGATATACAGATTGTCATTACACAAACAACTCTAAACAGAGCTGTTTAGAAGGTTCTCAGCTCCTAGGCAGACACAGTTCCCAGGTGTTGTCTCTTCCCCTCTGCCAAGTACTTCTGCTTTGAGCAGGTGTGACTGCATGGTGGGAGGAGGGAAAGAAGTTATGCTTGGAGGAAAGTTATTGCTGCTGGAGCTGATGGGAGTAACTGTCAGGGCACTGGGGCAATTAGTAGATCAGAGGGCTACCTGCAGCTCCTCCATATGATAATTAAAAACACCACTAAGTACTTTGTTTTTGTTGCACATACTTTTCCTGTCAAACCTGGATAATAAAATAAATAAAGTTTACTGTCTAGCTCCCATATAGTATTAAAAGTATTTTATTGTAATTTGGTAACCACAGATAAAACCTGAATCTTCCTTTTAAACTGTTTATAAATTAGACAGCTATGGAAACAGTAGGTCACTTAATCTATTCAGCTCTTAGAGTTTGCCACTACTAAAGTATTTATTGCTCTTTAATAATGTATCATTTGTACCATGATTCACAAGTCAATGCATCAGTGCATCAAGTAGATAACAATTCATTAAATAACTTAATGGGTCTATCAAAGGAACACATTTTTAACGACAAAAAGATGTATATACCAGCAGAGTTGTTCTCATGCATGCATGCATGCATGCATAAAGTCAGAAAATAAATATTAACTGAGTGCCTACTATATGTAAGGTACCACGTTTGGAGCTGGGTATACATTAAGGAACAGAGATATTCTTCCTGCCTTCATCAAGCTTACAGTCTATTGGAAATAAGATAAAAAATAAATGAGCAAATAAATGATTATATAACTATAATTTTTGAAAAGTGTTATAATATATTTAATAATGGTACAGTGATAGAATAATAACAGGGAAATATGATGTGTATGTATTTGTGTGTGTGAGCATGAGTTACTTGGATAAGATGACCAGAGAGAGATTCTCCCAGGCTGCGCAGTTTAAGCTGAGGGATGAGTTAGAAACAGAAAATCTGCAACATATAGCAAGAGATACATATAGATAAAAAGTATATATATATATATATATATATGTGTGTGTGCATATATATATATATATATATAGAGAGAGAGAGAGAGAGAGAAAATAATTTCAAGAAGATCATGAATACTTAAAGACCCCCTACCAATATGAAATAAAAAAAGCTAAGGGCAGAAATTTGTGTGTTGCATTATTATTTAGTACATATGCACATGATAAAAAATAACAATAAATAGCATAATAATATTATGTGTAAGAAATGAAGTTAGGTTACTCCATATCTGAGGGGAAAGCATATCTCATATAATAGTAGTAAGAATTATACTAAATAAAGAATGAAAAAAATAAGTAAATTCCAGTGAAGGCAAATGCAGCATAAAATTATGAAAAATAATATATATTCTACCTACATATCATTTGAAAATGTGTGGCCTGACAGAAAAAATTAACTAGCAAAACAATAAACAATAAACCATCACTTCCTATCTTCTTATTCATTCCCCTTAGAACCCCAAATCAACCTTTCAGTCCCACCACGATCTATGGATCCCATCACTTTTTGATAGTACTCATTTTATTAGTGCCAGAGATGGGAAAAGAACTTTAGAAACTATCTTAGTTTGAGATTTAATGTTAATTTAAAGATTAAAAATTCAGAATGTAGCTTCAAAAATTAAAAAATACAGACTAACGTATGTGGCGGTATTTTAGGGAAGCACATCCTTGGAATTCTCTTGAGTTTTTGGCAAACCTGTTGAATAAATATGTAGGCTACTTGGACGGATTCCAAATGAAACAACTAAAATGATGAAAGGAATGGCTTACAAGGACAGATTAAACGAAAAAATATGTAAGACTTCAGCATGTCAGAAACTAAAAAAGAAACATTATGGTTTACAAATATTTGAAACATGTAAATTTGAGGAAAAACAAGAACTTTGTGTACAAGGTACACAATTATGAGTATATTAAAAGGAGAGATGAAACTATTCCCCTGGTAATAATGTTAATTGTTTTACAGTGGGAACATTTGGACAAATGACCCACGGATGGGCAAGAATTAAAACCGCCAAGCAGACATATTCGACATTCCTAGTAACCTAAACTATGCAGACTTCAAAATACGTAGAGGGCCATCTGAACAAGATAAAGTAGGTCAGGGAACAACTGCAGAAATCTTCCTATCCCCCAGCTGTGTTTTAAATTTAGAAGGAATTCTTCCGTGGATTTGGGGCTTTTCTCTGTAAGTGTGCTACAGTGAAAAGATTCCTCGATTTGGATCTATAAGACCTAGTTTTGAGTGCTGATTACTTATTCTATTCTCAGTCCATGTCCCCACCTGTCAACAGGGATAATAAAAACACCTCAGGTTGTTGTGGGTTTTAAAAGAGCTGTTTCTATGAACACATATTATATGTACTTAAAAGCATTGCTCTTAATGAGATACATCAATTATTATTAAGATTGTAATGTGTCAAAAGCTATAGGATGAAGACAGTCAAAGAGAATAATGCCTGAGACTAGGCAATTATATATCTGCATTCTGCTTAGAGTAAATCGGCTCTCCTCCAGGATACCTTGCAGCCCTCTTAACTGGATACTGTTTTTCCTCATATAACTTCTGGGTCTGAACATGTGGTACCAGTTCCTTTGCTGCTCCAGGCCACGTCCAGAACATTTTCCCTCCTCTCTCTCTAAAAACGCCCAGTTTTAATTTCATGTCATCTTTGCTCCTCTACCATTCCTTAGTATAAGTACTCCTGATCTCTGAAATACGCCCCGTCATTCCTTAAAGATTTCTGTTTTTGGTTTGCTGTCATCCTCCCCAACATTTCTTGGGGCACAACATTTTGGGATTTTAATAACCACAAAGATGATTTTTCCAACACCTGGCCATTCGGTGCCAATTTTCTTCCAATCATCATGTCTTCTACCCTCCCTGAATCATAACTTCTATAGCCATACTCTCATGTTTGTAATTACCAAAATTTTAATTACATTGGAATTATTACGATGCCTCCAAAATCTTTTTCCTCCAACCATCACTTCCTGTCTTCTTATTCATTCTCTTTAAAACCCAATTCAACCTTTCAGCCCTACCAGGATCTATAGATGCTATCACTTTTTGATAGTACTCATTTTCTGAGTGCCAGAGATGGAAAAAAGACTTTAGAAATTATCTTAGTTCGAGATTTCATAAAGCAAAAATGGTGAAATCATCCAGATAAAGCAAAAATGGGTGTAATTAACAGAGAAATTTGTAAGTGGGTAAATACTTCTGGAAATGCATAACCACAGAGACCAGGTTGGGAAAAACACATAAGAAGGATTAGAAATTAGAGTAGTGACCAAGAGTAGGGTCAGTAGGAATGAAGGGTGAGGAAAGGTAAAAGCTAGAAAATTCTGGTAAGAGACAGAAACTCTGAGAAATTTAAAATACTGGTAGCTCAGTAATTTCATGTGATGCGAAAATCTAATAAATAGCATTGCCAGTAGGTACTTAAAAACAGAGATGGGAATCATTAATGTTGGGATCTTCCAGGAAGTTTAATATCAGAATGTTAAAAGGGCTACAAGCTCATATGTGAAAGTTTTTAAGGGGACGAATGATGGAGAAGAAACAAGGTTCTGAAGCTACTGAGGAAGTAAAGCATGTTATGAAGGTTAGTAATGGGCTCCAAAGGGGAAAGAAAGTGTTATGTGCTAATGGAAAGAAAGAAAGTGTTAATGTTGAGAAGCAATTTGAAATAGTTTTTGAAAAAGCAAGCAGTATGCCAACCTCTCCTTTTCATCTCTTGAGTCCAAGAACTGGAAAAGAAAAAAAAAAAAAGCACAACTATAATTACCTCAAGTAAAGTAGTACAGGAGAAAGGAGTAAAAAATAAGTTGGAATCAGAACATATAGATTCAAATTGAAGCTACTCACTCCTTGAATTCCAGGTCATATGACTTTTTTGAATCTCAAGTCCTTATCTGTTAAATTAGATTAAGAATATGTTCTCTGCTTATGTTCCCTAAAGTAGAAATGTTTCCTAAAGTGGAAAATACTTATGTTTCCTAAAGTGGAAAATGCTTATGAAATTTTAACCACTGTTTTATTATTTTGGGGGAATAAATATAATAATGCATGTGGAGGTAAATTTCAACAGTTAAACAATTTACAGCTATACCAAGGAAGAAAATGACGAGGATGAGCTCATGTTAGATGGCATATGATATGGTTTGGCTCCGGGTCCTCACCCAAATATCATCCCAAATTGCAATCCCCATGTGTTGAGGGAGGGACCTGTAATCCCCAAGTGTCCAAGGAGGGAGGTGACTGAATCATGGAGGTGGTTTCCCCCGTGCTGTTCTTGAATAGTGAGTAAGTTCTCAGGAGATTAGATGGTTTTATAAGTGTTTGGAAGTTCCTCCTTCCCTGTTCTCTCTCTTGCTCCCATGTGAAGAAGGTCCTTGCTTCCCCTTCGGCTTCCACCATGACTGTAAATTCCTGAGGCCTCTCCAGCCATGTGGAACTGTGAGTCAATTAAATTAAACCTCCTTCCTTTATAAATTACCCAGTCTCGGGTATTTCTTTTTTTTTTTTTCTTTTTTTCAGACGGAGTCTCTCTCTGTCACCAAGCTGAAGTGCAGTGGCATGATCTCGGCTCACTGCAACTTCTGCCTCCCAGGTTCAAGCAATTCTGCTGCCTCAGCCTCCTGAGTAGCTGGGACTATGGGCGCACACCACCACGCCCAGCTAATTTTTGTATTTTTGCTAGAGAAAGGGTTTCATCATGTTGGCCAGGATGGTCTCTATCTCTTGACCTCGTGATCCGCCCACTTCAGTCTCCCAAAGTGCTGGGATTACAGGCATGTGCCACTGCGCCCAGCCTTCGAGTATTTCTTTATAGCAGTGTGAAAACGGAATAATACAGCATAATTCTCATTATTTTGTAAAATACTTAAAATTAATGCAGTTTGAGGTTTTTTTAAAAAAATAAACCATATTTTGGTTGAATAATTCTTCACATAAACCAGAAAAAAAAATATTCTAATTGATGTGGTTTGAGATTATTTGGTGCTTTTGTTTGGCTAAAACTTCTTAATGGGGTTATGTGGAAATAAAATTAAATGAGGAAGAGATGTAAGGCAAATTAAATATCTTCATTACACTAGGAGAAATAAAAACCTTGTTAACCTCTAAAGTCGCTTTGTACTATATGATGTATCTGAAAATTACAGAGAAAGCATGCTTCTACACATCACACTGAATAGCAATGAAACAATGTAGAGGAGCAATGAAATCCTAGAAAATTAAAATAAATAAAAAAATTGTGCTGAAATCAAACTAAATGGCAAGATTTAAAGAAAATGTATTTCAAACCACTTCCCAAGTGCTCATCTTCTTACCAATGATGCATTCTAACACATTAATACTTTCTGACCAAATGAATGAGCATACTCCTTTATTTCCGAATGTGAAAAAAGAACTTTACACTTTACCAACCTAAATTTGAAATTTTTAAATTACTGTCCCAAGAGAATAAGTATAATTTAATCCTTCTAAATAAATAATGGTTAGACATAATGTGTCTTTTACAAATAATAAAATCATTTAACAAAATATCTCCATGATACACAAGATGTGTCACTCACTGAGACAGAGCATCGTCTAATAGTTAAGAGGACAAGCTCTAGATCCTAATTTTAACATGCTACTTAGTAGCTCTATGATCTCTGTATCTCCATTTTCTCATTTATATTTCAATAATAATAGCACCTGCCTCAATAGTTTTGAGAATTAAAGATGATAATTAGAACAGTGGAACACATAGTATGCAGTCAATACATGTTAGACTTGAAAGATATTAGAAAGAATGTACCTTGTTAACTTATCTAACACTCTTAATGCTGACATGATGGTGGTCCCTAAGTAATGAAAAGAAAGCAAAAAAAATGAAAACACAGAAGATGCCTGAAAAATTACTGTTTCTAGGCCAAAATCAAATTTAGTCAGAAATGTGAGAACCTTGCACCTAAAAAAGGGAACAATCACTTAGAAGCAGCTTTTCTTTTAATTGAAGGTTCATAACGAACACAGTTAAGTACTTTATATCCTGCCTGCACTTGAATATTATATTATCATCAATGCTCTTGCAGGAGTGCGAGAAATATTTTCAAAGTAGGCTCATTCTACAACACACATTATAAGGAATAGTTATGTAAGAAAGTGAAAAACACAGCTTTTAAAGTTCCTGAAACTACTTTGACTTATTTTTATATATAAGAGACACACTGCTGTTTAAAATGTGCAAGTACGTTTACAGGCAAACTGATGGGGGTGGGTAGCTACATTCAATTCAGTATATATTAAGTGTCTGTTTGGGTCTTCTTATTTGTTTTGCCTGGTACTATTCTAAGCCCTAGCTCAGTAGAAAGCACAAAACATGAAACAAGAACTTGGTATATAAACATTAAAGCACTGTGAATGGTAATTTGGTTTTTGTTTGTCTGTAAACAACATTCCAGAAAAGTTAGCGTTTATAATACAGAAGTTAAACTATAGAAAGATAAATAAACAGAAAAAATAGCATAGTTAAAATTAAAGTTCATATAGTATTTGCAAAGAAAATGTGATAAAAAGAGTGCAGCAGAGGCCGGGCGCGGTGGCTCACGCCTGTAATCCCAGCACTTTGGGAGTCCGAGGCGGGTGGATCACGAGGTCAGGAGATTGAGACCACCCTGGCTAACACGGTGAAACCCCGTCTCTACTAAAAATACAAAAAATTAGCCGAGCCTGTAGTCCCAGCTATTCAGGAGGCTGAGGCAGGAGAATGATGTGAACCCAGGAGGCGGAGCTTGCAGTGAGCTGAGATCGCGCCACTGCACTGCAGCCTGGGTAGCGAGACTCCGTCTCAAAAAAAAAAAAAAAAAAAGAGTGAAGCAGAGATGTGAGCACAGACCTAAGGCTCAGGCCTGTAGGTGGGAGACTGCTCTACATTACAGACAGGGATTTGTCCATTTATTTCAAATAAAAAATACTCTCCAATGTTTCCTCTCAATTGTTTTGGACTTTCCTGATTGTGTCATGAGCCCATTTCATCCTGGCTGACCTCAAATAATCCCCAGAATCAGTAAAATCTAAACGGTTCCCCTGACCTAAAGAACAAGAGGGGATTTAAAGGATTATTTTGCATTCCCAAAATATACCACTTTGTTAAATACCAAGCACAAACCTTAAGGAATGCATGGTGGCCTAACCCCATTTAGAGATTATCATCTTCAAATCAAGCATATATCATCTAACAAGAGATTAAAACCTTGGTCTTCCCATTTATGAAATATTATATCATATTAAATTATTTTAAGAGATCAATCATTTTGATACAAACCTGTTTTGGAAAAGATAAAAGGCAAAGCTAAGTCAATCTTCTTTCTCCACAGTAACAATCACATTCAAAAGTGCTTTAGTGCTTAAAAAGCCGTCACCTAAATTCTTGTACTTAAATCCTCCATTCTAAGTCACACACTATAAATCCGAACAATTCCTACACAGTTACTATCACTATAATAATGCATATTTTAAAACAAAATAGCAGCACATTTTCTAAAATATAACCAAATAATTGCAGGACATTTTATCTACATTGTAAGGCCTACTTTTTTACAAAAATCAGTTTTGTGTCTTCTAAAACTTTATTACCTTAGAAGAAAAATAATTTAAAAATACCAACATTTTATTTGACACAATGGGAAAAGTCTTAAATAAGTACATTGTTCAGATATCTAGCTATTTCACCATTAAGCAGGTTTTCAAGCTTAAACATTTTTGACCAAGCCTTTTTTTTAATAATGTGTACATTTCACTGCATTTGCACCCAAAAAATGTTGAACATCTTGCAATGAGGCTTTCTCTAGGTCGCAAAACCAGCATTAGCACCAGTTATTGCATTCTCTTATATGGTGATGCACTTACCACCCCCCACCCCAAACCCTCCCAACTGCATGTACCCAGTTTTTTGTACTGCAAAGTATCACTGCTTTTACATACACTATTTGAGTCTCCTCTTTGTCTAAAAGTTGGCATGTTTTACTGCTCTGATTAAGCCTGACCTATTACTTCATATGCTTTTCACTTTCTGGATTCAGTTTATAGAGGGCCCAGAAACTTGAAAGTCAAGAGAAATAAGCTTTTCTATGATACATGATCTAAGACCTAACTATGACATCTATTTTTGTGGTCAGAAGTTTCTGATTCTTTCTCCTAGGTTCTCAGCTATGTGGTATGTGGATGAAGCTTCAAGGCAAGTGGCTTCTCCACAAGTGAAGTGGATATAAATTACTGTATACTTGATAGCTTTAGGCAGGACAGTGTGATCAAATCAAGGTGTAAAATCCTGAGTTACTCCATGATTTAGATCCCAATTTATTTCCACTTATGTTTTAAACTTCAGGTTTGGTAGGCAGAGGTTTGACATTATCATCTTCCTTTTCTTTCCTCACAAAAAGATAAGTTACAAGTTTCACAATGTTTCAAAGGTTTGCAATCTTTTAATAATGATGACAAAATATCACTATCAATTTTACAGTAGATGTTGTGTCCTATTTGCCATATAACAAGGAAATGAGGGAGGAGGGGAGAGGAGGAGAAAGAGATGGAATGAAGGAGAGAGAAATTTTTATCTTAGGAGAACTCTGACACAGAAAGAATGCCACTGGAAACCGACTATTTGGCACAATGTCAGTGACTGTATAAAAAAGCTCCTTAAAAGGGTGTAATGGTGAATCTGTAACATAGTTTTGAGGGCTACATCAGCAGATGCTGGAACTAAAAGTTATCAGTTAAAGGTCAATTGAAATCAAAATAAATTAGTTCAAGTCCCTGACATCAATTGATGCAGAGGAGTCACATATATAGAAATTAATAACTGGCTTAAATGGGATATAACAAAGCTTCATTTATCATGACATTTGTCTCTTTTGGCCACAAGACTTGTTTTATGTAGAATCTTGCAAGATCTAAAAAACATACACTTTACCATAATGACAAAAAGAGTAAATAAAAGCATTCATCTCTTTCCAGTGCAGTAGATGCATAGGAATAAATAGTTGAGTGTGTATGTCTGTGTAAATCAATATAACAGAATTGCTATTTATGAAACTCATAGTTCATATGAAGAATAAGCTTAGAAATCATGGTATAAATTTCATTAATAATTGTTTTACTACAAACACCTCATACATAGCTCTCTGTGTTTTTCCTTGGAAGGTACTTAGAACACTCCCTCTAAAGTAATAGTTCAACCTAAGTGTGCACTTGAATGTCTGTGTTTCCAAGTTAAAATCCTGTGGTAGAAGGATTCTACCTTACAATGCCCTCTTTTTTTCTTCCTCAGGGAAGCACTGAAAACTAACTACTAACATTAATTTCGTAAAGAGTAGAAAGTTACTTCATGTGGATCTGCAGATTCGCATTTATGACTTTACTTCTTTTATTTTTCCTTTTATTTTATTTTTTCCTTTAAAAGATCTTCGTTGATTATCCTGACATCTGCTGGTGAGGGCACAGTTGATTCTAGTCTACCTTTCCCTTCAACAACTTGCTCAAATCAAAGATTTTTAGGGGTATTTTCAGTGACAAGTGGTAATACATTCAGTTTAAGTATTTATAGTACTTAAATTCTTGCTGTATCACGTAGGAAACCATGAGAAATATTTTAATAATTACTTCACATTGGCAGCCATTTGACTCTGTCTATAAATACATGTTTGCTTTGATTAAGCAAACATTATAATCATTACATGGACTATGATAAAAATAAAGAAATCATTTTAGAGGAATATTTATATAGTCTATAACTATAGAACATCTAAGGAAGATGCTAAGCGTCTTCCTTAAAACACAGAGAAGAACTGAATAATAGGAATGGCTTAGCTTTGGTTTTCTGCTTTTTAAAATAATAATGTTAATTTTCAACCTACTTAGCAAATAAAAACTAAATGATTAACTATGATAGAAGCCATTAACACTCAACACATATTTGCAAAATTTGCTATTTTTTACTCAGTATCCAAATGTTATGATTTACTTCTGACTTGAACTGAGTTCTGAAGCCTGCACTGTTTCTTTGGCAGAGATACAATGAACCTATTACATCACAATCTTACTCAAAGCTATTGCACCTGCAAGTGTGTGCAGTAAACAACAAATATCAGAATTACTTTTTTAGGCTTCAAGAAACTCTCAAAGGAGGCAACTTTTAAAAAATTATACACAAATGACAACATATACAGTTCATCCCATTATGCAAAATCCTTCAAAAATGAAAAGTTTTAGCTAATTAAAACTTTATCTTGAAATTAATAAAATTAATAGCTGGTACTACTAATTTAACTCTAAAAACTGTCAAGCTTTTATTTTTAATGGTGTCGAGTGACCATGCTACTTTATTTTAGTCATGTATATCTTATTTCTTCCCTTTACATTGCTATACTTTTATGAGAAGAAAAAAATCACATGTATCTAGAGAGAAAAGCAAACTTTATTAAATATTTATTTAAAATACCCTAGATTTTGAACACATGATTTATATGAACATTGATGTCAATATATTTGAGAAAAATAACATAGTTTTAATTTAGAAAAGTGTTCAGAAATACATTTGCCTACTTTTGAAGATTTTTGCAACTTCAAGATCAAAGAAGGAAAAATAGACCATCTCAATTTTTTCCTGATTTTTAAAAATTATTTTAAGTCTTTTCCCAAAACCATATACATTTAAAACAAATACATTTTAATTCTAAGGAAAAATTTCAGGAAAAATCAGAAAAACATTTTCAGAACCAGAGGAAAAAATTGTGTGTTGTATCACCACAGTGGCCAAAATATTGCAATACTGTCAAACTTTCACATGAGAATACTTTATTTTCACTTAATTCTTATTTTAATTTGATATTTCAGAATTATTTTTGTATGTTTTACCTTGACTCTGAAGTTAGCATTTATTTTTAAGGTATAAAATTTAATGGTCAAGTAAATTAGGCAATGAAGACATCAATGTGTAATAATAATATAATAAGATAAAAGAAACTCCTTATTTCTGTATAAATATAACTATACTAATCATAAAAGGTTAGTGTTGTTACCTGGAGTGAGACTGTTCAGGTACTAATTTATTCTCATGTAAAATTAACTAAAAATCGCCATTGATTAAAAAAAGAAAATGCAAATGCCAATGATTCATAGTATTTAGGACATGTCTAGACATTTTTAGACAGTGCCATTTGCTTAAAGACTTCAGGCACAAACTGCAGGCACAGGGACAGATTGCATAAGATGTCACGTGCTTGCTGCAACTGTATGCATGTTATTGAATTTTTTAGAGCAACCCATACCATGAATAATTTAATAGTTAATAAAATATTCAATCTGACTGATCCATTGGTTTAATTTTAAAATAAAGACGACTAATAAAAGGAGTTACATATCCTTATCAAATCCCAGGCATTAATGCAAGTAAATTGCAACCCATACGTAGGGAAAACACCAATTTCTAAGAGACATGAGATTAATGATTGGGGGCGGGAAGGAGTGCAAGGAAAATTCTGTGTTAGCACTGGCTTCAATAAGTTTGCCGGAAGTTTAATTGTTTGGAGCTGTCACGGAAGCTGTACTCTGCCTTCTGCAGAGGTGAGGGAGAAAAAATTAGAGAGGTGCAAGTTTTAACAGAAAGGGCTAATGCAAAATGGTCTATTTATTTTTCCTCAAGCCTTTCCCCTGTCCTCACAAGCTAGCTGGGGGAAAAAGGGAGAAATCTCCTGAAGAATATGGAGCATCCAGCTTCCCGAGCATTGTCTAACAGAACCAGGATGGAGAGTCCAGGCAACATCTCCATGGTTGGCTTGTCTGGCGGAGTAAGCTGTGCCCTTACTCCGGGTATCTTCAGGAGACAGAGCTCCTGGCTGCGGCGAGCCGGGACTTGCCGCGCCCCGGCGGTCCCGCAATCAGACCCAGCCAGGCAAGCGCGGCCACATAGGCTAGACGCGCTATCTTCTCCTCTACCCCGCGCCGCCCTCCACCTCGGAGCGGGGACGTACGGTGGTGGCGGTGACACAATGCGAGTGAGTGGGTGAGTGTGTTTTCGTGTTTGGGGTGGAAACGTAGGCGGGGAAGAGAAGGAGGAGAGGGGAGTGGCTGCAGTCCTTCCCCCTTCCCTTCCTGCTAAGAGATCAAAGTGCAGAGGAAATCCAGACGGGAAATGAGAGAAAGGAAAAACAGCAGCCGTGGAAGCACGCTCTTTTTTATATCGCTGGAGACTCGGCCGAGCAACTACTGGAACCATTACCATTTCTTAACCTTTAGTGGAGTGGCTGCCTTTGCCTGATAACTGGAAGGGCACTTTGTAAACGCAGGCGAGGCACACACCTACACACACGCCTACACGCTGGGGGAAAATAACCACATTCTGGGGGACGGAGGGAGGCCCAGGCAAGGCGCGGCCATGGATCTCTACTGCCAGAGCTGCGAGGGCATCTGGCCAGCAACACCCGGCTTCTTGGGCGAACAGTCGCCCAAGAGTCCACAATTTTCTTGTGACTCAAATAGATGGATAGGTGCATGGATGGATGGTGCAGAATATTCATACTCTGTCTAATCTCAAGTGGATTGGAGTCGACGCATTTTTAAATCCATCTACCTTTTTTAGAGGCACAGCATTTAAAACCCTGTAGTTCACTCAGCTCTCCACTTGAAGCTGCCTGCAGAGGATTCTATTACCCGCGGATCCCTCACAAGGGGCCGCCCGTATCTGTGAGCGCAGGAGTGGCACAGCTCCCCCAGGCACAGCTCCCACTCGCCTCCCCACACACCCTGCTGCCCCCGCTGCCCTTTTCCGGCGACAGCTTCAGCCCCGGCCGGCGGTGAGACCCAGGTCAGCACAAGGGTTTGTATGGACAAGCTGCACCTCGCAGGAGACCTGGAAGTCGCCTAAACTACTCAGCAGGACACTCGTCGAAGTCCTGCGTTTTCTTTTAAATGCTTTTTTCTTTTTAATTTAATTTGATTTTTATTTTTCTGTTTTTATTTTTTTCGTGCAATTCACAGAAGGCATCACCCTACAAGCTCTTACAACTTTTCCGCTCCTGTGCGGGGACGCGAGGGGTGGCTTGCCCCGCACTATTCCCCATTACCAAGAGTTAACACTGGTACTCAGAGGGGGTGCGCAGCTAAGCTCCAGGCCCCTGGGGTCAGACTAGGAGAGGCGGGTTCCTGGGGTTTGCTGTAATCGATGCTGCTCCTCTGGGATGGGGAGGCAGGAGAAAGCTGAAGTGACCTGTGAGACTCCTCTCCACCTCACCCGCGGCCAAAACGCCCAGCGCCGGGTCTGGGTTTGCGAACGGCTCAGCCCAGGCTCTGCGCCAGAGCACCGCACCCGGGGGCGGACGGCCCTGCAGCTCCCCAGCCTCTTTCCGCATCAACTAGCTGACGCCCGGGCGCACTGGCTTCCCCCGCTCCCGCCCCCACGAAAGCCCTGCCCGACGTCTGCAGTCAGCATCGCCCGCACTGCCTAGGGAGGGTTTGCGCCGAGACCCAGTGGCCGAGTGAGCCACAGAGTCGCTGGTCCTGGGGACGTTGTCTTCTACCGCTCCCCACCGTCCTCCTCTTTCCTGTATCTCACCCCGGTACCCCGCACCCTTCTCCCCGCTCGGCCCCGCGCACTCTGCTCAGACTTTGCAAGCACTTTCTCGGGGCACCCAGGACTCAACGCCTCCTCCGCGCCGCCAGCGGCGCTCGCCACCCTTGGCACGCCCGAGGGACCGCCTCCGGCCCCCTGCGCGGCGTTTCCCAGGGGACTCCCAGCCCATCCCTCACCCAGCTGTCCGGGTCCCGACGCCTTACCTTTGCCGAACTGGGGGACACCGAGGCTGAGCCCGACCAAGAGCCAGACGGCTACCGAGCGCTTCATGATCCCGTCTCCCGGACGTGACCCCGGCTGGTCAGGGGTCGTCGCGGAGGGCAGTGTAGCCGAGGTGGCACCGCAGGGCAGCAGCAGACTCCGCCCCTACTAAAGAATTCAAGAAGACGTTCTCTTTCCGCAGCGCTTTCTTAAACAAATTCTTGGAGAGGGCGAGAGTGGTGACTAAAGAGAGGAGCCTTTCCTCCCCTTGTGCCTGCGCTCCGGCGCGCGGAGGTGGGTGAGCTCCGGGGAGCCGCCGGCGGGCTCAGCCCTCCGCTGCGGGTGGGTCCCGGCAGAGGCGCGGCGGGCGGGGCGCGGGCGCCCGCGGCCGCCCCGGGTCTCCTGCGCGGGCAGGCAGACCCACTGGCGGACGGGTGGACCGGGCGCTCGGCTATCGCTGTTCTCCACGCGGTGGCTGCGGGGCTTCTGACTTGGAGAACAATGAAGCGTGAGCTGGAGGGGAGCGAGCGGGCCGCCGGGAGCGCACTGTGTACAAACAGAGGCGGCGTGCGTGTGAGTCTGAGCCTGGCAGGCGCGCTCCCCACTCCCCCGGCTCCCGCCCGCCCTCCTCCCGCCCTGTTATTCACTCCCCGGGTCTCCCCCTCCTCTCTCTCTCTTTTGCTCTCTCTCTCCTTCCTCCCTCCTCCCCTCCTCTTTCAGCTCCTTCTGCTGTAAGAGAAAACGGAGACAACTGCAGCCACACCCTAGCACCTAGCACCTGCCACCACCTCTGAAGTTCCTGCATTGCCTGTACCTTCTCCGCACATGCTGGAGACTGTGGGGTTAAGAGCTGCACCCTTGCTGCCTGAGAGTCCCTTGGATTCCAGCATTGACTTTATAATTAACCACGTTAAGGATTCCCCTGAACTTCCTTTCTCAGTATAACCAGGAACAGAAGTTAAGAGATTTTGAAAAGTGACTCTTGGGGCACAAAACTGCCTGAGAGACAGAACCCTGCAAAGTGAATTGCCCCGTATTTCTCAGGAACTGCAACGTAGTCAGCAACCAGACCCTAATCAGCTAAGACAGGGCTGCTCTGCTGCTCTGTCTACAATTTAGTTAGCTCCAGGGCTGGGGAGAGAGGGTTGTGGGCTCATCTGTTCACGGGGGCAAAAGGGTGGAAGTGAGTAGGAGACATGCATCTCGTTAAGCAAGACATCTGTTTCAGAGAAGAAGTAGGGCAAGTTTGGGAACTGTGCAAGAACATAAAGGCAAAGACAGACCCTTGAAGCATCACTAAGGTGGATCAAATTTTCTTTCTATCCGCCAAAATAAATGGACTGGTTTTTGCAGTGGAAGTGATTGAACCAAAAATACAGCTCATGGCTTACAATTGTGCTTTCTTCTCTGTTTTTCGGTTAGAATGATTGCTTACTGTACATGGATCCAATTCCAGCAGTTACAGGTACCAAAATGAAACAGGGCTTCTTTTTTCTTTTTTTCTTTTTCTTTTCCTTTTTTCTTTTTTTTTTTTTTTGTCTTCTAGAGAGGGAGGTAGGGAGAGAGACAGAAACACAGAGCTAGAGAAATTGAAAGAGAAACATTCTCGAAGGCAAAGAGTTGAAAGGTGAATCTACTAAGAAAAGAATAACAGAGTGCAATTAGCCATGGAACTACATCTCCATCTGCCTCCTTTAAAGGATGAGTCCTTTAAAGGTGAGATGAGTCCTTTAAACTTAAATTTCTACCTTCCTTTTGAAATTTTAAGTGAAATGAAGAATGCGAGGTGAATGGAACCGTAATGCTGAATACTGCTAGGGAGGGTTTAAGGTATTGTATAACTGACAAGCAAACAACAACGGAAAAAAGAAAGAAAGAAAAAAAACACCTTTCAGAAAGGGTTTGTTCGTATCTCACGATTGGTGGGAGGGTTAAAACACATTTTTTTTAAAAAAAATCACCTTGCTAAGAGAATGCGAGAGATTCATTTATTTACTGTCTATTTATATGCCTAAAGTCACAGATGTTAGAATAAGACAGTATTGTCCAGAGTTGTAGCAAAGATGTTTCAAGCAATCAAAATTCTAATTTTCTGGTGCATCATCATTACTTCCTTTTGAAAGTATGTTTTCAGTCACCCTGTGGCATGTTGATCCTAAAATACACTTTAACTTTTGAAATGAGATGTCTAATATTAGTTTTAGGTTTTATTTCTAAAGGATAGTACTAAATCCTAAAAATGTAAAGTTGGAAACCAGTCTCTCTGGAATGTGATATTTAAGGGGAAAAAAAAGAGTGGGTTAAGAATTTTGTGTAGTTTTGTATGTTATTCCCTGTTTATTTCCACTTTTTTGATAGTATTTGACCTTAATGAGCATATTAAGAAGTTAAATTATTTTTGCCAACAGTGTGTGTTTCTAAACATGTATCTTTCTTTTAATTTAAAGAAGGGTTTTTAAAAATTCTAGTGGGCATAAAAGTACATTGCAATGCACATTCTATGCCCAAATACTTGGTGCGGAGACAGTAAATGACATTCTGTATTACCTGATAGACAACTTATGAAAGATGTTGCCAGTTTAATATCTCTACTTTCTCAAGTCTCATTTCCAATAAAAAGTTGATAGTCTTAAATCCACAGCTCCATATTCATAATCATCCCCTCTTTCTGAACCACTAATTGATAATGATCATCTACCAATAAGCCTTTCATTTTGAAGATTCTAGGCATTTTACCTAATTTACCTTGATAGGACTCATTTCACTGTTACTGCACTCACACATAGCCTCTTCAGAAGTGGAATATAAGATATGTTAGAACACTGCAGAAATTGACTTATTTAAAATAAAATAAAATTTAAAAAGTAAAAGGATGAAACTCTATTGTGAAGCTTTTACTTCACACAAAGTGCTAAGGGACCTTTACTAATCACTGTGATCCAGCCTACAGTTTTATAGCTTCTCTTAATAGGAGCCTACAGTGCCAAAAATGAATCTGTACATCACTCAAAGACAGTGCTTTTCAAGTTATTTTCTGCAGGCCTCCTTTTCCCCAAGACGTTAATAGGTTTCTGGGAGGAAAAAATCCATGGTAAAATAATTTGGGGAGACATTGCATATCAAAGCAGCCTCTTAGAGATTCATGGTGAATGTTAGTATATTAAATACTTTGAAAGGTCCTGTGGTTAAGAATTTTTTTCAAAAATATTTAATTCAGCATTTTGCAGACTTTCTTTTTTGTACTATGACAAACTTTTTCTTAGAACACCTGTTAGTATACTAAATATTTAGTGCTGCAAAGGAAATAACTTGAAAATGATGCTTTGAAACAAAGCAGAATAAAGTAGCAGCAAAACAAAACAGAAAAAAAAGACTGTAAAAAGTTCACTGGGTTTTGCTATGGGCTGAATGTTTCTGCACAACCCCCCTCCCCTGCCCCCAAATTTATTTGTTGAGGCCTAAGAACCTACTGTGATATGTTTTGATGTAGAGCCTTTGGGAGGAATTGGGCCATGAGAAGAGCCCTCATGAATGGGATTAGTTCCCTTATAAGAAGAGACACCAAGGAAGTGATCTTTCTCTGCCCTCTGCTATGTGAAGACAAGGTAAGAAGACAGCTATGAACCAAGAAGCAGGCCCTTACCAGACACCAAATCTGCTGGTGCATTGATCTTGGACTTCTCAGCCTCCAGGACTGTGAGAAATAAATGTTTATTGTTGAAGCCACCCAGTCTGCAGTAATTTGTTATAGCAGCTGAAATTGACTAAGACAATTTAAAAAAATTAATCTCATTGACTATCAATTTGGATTCTTGGGCATACCTGGATTCAGGTATACATTGGATTTAGGGCATATCTGAACTGGAATATGGTCTCTATCATTCTAACTCCTTTAACTAAGTTAAAGTCTGTTAAGTGCCAAACCTCAGTATTCTCATCTGTAAAATGAAGGTAGTGATAGTATCAAACTCATAGTGGTAGGTTGTGGTGGTGCACAAAAGGGCCTAGTCCAGCACTGGACACATGGTGATGATGATGAAAGATAATGATACTGATAAATAAGAAGACAATACTAATATACATAACTCCAAAAGAATTTTTCTTAATACATGATCCTCTTCACTCCCCGTCTCCCATCCCCATTAAATTACCTAGAATTTTTCAGTCCATCTTTCAGTTTGTCAAGCAACGAATAACACTAAATGTAGTCTTTTTTATTATCGTGTAATTATGGATTTTTTTTATTATTTTGCATTTTAAAACTTTGTTTTGAATTTCCAAAACTTTTTATTTAATATCTAAAATGTCTTTCTACTAAAATTTTGCTCTCACCGTCTGAGACTCAAAGCAGAAAACCCAGCCAAGACCATCTCAAATTCTGACCTACAGAACTGGGAGTTAATAATTGGTGTTGTTTTAAACTGCTGAGTTTGTGGTAGTTTGATATGAAGACTAATATAGTTGGTTACTATTGTTATTCTAATTTCAGGGAGAAGGAATAAGTCATGGAGCGGTTAGGTTAATTGTCCATCCTCTCAAGTTAGTAAGTGTTGGAGCCGATAAGTGAATCTAAACAGTGTGAATCTAAAGCCCACTGCATTCTTCTGCCAACAATTATGAAGGGTTGACTGTATGCTAAGCTCTAATGCATTTTTACATATATTGCTTTACTAAATAGGTTACCTCAACAACCTTTATGAGGTAAATATTATTATTATTTGCATTTGACTACTGAGGAAACCAAGAATCAAAACCTTTAAGTATCAGTGGATCAAAACCTTGATCCATTGCCCAGGATCAAGGTGGTGGTGAGGAATGGAGCCAAGAGCTAGTATCAGAGCCCTGCTCTGGTTCCAGGAGTGATTTTCACAGCCATTGTGTTAAAATGCCTATTTAGACAGTGGTCTAACTTACTTTATTTATTGACATTTTCAATTTCAATGGTTATAATTATAATTGTCATTTTTTAGTACAGTTTGCATTTCTCCCTGATCTTCTTGATGCATCATTTTAGAATATACATTGCTGAAATGTAGAATTTCAAGCACATTTTAAATTCTCTACAATATTTGCATAACTCATAACACTTTTCTTCATTGCTCCCACAAGCACCAAGATAATTCTTTCCTCCAACCCTCTGCTCATGCTGTTATCCCCACCTGAAATGCCCTCTTACAAATCCTACTAGCTGAATTACTGTTTCCATTTAAGACCTCCCCGAATTATTCCAGCACCAGAGAACCATCATTTCTTAGAATTAACAGTGCTTTTAATTTTTTTTCTAGTTGTTTCACTTGTGTTAATCTTATCTTTCCAAAGAATTATATGGTTCTTACCATTTAGATAACTGCATGTCTTAGACATAGCTGAGTGTTATGTTTTAAATTTCTTCAGTCTTTCCACTGTGAACACTAAGGAAAATTAATTTTTAAGACTACAGATTTGGTACCAAATCCCTACTTCCTAATATTTCGCTGCCTGATTCCCTAATGGATGCTCTTTCCAGAAAATGTGTAGGGTCATTAAGCAAGAGTGTATCTTTGCTTTCAGAATTTGACCCTGGTAGGAGAAATTTCTGGTGCTTCTAATTCTTTCCCTCCAGTTTCCCAGTCAAACTCATTTCAGTGACTTGGTTTTTAGCTTCCTGAAATATGTTTGAATAATTAATATATACACACAATAAAAGTTCAAAGGTACAAAAGAGTGTGCAGGAAGATAAAAGTTTTCCTCCTAATGACATTCCCTTCTTACACAAGGTTGTTCCCTCAGGACCTACTGCTGATATCTAGTAGCTATGCTTGTGTATCCTTCTAAAGATACACAAACACACCCCCCTATGTATGTGTGTTTATATGTACTTGTGCATACATGTGTGTATATATAGTGTGTATATGTGTACACACATACTTTTTACAAAAGTTACTAAATTATACAATCATGGATCTTGCTTTTCTTCACAAACGTTTTGTGTTTTGAAATTGTATCAAGGACTGCATAGTATCAGTATATGTAAATCCTTTTTGATAGACATTTAAATTGCTTCCAATCTTTTGCTATTGCAAGCAATATTACATGAATACACATTTTGCACATGTATGCAAGATAAACATATTAGAATAGATTTATTGAAGTAGCATTGTTGGTGGGGGGAATGTTCATATAAAATTGTGATAGATATTACTAATTTGCCATTCATAAGGTATCTATGAGTTCACCCTTCCACCTGTACTGTATCAGACAGCTTATCTCTCTTTAGTGTGGCTGATATGATTCTTAACAATCTTTGAAAGACAAAAAAATGGTATCTCATGGTTTTGAACACCTATTATTTTTACTGAGTTTGAGCAACTTTTCGCATATTTAAAAATAATTATTTTCTTTATGTGAACTGGCATTTCATGTATTTTGCTTTTATTTCTACTGATTTGCTAACCTTTTTATTGATTGGTAGGAGATCTGTATAAGGAAATTCATCCATTTGGGGTCACATTAATGTCAAAAAATTTATCCAGCTGGTTCTTGTCCTTTAACCTAGTTTACACCTATTTGTTTGATTTTATTGTGCTAAAATTGCTAAAATATTTTATATTTGGGTGATGAAATTTATCCACCTTTGCTTTAAGATTTCTAGGTTTTGATATTTTCTAAGATAGGCTTTCAGTATTCTGAATTTATAAACATATCTTACAGTGTCTTATAGTAGTTTTATGAATATTTCATGTGTGTTTTTACAATTCTTACCAAATTAAAATTTGAGAGATAGTATTTGTTACTATCTTACTTGTTCTCTCAAAAACTACCAGTAATAACAAAACCATATATTGAATAAATCCATATATTTCAAATTAATATGACATGCCAACTCACTCACTTAGTCACTATATATTTGGCTCTACTGCTTGCTTTTATAGACTGTCCCATTGGGTTATCTATTCGTGTGCCAGTACTACATGCCTAATTGTTGTTTTAATTTTTTTTTAAATAACTACTAGGGTAAACATCATCTACTTCTTTTTTAAGAAATACTCCCTGACTAATGTACATTTATTTTTTTCCTACATGAACTTTAGAGTGAGCTTGTCTAGTTGAAAAAAACATAATAAATATATTTATAGTATTAGTATACCTATGTATATACCCAATTTTCTTCTGTGTTTCTCTTAAGTTTCTACTTAGATATTTTATATTTTTGTGTGCCTACCTAAATGCAAATTTCTTCATTATATTTTGTAACTGGCTCTTCTACATTTATAGGAAGGCTATCTTTGTGTGTGTGTGTGTGTGTGTGTATGTGTGTATGTGTGTCCATATGTGTGCACTAATGTTAAACCCAGTTACTTTATAAATTGTAAATTGTCTTTTATAATTTACATTAGCTTTTTCGTTTATTATCTTGGGTTGTCTAGACATAAAATCATCACATCTGAAAAGAACTTTAGTTTTACCTCCTTACCTCCTCTTCGAATTTTCATGCTTATTTTTTCCATCAAATTGTTATAACTGGTATTATGTAATAGATTTTAAATAAATGGACACACTTGGACTATTTTTCACTCTAATGGGACCACTCTAATGACCTCCAAGGCACAGCACAAGGACTCTTGTCTCCCATTTCCAGTGCATGCACTACAGCCATTTTCTCTATACCAGCATTTGCTCAGAAAAACAAACAAACAAACAAACAAAAAACAAAAAAGAGTAAGACATTAACATCAGTGTAGGAAGGAAATAAGTGCCCATGAATATGCAGGATAGGATAAAGGAGGGAAATTATCTTTTCTCTACAGTAAATAAAAAGAGGTTTATCAAGAATTGGTAGAATTGGATGTCTTAAGCTTTGACGTTGCATTTGACAGAAAATTGGAACTCACTGTCTTTTGATTTAAAAGAAAGAGATGATAAAATCTTCCACACCCACCATAGCAGGAGTTATGTGGTTATCTAGGGAAAAACGTATTATAATAGGCCAAAGGACCGTCTTAGACTATTTCCCCTTTTATCTAGTTTTCATTGCCATATTCTTCTCTTTTCCTCCATTTATCACATTGCTGAAAATTGAGTCAGAGATTTATTTATTTAAGATATAAAAGATACCTGATACATCAAGCATAGTAATTGGACCAAATATGAAACTAAAGGAAATCTAAAGAAATAATGTGTACACCATCTATAAATAAATGTCAAGGGTTATGAATAGAGAAGATCCTCTTGGGTTTTCTTTGTTCCAACATGGGCTACAACTTAAAGAGAAAAATCTGTCAATAAAAAATTATTTGTTTTCACAATCACTGTTTTATTTAAAAAATAAAACGGAAGCGGAATATATTTTAATATATGTTATTTTGGGCAACCACAATTTAAAATATAGCTTGTTTCTCAGCCATTGGAGAATATCATTTAATTTTATGTGTTTTATATTGATACAGATTCTGTTCTTTCTGTCTGTAGGTAAAATGGGCCTAGTAGTACATTTTCCCTAAAATATATAGTAATTAATATATTTCCTTAAAATAAGATAAAATAC
This sequence comes from Gorilla gorilla gorilla, assembly GCF_029281585.2. Classification (NCBI taxonomy): domain Eukaryota; kingdom Metazoa; phylum Chordata; class Mammalia; order Primates; family Hominidae; genus Gorilla; species Gorilla gorilla. Next base: position 88,472,832 of record NC_073228.2, read on the forward strand.
CCATGCATGTCTCATAGCACAATTGTAATTTGTCTTAAATTTATCACTATATTAATATAATATAAAATAATTTGTTAGAGATTTTAAATATATACATTTCTTCAAAAACCATAATGCTAATATTAAAATTGGAAAAATTAAGAAAATATCATGATTTCAATACGAAGCTAAGGTCCCAGAAACATTAAATAAATTAAGAAATGCATGATGTCATTATGTTTTCAAAACATTGTATAGAAAGAATCACCTGGTTTGAATTCTTATTTTTGTTTTGGTCCGTCTCAAAAACCTACATTTATGCATGATGATGATATTATTAAAAAAGAAAATTATAACAACTTAATCTTTTGCTTTTGAGATGATTCAAACAAAAGTGACAATTCAAACCAGGTATAACCTTTTGAAAACACAAGGACATCTTTCCTTTCTTGATTTACTTAATGATCCTGGGACTTTAATTCTAGTAAACTTCTAGTTTCAAAAACAAAATTATAAAGCATATGTAAAAGAGACAATGATGCAAAATTGCACAATTGCCTGTCTTAATTTTTAAAATTCAGAGATTTTAGTTTGATTCACATAATCATTTTTTTTCTCAAGAACATTTATATGGATGCAACTTGATTTGAAAAGCAATTTGTGACCTGAGATATTTAAAACTGTACATTTTGATGTGACAAGTTGTAAACTGTATAGTAAAAGCCAATTGAATTGAGAGCCTTCACTCAGTCATCAACAAATAAAATTGAAAAAAATTCTTTAACTGAATTATTATTTAATCTTTTATTATGAGGCATGCATTCTTGAATGTTTTCCAAAATATAATGAGACATAAAATTGAAACTACATACTACAAGTCAATTTAAAAGCATGATATTTAATTGATAAATCTGGCCAATCCCTTCAACATTCATAGTGGAGATGAATAAATTAAAAAGGCATCAAAATGGAAGATAGATGACCCTGCTAAAAAAATTTTTAATTGCATTCGTCTACTTTTAAAAATAAATCCCACATTGAATTTAATATATGAACTATTTTCTAGTCCTTTTTTTTTTTTTTTTGTAGAGATGGGGTCTCAAACTCAGCCTCAAGCAGTCCTCCTGCCTCAGCCTCCCAAAAGTGCTGGGATTGTAGGCCTGAGCTACCACACCTGGCCTCTAGTCTTTCTATTTATAAGTAGGAGATATAATAGCATTTAGGGTAAGTGGTGGAAACTTTTGCAGTTTTTCCTGTAACTATCTGACTCACCATCAGCTGAAAATACCCTTGTATTACTTTAACATTTTCCTTTCCTCTGCTAAATAATGTGTCACTCTGGCTATGCCCTGAGGTGGTGACTCAGTTCTGTCTAAGACGCTGCCTAGGGATCTTAAGCAATGATTGAAAATACAGGAAGTTTTCCCCTTAGAAAAGACCTGGTCGGCTGGGCGCAGTGGCTCACACCTGTTATCACAGCACTTTGGGAGGCCGAGGCCGGCAGATCACGAGGTCATGAGATCAACACCATCCTAATACAGTGAAACCCTGTCTCTACTAAAACTACAAAAAATTAGCCAGGCACCGTGGCAGACACCTGTAATCTCAGCTACTCAGGAGGCTGAGGCAGGAGAATTGCTTGAACCTGGAAGGCGGAGGTAGCAGTGAGCTGAGATCGCACCATAGCCCTCCAGACTGGGTGACAAAGTGAGTCTCCATTGCGAAATAAAAAATAAAAAGAAAAAGAAAAGCCATGGTTGTGATAACTAAATGCAGAGACTGTTGATCCACAGCTTTTAGCCAGTTTACTTTAATTAAAAGGAGCTTCTAGGCCTTTTACCTTTTATATTTTTTAGCCACAGAAAAAGGTTTTATTGTTTTATCTGTTTTACATTCTACTGAACTTAGTTTTAATTATTATATTTCTTTTAGCTCTTTAATACTTAATTTCAGTTTTTTCAAATGTAGAAGAATACTCTTATGAATTCTCTGAATAACTTGCATTTTTAATAAGGAAGACAGACAGCCCTTTGCTTCTAATTAGTTCTGTAAAATCCTTTTAATGCTTTGAAACAGATATCCTTTTTTGGGTCTCAAATGGCACCTTTGTCCTAAAACACAGTCTTATGGAGGAAATGGATGGCATAGACCCTAAATCACTGCTCCTGGCAGTCACTGAGACTTTTGGCTAAGGATTTCTTCCCACAGGAGCAATAAGCACCAACTCGCAGACAGCTTAGGGTAAAGACTAGAGTATTGTTGCTTTCTAATTTCTAAGCCCGTTCAGTTCTTGGTAAATGAGTTCATAAATTTAAGATAATTTTCTGACAGTGGCTAAGCGTTCCATTTAGCCTATAGCATGGGGTAAAAATAAAATCAGAAGCCATCATAATTCCTTTGTATATATATATGTAAAAATAACCACTCCATAAAATGTTGTATAAGCTACAAATATTCTAATGTAATTTCTATTTTATTTTGAATTTTTTATTATTAGTTATTTTTCTTATATTTTTTCTTTCTTCAAGACATATCAAATTAATTTTCCCTGGCCAAATATTTAATAAATCTACTGACTTAAAATGTCACCTTTTTCAAATATTACTTTTCATACAAACATGATCCCTTGCATACAGTTCCATTTTCTCTTTTGTGTTTTCTGGTACCAAGGCCTCATAGTTTGACTTTTATGAATTTCTAGTATATATTGTACTTGATAAACTTAGATGCCTTTTTTTTCATTAAAATATATCCCATTGAAACTTGGGTTTGCTTCAATTATGCAGGTCAATTTGAAAATAGCTTCTATCTTTGTAGAATTATTTTATTTGTTCTTAAATATGTGTCTCTGCCTATTAGCTTCTTGAATGTCCTTTAATGAAATTTTGCAGATGTCTCTTTCTTACTCTGTCTCTCTGTCTTAAATGCTTTTCATTATGTTTGTTCAAAATATTATGTTCTTTTGTTTCTGTTATGAATTATATCATTTTTTGCCATTATGTTTCTAAGTGACTCTTTGTTGTATTAAAGAATTTGTCACTTGTCTTACTCTGTTTTCTGTTGCTCAGAACAGAATACCTGAAATTTATGAGTAAAAAGAATTTCTTTTTTACGGTTATAGAGGCTGAGTACTCCAAAGTTAAGGGGCCGTGCATGGTGAGAGCCTTCTTGCTGGTGGGGAATTTCAACAGAGTTCCGAAGCTGCCTAGAGTATCACATGATGAGGGGGCTGTGTGTTAGCTCAGGTCTCTCTCCCCCTTCTTATAAAGTCACCAGTCCCATTCTCATGATAACCCATTCATGAGGGCAGAGCCATCAGGACCCAATCACCTCTTAAAGTCTCCGCCTTTCAATACTGACACGTTGGGGATTAAGTTTCAAAATGAGTTTTGGAGTGGACAAACATTGAAATCATAGCATCACCCCCATTCAAAGTTCTTTAGTTCTACCAAATTTTCTGAGTCCTTGCTTTTTTTTCTTGCAAATAATTATATATGCAAATAATGTGGGCTCCTTTGCTTTTCCCTTATCTATATTTTACTTTATTTTGTTAGTTGTGTAATGTGGCAACAACTACTTTTACAATTAGTTGCATAATGTTGCAACTAATAAAGTATTTTATTTATAATACTAATAAAGTATACTTTATTAGTTGCACTTCTGAAACAAATCTAAGTAACTCTCAGTGGTGTGGACTTCTGTGCTGTTGTTTCCAGGCTACAATTCAGAAGTGTGCAAATGTGAGCAACATATGGAAACATATCATGTGCAGGCTTGTGTCTGCCTCCAGCAGGACTCTCCTAAGTACTGAGCTGCAAAGAAATATATACTATATTGTATCTTTTTGTATATGTTTCTAAAAAAGAATACTGAACCATTTAAACAATTTTGTGATTAAAAAGGTCTAACAAAAAGGTTAGTTTCCTGATTGACTTTTGTCTCTTTAAAAATAGGCAAAGTAGAAAAGAAAGGTAGATGGTATAAAATGCAGCAATGTCTTCCCAGGAAAGAGAGCAAGAAGTGTTTCTCACTTAGGCTAAGGATATCTAGATGGGCAACTGCTAACTGGAGCTCAGAGTACACACTTGGAATGGAAGAGGTTGGAAAGCTGGGAAGGATGGATGGCATGGTCCTAGAAAAGGCTGGAAGTGGAACACAGCAGCCACCAGGAAGCCAAACACCTGGATAAAGTATTACAAGTAGAGACCTCAGTCTCCCTGGCACTTCTACAACCAGCAGAGAACTTTAAAAAATGGGAAATTGTCTTTGGGAGGCCAAGGCGGGCAGATCACGAGGTCAGGAGATCGAGACCACCCTGGCTAACACAGTGAAACCCCGTCTCAACTAAAAATACAAAAAATTACCTGGGCGTGGTGGAGGGTGCCTGTAGTCCCAGCTACTCGGGAGGCTGAGGCAGGAAAATGGCGTGAGCCTGGAAGGTGGAGCTTGCAGTGAGCTGAGATTGCACCACTGCACTCCAGCCTGGGGCACAAACCGAGACTCCATCTCAAAAACAAAAAGGGATGTTGTGAGGTTTTGAGTATTGTCTGATTTTTACTTGCCTTCTGAAAATGTAACATTTTATTTATTATTCTGTGTTGTTATTATTAAACATTCTATGAAATAAATCTCAAGAATTTCTGCAAGCAGGAGTGATGGCTGTCTAGTACAATTTGTTTTATCGAACTTTATTGTCAATGTGTCAAGTAAAGTTTGCTTCTTTCATTTAAGAAAAGATAGACAAGATGATGAGTAGAGAGCTGTTTTCACTTTGAGTTGAGCTACCTCACAATATTAGAATGACGTAAGTGTCTAAATATTATATCCTATGTTTCTACTGGGAACATCACCTGATAACATTTTTATCAATTAAATCTCCTGATCAGTGATTCTCTTTGGTCAGTTTGACAGTGAATTTTGTCTTACCTGTGAAGTTAAACCCATGATAAGCACCACCAGCTCCTCTGTCATCTTATACTGTTTTCCTCTTTGTATATTCAGCTCTATTTAAGTTTTCTCAGGCAGTTTGATCCTTACTCTCAGTTAATCTCCAACTCACTAGTAATAAAACTTTATCATGAGACATTCAATCATTCACCGACTCTTTCATGCATTACAAAAATATCCATTTACCATATACTATGTCTCAGGCATTGTACAAAGTTGTTTGTTTTAAGCCACTAAATTCAAGGTCTGCGAAATGCTAAAGTAATATTTTTCTTCAGTGGTGTTATTGTGCAGCCTAAGCATTTCAGTAATTTCCTAGTCTTCAGTAAATTCACCGGCACACAACCTTATTCTCCATATGTATACCAAAAATCCTGGTCTGCCAGGACTGCACATCCACTTAAACTAAAAAAATATGGGAATCTATTTAGCTTTACACAACTGGGACAACAGAGGATCATAAGGAAACCAGACCCCAGATCAATCCTGTTAAGCCTTCTCTGTGAACGTCTGTGTTATCTATTATTTAAAACGAAAATGCTCACTAAATGCCTACTGTGCTCAGGCAAGCCACATACAGCAGAGAAGTGGACCTAGTAGAATATAATAATGGATGGCGGCAAATTGGAAAACGCACGCCCACTTTAAAAGGAACAGCAAGCTACCTGGTTAGGTAGACAAATTGTTGTCTTGTAGGATTATGGAAGCAGCGTGGTCAGATTTGTTTTTTGAAACCCAAAATTTAACTTACAATTTCTCAATTTTTAATGTGCAGGTATAATTCAATACATCTACAAATTAAATAAAGTATATATACTTATAGTAATTGTATTTTTTACATAAAAAGAACTTTCAATAATTGACTAAAATAAATTAAAAATTGATCAACAAGCCTATTATCCTTACTATCAAATAGCACAAAATAGAAAAACTTATGTCAATATTTTAAGCTAATTTGGATAAGAACATTTTAAAAATGAAAATAATAAGATAAGTTAGTGACTAATTTCTCTGTCTACATAAAATGAACACAAAACTTCTGTATGTCAGAAAATCATAAAAGAATTAAAAGGTAAACTTCAAAGCAGAAAGAATATTTCCCAGTGATATCTGACTCTCATACACCACCAGTGAGACTACTGATTGCCTCCACCTTTCTAAGAAACAATTTGACAATATATATCAAGAAGGATAAAAATAATATAAGCTTTGACCTAGTGAACCAATTTCTAAGAATTTACACTAAGGAGACTGCTTGAAATAGTTTCATGTATGATTAAAATTTTAGTTACATGGGTGATTATTCTAGAATATTGATTATATCACATAAACTATTTCTCATGTTATTTATTACATCAAATATTGGAAATAGGCTAATGTCCAACATTAAAAAGGATAAATAATCATAACCTATTCAATAGAAATTATTTTATAATCTTCATAACATGATGGTTTTAAATAATTTTTAAGATATTAGGCAAATGCTGATGTTTAACTTAGCTTTTTTAAATATCGTATAAAATCACCTATAATCTACCACTGGTTTTTAATGACTGTTTGCAGATTACAGTATAACTTTTGGTAATGTTCCTGAATGCCTCCGAGCATAGCACATGAATATGTATATCTTACCACTTTTGTTTATCCCTCCCTTCCTACCTTCATCCTCTTCTCTCTTTCTCATTATACACTAAGCAATGTATCATAGATATATGCGTGGTTCATTACATTTTTTGGTGTAATTTTAGATGAGTATGCAACATTCCTTCGTATAACAACTACAAACATAAGCATCTAATCCCTTATTTATTGCTTTTTAGGTCATCTGCAGTTTTTTGTTGTTGTTGATGATCTTCCTGTCATAGACAATGCTGTAACAAACAGACTAGTAAGTATACCTGTATAAACCCCAGCAACTTTTTCTGTAATGTTTCCTAGTTGAGAGGTTACTGGGCAAAAAGCAGACACATATAAAATTCTACTAGATATTCTTAGACTTTCTGTAAAGTTAGGACCAAGTTAAATTTTTACAAGTAGTGTACCACAGTACATGTTTTCCCCAATACTAAATATTAGCAAAGTTTTTTGAATTATGCAAACCTGATAGTCAAAAAAACCTCATTATTGTAACTGTGTTATCTTGACTACTAGTGAGGTTACACCTTCTTTTTTTTCTTTTGCTTTTTGACAATAACTTTCATCTTAAATGTTGTTTTTTTTTTTTTTTTTGAGACAGTTTCACTCCTCCCAGGCTGGAGAGCAGTGGTGCCATCATGGCTCACTGCAGCCTCAACCTCCTAGGCTCAAGTGATTTTCCCACCTCAGCTTCCCGAGTAGCTGGGAGTACTGGCATGCACCACCATACCTGGCTATTTTTTGTGTTTTTTTTTTTTTTTATGGAGAAGAGATTTCACCATGTTGCCCAGGCTCATCATGAACTCCTGGGCTCAAGCTCTCTGCCCACCCTGGCCTCCCAAAGTGCTGGGATTACAGGCATGAGCCATTGTTTCCAACCTGAATTTTCTATTTACATTCCATGCCCATTTTTATTGTAATATTTGTTTTTTACATAATTTCACAGAAAGTTGTAATCAAAATGTTAGGAAAGATTATTTCTAAGGAATATTACAATGAATATTTTAAGATTGAATTTTAAATTTTTTTCATTTAAAATTTTATACGTGTGTCTTTTTTATGGTATAAAATTATATAACAATTTTACTTAAAAGGCAATAAAGGATATGATGATCAGCATGTATGTCACAAAACAATGTAAAGGTTTCATATAATAGAAACCCATTTTTATTCTTATAAACCTCCTGAATTCAAGGCTCATTTTTATACCAGTTATTTGACTCCAGCATCACTCATACAGCATTTCTGTATGTCTTGATAAGTCCACAGGTTTTCTACTTTTTTGAGCTAAATCGTGATGAAGCAGATGATAATCTGAGGCTCGCCTGCTATATTGTGAAAATCCCTCTGTGCTTGTAATAAAGGCTTCATCTCCACAAGACCTAAAGTATGTGTCGAGTGTATAAATGGAACTCTTTTTTAAATGGAAAATACCATATTACACTAATTATTTGTGTGAATTACTCATTTCTTTATTTTAATGTAACATACATTAAGGCTTCTAGAAAAAGAATTTTGTTTGTTTTCAAAGATAAAGAAAAGCAATACACTTTTGAAATTAATAGACGAGAAAAAAATAACATATCTCAAATAGAATTGGGCTAGTATAGTGCTGATTATCTCTCTCTGTTGTATGGTTTATGTTATGTGTGGTTGTTTAGAAACATCATTTTACTAATCTTTGGGATATTGTATCCAAGGTAGCCTGCAGAGTTTTGCTGTTCAATTTATCTTATCTTTAATATGGATTTGTGGGCTCTTACAGCCATCAGCTATACTACGAAAAGGTCCTCTTTTGTTGCTCCTTTGTCATTTACTTCTTGTTTCCAATCCATCAGCACATCTTGTATTGAGTTCCTGTTTTGTTAAAGGCAAGACTCTAAGGAAAAGGCAAAGAATTACAGGAATTACAACCTGCCCTTTAAAAGCTCATAGTCTGTGTGGGAGTGGAAGGACTATAATATTTAAAGAGAATTAAGATAATAAGAAGTGTTTCAACAGTTAACATTGAAGGTTTTGTTTTCACTTTGTTACTTGTTTACAGGTTTTTACCTGGAATAAAATATAAATGTTTTAGTGCCCATAGATAAGAGAGGCAATAGGGCAGTGAATAACATAATATGTGTGTCTATAATATGGTTGTAGGTATAGACTGTATATAGAAAAATAAGAAGAAAAAAACAAATTCTGAAAGACTCAGAAATAAATCTGTTACTGAAACTATTTGGTGAAGCCTAAGCTATTGAAATGTCAATAATTGATTTAAAATATATTATTTAGCATTGGTCTCTTTAATTGCAGGTAGCCAAAAACTCAATTGGGAAATTGTTGTTTCCAAAAACTAAATGGGAAATTATTGTTTATGTGATTGAACATGGAGATCTTTCATGATTCAGCGATGGCTGGATTCAGAGGACCAAAGATTGGTACAAGCAGTGACTTTTCTCCATCTCTTGGTTCTCTCTGCCCCTGTTTTGGCTCTGGCCAGACAAGCATGCCCCATTGTGGTGCAAAGAAGGCTATGGAAGTTTCAGCCTCCTATCATTCTGGGTTTTAGTATATATAGATGATATCTTTTTAAAGTCAAGTTGAAAAAAGCCCCAATTCAATGCTTCAAATCGAGGAGCATGACTATCTCTGAGCCAACCTCTGTTGATGGGAAAACAGAGTGCACTAAATGGCTAAAGGCTGAGTCAAATATATACCGCTGAAATAGGGGATTTAACCAGCTCCACCAAAACAAGCACACTGAAAGTGGGGTTTGCCACTTCTGAAAGGAAAATTAAAAAAACAAAATGGTTTGTAGATGATCTACAAGCAGGAGGCATGATGTTATGAAGCAACATAACTATCAGTTAGGGGATTGTGGGGCTTCATCTTTAACACTTACAGTTCACATACTTGTATGTTTTGTATGAACATATGAATAGAATGTTAACAAGGTGGCCAACATATCTAAATGTTGTTTAAAAAAGAGAATTTCAATGTTAGGTGGAGTGTTGGGGAATAAGCACACAGGTAAAGTGTTAAAAGAAATCAGTAGGCAAATTTAACAGTAAATATCAACACTTTTATAACTGTTTCAACATATTACCCACAGTCATATCTTGAAATTCATCATAAGGGAAAAATTGGTCAAGCAAAAATGAATATATATGTTTATTGCATATGCTTAATATCAACATGGGAAAACCACTAAATGATGAATAATAAAGAATTAATTGAATAACCCACATACTGAAATACTTTGGAAGCATTGAATATTATAATTAGTTTTTTGTTTGCTTGTCTGTTTGTTTTCAGACAGAGTCTTGCTCTGTCACTTGGGCTCAAGTGCAGCGGCATGATCTCAGCTCACTGCAACCTCTGTCTCCCAGGTTCAAGCGATTCTCCTGCCTCAGTCTCCAGAGTAACTGGAATTACAGTCATGCACCACTATGCCTGGGTAATTTTTGTATTTTTTTAGTAGAGGTGGGGTTTCACCATGTTGGCCATGCTGGTCTTGAACTCCTGTCCTCAGGAGATCTGACCATCTTGGCCTCCCAAAGTGCTGGGATTACAAGCAAATATTATAATGAGTTTTTATAAAATAAACTATTGCACAAAAAAAGTTAAAAAGTAGTATATGTAATATGATCATATTTACATGTATGAATTCTTAGAGAAAGTTTGGAAGGTTGTTTACTAAGATATTTTAAAATTGATTATGTCTATATTGTGGGGCTAGAGGCAATTTTTGTTTTTACTTAGTTGCATTTTCTATTTTGTGAAATAAAAAATTGTAATTTTAAAATTAATAATAGAGGGAAATGAAAATTTCTTGATTTTCCATTTCAAAGTAAAAGACAATTTCAGTGACGTAAAAAATAAATGGGTGTTAGCATAGTTTGAGTAATTTAGGTTTATTTATTTAAAATATATGCAAAATATGACACATCAGTTAGAAAAAGAAAAAAAAAGTGACCTGTGTGTGTAGGCTTGTGTATGTATGTGAATACACATATATTTACATATACATTGTATGTGTACAACTCTCCCCTTGTTTTTTTTCAGATTTTACATTATAGTTAGTTTTAACTAAATGCCAGCTTTTTTCCCAATTACCAAGCCACTGAATTACATAAAAAGTGTAAAATGGAGCATAGCTATAGTGCGTCCGGAATATACATGAGCCAAAGAACCTTGCAGATCCGAGTAAGAAGAGAATTACAGTGCTAGTCTCAAAAGACCCTTGAACACACATCACTCATTTTGAAATATCGCACTTGAAGAAAGCAAAATAAGACTTTGAAAGGTTTATTGGAAGATATTGCCAGTATCTTGTGGAATAAAATCTACCATGTTTCCAAATATTTATAATAACTGACATACAAAATGAATACAACTATCTAAATCCAAATAACTTTTGATTTAAAAGGAAAACATAACTTAAAGAGGTGCATGAGGGAATCACAGAATGTCAAATCTGGAATGTCCTAAAGATCATCTAGTTTTAATCTTACATTTTATAAATATGACAAGCTAGAAACCATGATGCAAAATGACTCACCTGAAGTTCTGCAGCTCATTGAGGGAAAATTCAAGACCAGATTGCCTGACTCACAGTCTTTGCTTTTGTTGTTAAGCTACACTGCTAAAGCAACCACAGATGAGCTCAGTACTCCTTGGATTTTCCTCCCTGTGGGTCTGGAGAAACAATGATTTGGCTTGTGCTGTCAAGTAATAGATACAGCCTTTGAGTCAAGTAAACTACTTTTCTCACAGTTTATTAACTATGTAACTTTGGACACATTAGTTAAGCTCTCTGAGCCTCATTTTCCTCATGTTTTAAATATTTAAATAATATCTCCATAAAAATATTGTGAAACCTTTATGTTTTGAAGATTACATGTATGAAGAGAACCTCATATATACCAGGTTTTAAGCAGATTGGCCAATTTCCAGTCTTACCAGACAATCTTGCACAGGACTAAAACTGATCAACCTGTCAGCTTAAGAATACTAATGAGCTAATTGCCTTCAGCATTCTTTTTTAGATGGCCCTTAAATTTTGTCTAGGATACAAGAAACTGATTCTTAATTCTCCATTTACTGTATTTAGTTGCCTATTTTATTTTATTTAAGAAAATCTGACTTTTTATTACAATGGGAAGGGAGATAACATAGACATTCTTTCAACCATGTTTTGTCTAAATTTCCAGAGTGTGCATTTCATCTTTTCACTCTAGAAGATAATGTATGTGGGCGTTTCTTTTATTAGGCTTCAGAATCTTTTTTCTTTTTTCTTTTTTTTTTTTCTGAGACAGAATCTTGCTCTGTCACCCAGGCTGGAGTGTGGTGGTGCAATCGTGGCTCACCACAACCTCCACCTCCCCGGTTCAAGTGATTCTGTTGCTTCTGCCTCCCAAGTAGCTGGGACTACAGGCACTCACTATCATGCCTGGCTAATTTTTGCATTTTTGGTAGAGATAAGGTTTCACCATGTTGGCCAGGCTGGTCTTGAACTCCTGACCTCAAGTGATCTGCCCACCTCGGCCTTCCAAAGTGCTGGGATTTACAGGTGTGAGCCACCATGCCTGGCCAGGTTTCCTAATCATTTAAATAAGCTTAATTTCTATTTGCTTCAAGACGGTTTATCTACAATGTATGTTTCACTGTCTTTATTTAAACTACACATAAATTAATAGTAATATTCTACTTATAGAGGCAATTAATCATTATTAATATCTGGGGAGACTTATTTATACTATTTCTTGAGATTAAGCTATTTTAAGCTCTCATTTTGATCAGTAAAAGTTTATTATATAACTTAGGTAGTATCTCTCAGGCTCCAACCACCACCTCAGGGTTGTATATCCCATTAGAATCAAGGAAATGGAACACAACCTCAGAGAGACCTTAAAAGTACAATGCTGAAAGCAAAAGGCATTTTCAACAGTCCAATAAATCATAATGAGGTTCCATCATCTGGGTTTTCAAAAACCACCAGAATAACCCCTTAGCACCAAGAGTACCCTTTTAGCATAGAAAGGGAAGTACTTAATGGGATGAAGAAAGCTGTGGGTTCCATTGTGAATAGATCATTCTAGGAAGTGCTTAGATGGGAAATACTGAGTAGAAGTTACCAGGAAACAGATTTCAGCCTGTAAAATGAAGAACACTTAAATATTCAGAACTTTTTAACGCTGCCAAGGAAATGGTGAATTCTTTGGCACACAGCTCTTCATGAAAAGATTGGTATATTTAAACCTGCTCCATCATTTCCCTAAAATATGAAAAATTCCCTTATTCAATTTATTTTAGGGAAAAATGACAAAATATAGTATTAAAAGTGATTCTTAGATTACAAGAACTTTGAAATCCTCTTTACTATGATATTAAAAGTAATTTGCAATGTTAAAATATAATACTGTTTAACGTGTATTTTAAAAATCAGCTATTGATTTAGTACAAGAAAATAAATAGCTTTAAGTTTGACTGTGCAATGATCTTTAAAACCATGATTTTTGTAGACATTAACCTGATATTGTGTTAAAATTAAAATAACCATTACATTTTAAAATTAAATCAATTAAATCAATTATAATATTTTAACTAATTTCTTAGGTTTGTTAATTTCTTAGTTTTAGCTAATTAGATTAGCTTTAACTAATTTCTTAAATTAGTGGCAAGCCCAATAAATCCAATGCAAGTCTTTATGTTTATCTTTCTGTGTTGAGCACATATATGCACGCACGTGTATTTTGCAGTTGGATACTTAATAAATATAAGAAATGCTCCATAGATAATGACAGGATTTAGAGAAGGAAAATGTAATAAAACAGAATTGTGATGCATACTTATTTAATTAACTGTATTATTTCCAGAAAAATTCTGTCAATTAAAATAATGGTTTAAAATAGTAAAATAATAAAAATAATAATATTTAAATTGATATTTATTAAAATCTTTGCATATATTGCTTATAAAACATATTATTATTACATGAAGAGGAGTGAAGTCAGGAGTGGATTTTGAAAGGAAATTCAGGACACATAACTTCCCTGTAAGATAACATACTGAGAGCTTAGATCAAATTGTTGTAGTGCTTGAAATGTTTAAACCTGGATGATTAATATAAGTTCTCTGGGGTTCAGTGTCCTCATTTTTATAACAAGTATGTTCAACCTTCAGATGAAATTACAAGCTAACAAACAACAAACATAAAAATAAACCAAAGCAAAACAACTGAAAATCTTACAATAAACAAAAAAGTCTACTATATTTATTATACCAAATCAATATATACTATATGTGTCACAACAAAACAACAAAAAAGCTTCCTGTATTTATTATGTCAATTCAATTCATCCTATGTGTCTGGTGTCTTGGTGCTGAGGATATGGTGATTTTTTTTAAAAGATAACAAAAATGAATGACAACAACAAAACAGCCAGCTTCCTGACCTCATAGAGCTTTCCTTCATTGGGTTCCCTGACTTAATTTTATACCGGCTTTTTCCAAAAGATAAATAACTGGATACCAATGTTTTAACTGATAATGCAATCTCTGGGCTTGAAAACCATTTTAGTTTGAAATGTGTGCATTAAAACAATTGTTTAACTTGACCTAAATATGTATTCAAATCATATGAATTCATGGCCTTTATGCTCACAAAAGATATTTTCACACCTGGTAATATATAGTTATTATATATTGTAGTAGAAAATTTTAAAAATGTTCAGCAATGAAGAAGACCTTCCTGGGTTAATGACTCTGCAATGTGACCTTGCTGATACAGCCATAATGGAGTGAATTCTATTTATTCACCTTCTTGTACCTGGGATGATCTTGATTTCTTCCTTTAGTGAATAGAATGTGACAGATGTGATGTTGGGTGAGTTCTGGAGTTTAGCACAGGAAGCCTTGGAGCTTCTCCTCTCTACATCTTAGAACCTCAAGGCTACCATGTTGGAATGAAGTTCAATCAGGCCTATGTGAGGTTGACAGGAAAATCAGAATTCCCCAGCTGAGAAGTTGTACTAATTTCTAGGCATATGGGCCATCCAGCCCAGGCCCCGTTCAGCTGAGTGCAGTCCCATGGTGAGCCCAGGCAAAACCAAAAGAGGAGTTACTCAACCAACCCACAGATTTGGTTGAAATAGTAAATTATCATTGATTTAAGGCACCAAAACTTCGAGTGGTTAGTTGTATCGCATTAGATGACTGATTTTCCTTATTTTACTAGATCATTTCCTTATTTTACTAGATCATATAATAGGGCACAAGAAGTTGTAGTCATTGAAAATCAATGCAGAATTTATTGATTTTTAGAATGACACCATAAACATGTAACTCTACTGAGATGCACAATAGCAAAAGTGAAAAAGAGGCTATCCATCAGCAAAATGGAATGTGAACAGTTTTATGACTTGTTGAACGTATATATTTAGTTGGTATACTTGAATGAATAAAACATATAATGAAGTATTCCGTTATCTTACACAACTGTGCAGGATGTCTACAAAAAAAGTAAATTTGAAGAGTGAAGGCAATTATCCTTTTAAAACAGATAGTTCAAAACCTCCTTAATTAAGGAAAGAGAAGAGGTGTAGAATGAGTCAAGATTCAATCACAGCATAATTAATCCTCTAATTCTTTGACAACTGGACTGTAATGACTTAGGTTGAAGCACAGGACTCCATACTAATACAATTTATAACCCCCCTTTTAGAAGATTTTAGGTCCTTAGATGATTGAATACAACAAATGTGGATTCCTACTTACTGTTTTCCATGCATTATAGAAAACTATTAATATTTAATCAATATTTTACAGGTACATTGACTCCTACAATTTACTTCTTTCTAAAGCAAGTATTCAAGTGTTCTCTTCTCATGGATATTAACAGAACATGATAGAATGACTTTCACTTTCAATTCTCTAAACATTTTGAAGGCTGCTCTATGGAAGCATCCATTAGACTGAATATTTCTAAGGTCCAGATGCCATCTCATTTATCACTGTGTTCCTTGGGGCCAACATTTTGCAGTTCTGTAGAAGAAGGTAGTTTTTCAATAAATGTTGTCCTGTTGAATGAATGATTATAAGACTGTAGTAAATCTGAATCTTTATAATTCAGATTCTTAGTAGCTATATGATTCTGGACTAATGTGATCTGTCCTCTCCTATGTCTTTTCCATAGCATAACAAGAAAAATGTTGACACCCACAGTTTGCCTAGGCAAAGTTGAATGTATTACATGACTGCCTTTGTATAAAAATCATTGAAGAAAAAATTATTTTCAAAGTACATGTGCTCATTATGTTTATCAAAATTCTGACATACAATTATATTATTAAAGGAGAATCAGTAGAAAAATGGTAGAAAATTGTGCGTAAAGTATAACACTTACATTGCAGTGGAAAAATCTTTGCAAAAAGTCTGGAACGGATTAAAGGGAAGCCAGATATTTTTCCACTACTGTGGCACTTTCCATGGCCATGCTCACTGTCTCAGGATTACTGAGCTCTTATTCCTCCTTTGCATGGTCCATGTACCTAACTCCTTTGTCTTCAGCATGAGAGAACACAGGGGCGTACTGAACACAGAGAAAGAAGAACTTTACAGAACCCATTATCTTCCACTGTTCTTTGACTTTGAAATGATTTCTCCAATGGATAAGTTTCAAAATAGTTTTTTCAGAGTGTATTGATTTTCAAAAGTACTTTGTGGTTTCCTTGTAGAAAATGCACTTAGTACTAATAGCGTGCTTAAACTTTGCCTCTGATGTTACAGAAACAGACCATTTTTTCCAGAAATAAAGACAGACATATTTTTATTTTAGAATAGGCTCTCTTTTTTTCCCCATGTGTTTATTTTTGGCTAGAGGCCTACCACCTTTTACATTTTATTATTTAAAATAAAGTAGCCTGTAAGATAAAAAACTAAAAATAACTAAACAAAAAGAATAACAGTAGTTAAAATGAAAATTACTAAGTATAATTGATAATTGTAACAAAAAATACAAAAATTATCTTCAAATATTTGGACATAGGATAGTTGAAATATGCATTCAAAATGTCTTCAAGGCTGGGCGTGGTGGCTCATGCCTGTAATCCCAGCATTTTGGGAGGCCAAGACAAACAGATCACCGGAGGTCAGGAGTTTGAGAACAGCCTGACCAATATGGTGAAAACCCATCTCTACTAAAAATACAAAAAAATCAGCCAGGCTTGGTGGCACATGCCTGTAATCCTAGCCACTCTGGAGGCTGAAGCAGGAGAATCGCTTGAACCCGGGAGGCGGAGGTTGCAGTGAGCCGAGATCACGCCATTGCACTCCAGCCTGGGCAACAAAGAGCAAAACTCCATCTCAAAAAGAAAAAAAAAAAAGTCTTTGATTATTGTGTAGACTTTATCAGTTTATATTATTGCCAAATATCTAAAATATTTATGTTATTAAATATTTTAGCAAAATAAAAATATACAGCAGCCAAATGTGATTGAGTCTGCTGTTATGTGATTAATTTTGTTTTTTGTTAGATATAGCATTTTTATATAGGAAATTTCAGCATCGGGTATTGAAATATATAAGGCAAAGCAAAGGCATTTTGAATTGCCATTTTCTGGATTAATGCTTTCTAAGATTCCTTAGTATCATGCTACACCTGATCACACAGCATGTACTCCTTAATCAACCTGACTGTGGAAGAAATACAGAAGTATAATTACGGTTGTTCCTTCTACTTCTTTTCCTTGGTAATTCATTCTTACAGTAATTACATGGACTGAGCAAGGTAGGTTTACTTGTGGAGGGGAAGCCTGATAGGGGGAACCAAAGCTCAATCCAGGTAATAAAGCTGTCTGTACTGGGGACAACATGCTTACACTGAAATATTTCAGAAAAAGAAAGTTCTTTGTACTGTACTTGGCAACTCTTCTAAAAGTTTGAGATTGTTTCAAAATGAAGAAACAATATTGCAAAGAAACTTGTGCTTTTTTAATAACAGTAAAATAAAAACCAATCAAATTTTAAAATTTCAAGTTATTACCTAGATTGTAGATTGGATACGCTCAACAAAACTTCTCATCAAAGTGATTTTTTTCAAAATCTGTTACAAATTCTTGTTTAGATACTGTGAAGATGACAGAAATCACTATTGATTGTGGATTTTTCTGTATCCTCTTCAGTAAGATTGGTAAACAGTTCAAATAAATACTGACCTACTGAACACCATAAACTATTAACTTTCAATATGTAAAACACAACTCAGAAGTCTAGTTAGGGCACAATCTTTTGGGAAAAAATTCTAATGATAACCTTTGGCTTAGAAGTTTATTTCTTTTAGATAGTCTTATTTTCTCTAACAGTCACTTTGTGTTTTGTATGCAGAAATAAAACTGTTAGAATGATTAAAGACTTAAGAGATGGCTTAAAGTAGATCATTGTACTGTGAAATGATGGTCTTCAGTGAAATGAATTACAAAAATGAGTATTTAGCATGGATAATCTTCTCTTGACTTTGAAGTATTGTAGGAACAAAAGCATCTTACTCCTATATCAGTATTTATTTGAGAAGATGTTATCCTCACAAGTAAACTCGACTCTATAATCTTTCTAAAAATGAGGCAGTTTCATAGGAGTCTGACCACTTACTTATACTTTTGTTATGAACCTACTTATGGATTTTATATTTTTTCAGAGTTAAAATGGTTTTATGTATATAGTAATTGGTAGGGAGCTTAATAACTTATTTTTCGAAAGTGCTTTTAGCTTTATTATTTGCTCAAAGAAATTAACCTGAGAATTAAAAGAGATGAATTATAAAATTTGTGCTAAAGCATGTAATCGACACTATGGATTTGAACAGCATTCATATATGTAAGTGAAGTGAATGGGAAGTTTTAAGCTGTTTGTTTCCATTTTCTGTAATTCCTTGCTTAGTAAGGTAAGTTAGTGTTTTGTTTGTTTTAGTAAATATTCAATGCCTGTTCTCCACATTTACATGGGAGAGTATATGTTTCTATCCCAACGATGCTGGGCTTGGCTACACAATCCCTCCCTCCCTCCCTCCCTCCCCTCCCCCCTCCCTCACCTCCCCCTCCCTCCCTCCCTCCCTCCCTCCCTCCCTTCCTTCCTTCCTTCCTTCCTTCCTTCCTTCCTTCCTTCCTTCCCTTCTGTTAGGAAACTGGGATCTTGCCTTATCACCCAGGCTGTTAGTGCAGTGGCACCATCACAGCTCACTGCAGCCTAGATCTTCCAGACTCAATTAATCCTCCCTCCTCAGCCTCCCAAGTAGCCACAACTACAGGCATGAACCACCATGCCTGGCTAATTTTTTGTATTTGTAGAGATGAGCTCTCACTATGTTGCCCAGGGGGGCCTGGAACGCCTGGGCTCAAGCAGTCTTCCTGTGTTGGCCTCCTAAAATTTGGGATTACAGGCGTGAGCCACTGTGCCCGTCCACAACTTTCTTTCGTTAGTAGGATGTTAGTGGATGTGATGCAAGTAATGGTGTGAAAAATGTTTGTAAGATTGGGCTTGCTCTCTTGTGCTTCTACCTTCTGCCATAAGAACATGTCTTGGACAGCTTATAGCCCAAGGAAGATGAGAAGCTTGTAAAGCATGTCTCAACTTGACCTGAGGCTTAGACCTAAGATCAACAAGCCCAGCCTACATTAGCCGAACCCCAGCCAGTTAGCATATGTGGGAGCTAGAAATAAATGTGTGTTGTTTTAAACCAGTGAGATTTTGCAATTGCTTATGACACAGTGTGGTAGGCAGCATATGGCCCACCAAAGAGGTTCATTTCCAAATCCCTGGAACCTGTGAATGTTACATGACCTAGCAAATGGGAATTAAGGCTTGTAGATGGAATTAAGATTACTAATCATTTAACCTTAAAATAGGGAGATTAATCTGGATTTTCCAGCTGGGCCCAATATAATCACAAGGGCACTTAAAGAAAAAAAAAAAGGTTTGATTATTGAGAACCAGCGAGATGGCAGCTTGAGAAAGAATCAGCCTGCTGTTGCTGGATTTTAATGTGTAGAAAGGCAGTCATGAGCCAAGGAGGGTGGGCAGTCTCTGGGAGAAGGAAGCAGATTATCCTCAGGAGCTTCCAGAAGGAATTGAGCCCTAATAACACCTGATTTTAGCCCAGTGATACTTATTTTAAACTTCTGACCTTTAGAGCTACAAGACAATATATTTGTGTTGTTTTAAGACATTTCAGTTAACAGTAATTTGTTATAGCAAAAATATGAAATGTTATAAAATGCACAGAAATAGTTAGTACCACAAAATTAGCACTGATGTGATACCACAAAAGTATTTGGGGATGGGTGGTCAGTGAGAAAATAGTTACAGGAACCTGGAAAATTTTTAAGGAAACTGTTATAGGTGCTGGAAAGATGGTAAACTGTATGTAATGGTGTACATTCCATTGCTTTCGTGATAGAAAGACAGAAAATATACCTAATGAATTTTAGAGCAATATGAAGATATTTCAAGTCAAAATGTTGAAAGTATGAGCTGGTTATTGTTAATTATGGTATTACAAAAAAGAGACAAAATCAGAAAAAGAAAGGTCACTTTGCAAACAATTAGGAAGGAATGGCCGGGCGTGGTAGCTCATGCCTGTAATCCCAGCACTTCGGGAGGCCGAGGCAGGCGGATCACGAGGTCAAGAGATCAAGACCATCCTGGCTAACATGGTGAAACCCTGTCTCTACTAAAAAATGCAAAAATTAGCTGGGAATGGTGGCGTACACCTGTAGTCCCAGGTACTTGGGAGGCTGAGGCAGGAGAAACGCTTCAGCCCGGGAGGCGGAGGTTGCAGTCAGCAGAGATCACACCACTGCACTCCAGCCTGGAAACAGAGCAAGACTCCATCTAAAAACAAACAAACAAACAAACAAAAAAGAAGGAATATAGGCAGCCCCAAATTTCCAACTTGCATGATTAGAACATATGAGCTATTTCTTACAAAATCAAGGATGTACTGCACTCCACCCATTAGAACAGAGTCCTAGAAAAAAAGACCAAGTCCAGGATGCTACCAGTAAGACCTTAAGGTAAATACCAAATCAAGGCTGTGGTTGTAGCAGGTTTGCTAAGATTGCTAAAAATATTTAGGTCATATCTAGTTAATTTTTTAAGCTAGGCCAAAAGGCTAAAATGGTTAAGGTTATGGCCCCAGAGAAGGCTGATGTGGTCAGAGTACCTGTAAATAAGTCAAAAGAGGTAGGTATATATAAAGATTAATTTTATGTGTCAACTTGGGTGAACCATGGGATCAAAATATTTAGTCAATTATCATTCTGAATGTTTCTGTGAGGGTTTTTTTTAAAAATGAGAGTAACATTTAAGCCTGTGGACTTCGAGTAAAACAAATTACACTCCATAACATGAGTGGGTCTCATCAGATCATTTGAGGGCATCATAGAACAAAGATTGACCTCCTCTGAGCAAGAAAGAATTCTGCTGGCCGACTGCCTGTGGACTTGAATTGCACTTCTTTCTTGGGTCTCCAGCGTGCTGTACTACTCTGCAGATTTTGGGCTTACCCAGCCTCCCCAATCATGTGAACCAGTTTCTTAAAATAATTTTTCTCCCCGCCCCACCACGGTAATTCTGTTTCTCTGGAAAAGTCTAATAAGCTACATCTAGCAAAAGCTATGGATGTGGCTTTTGGCAAGTAGATTTTACTAAATCAAATAAATAAACCACAAAACTTGTGGGAGAACTCCAAATATCTATACTATAACCACTTACTTACAGGTTAAAAAGTTTTCCTTTGGAGAGAATAAATATAAAGATTCTGCTTTGAAGGACATCACGTATAGTTAGTAGTAAACATACCATGTCAAAAACATGGTGAAAGTTCATATGAGACCTCTTAGACCTATTCTATCAGCTTCCCAAGCCCTGGCATTTAGAATGATAAGCTTTCAAGAAGAATATTGGAAAAGTGTTTTTTGGGGAACCTGATCAGAGTAAAATAAAGTATCTAATTCAAAACATGGTTTCCCCAAATTAAATGGAAGTCAGGTCATTCTAAAGTGAAGCTTATGGTGCTAAAGCACACACAAAGGCCCTAAATTTTTAAATCAGTTTTATACTGGAATACTCTTAAATATCTCATAAGGGCCATCCATCCAATGATTGGAATTTGAGAGAAAAGCTTATCTCGTGAGAGGTAGAAACCAAGATAGCAAACAGAGAAAAGACAGTTTAAGAAACAAAGAATATGCAGAGGGAATAAAACTTCTTAAAGAACTATAATTATTATTTGAAAAGACAAAGTAACTTATTCTAGCCATAAATGAAGAATAAGATGCTATATAAAATAAAGAACAAGAAGTGAACAAAAAATTGAACTGCAAAAAAAATGCAAAAGTGAAAGGAAGAAAATTGAAACAGAAAAGTTTATTATAAATCTTGGACCATAGAACATAAGACCCAAGAATTAAAAAAAAAAAAAATTGGAGAGAAAGGGCAAGACAATGAAAGGACTAGCCCAGTGCTCCAATATCTAATTTAAAAAATTGTTGGTACATAATACATATATATATTTAGTGATTACATGAAATGTTTTGATACAGGCATGCAATGCGTAATAATCACATCTGGGTAAATGGAATATCCATCACCTCAAGCATTTATTCTTTGTGTTTAAAACAATTCAATTATACTCTTTTAGTTATTTTAAAATAATTATTTTTACTAGAATCCTCCCGCTGTGCTATCAAATAGTAGGTCTTATTTATTCTTTCTGACTATTGTTTGTACCCATTAACCATTTCCACTCCCCTCTCCCAGACTTCACCCACTGACTACCCTTCCAGGGGCTGAACCATCCTTCTATTCTCTGTTGCTAAGAGTTCCAACCATTTTAATTTTTAGCTCCCACAGATAAGTGAGAACACGTGATGTTTGTCTTTCTGTGCTTGGCTTATTTCACTTAACATAATGGCCTCTAGTTCCATCCATTTTGTTGTAAATGACAGGATCTCATTCTTTTTATGGCTGAATAGTACTCCATTGTGTATAAGTACCATATTTTCTTTATCCATTCATCCTTTGATGGACACTTAGGTTGCTTCCAAATTTTGGCTTCTGTGTACAGTGATGCAACAAACACAGGAGTGTAGATATCTCTTTGGTATACTGACTTCTTTTCTATTTTTTTAATTTTTGTTAAATTATACTTTAAGTCTAGGGTACATGTGCACAATATGCAGGTTTGTTACATATGTATACATGTGCCATGTTGGTGTGCTGCACCCATTAACTCATTTACATTAGGTATATCTCCTAATGCTATCCCTCCCCCCTCCCCCCACCCCACCACAGGCCCCAGTGTGTAATGTTCCCCACCCTGTGTCCAAGTATTCTTATTGTTCAGTTGCCACCTGTGAGTGACAATATGCGGTGTTTGGTTTTCTGTCCTTGTGATAGTTTGCTGAGAATGATGGTTTCTAGCTTCATCCATGTCCCTACAAAGGACATGAACTCATCCTTTTTACAGCTGCATGGTATTCCATGGTGTATATGTGCCACATTTTCTTAACCCAGGCTATCACTGATGGACATTTGGGTTGGTTCCAAACTGACTTCCTTTCTTTTGGGTATATATCCAGCAGTGAGATTGCTGGATCATAGGGTACCTCTATTTTTAGTTTCTTGAGGAACTCACAAAGTGTTCTCCATAGTGGTTGCACTAACTTTTATTCCCAACAGTATATGAGGGTTCCTTTTTCTCCATGTTATTGACAGCATTTCTTATTGCCTGTCTTTTGGATATAAGCCATTTTAACTGCAGTGAGATGGTATCTCATTGTAGTTTTGACTTGCATTTCTCTGATTATCAATGACTTTGAGCAACTTTTCATATACCTGTTTGACATCTGCATGTCGTCCATTGAGAAATGTTTATTCAAATCTTTTGCCCATTTTTAAATCAGATTATTAGATTTTTTTCTGTAGAGTTGTTTGAGCTACACATATATTCTGGTTATTAATCCCTTGTCAGATGGATAGTTTGAAAATATTTTCTCCCATTCTGTGGTTATTTCTTCACTTTGTTGATTGTTTCCTTAACTGTGAAGAAGCTGTTTAACTTGATGTGATCTCATTCATCTATTTTTGCTTTGGTTGCCTATTTCTGTTGAGTATTACTCAAGAAATTATTGCCCAGTCCAATGTCCTAGAAAGTTTTGTCACAGTTTTCTTTTAGTAGTTTTATAGTTTGAGATCTTAGATTTAAGTCTTTAATCCATTTTGATTTTTTTTATATGATAAGAGATAGATTTCAAGTTTCATTCTTCCACATATGGATATCCAGTTTTCCTAGTACCATTTATTGAAGTGGCTGTCCTTTTCCAATGTATGTTCTTAGAACTTTTGTCAAAAATGACTTCACCATAGATGTAAGGATTTATTTCCAGGTTCTTTATTCTGTTCCACTGGTGTGTGTGTTTGATTTTGTGTCAGTACCATGTTGTTTTGGTTCCTATAATTCTATAATATAATTTGAAGTCAGGCAATGTGATCTCTCCAGTTTTGTTCTTTTTCCTTAGAACAGTTTTGGACATTCTGGGTCTTTTGTGGTTCCATGTAAATTTTAGGAATTTTTTTCTATTTCTGTAAAGAATGTCATTGCTATTTTGATAAAAATTGCATTCAATCTGTAGATTCCTTTGAAAAGTATTGATATTTTAACAATATTGTTTTTTGAAACCATGAATATGGGTTATCTTTTCATTTTTTTGTGTCGTCTTCAGTTTCTTGCATCAATGTTGTATAGTTTTCATTGTAGAAAAACTTCATTTCTTTGGTTAAGTCCTAACTATTTTATTTTATTGGTAGCTATTGTAAATGGGATTATTTTCTTGATTTTTTTCAGATTGTTCACTGTTGACATATAGAAGTACTACTGATTGGCCAGACATGGTGGCTCATGCCTGGAATCCCAGCACTTTGGGAGGCCAAGGCAGGTGGATCACTTGAGCCCAGAAGTTTGAGGCGAGCCTGGGCAACATGATGAAACCCCATCTCTACAAAATAAATAGAAAAATTAGCTGGGTATGGTGGCATGTGCCAGTAGTCCCAGCTACATGGGAGTCTGAGGTGGGAGGACGACTTGAGCCCAGGAGGTGGAGGTTACAGTGAGCTGAGATCATGCCACTGCACTCCAGCCTGGGTGACAGAGTGGGACTCTGTCTAAAAAAAAAAAAAATCGTATTATCTGTAAACAGAAATATAAATAATTTAACTTCTTCTTTTCCAATTTGGATTCCCTTTATTTCTTTCACCTGTATGATTGCTTTAGCTAGAACTTCCAGTAATATGTTGAATAACAGTGATGACCAGTGGGCATCCTTGTTGTGTTCCAGATCTTAGAGAAAAGACTTTCAGTTTTTTTCCCCATTTAATATACGAGCTGTGGACCTGTAGTATATGGCTTTTATTATGTTGAGGTATGTTCCTTCTATACCTAGTTTTCTTAGGTTTTGTTTTTTTTTTATCATGGGGGGATGTTGAATCAATTGAAATGATCATATGGTTTTTGTCCTTCATTCTGTTGATATGATTTATCACACTGACTGACTTGCATATGTTTAACCATTCTTGCACCCCTGAGATAAATGTCACTTCATCATGATGAATCAAACTTTTAATATGTTGTTGAATTTGTTTGCTAGTATTTTGTTGAGAATTTTTGGATCCATATTCATCAGCGATATTGGCCTGTAGTTTCCCTTTTTTGATATGTTTTTGACTGGTTTTGGTACCAGGGTAATACAGGCCGCATAGAAGAATGAGCTTGAAAGTATGCCATCCTCCTCTATTTTTTGAGATAGTTTGCATAGGATTGGGATTAATTCTTCTTTAAATGTTTGGTAGAACTTAGCAGTGAAGCCATGGAATCACAGCTTTCCTTGACTGGAAGATGTTTTATTACAGCTTCAATCTTGTTACTTGTTATTGGTCTGCTCAGGCTTTGGATTTCTTCATGGTTCAATGTTGGTAGGTTGTATGTGTCTAGGAATTTGTTCATTTCTTCTAGATTTTCTAATTCCTTGGCCTGTATAATTCCTCATAGTATCCACTAATGATCTTCTGAGTTTCTACAGTATCAGTTGTAAAGACTCGTTTTTCATCTCTGATTTTATTTATTTGGGTCTTCTCTTTTTTGTTAGTTAGGTTTCTCAATTTTGTTTAACTTTTCAAAAAACCAACATTTTTTTTTAATATTATACTTTAAGTTCTAGGGTACATGTGCACAACGTACAGGTTTGTTACATATGTATACATGCAACTCGTCATTTACATTAGGTATATCTCCTAATGCTATCCCTCTCCCTTCCCCCCCACCCCATGACAGGCCCCAGTGTGTGATGTTCCCCTTCCTGTGTCCAAGTGTTCTCATTGTTCAATTCCCACCTATGAGTGAGAACACGCAGTGTTTGGTTCTCTGTCCTTGCGATAGATTGCTGAGAATGATGGTTTCCAGCTTCACCCATGTCGCTACAAAGGACATGAACTCATCCTTTTTTATGGCTGCATAGTATTCCATGGTGTATATGTGCCACATTTTCTTAATCTAGTCTATCATTGATGGACATTTGGGTTGGTTCCAAGTCTTTGCTATTGTGAATAGTGCCGCAATAAACATACGTGTGCATGTGTCTTTATAGCAGCATGATTTATAATCCTTTGGTATATACCCAGTAATGGAATGGCTGGGTCAAATGGTATTTCTAGTTCTAGATCCTTGAGGAATCGCCACACTGTCTTCCACGATGGCTGAACTAGTTTACAGTCCCACCAACAATGTAAAAGTGTTCCTATTTCTCCACATCCTCTCCAGCACCTGTTGTTTCCTGACTTTTTAATGATCGCCACTCTAACTGGTGTGAGATAGTATCTCATTGTGGTTTTGATTTGCATTTCTCTGATGGCCAGTGATGATGAGCATTTTTTCATGTGTCTGTTGGCTTCATGAATGTCTTCTTTTGAGAAGCGTCTGTTCATATCCTTCGCCCACTTCATGATGGGGTTGTTTGTTCAAAAAACCAGCTTTTTGTGTTATTGACCCTGAATAACCAGCAGTGATAGGTAAGTATCACAGGTTTTGGGTGAGACTCTGAAACTTGTTGGCTTCAGGTGAAACTCAGTACATTCCCAGTGGTGGTGGCTATGGAGACAGACTCCTTCTACTTGAGAAAAGCAGAGGGAAAAGAATAGGGGACTTTGTCTTGCACCATAGCTATCAGCTCTGCCACACGGGGATATATTGAGCAGGAAGTGCGTGCTTTGCCCTGCTATGGCTGAGCTGGTATCCAACATGCAAGACAAAGTCCTCTCCACTCTTCACTCTCCTATCAAGTGGGAAAAAAAAGGTGTCTTCTTTGGAGCTGCAACATATGCAGCCCGGGATTAATGGAGGGGTGGCACCAGCACTTCCTCAGCCATCCTGGTTGGTGTTTCAGTAGCTCACATGCCCTCTCCTCCCCATCCCCCACACAATCCACTGGCTCTAAGACCAGTTCAGCCCTAGGAATTGCCTAGGAGATGCAGTCGTTGTGGCCCTAGACTGCCTTTCAGTTTATTCAGCACTTCAGAGCACTCCAGCCCAAGGTGGTGAGGCTTGTCAGAACTCAAATTCTGACTGCTGGAATGGATGATTCCCTTCTTACTAGCACTGGCTTAAATGCTCTCTCCATGGGCAGGCATCAGCTGAGTTTGTTCCAGTTTTGCTTTCTTCTGTAACAAGGCAGCACTAAGTACTAAATTCAATGCACTATGTCACAATTACAGTATTCTCCCTCTCCCAAGTGCACAGATTATCTCTCTGTGCCACATGGCCACTGTTGGAGGATGAAAAAGGGATGGCATTGGCAATTCAAAACTGTTTGTCCTACTTCTTCATTGCCTCTTTCAATCATACGAACTTATAGCCGAGTACTATGAGTGCTCACCTGATTTTTGGTTCTAAATACTTTTTTCTCTTTTTTTTTTTTTTTTTTTTTTTTGTAGATAGTTGTTAAATTGGTGTCCTTGTAGAAGGGGCAATTGGTGAAATCTCCTATTCCACCATCTTGCTTTGTTACTCTCTCCATATCTAAATTTTAAAAATTCCAGCAGTTTAAGAGAAGAGAGAGGAGAAAAATATTTTAAAATTATGAGAAAATTTCCAAATCTTCAGGTCAGCAATTTTCAGATTATTAGTACTCACGAGGGTCTAGGAGAAAGAAAGAAGTGGACTCACCACAACACATCACTGTGGCATTTTTTATTATTGGGAACAATAAGAACATTCTATAAGAAGAAGAAAAGATATCACAGAATTTCATACAAATGAACTGAGAATTAGGAGACTACTAGAGTTCCTAACAGAAATAATTTAAACTTGAAAAGAACAGAAAAATGCCTTCAAAAATCTGAGGAGAAATTATTTTCTACTTGGAATTATATGCCCATCAAAATTATGAATACATGTGAATCTAGAATAAAGATAACTTCTGAACATTCTTGGTTTCAAAGATGTATCTCCCATGCATCATTTTAAAGAAAATTATAAGAAAATATACTTCACTAAAATAAGGGAGTAATCTAAGAAAAGGAAGTATTCTGATATTCAAGAAATCATGGCTTTAAT
Source organism: Gorilla gorilla gorilla (assembly GCF_029281585.2). NCBI lineage: Eukaryota > Metazoa > Chordata > Mammalia > Primates > Hominidae > Gorilla > Gorilla gorilla. The sequence goes on from NC_073228.2 coordinate 88,501,042, forward strand.
CTAAGAGAGGTAATGGGACTCTGCAAAATGATAGTGAAGAAGTAATGTCAAATAATACCTGTGAAATAAACCTACAGATCAATTAATTTAAATTGGGTCAAATAAAAATGGGTAGGAGATATTTCCTCAAAAAGATAAAAAAAAGAATACTTAATCTATAGAAATATTGGATGGAGATTTATACAACTGGGGGAGGGTTGCAGATTGAATTAGTGATTAAAAACAAAGAAAATGAAGCAATTATTAATCTATAAAAACAAAAATTATGTAGGAAAATGATTGTGATTATATGCTTTGTTATGAAAATAATTTAAATAATATTAATAATATACACACTGAGTATTGGTTTAACCAAATGTTTTATTTAACTATATTAGGATGATAGAAAAGTAGAAGGTATTTATATAAATGCTGTGTGAGAAGAGACGAGGGTCCTTAAAGAAAGCTAAATTCTTATCTTTTCTAGTGGAAATAGATAACCCCTAAACTGGTAAATGAAGAAAATAATAATATAAGAATATTATTTTCCAGCCGGACACGGTGGCTTATGCTTGTAATACCAGCATTTTGGGAGGCCGAGGTGGGCGGATCACGAGGTCAGGAGATCGAGACCATCCTGGCTAACCCAGTGAAACCCCGTGTCTACTAAAAATACAAAAAATTAGCCGGGCTTGGTGGCGGGCGCCTGTAGTCCCAGCTACTTGGGAGGCTGAGGCAGGAGAATGGCGTGAACCCAGGAGGCGGAGCTTGCAGTGAGCTGAGATCGCGCCACTGCACTCTAGCCTGGGAGACAAAACAAGACTCCGTCTCAAAAAAAAAAAAAAAGAAAAAAAAATATATTATTTTCCATGGAGAGACGGAATAATACACAAACAGATTGGTGAAAGGTTTGACTATGCTGGCCAATGGGAAATGTGGGTGAGAAAGAGTGAATGGTAGCGTGCATGGGATTCCTGTCTTTCATTATGCATGTGAGGTAAATATTTTATTCCTCATACTATGTATAGAAATAACATTGAAAAATAAAATTAAGTTATATAAAATAAAATCCTCTCTCTTACATACTATAAGAGAGTAATATTTGCCTCAAGGCAGATCTAATGAGAAGTTTATTGTGAATTCATCTTTATTTTGTAAATTTTAATTTTGGAATTTATCCTTTCAAGACATATTTATTGACTGCCCAAAGTTGCAAGGCATGAGACTTCTATTTTCAGACAAATTTATTTCTGTCTTGATTCATATTCACTCTTATTAAAACCATCAGTGGCCATAAGTTAATTATAAATTGTTGGACTTTCCCCTAAGTATGTTTACAATCATTGGTTTTAAGTATTATATTCAATAATCTAATATAGCTTAATATTCATAATAAGAAAAATAAATTAATTTTCATTTCTATTAGGCAGTAAACAGTGTTATTCCGAATTTTAAGCAAGGTGGGCTGGAGATATAACTAATGATGGTCAAAACACAAATTTTAATATAAGAAGTCTTTTTTTGGGTAAATCTACAAGTTAACTATAGTTCTAAATAGTTTTATTTTGTATTTTATGTAAAACCAAGGATAAAGAGGTGGGAATAAGGGTGTTTTTTTCTTCAGAGATAGTGATAAAATTAAAATAGACTGTTTAATCAAGTATATACAATGGTTTATAATGATCATGGGAAAAAGAAAAAAAATATCCACAATGGCAGAGAGCAAAAGCTCTTTTAAGAAGTGAAGGTCATAGATAAATATGAAATTGTCTTTGGGTATATCCATCAATACACCAGTAAAATATTTTTCTGAAGATTGAGTCTTTCTGTGGAATAGTAAGGATTTGATAAAAGCATGATAAAGATAGTCACTGGGTGAACTGAAGCCTTGATGTACCTGGATAGATCCATAAGTGCTGATTAAAAAGTGGGGAATGTGTGGATAATATAACAGTGTTCCTTAATTTAACAGGATGCTGACAATAGACTTTACAACTTTATACATTTTATACATTATAATAAATGTAAAAAATCTTATTTTTATTTTATTTCTGTTTTAAACTTTTACACAAGTCTACTTTACTTGGTGAAAGTTATATTTATTTTTAAGAACTCAACAGGCAAAAATCTAGGCTTTAAATTCTCAGGTTTGTTGTACTGAAACCCCACTCCTCCTTTCTGTTGCTCGGATGTCACCTATAATACTGATTTATCTCTGAGTATCTCTCACTGAAATGAATATTTTTAATTTTTTCTTAGGGATAACCAACAAATTATCCCAATATTTTCAGTTTGCTTACTTTTTCTAGTCCAATGGTTCTCAGACTTGGGAGAGAATTAGAATCACTTGAGAGCTTGTTAAAACAGATATTGCTGCTGTGCAATCTCAATTTCTCATTCAGTAGATCTGTGTTCAGGCTTGAAAACTTACATTTCTAACATGTTCTCAGAAGATTCTGATAATGCCAATAGGAACACCACACATTGAGAACACTACTACTGATTATATGTAAAGTTTTGGTAATTCAAAAACTTAACCAACCAGAATCTGTTCACTAATCAATCTCTTAGGCATTATGTTAGGGACAGAGATTACAGTGTTATTCTGAATTCAGTAGGTCTGTGTTGAGGCTTGAAAATTTGCATTTCTAAAATGCTCTCAGATGATTTTGATGACGCCAATAGGAGCAACACACATTGAGAATACTGCTATTGACTATATATAATTCGATGTAAGTATGATTGTAAACATACTGCCCCCTAACGGGAAAGTCCAACAACTTATAATTTGCTTACGGCCACTGCCGGTTTTAACAAAGGTGAATATGAATCAAAAAAGACAAAAATTTTTCTGGAAGTAGAAGTAAAGATATAGCCCTCATGCCTTGCAGCATCAGAGATTGCAGGGATAAAAAAGACAAAATCTATGTGCATCAGGACTATCAAATCTAGACAAAGCTTTTAACCTAATTTTCCATCATGAGGATAAAATCTTTGACCTTCTAGAGAAGTACTGTCCAAAAGAAATAGGATATGAGCCAAAAATACAATTTTAAATATTCTAGTAGCCATATTAAAGAAGAATAAATAAGTAAAATCAATTGTAATAATATATCTTATTTATCCAAATATAGCTACAATATCATTTTAACATGTAATCAGTAGAAACATTATTAATGAGCTCTTTTACATTCTTTGTTTTCATACTAAGGTATAGTATAAATTAGTTTGTAATTTATACCTGCCATCCATCTCAATTTGGACTGGTCATATTTCAAGTGCCCAAAAGCCACATGTGGTTAATGGCTACCATATTGTAGAGCAGAGCTATAGAGAAGAAAGAAGCTATCAAGAACCAATTCATGTTGTCCCGGATTTTAGTTGTGACTTCTAGGAAGACGAGCTCCACATCCATATTTTCATGACTGACCCCTCTCATTAGGGATTCTCTTCTGTATTTCCTGCTGATTATGGCTCTTCTTGGATTTATTTCCATTATCAAATTTGAAACTTCTAAAGTACTTTTTCCCAAACTAGCTAATTTTTTGACATTCCTGTTTCTTTCAGTGCTTTTTTGGGTTAAAAACTCAATGTCATTTTTGATTCCTTATTTTTCTGATACTTTGTCCTGAGATTCTAAATACTACATTGATTTTGGATTAGGCCATTTCAACCAATATTTAGTTTATTCAACTGGCTCGCATCTCTTTCCTGCACGTCATTCACTATTTCTTAAAACATATTGCATTCTTGGCACTATACTGTGCTATAGAGATAAAAAGATAAGTAAGATGCAGCATCTGCCCTCAGGAAATCTGCGTTCTCTCTTCCTTCACTAACTCATCTTTTTATGAGTTATCCTGTGCCTTTCCTGCTCAGAATGTCCAGTGTTCAAATATTCCATTGGCTGAAACATACAACTCCAATATGATTCCATTTCCATACATTATCTTTACAGCCCTATATGTAACTGTTCTATAGCACACAACCTCTGCTCAAATTGGTTTCTTCACTGTTCCTGCATTCTAATCTCTATGATTTTGTGCATGTAGTTTCACATGCCTGATTCTGTGTGTTTTTAACTTATATTTATTGTTTTAACTTTAAAAATCTCTGACATATTTTCTCTTTGGAAAATGACTATTATTTCCAAGATGAAGATTGCTTATATTTGAGTGGGTTCAAACTACAAAGATGTTTACTTGAGATATTGACAAAGCTGAAAACATTCAGGAAGATTTCTTGTTCAAAAAAGTAAATCAACGATAGCAATTATGACAAAAACAAAACACACTTGGAACAAGTATCCAATCTTTATGAAAATTCTTTACCAAAGAATGCTGTTTAGTTCATGAAGGAAGAAACCACTTGAAGGAAAACAAAATACTTATTCCCAAAGTATTGGGGATTGTTAAGACAGTGAACACACAAGGGAATACTCTGCCTCAGCCTCTATTTGCCTTATGGTAGCACATAAATCCTTTCTTCCTGGAGACAGAACTTGCTTATCAGTGCAGAGAAGGCACCAGCTGGCACTGGAGGAAACTGGGAACAGATTTACTATTTTCCCACCCCTTGAAAGACTGAAAACAGCTCTCTCTTTTGTCTTGTCACATAGAATGTATGGCTTTTTGTTAAAACACTATTTAAACAAGGCCCCTAAGCCACTGCCTTGAGAGAGAAATACTTTTGTACTGAGGCCTCTCCCTTGTGATGGGTATAGCGCATGTTAATAAACTTCTGCTGTTTTTTCTTTTGTTAATTTGTCTTTTGTTTTCAGGAGGGTATCTCAACTTAGAACCTAAAAAGAGAGAAAAAAAAAAAAAAAGGAAAAGGAAAAAGTTTTCTCCCTCCACCACTACTTAATCCTAAATGACTAATTCTGCCTGGAGTTAATTGATTAGACAAAACATAGCAAGGAATTTTCCCACCAAGGTGTTCCCAAATAAAATACTCTTTCAATGAATAATATACATTAAAAGGTACTCTTATTTTGATACTTAAACTTTAGCTATTTCCTAAAGATGGAATTCTCAGGTCTCCAAATACCTGTTAACTTTGTAAGAGATAGTATTATTTACTAATTAACACAGAGCCTAATGAGGAATTATAAATGTAGAGAAAAGCATGATCTCGTCAAACTAAAGATATATAAAGAGAATCTAATATTTAAAATTCTTGGGTTGGGCACAGTGGCTCACACCTGTAATCCCAGCACTTTGGCAAGCCGAGGTGGGTGGATCACCAGAGTTCAGGAGTTCAAGATCAAGCTGGCCAACAGGACGAAACCCTATCTGTACTAAAAATACAAAAATTAGCTGGGCGCGGTGGCATGTACCTGTAATCCCAGCTACTCAGGAGTCTGAGGCAGGAGAATCACTTGAATCAGGGAAGCGGAGGTTGCAGTGAGCTGAGATAGTTTCACTGCACTCCAGCCTGGGTGACAGAGACTGTCTCAAATAAATAAATAAATAAATAAATAAAATTCTTTTACATCAGTAATGATCTATATTGGATCCCAGGAAACAAAGACTTTTTGCCAAAATATGTACTTTCAAATAAAGTTAACATTGGAAAACAAACACAAGTTATGAATTTTTTAAATTAAAATATAGTAAATTGAAAATAACATACAATAATGTGGGTTACTTGTGGCTTTCTTGTATAGGAAAATATGTAATTTTCCTACATATTAATTAGAGGACATCCTTTGGTCTTGTGTTGAAATAATAAAACCATGATGGCATAATAATATGATACGTAGTGTCATAGTATCTTATACTATGATTCTATTTTTCGGTTCTTTATTGAGATGGTCTCCTGAAAACAAAAGTCAAATGAACAAAAGAAAAACAAGCAGAAGTTTATTAACATGTGCTATTATTGTGATACATATCATCATAGTATTATGATACACATGTATATGTGATATACATGATATATAATACTTTGATAAGTCAAAATCATTATGGTATAACTGAACTTTGGAATCAATAGAGATTCATTATATATGCATTTCTCACTGAAAAGATGGAAAAAGTAAGAGAAAAAGAAATCAGATCAAGTTCTTAGGATTTCAGTAGGTTGCATTATAGGAGAGGAACCCTCAGCTTAGGGAACATGCAGGTTTGTTACATGAGTATATTGAATGATGCTGAGGTTTGGGATATGATTGATCCTGTCACTCAGGTAGTGAGCATAGTACACATATTAATGTCATCAAATAAGCAGTTTTATTCCAAGCAGATACAAAAATATCATTGCCACGTAATCAAATATAACAGGATATTATATATTTTAATACATTATAACATCAAAGTATAAAAAGTTATGTTAAAATTAATAACCTTCATTTCTTTATCTATCTAAAAGTTCTAGTGTGTATTGACCTTTTAAGACCTATAAAACTATTTTTAGAATTTCTCACAATATTGGTACAGTATTGACAAATTCCCTCAGCAATTACTTATCTGAGATTTATATCTCCTTCATTTATAAAATTTAGTTTTGCTGAATACAAAATGCTTAGCTGACAGTTATTCAGTTTAAAGAGACTGAAGACAGGACCTCAATCCCTTCAGGCCTGTAGGTTTCTGCTGAGAAGTCTGCTTTTAGTCTCATAGGTTTTCCTTTATGTGTTATCTAATGCTTTTGTCTTACTGCTCTTAGAACTTTTTCCATCATGTTGACAATTGCCTGATTACTACATGCCTTGGTGCTGTCCTTTTTTGCAATGGATCTCCCAGGAGTTCTTTTATCTTCTTGCTTTGAATGTCTAAATCTCTAGCAATGCCAATGAAGACTTTGTCAATTATTTCTGAAATAGGTTTTACAAACATTTTGCTTTTTCTTCTCCCTTGGGAACACATATAATTCTTAGGTTTGGCCATTTTACATAATCCCATATTTCTTGGAGATTTTGTTTCTTTTGTTTCTTTATTTTGCCTGATCAGTATAATGTCTTTGACCTCTGAAATTCTTTCTTCTACTTGGTCTAGTCCATTAAAACTTTCCACGAAATTTTATAGTTCCCTAAATGTGTTTTATTGTTTCCAGAAATTCTGATTGTTTCTCTTTAAAGTATCTATCTCCTTAGAAAATTTTTAATGCATATCCTGAATTGTTTTTTTAATTTCTTTGTTGGTTTTCACCTTCCTCTTGTATCTCCTTGAGTAACTTAATAACCAACTCTTTGAATTCTTTATCCGATACTTAAAAGATTTCATCTTGGTTTGGATCCACTGCTAGAGATTAAGTGGGATCTTTGGGAGTGTTATAGAAACTTGTTTTTTCATATTGCAAGTATTATTTTTCTGGTTCCCTCTCATTTGATTAGACTATTCTAATTTTTTTTGGTTATACTTTAAGTTCTAGGGTACATGTGCACAACGTGCAGGTTTGTTACATAGGTATACATGTGCCATGTTGGTTTGCTGCACCCATCAACTCGTCATTTACATTAGGTATTTCTCCTAATGCTATCCCTCTCCCAGTCCCCCACCCCCTGACAGGCACCAGTGTGTGATGTTTCCCTCCCTATGTCCATGTGTTCTCATTGTTCAACTCCCACTTATTAGTGAGAACATGCGGTGTTTGGTTTTCTGTCCTTGTGATAGTTTGCTGAGAATAATGGTTTCCAGCTTCATCCATGTGCCTGCAAAGGACAAGAACTCATCCTTTTTTATGACTGCATAGTATTCCATGGTGTATATGTGCCACATTTTCTTAATCCAGTCTATCATTGATGACATTTGGGTTGGTTCCAAGTCTTTGCTATTGTGAATAGTGCCTCAATAAACATATGTGTGCATGTGTCTTTTTAGTAGCATGATTTATAATCCTTTGGGATATAGCCAGTAATGGAATGGCTGGGTCAAATGGTATTTCTAGTTCTAGATCCTTGAGGAATCACCACGCTGTCTTCCACAATGGTTGAATTAATTTACACTTCCACCAACAGTGTAAAAGCTTTCCTATTTCTCCACATCCTCTCCAGCATCTGCTATTTGCTGACTTTTTAATGATTACCATTCTAAGTGGCGTGAGATGGTATCTCATTGTGGTTTTGATTTGCATTTCTCTGATGACCAGTGATGATGAGCATTTTTTTCATCTGTTGGCTGCATAAATGTCTTCTTTTGAGAAGTGTCTGTTCATATCCTTCACCCACTTTTTGATGGGGTTGTTTGTTTTTTTCTTGTAAATTTGTTTAAGTTCTTTGTAGATTCTGGATATTAGCCCTTTGTCAGATGGGTAGATTGCAAAAAATTTCTCCCATTCTGTAGGTTGCCTGCTCATTCTGCTGATAGTTTATTTTGCTGTGCAGAAACTCTTTAGTTTAAATAGATCACATTTGTCTATTTTGGCTTTTGTTGCCATTGCTTTTGGTGTTTTAGTCATGAAGTCCTTGCCCATGCCTATGTCCTGAATGGTATTGCCTAGGTTTTCTTCCAGGGTTTTTATGGTTTTAGGTCTTACATTTAAGTCTTTAATCCATCTTGGGTTAATTTTTGTATAAGGTGTAAGAAAGGGATCCAGTTTCAGCTTTCTACATATGGCTAGCCAGTTTTCCCAGCACCATTTATTAATTATTTTTAATTTATTTATTTATTTGAGATTTTTTTTAAATGTCTTTCTTTCCCCTTGAGGATGTGACTTTAATGTTTATAGTTTATTGTTACCTAGCTTTGGCTCTGGGTGCTTCCGGTGGTGAAGACTTTGTATAAGTTCTTTGGTTCTAGGGAATCTTTGTGTGATGGCTTTCTCAGATGCTGATTGTAGTAGCAGGATCACTTTCTCCTGTGGGGCTGGAATGGCAGAGATCTTATGAAGCTTATCTCATTCCCCAGTGGTGTTCACTTTACATTTATTTCCCAGTATTTTATTCACTGTGTTGAACGGTTCAGGCCTCAGGCCAGTAGGAGATACCCATGTGCAAAAACTTGCTGTAGCTAAAGCAGGTGGGTAAATGCAATACGCTAATTGTGGGCAGAGGTCCCAGCCTTGACAGAGGCAGCTGCGGAAGCTGTCAGTGAAATGTGCTGAGGTCTTTTCAGGGGAAAGGGAGGCAATTACCACAGGTCTCCTTTCATGCCAGCAGGAAAGCAATCTGCTTCCTATTCACTCTCCTGACCTGGTGTGCCAGCTATTGAGACCAGACAGGCACCTCTTTTTATCTGCAGGAATGCTAATGTTCCAAGGAGAGAAGGATTTTGACTCTACCTCTCATGCAAGCCTAAACCTGTGGGGCACTCCTCCTATGGGGATGCATTCACCATGAAGTGTTCCAGAGAGGCTGTGTACAGATGTACCCATGTGGAGCACTCATTGGAGAAGCCCTACCTGTGTCTGCAATGGTGGTTGAGAAGGAGAAGTCCCCTTCTCCAAGACCCTTTGTAAGCACTTGGGCTGTCTGACTGTTGGGGTAGAACTGCAGACTTTCCCCATTGAGCCTAGTACTGCACGTGTCTCTACTGAAAGAAAATTTCTACAAGTGGAAAGTTCAGGAACTCGGGGCCTGTAGTCTGTGCTACTTTTGGTTTTATTTTGCTTTTGTCCATGAGGCATTTCCTTCATGTGGTACACTCCCCTTTTCCCTAAAAGTAGCTATCCCTGAGGGCCAGAATGTTGTAAATACTTCTGCTTCTCTGGGTCTAGCCACTAAGTAGGGATGCCGTACCCCAGGCTGGTGTTGGGGAATGTCTCTAAGGGATCAAGTTATGTGACCTGTCCTCTAGTCTCCAAGCAGTGGGTACCAGCGCTAGTTCTGGTGAGAGTGGAGGGACAGTAATGTAGAATCTGAGATTTCCTTGGTTATAAATAGCCTTAATGTGTTGGCTTTCTCAAATGCTAGCTGTAGTAGTAATGTACTAGTCACATGGACAAAGTCAAGACCCCATGGATAGCCAGGGTGATGCAGGAAATGGTGATAGGTGAGGTTGTGCAAAAGTTTTTTCCTTCCTGAGCACTGTATGATTCTACTTGCAGATGTCTTAATGGGTTATGCCAATTGGCCTCCAGCCAGGAGGTGGCTTTTACAAAAGAGCACCACCTGCAATGGTAGCAATGGTGTTTGTGCTTGCCTTATGTTACCCAGGGGAGATACTCTAGTGTCTCAGGCAGTGGATTGGACCATGGACCTTTCAGAAGTCCTTGTGCGTTGTGTAATGCTACCAGGGTGGATGGAGGGGCAAAACCCAGTGAGGTCTGGGTCAGGCAAGTCTGCACTTGGCTCCCCACAAGCAAGTGCAGGCAGCCCCAATAGGGATCTCAGGGCAGTTCCTTGGCCACTAGAACAATGTTCCAGGAAGGGGCACAGCTGTATCTGCAGCACAAAAGACTCTGCATGGGAAAAGGAGGTAGCAGGTGGCAGTAAACCCCACTCAGTTTCCATGTACTTGGCAAGGCCGGTCTTACACCCACAGTGTTCTGCTAGAAGCAGAAAGCTGTGATCTAGGCAGCCTGTGCTCAGATCCAAAACTGCCTGAGGCCATAAGCCTTCCCAACCAAGATCCAAATCACAAATTTCAGGCCATGCCCCTCCTGGTCCACCTGCAAAGCATGAGTATCCAGCTTCTGTGCCTGTGGCTATAACACACTTCCTGCTCACCCCTTGGTTCTGGCCGAGGGGGTTATTCCCACTCAATATTATATTGCACATCTCAGGCGCTTCTTTCAACCTGTGACCACTGTCTGAGTTCCCTCATTGACTTCCACCAGGCTATCTGTGAGGTAGAATCAGGAATGGCATCCCTCCATCCCCGCAAAGAACATCCTGATGCTGCTCCTTCTCATATATTCTTCACCACTCACTAAATCAGCCTCAGAACTAGATAGGGTTAGGCATTCCCCCATGGCCTAGATTGCCTGGCTCCCCAGTGGGAGTTTATGTCACAGAAGCAGTCTTTCTTTCTCTCATGCCCTGGAAACTCACAGTTTTCTTCCTGGTTCCTGGTATAGACAGCTTCCCACTGCTTTTTTCAAAGAGTCTGTGGTTTCTTTAAGCTTTTCTGTTAAGTTCTTGTGTTGCTTCTTCGTAAAAAAAAAGTTTACAGTGTGAATCTCTACACATTATTTTGTCTTTCCAAGTGGTAGAGGCATGCTAATAATCCCTCTAACCCACCATCTTAGGGGAAAAAAAGGGATTCTGTAAGTTTTGACAAATTTTATTTTCATCTTAACTTAGTTCAAAGGGCTTAGAGGCTAAAAATATTTATTGTTTTTAGAGACAGGGTCTCACTATGTTGCCCAGGCTGACTCAAACTCCTGGGCTCAAGTGACTCTTCCACCTCAGCCTCTTGAGTAGCAGAAACTACAAGCATGCACCACTATGCCTGGCCAGATGTAAAATATTAATATTTAAATATCTCTCTTGCAGATGTTCAACCCAAGATATTTAGGCAAGTAAGGTGGTTCTGATTCCTTGTTAAAAAAACAGACATAAATTCTTTTCCTTATCAGATTAGTTCTGTAACATATTTTTCTTTGTGTCAGAATTGCTTGATTCTCCAGATCAGAAGTACTTGGGCTACAATAAATCCTCAGTCACCTGCCGTCCCGTACATCAAATGGCACAGTGCCTTTGTGGAGACTACCTATATACCAGCTGCTTGCCATGCTGGTAAACTCATTCTGTACATAACATTTTGGGGCTGCTGTGCCCTAAATGATTATCCCTACATAATTCACAGTATTTTCTTTCTGATGGTTGTATCCGGTTGATAATTCAGTTTAATTATTTGAGTTTATCCTCTAGGTTTTCTTTACATGTAGAAAGGTTATACTTAAATTGACCTCTTAAAGAAGGAGTGATCCACTCTTCTATAGCATATGAAGGGTTGCCGAGAATATATGAACAATTAATATCTGAAAACGTACTATTGGACTATTAAGAAAAGATATTTTTGACCACTTTTAGTTTTAGATGGTTGGTATTTTTGTTAAAGAAAAAAGCAATTCAAGCTTTCAAAATACTCTTTTAGGAGAAGGATATATTCACTTCTCAAAATAGGAAGCCATTTATCTATTAAAAAGGATGATGTGGGCGTATATTGTATTTTTCTTTCTGTTGTTGGCAGATAATGTCAGAGGCTTGATTTATAATGTGTGCTTTAGCAGAATAATTTTTTCTAGTATGTTTTATAAAAGTTTACTTCTTTTCACATCACATACATCTTTTTTTTTTGTCTCTACATTTGTGCATCTTTTCTACATCCATTCATGTTCAAATGTCCTATCAATACTTATTTATCAATATAGCAAATATTTTAATGTCTATGAAAATGACATTTATTTTCCTATAACTTAAAAATTTGAAAGAAAATAGTGAGTTTTTTTTTTTTTTGCCATTGCTATCTGTTCAAGGTTCAGTGTAGGCAACAAAAGACTCTTAGATATTTAAAACAGAATAGGATCTTTTGAAACACTGCTAAAATGTAGAATGATTCCCAGAATAATGAAAAGCTGTCCAATCATGAGAACTACTACTTCAGATCCCACCACTAGAGTTATAGTGGAATAAGAACCTATTTTAGTTTTTGCTGTCTCTGCCCCTGACCTCCCTGTAGATTTGAGAAAGAAACACCATAGTTATGAGTCAGGAATTAGGAAGTTATAGGAGTTACTGCTGCTATTGCTGATGCCACAGCTGATTAGGAAACTGGACAATGGACCCTGGATCTCTATTGCAGGGAGACCTCACATATCTACAACTAGGCTTGCCAGCATCACTATTCATAAATTATGCAATGACTATAATCCTCCATACGTGAGGTTCAACTCTAGTTATAAATCTAGAAAATATTGTAATTAGTTATGTTTAAGGTCAAATTATGGGTAAATTCATAAAATTAACTTGAAAATAATTGGATTTTAAGCTACTTAAATGCAAATAAGTGATTTTAAAAGTATGAGTTTTAAAAATTACATTACTATGATTTCTCATAAATATCATTTGGATGCAGTCAAATGTTCACTTTAAAGTAGTTTCATTTTTCTTTGACATCAAAAATATACTTATATGGACATCTTCTATTTTTTGATGCTTGGCATCATCATAAATTTCTCGTGCCTTTTCCATGAAGTAAAAAGAAAGTGGTCAGTTTTAACTTTCCAGGTTTCTACTTACCTCTGTCCAATAGTCAATCATCAGATTCGAAGGAATTTCAGAAATGATTATTTTCTAACTCTTTGATTGCACCTAGGATTTCTGCTTCTTCATATGCTTTGGACATGCTTTGTTAGTTGGCATTGAAACTAAAGGTAGGGGGGATAATGTGTCTCATTTCTTGTCTACCATAATGTGGGTTGATATTAAAAACCCCTAACTCTCAACACCTGACTTTTAACCTTGGTACCATATGTGTTTATTGGATAGAGAAGATGTTTCAAAGGGAAAGGGGAAAAATTCCTAAATTACTCATTTCTCCCTGTACTCGTTCTGCTTATCCAAAAATCATTTTTTGTTGTTAGGTTTCAGTCACGTTTTTATAATGTAAGCTTTATGCAATCAAGAATTTTGTCTGTCTTGGTCTTTTTTGTCTAGCACCAAGAACTAGTACTGAAACTGAATATATTGTACAGAAGAAGGAAGGAGAACATTCTTACAGGACTAATACTCATTAAGTACACAATATTTTCTATAATTTCAAGCCAACACAAAGTCAGTGAGTTTTACCTTCTAAAGAAATGTATTAGGGTTCAAAATTATCAGTCAGGATTTATGAAGCATCAGTAACATTCAACAGTTAGATATAGAAACTGAAAGTCTACTTTATGTTATATTATTGGAGCCAGCTTCTCTTATGAGGCAACATTTATGTGAAGGCCTAAACAATGTAATGGTAACAGATTGCACAAAGAATCAGAAAGAGGGTTTTCCCCATTCTGCTCCTTTTCCACCAGTGCTGTCACTTCAGATGCAGTGGCTTCTTTCTCATTGACTCCTATGGTCAATTCAAAAGAGGAAACATCAATACTACAGCCTGAACGATTTGGAGATATAAAGCCAATAATGTCAATAAAGCTATATACCAAATATTTTAATGGCAATAACTTGATTACTGTTATATTCTGAATGTTTTTGTTCCCCCAAATTCATATGTTGAAATCTAATCATCAATGTGATGGTATTAGGAGTTGGGGTTGTTGAGAGGTAGTTAGGCCAAGAAGGCAGACCCCTAATGAATGGAATTATTGGCCTTATAAAAGAAGTCCTAGAGAACTGCTGTGTGCTTTCACCGTGTGAGCATGCAGTGAGAAGATGGATATTTACAAACCAAGAAGTAGGCCCTCATCAGACACCAAATCTGCTGGCTCCTTAATCTTGGACTTCCTAGCCTCCAGAACTGTTGCGGGAAGTCAGGGACCCTGAACAGAGGGACCGGCTGGAGCCAAGGCAGAAGAACATAAATTGTGAAGATTTCATGGACATTTATCAGTTCCCAAAATTAACACTTTTATAATTTCTTACACCTCTCTTTACTGCATTCTCTGAACATAAACTGTGAAGATTTCATGGACATTTATCACTTCTTCCCCAATTAACACTCTTATAATTTCTTATGCTTGTCTTTAATCTCTTAATCCTGTTATCTTCGTAAGTTGAGAATGTACATCACCTCAGGACCACTATTGTACAAATGGATTGTAAAACATATGTGTTTGAACAACATGAAATCAGTGTACCCTGAAAAAGAACAGAAAAACAGTGATTTTTCAGGGAACAAGGGAAGATAACCTTAAGGTCTGACTGCCTGCAGGGTTGGGCAGAATAGAGCCATATTTTTCTTCTTGCAGAAAGCCTATAGACAGATGTGTGAGCAGAAGAAATATCGCTGAATTCTTTTCCCAGCAAGGAATAACCCTAGGGAAGGAATGCATTCCTGTGGGTAGGTCTATAGAGGGCTGCTCTGGAGGTGTCTATCTTATGTGGTTGAGATAAGGACTGAAATACGCCCTGGTCTCCTGCAGTACCCTCAGGCTTACTAGGATTGGGAAATTCCAGCCTGGTAAATTCTAGTCAGACCGGTTGTCTGCTCTTGAACCCTGTCTCCTGTTAAGATGTTTATCAAGACAATGCGTACACAACGGGACATAGACCCTCATCAGTAATTCTAATTTTGCCTTCACCTTGTAATCTTTATTGCCCTTTGAAGCATGTGATCCTTGTGACCTACTCCCTGTTGGTAAACCTTCCCCAGCTTTTAAAATTCCTAATAAAAACTTGCTGGTTTTGCAGCTTGGAGTCAGCATCATGGTCCTACCAATATGTGATGTCACCCCCGGAGGCCCAGCTGTAAAATTTCTCTCTTTGTACTCTTTCTCTTTATTTCTCAGACTGGCTGACACTTAGGGAAAATAGAAAAGAACCTACATTGAAATATCAGGGGCTGGTTCCCTTGATACAGAGCAGTGCCAAATAAATTTCTGTTGTTTATATGCTACTCAGTTTATAGTATTTTGTTACAGAAGCTATAATGGGCTAAGACAGTGGCCTATATAAATTTATCTTTAAATTAAATAACCAAAATAACACTTTCTATAGTATTACATCTTCCCAAGAGAGATTAATATAAAATATATTTATTTAAGAAATTACCCATCTGTGAACTGACTCCTGTTATCTCAGATGTTATTCACTGCTGAGAATTTAGAAGTCAAAAAATAATACTTCTTTTTTATTTTCTGAGTCTGGAATCAATTAAGAGAATTACTCAATAATTCATAAATATGGCAATTTAAGTATAATATATAGAATATGATGGCTTCAGTAGGGAGTGAGTGGAAAGTACACTTATTCTTTCACCATTGTTCTTGCCATTTTGCTTATTTAATATATTTAATCAATTTGATTATGCTCTATTTTAATTTTCTCCCTGGAAAATGAAGAGAAAATTGTTTTTGCATGATCTAAGATTTCAAGATTCTATGTTTATGGCAAAAAGCTTATGCTCGGTGTATGAGTGAGACATTGATGATAAAGTCCTTTCTTCTGTACCTCCAAAGGCTTATAAGGCTACAGATTAGTCAGACATGCAAATAACTGTAATGAAAGGAAAGGAAACCTGTGAGCCAGGACTATGTAAAAAGATCCAGACAGGGTAAGTTGCATGAAGACAAAAGTGAAAATACTTCATTTCAAGGACTTCTTAGTTCTTTTATACAGAAACCAGAAAATTATTTCACTGTAAAATGTCCTTGGCTACTGAAGAGACCACAGACTTTAATATAAAGGTTATTAACTGTTCCAAAAATGATCAAAAACCTATCTTTTAACAGGCTAAAACTTTTTACAGAAATGTTTAGGTTTCACTGATAAACATTTATAGACCTAAAAAGTGGAAGAAATATACATTTTGAGAAACACTAAAAATTTTTCCAATGTTTTTTAAAAACAAAAATATATATATTTTTGATTTAAAAATGAGCGTGAACTAGACAAATTTTTTCTGCATATATTTGTTCTTTCTTTAAATACTGGTATGCACATAATTTTTAATACTTTCAAATATATTATAAAGACTTCAGATTTTTTTGAAACACTTCAGGTTTCAGCAAAGTTTGGAGATTATCAATCCTATCCTCAAAAGAAAAAAAAAAACAGTTGTACAAACTGAAAACCAACAATTTTTCTTAGGTTCATTAGAAAATTGAGGTCACAGGGCAAATGGCCATACCAAAATCTGAAGAGAGAGTTAAATACAGAGAGGCACAGCCCAGGTCAATTGATTTGAATCATAAACTGTTAGAGTCAGTAACTAACTACAAGCATGACTCAGAGATATTGTGGGTTTGATTCCAGACCACCCACAATAAAGTGAATATCATAATAAGGTGACTCATATGAATATTTTGGTTTCCCTACACATATAAAAGTTATGTTCACACTATAATGTAGTCTATTAAGTGTGCAACAGCATTATGGTAAAAAAAATGAGCATATCTTAATTTAAAAATACTTTATTGCTTAGAAATGCTTATCATCATCAGAACCCTCAGTGAGCCTTCATCTTTTTGCTGCTGGAGGGTCTTGCTCAATATTGATGGCTGCTGAGTGATCAGAGTGGTGTATGGTGAAGATTGGGGTGGTTTTTAAAAATAAGACAACAATGAAATTTGCCACATTGATTGACTCATGCTTTCATGCATGATTTCTCTGTGGCATGAAATGCTATTTGATAGCATTTTACTCATAGTATAATTTCTTTCAAAATTGGAGTCAGTGCTCTCAAACCCTGCTGCTGCCTTTACCAACTTTTATGTAATATTCTAATATTATGTAGTATTCTGAGATTATGTAATATTATATAATATTCTCTTTGTTGTCATTTCAACAATGCTCACAGCATCTTTACCAGGAGTGGATTCCACATCAAGAAACCACTATCTTTGTTAATCTCCAAGATGCAAATCCTCACCCATTCCAGTTTTATAATCAGATTGCAGCAGTTAAGTCACATCAGTAAGCTCCACTTCTAATTCTTTTTCTCTTGCTATTTTCATCACATCTGCAGTTATGTCCTCCACCGAAGGTCTTGAACTCCTCAAAGTTACTCATGAGGGTTGGCATCAACTTCTTTCAAACTCCTGATAATGTTGATATTTTAACCTCCTACCATGACTCCAGAATGGTCTTAGTGGTATCTAGAATGGTGAATCCTTTCCTGAAGGTTTTCAATCTCCTTTGCCCAGTTCCATCAGATAAATCACTGTCTAAGGCAGCTATATCCTTACAAAATGTATTTCTTAAATAATAAGACTCCAATCTGAAGTGGTTCCTTGATCCAAGGGCTACAGAGTGGATGTTGGATGTTGTGTTAGCAGTTATGAAAACATTCATGTCATTGTACATCTCCATTGGAGCTCTTGGGTGACCAGTGAAAGCCCTAGATGACATCTTCTTCCAATATAAGTCTGTTTGGTCTACACTGAAATATCTGTTGTTTAGTGTAGCCACCCTTATCAATGATCTTAGATCTTCTGTGCAACTTCCTACAGCTTATATATTAGCACTTACTGTTTCACTTTGCCTTTTTAGTTATGAATATGGCTTCTTTCCTTAAACCTCAGGGACCATCCTCTGCTAGCTTCAAACTTTTCTTCTGCGGCTTCCTTACCTCTCTCAGCCTTCATATAATTGAAGAGAGTTAGACCATTGTTCTGAATTAGGGTTTGGTTTAAGGGTATATTGTGACTGGTTTGATCTATCCAGACAGCTAACACTTTCTCCATATCAGTAATAAGGCTGTTTCACTCTTTTATCATTCCTTTGTTTACTGAAGTAGCATTTTTAATTTCCTCCAGGAACTTTTTTATTAGTATTATGTCTGTCATGGTGCTCCGTGATCAATGATCTTTGATGTTACCAATGTAATTGTATTGGGCCACCACGACTCACACCCATATAAGAAGGCATATGTAATTGGTAAGTGCTGTGTGTGTTCTGATTTGCTCAACTGAACAGCTATTCACTCATTTCTCTCCTTCTCAGCTCTCCCTATCCCCTGAGACACAACTAAACAGGCATACCTTAGAAATATTGTGAATTTTGTTCCAGATCACCTTAAGAAAACAAATATCATAATAAAGTGATTCACATAAATTTGTTGTTTCCCAGTGCATATAAAAGTTATGTTCAGATTATGTAGTCTAGAGGGAAATAGTCATTTCGAAAATGCTCAGGTGAAAAGTGACTATACTGAAATAAACTTGGATTATTCTCTGTAACAAAGGCCCATCCTTCAAGGGAAACTACTTTACCAGAGCCTTGTGAAATCTGAGGAAGGGACAAGTACCCAACTCCAGTACCCTCTAGCCTTCTTGTCTTTCATAAGGTAAAGAGCAAAAAAGTCTAAGAAGCACTTCTGAAGGTCACAGAAGGGGGATTTTGGCCACTAAAAGAAAGATTTAATCATAAGTTTATAGAATGCTTCCCTCCTCAATATCTTACTGGCACATTAATACAGCTCTAGAATAACAACAGTGAATTACAGCTGAGAGAACCTGAAGGCAGATTCTATTAAAGAAGTCATTCTTAGGAAATCCAAAGATAGAAAGATGGAAGAAACTAAAGTAAACAAAACGAGGAAACTTGAGAAAACTGAAGTCTCTTGGACCTACAACTGCTGCAAACATCTAGAAACCTGTCTGCAGTGAAATTACCCTTCATAAGTGACAGAGAAATAAAGACTTTCTGAGACAAAGAAAATGAGATAATTTGTCACAAGTAGACATACTTTGCAAAAAATTTTAAAAGAAATTATTTAAAGAGAAGAAAAATAATATGTGTCATAAACTGAGATCTACATTAAGGAACAGCATCAGAGAAGAAATGTATGAAGATAAAATAAAATAATGTATTTTTATGATTCATAATTAACCAAATAGATAATGTTTGTTCAAAGTAATTATAGCAATAATATATGGAGTGATTACAGTGTGTGGATAAGTGAAATTAAGAAACAGCAAGAAGGAATTGAAAATACTCTGCTATATGGTATCTGCACTACTCAGGAATTGGTATAGTGTTATTTGAAAGTGGATTAGAATAATTATAAATGCATGTTGTAAACCTTAGGGTCAACACTAAGACAATTTAAAAATGTATGGTGGAAATGCTGAGAGGAGATAAGATGGAATCATATAAACTACCCAATTAAAACCAAAGAAGGAGGAAAAGGAGCTGTAAAAAATTCAAGAAAAATGACAAAGAATAAAAAATTGTTGCAAACATGATAAATATTAATTCAACTATGTACACTAGTAATCACTATAAACATAAATGGTCAAAATACACCAATTAAAAAATAAAGACTGTCAGAGTGAATTAAAAAATAAGATCAAAGAAGAAGTCTCAAGAGAAATTTTAAAATACTGTCAATTAAATAAAAATTAAAATGCCACTTATCAAAATTTGTAGGACTTAGTAAAAGCAGTGCTAAGCAGGAAATTAATAGCATTGAATTCATATATTAGAAATGAAGATCTAAGCCTCATTAATCTAAGCCTCCACCTTAAACCTGTAATAAGAGAAACATAATTCTAAAGGAAGCAGAATAAAAGAAAGAGAAAATAGTGTATAACTTGACATTGAAGACAAAAAAATCCATAAAGAAAATCCATAAAACAAAAAGCTGATTCATTGAAAAAATAAATACAATTGATAAAACTCTTGCCAGGATAACCAAGACAAAATAAAAAGGGAAGATACAATTTACTACTATCAGAAATGAAAGAGGGGTCATCATTATAATCCTTTCAAGGTCCTTGGGGGTTGATGTTATGAAAAACTCTATGTCCATAAATTTGATAACCTAGATGAAATGGGTTAATTCATTGAAAGACATAAACTACCAAAACTCACATAAGGAGACAGAGAATAAGAATAGACCTATATCTAAGAAGGAATTAAAAAATAATTAATAATCTTACAAAAAATCCCAAACCACCAGGCCCACATGGTTCACTGATAAATTCTGTAAACATTTATGGAGAACAGAGAAC
This sequence comes from Gorilla gorilla gorilla, assembly GCF_029281585.2. Lineage (NCBI taxonomy): Eukaryota > Metazoa > Chordata > Mammalia > Primates > Hominidae > Gorilla > Gorilla gorilla. The sequence goes on from NC_073228.2 coordinate 88,521,523, forward strand.
ACCTTCTAAATCATTCAGTGAGGCCAGCATTACCTTAATACCAAAATCCAACAAAATATTACAAGAAAGGGAAACTACAGACCAATATTCTCATCAATAGAGTTTTTAAGAACTTTAACCAAATATTTGCAAATCAAGTTCAATAATGTACACAAAGCGTTATATACTATGACAAAGTGGGATTTATTCCAGGCATGCAAGGCTGATTCAACATTTTAAAAAAATTATTAAGATATTCCATCACAATAACAAGCTAATGAATAAAAATTATATTCTTCAATAGATACATAAAAACATTTGACAAAACCCAACACTCATTTGTGATTAAAAACTCTCAGCACACTAGGAGTTGAGGGGAATATTTGCAATTTGATGAAGACCATATACAAAAATCTTACAAGTTTACCTCACTAATTGTGAGAAGCTAGATGCTTTCCCCTAAAACTGGGAACAGTAAAGATGTCCTCTTTTCCCATTCTTATTAAATATTGTACTGGAAGTAGAGCTAACTAATTCAATAAGACAAGGAAAGAAAATAAAACTATATAGATTGGAAAGAAAAATAAAACTGTGTATATTCATAGATAACTTGATTTTCTGTGTAGAAAATACCAACCATTCCTCAAAAAATATCCTGGAACTAAGAAGTATGTATGGCAAGATTACAGATACAATGTTAAAACAAAAGTCAGTTGTTTCCTATATGGTAGTAATAAATTAATGAAATTTGAAATTAAAAACACAGTACCATTTATATTAGCACCAAAGAAATGAAATGCTTAGATATAAATCTAATAAAATATGTATAGAATCAATATGAAGAAAACTAAACTCTTATGAAGAAAATCAAAGATGATATAAATAAATGGAAAGATAATTCATGTTCTTTTATAACAATACTCAATATAATTAAGATGTCAAGCATTCCCATCTTTGTCTATAAATTCAACTCAATCTCAATAAAAATCAAGGCAAGTTATTTTGTGGATATTGACGAACTGATTCTAAAATTTGTATGAAAATTCTAAAGACCCAGAACAGAGAGCACAATACTGAATAAGAAAAGTTCATGGACTGACACTACAGAACTTTAAGATTTCCTATGAAACTACAGTGTCAAGACATTGTAATATTGATGAAAGAAAAGACAAATAGATCAATGGAACAGAATAGAGAGCACAGAAATAGATTCAGAAATACAGTGAAGTGATCTTTGATAAAAGAATAAAGGCAATTCAGTGGAGAAATGATAATCTTTTCAACAAATGTCCTGGAAAATTGGACATCTCTATGCAAAAATATAACTCTAGACACAGACTTTTTGCAAAAATTGAAAGGGGTCATAGATCTAAAGGTAAAATGCAAAGTTTAAAACTCCTAGGTGCTAACATAAGGAGAAAATGTAAGTAACCACCGGTTAGGCAATGAGTTTTCAGACTGAACACCAAAAGTACAATTCATGAAAGAAAAAAAAATCGTAAGTTTGACTTTAGCAAAATTAAAAAGTTCTGCTCTTTGGAAAACACTGTTAATAAAATAAAAAGGCAAGCCATAGACTAGGAGAAAATGTTTACCAAACACATTTCTGATAAAGAAGGTGTGTCTAAAAATACAAGGTTCCCTTAAAACTTAATAATGAGAAAAAAACAAAAACTGAGCAAAAGATCTGAACAGGCATTTCACCAAAGAAGATACACAAATTGCAAATAAGCCTATGAAAAGATGCCCAACATTGTATGTCATAAGGTAATTGCATATTAAAACACTATAATACCACACACCTATTAAAATGGCTAAAATCCAAAAAAATACACTGAGTATATCAAATGCTGACTAGGATGTAGAACAACAGAAACTCTCATCCATTGATAAGAAAAATTTTAAAAAATGATACAGCCACTTTGGAAGACAGCTTGGTAATTTCTTACAAAGCTAAACATGGTCTTACCACATGATCCAGCAATGGTGTTCCTAAGTATTTATGCAGTTGGGTTGAAACTTATAGCTACATAAAAACCTGCAAACATCTTGATAGCAGATGTATTCATAATTTCACAGAACTGGAAGTAACCAAGATATCCATCAATAAGTGAATGGATAAATTGTGCTGTATCCATAAAATGTAATATTGTTCTGCAGCAAAAAGAAAGGAGCTATCAAGCCAATTAGATGACAGGAAGGAGCTTTAAATGCATATGGCATTTAAGTGAAAAAAAAAACAGTCTGAAAATCATACATTCTGTATGATTCCAACTATTTGACAGTCTGGATAAGATAAAGAGCAGAGACAATAAAAGTCAGTTGTTGCTGGCGATGGTGGTGGTGGTGGGAGAGATAATAGGTGGAGCACAGAGAACTTTTAGGGCAGTAAAACTGATTTGTATAATGGTCTACTAGCAGATATATGACATTATATATTTGTCAAACCCCACAGAACTATACAAATAGTGTACAAAGGAAGAAAGAGTGAATCTACATTTAAGCCATGGACTTCAGTTAATGACATGTCAATATTCACTAATTGTAACAAATGTACTATACTAAAGCAAGATGTTAAAATAAGGAAAATTGTATGTGTATAAGGGTCAGGTATCTTAGATCTCTGTTCTATCTGCCCAATTTTACGTACATCTAAACTCTTCTAAAGAATAAAGTCAGCCAGGCGCGGTGGCTCACGCTTGTAATCCAAGCACTTTGGGAGGCCGAGGTGGGTGGATCACTTAAGGCCAGGGGTTCGAGGCCAGCCTGGCCAACATAGTGAAACCCCCATCTCTACTAAAAATACAAAAAATTAGCCGGGCATGGTGGCGGGTGCCTGTAATCCCAGCTACTTGGGAGGCTGAGGCAGGAAAATCACTTGAACCCGGGAGGTGGAGGTTGCAGTGAGCCAACATCACAGCCTTGCATTCCAGCCTGGGCAACAAGAGCAAAACTCTGCCTCAAGAAAAGAAAAAAAAAAAAAAAAAGAAAGGAAGAAAGAAAAGAATAAAGTCCGTTAGTGAAAAAATGTATTTATAAAGTTGAACAAAAATGAGTATTTATCTCTGTTATAGATGATAAAAGTTTAATTCTGGCTGAATCTTTTATTTTAAAAGATGAAAACAATGGATACACTGATAATGCGCTTTCAAAAGAAATCTAACAAATCTGAGTGTGCAGCCCATCAGAAGCATTAATATATCACTATGAGAAAGGCAGAGCAAAACCTTTTTCTTTTGTCTTTTGTTAATATCTTAACCTGAAGAGAGTCTCCTTGTAGCCTAGGTTATGTTAGCATAGGGAAACGGAGAGAGAGCAAGGGATCATGAAATCTACTGATACCTGCGATCCAAATTAAGACATTAATTCCAGGTCTGTTTGTATCAGATCGAATGACACATTAGTATTTATTTAGCATACATTAGAAATTCTATAAAATTCCGTGTTTTATGAATTTATTAACTTGAAGGCAGTCTAAAATAATCTCTCTATTTTATTTCATATGTATACTTACCAAGCTAAGTCAAATTGATTAGTACCTGGATGAGAATTTGGCAGATGCAGTAAACGATGCATATTGCCTTGAATTCTAGGAAATTCCAAGCACATAATTATTATTTGGTTTCTTAACGATCTAATCTCAGAATTCTACCCTCAAAAAGAGAGAGAGAGAGAGAGAGATGAGAGAGAGAGAGATGAGAAAGAAAGAGAGAGATGAGAGAGAGAGAGAGAGACAGACAGAGAGAGAGAGAGAAAGTATGTGTGTATGTGAGCGGCAGTGGGGTGGGGAGGCAACTAATGATTATGAATAATATGTTGTAATTGTTTTCCTTAAAAATCAGGTTGCATATGACACTTCTCATAAATCTTATGAGCAAGGAACTTACAAATAAAGTTATTCTAAACTTCAGTGTCTGAATTCCAATGACTCTCATCTACTTATAGTGCCAGTAAAAGTAGTTCATGAACCCGGGATTTCATAGTGATTCACAAATCTCTTTATCCTTTATTACCACACTTCTACAACTGAGTAGGGTAACTAAGGTATAAGGATACTGTCAATAGTAGCTATTCACATTTCCACATACCTTCACATCCTGGCAATCTTTTTAGGAATAGTGGCAGTCAATAGCAATCATTGAACATTGATTCTTTGTCCTGATGTTTTCAGCTTACTGCACATTCCACAATGAAATCATTCAGTTATCTTCCTTGATGTAACTTCCTATCTGAAGACATTCTCAGCACTCCCTATTTCTTACCATCTTTACTGAATTTCCAAACATTATTCCAGCCATGCCACTTGTTAAAACAACAAAACAAACCAAACAAAAACTTCCTTTTTATCCTTTAAGCAATTGATCTATTTTCTTTTAAAATTTTCCACAAAACTCATTCCACAAGTTACCCGTTTTGGTTTTTTTAGGTTTTTTGTTTTTGTTTTTGTTTTTTTTTTTTTTTTTTGATGGAGTCTCGTTCTGTCTCCCAGTCTGGAGTGCAGTGGCGCGATCTCAGCTCCCTGCAACCTCCGCCTCCTGGGTTCAAGTGATTCTCCTGCCTCAGCCGCCTGAGTAGCTGAGACTACAGGTGCGTGCCACTATGCCTGGCTAATTTTTGTATTTTTAGTAGAGACGGGGTTTCACCATATTGGACAGGCTGGTCTTGAACTCCTGACCTTGTGATCCACCCGCCTTGGCCTCCCAAAGTGCTGGGATTACAAAGACTTTTTGTATTCAATTTTTCAAAACAATAAATGAAAATTTAAAATAGAAGTTATAGAACTTGGGCTTAAATTATAATAAATGGAAAAGTTGATCAAGTTCATTTTCATAGTCCATCTGCACAATTAGTTCATTAAAAATATATATTGATATCAACTATTTTCTAAGCACTCAAGAGAAAAAAAGATGAATAATAACATTGTTGCTGCCCAAACTTATAATCTAGATGGTATAAACAACTAATACAAACACACATGAACAGTTGTAAACTATTAAATGTATGAAAGTAAAAGGGATATGATGAAATCAGAAATGTATGGGTCTTGAGAAATTTGATAGTCAAAATTTACATCAATTATGCAGAACTGCTGCTAAAATTATCAGTTATTCTATATTAGCCAAATAGATGACTTCAGTTTTCTTTCTGAGCTCTCTTCTCAGGACTACATAGCCATAATCCTTTTTTCAGCTTTCAGGAGGAAATGAACACATCCGTTAAAGTTTTAATCCATGAGCTTGTTTTCCCAATTTCTAAAAATATAAAACATTAAGTCCATATTTTTATGGAAATCAGAACTTATCTTTGAGCAGCTGCAATTTTTATTCTGCATCTTTCAAATTTGTTTTAAGGTGCTATAAAATTAACAGATGCTCTTATTTCTCAGCATCCCAGTGAAGGAAAGGAGATTAAGTGGAATTTTTGTAGTAGCCATTTCTCCTGACTGTACCTATTATAAGACCACTCACTTAAATTAAAAGAAATATCTAAAATTATCTTGACTTCAGAATTTGTCATATTCTTTGTTCATATATATTGGCTTCTTTTTAGTTTTAAAAGGATGAATAAAATCTTTTTTCCATAGAAAATGAAAGAGTTTCAGAAAAGAAAGGTCTGCAGTTGATTTCTTTTCTTTAAAAGTAGGTGGGACAAAAGTACATGAATTTATATGGGCAGAAGTGGATTGATGGGGAGGTAATAATTCTTAGTTATCTACCATATTCTGGGCATTATTGTAGACATATCTTTCATTTAATCTACACTGTGATCCTTTTAAACAGTGTTTATAAGTGACTAATTTTTAGATAATACTCCCATCCTGACACAGCAGGTAGCAGCTTATTCATGCAACAACCTGATATAGTTTTATTGCCACACTTTGGGAACTCTTATTTCTCTTTCACTGTAAAGGTCTTCAATTTACAAGTTACTGAAGAGAGATTGTTCTTATATTGTTTCTTAGTAGATCCAGCTCTTGTAGTTGACTAAAATTTGGTCCAAATATTTCTTTTCCTATTATGCTAATATTTGCCTTCAGACTATAACTTATGGTGATATCAATGTCAACACCAATGCTAGTACAACATAAGTACCAATATGAACACTAACATAACTAATATTGATATGCCATTACAAACATGAATAGCAATATTGACATCAGTAACGATACCAATACCAATGACAGCACAAAATACAATTAAAGTATCAATATTTGTATTTTATGTCAAAGACAAAGATAACTCATTTTATCTGCATTGAATTATCACAATAAATATATATTGCCATTACTATTGGCATCTATTATAAGATGAAGAAACTGATGCTCAAAGACACCAACTAACTCATTCAGTGTCTTACAGTGAAGTGGCAGAATCAGAACTGGTTTTCAAATCTGTCTGATTGTAACAAATAGAATGCACTACAGTCTTTTTGAAACCACTTCCGAATATTTTAAGAACAGTGTAGTCTCTATTCTTTTCCCCATGTAGGCTTTCTTCTTAACATTAAACAGATGTAAGCCTCCTTTCAGCTCCCAGAAAGAGATTAAGATATTCATTAAATTTAATTTGAATTTTCCACTCAAATTGCAGAAATATTCATTGCTGATTGATTTTTTAACAATATGTGTAATTGCTCATCTAGTACCTCATTAGGCTTTCAGTGGGCCATGGTTCTTCAGCCATGGTTGAAAAATGTATTAAAATATTTTTGAAGCAACACATATTTATATTCTTGGCACTTGAACTTTGGATCATAGGTGACTTTTTGCTAATCTGGTAACACCTAGCTATTAGCATAAGAACCCTCCCGTTAGAGTCATGACCCTAGTCACCACAGTGATTCAAGCATCGCACTTTTTCCTTCTAGACAAACTTGTGTTCACATCATTTAGTATAGTCAAAGGAGTCAGTTTTGTCTCCCAGTTATCTCATACATTATACGCTTTTCAGTGTTCAAATCACCACTTTGAGAGAAATATTCATGTCCATGTAGTTCCTCTTTATCTTTACCTGAAGCCAGCAAACCAGAGTAGTGGTGCATAGACCCATTTCCTTCATTTATCTTTTGTAACCTGTTATAGCATAACAAAGGAGGAAAACAACTACAATTTTCAGGTATATGGACAGATGTTGATAAGATCAAATCAAGATGGAGTCCTCAGACTTTGTTTATCTCCAAGGAATCTCAAATAGTCATTTACTCAAATGTGATTAGCTCCCATTATGGTCTCAGAGCCCATTGTCAACTGCTAAAAATAATTTCCTCTCTCTGTTTCCAATTGACAATGGAGCATATAGTCTGTTCTTTCAGTTATTTCACAGCTTGCCAAACAACTACTAGATTTGTTCTAGGTTTGCTTTATTTTTTCCTAACTAGTATCTTATTCTCTCTGCCTTTATAACTCTTCAAGAAAGCTGTTTGTTCTATCTTCAATTTTTTTAAAAAATATAACTGTCATTCATTGCTCAAATTTCTCAAAAAATCACATGCTTTCTCTTTTTGAGAAAGCCATTATTTATATTCTACTTTACTTGTTTTTTCTTTTCCATAGTACTTCTCATTTGGAACCTACTAGACGATACAATCATTTTCATATTTCTTGATTAATATCTGTCTCCTCCCATTAGATGTAAGTTTACACAAGCAAAGATCTTGGTTTCCACATATATTTTAATCCCCAGTCTCTACAATAGTAACTGAATACAAACCGGTACTCAATCAATACTTGATAAGTGAATGGATGGCTGAGTATCTCATCCATTTTCTTCTATTTATGAAAACTTTAAAAATCATGTTTGATGATATGTAAACAATTTAATCTACTTTTCTCTACTTTCCCAAACATTTGAATGTATTTAAAGATAAATTTTAAAAATGATATGGTGGTGATTACAAGTAAAATATTGAGTCTAGGATGAAAAGTTTGTGTAGAGTGTGACAGTTAATAAAAGCTCTCCCATTGTGATGATAGCTGTATTTGGCAAGAGTAAAAGTTAAGATTCGATGAACAGGTTCTAGATGGGGAAAATAACAAAAGTAAATGTGGAGAACTAGAGACATGTGAAGAAGTAGAAATTAGTATGGCATTCAGGAAGGCAGCAAGAAGACAGGATTGAAGGACAGAGTAGAGACAATATTAGTTAGCCAGGGAGGAGCCAGAATGAATGGCTGAGGGCTCTGACCAAAACACTTTGATCTTAGAACAGAAATAAATAAGCAAATAAGCTCTTGATTAGGGAAATAGAATGATAAAGATGTTAAAGAAAGATTAAGGTCTTATCATCACTTGCTACTTATAATTTGATATATATGGTGTACTAACAGAAAATTGAGTTAATAATTTTTAGTAACCACTTCATGCCAGTTTGTGTCCTGCATGCTTTAAATATTTAACTTAACTAAAAAGTAATCATGCAATAGAATGACTTTTTCAGCACAAAGTACATTAGCCTCCCACTCTTACAGGCAAAATTAGAACTCATTTCATAACCTATTACTTTTGTAGATACGGTCCGTTGAGTTCTCCAATATATTTCAATGTTTTATGAAATTGCACCAACTACACTGATAATATTAATTTACACCTGTTTTTTTCTTTAAACCAAGCATATTTCCTACTAGAGGGTTCCATATTTGAGCATGTTTTGAGGGCATTTAACATGTGTTTTCTGAGTAAATCATTGGGTTTATGTTACCGCATGTATATATTTATGTGTGTGCATATATGCATATAAACGTAATAAAGTGAAGTATCTATTCTGTATATTACATATTTAAAAGTTGTCAAGAGTATAGAGTTACACTAAATTAGTATAGATCTGCCAATTTTCTAAGGTAATAGTCCATATATCCATTTTAGGCAGTTAATAGATGCTTAATTGGATAATGTTAGTGTGTTACCATACTTTTTGCATAAGGAGAATTTAATACGGAAAGTCATTGAAGAGAGTAGAATTATACTGTGATCAGTTTATCATTAAGGTGATAGGTTCTCCTCTTCCAGTCATTTCCTATGCTCTTTAAGGTATTTGGGGGGAATTCTTAGGCATATCACCTGAATGTCCCACCATAATTTTTGGCTCTTTTTCTAAGAAAGTTAATATAACTTTGGCCTCTGCTTGAATTTTTATTCAGAGAATAGGTATATATTTTTCTCTGTGTCTTCTAAGAGCAGTACAATGGATGTGAGTTAGATATAATGAAAATGTTCTTGACAGTGTTAGCTGTTAAACATTGGAATAAGTTATAACAAGGGAAGGTTAGAGGGCTTTAAAAATGAGGTGAATCATCATCTTAATAACAGCATAAAAGCAACATAGGAAATGTCATTCAAGATCAAAACAGTGGTCTATTCAGCTGCTACTTTTTCTGTAACCTAAATATCTAGAATGTAGTAGTTTCCTTCCCCAACAGTCACCTTACAATAATGTAACTCAAGTATTCTTAGTTTCACTTTAATATGTTCCTGAGAAGTGAATTTAATCTACCTTAAGCCTGTTCATCTTTTTATACAGTACAAACTCTTTTTGGATATCAGAGAATAATTTTCTTTATGATTTGTATACCTAAGCCATTCAGACTTTTTGGAAAGTCCACCATTAATGAATTAATATATTCATTCATACACCTGATAAATATCATTTGAAATATCAGAATATACAATATTGAAGAAACTGACTTAGGCATTATATGAATGCAACATAAATGATATATTTTAATCTGACCTCTATAGGTATCAGTTAAGAATTGCACACAGAGCAAGCTGGCATAATAGGAGTTGTCAGGCTTCACTCTTCCCCTACAGTGAAAATTAAACTAGCAATTATCCACAGGCAAAAATACTATCATGAATATCCCAGAACCTGGGAATAAGGCTGAGACACCTCTTTGGACCGCATAACTGAAAAAAGCTGTAATTTAATGGTAATAACAGTTCCTTGACCATGCTGCCCCTCCCCAAGCTGGCACAGCACCAGACATGGAGAATGCCCCTAGATCTATGATTTCTATTGTGGAAAAAGTGATTTGGAGGTAGACATTCAGCTTCCCTACTATTCTGGGACTCTACAGGAGGCTCACCTCCATCTTGTCCCATGGGAAACACTGGTAATACTGTCAGGGCTAGATTACCTGAGGTCAGTTAGAAACAAAGAATGAGGCTGGGGCTCACATCAACTAGCATGTGGATCTTGGTAGTTGTTCTGCATTCTGGCCAATGGAAGTACCACACCAGAGAGACTAACCAACAGTGCCATGCTGCAGGAAACACAGTCCATGGGACTTCCTGATCTGGATCTCTAGCCAGCTTCCTCACACATCCTGGATATTTTCGTTGGTTTTCTTAGTTAAGAAGCAACTGTGCCGGGCACAGTGGCTCACACCTGTAATCCCAGCACTTTGGGAGGCCGAGGGGAGTGGATCACGAGGTCAGGAGATCGAGACCATCCTTGCTAATGCAGTGAAGCCCTGTCTCTACTAAAAATACCAAAAGAAATTAGCCGGGCATGGTGGCGTGCACTTGTAGTCCCAGCTACTTGGGAGGCTGAGGCAGGAGAATGGTGTGAACCTGGGAGGCGGAGCTTGCAGTGAGCCGAGATCGCGCCACTGCACTCCAGCCTGGGCGACAGAGCCAGACTCAAATATTACCTGTGGATACAGCATCTGGCCCTGACCAGCCACTGCAGGCAAGAAGTGATCCAACTAAGCCCTGGTTTTCTTATTAAATATTCTCCATGCTTGAAGGCAATTGCAGGTCAGTGATTACCAGGGGAGAGGGTGTCTTGTTCTGCCCAACCTCAGTTGCTGAGTGGTGACTTCACCAAACTTCGGTGCTCTGCTTAAGCATATGCCAGGCTGGGAAACAAACTCAAGTTCATGCATATCTGTGCCACATAGCCTCTGCCCTGTCCATCCTGTGTGGTCGAGCAGCAACCCAAGATACTTCACTCAGCCTTGGAGTTTAGCACATGGCCTTGCCCAACTACATGTTCGAAACAACAACATCTCCACCAGGCCAAGAGTGGTAATCTGCAACTTTGCCCAACCAGAGATTATTTGCAGAGCCCAGGCAGCAGCCAAATTTGATGGCAGAGTCCATTCAGTGGTCTTACTAGACCACAGAGCTCAGCCAGCATTACCATTCAACCTCAGAGCACAGGAAGTGACCCAGCCCAGTGGAAGAACCTGACACCAAAGTCTGCCTGTCTATAGCTGCTACTAGCTGGATTACCTGCAATTATAGGCTAGACAAAATAATAAAGGTCTCTCACCACCAAAAAATACCTGCAAATATTGGAAAAGGTACCTGTCTTATCAAGTACACAGGTATCAATGTAAGTATACAGGATTATTAAAAATCAGGTAAATGTAACACTACCAAAGGAAGTTAATCAAGCTCCAATAACGGAACCAGAATAAATGGGGATCTAGGAAATGACTGACAATTAATTCTGAATAACTCTCTTAAAGAGTTTTAGAGAAAGCCAAGAAAATGCAGAGAGAAAATTACATAAAATTTGTGAAACAATTTATGAACAAAATGAAAAGTCTGGCCAAAAAAGAATAAGAATTTATAATGATAAAGACTGTAATAACTGATTTGAAAAATTCAGTAGAAAGCTTCAACAGAAGACATGACTAAACAGAATCAGTGAGCTTGAAATTAGAAAATTTTAAATTATCTAATTAGATGAGCAAAAATAAAACAAAATAAAAAAGAAAGAAATCCTACAGAAATTATGAGGTACCATGAAATTAACTAACTTTTGCATAACAGGAATTTCTGAAAGAGAAGAGGGAGAAAAAGCACTAGCATGTACATTTAAGGGAATAATGGCTGAAAAATTTTCCAAATCTGGGGAAAGATGACAATATCCAGATACAGGGAGCTCAGAGGTTGCCAATCCAACCCCAAAAAGGGTTCATCAAGGTGCAGCATAATCAAATAATCAAAAATGACAGGCAAAAAAAGAATATTAAAAGTAACAAGAAATTTGCAAAGTCACATTCAAGGGTATCCCAATACAATTTCAGTAGATTTCTCAGCAGAAATCTTGCATGCCAGAGGATAGGGGGATGATATATTCAAAGTGCTAAAGAACAAAAACAAAACCAAAAATACTGCCAACCAAGAATACTTTACCTGTCAATGCTGTCATTCAGAAATGAAGGACAGATAAAAACTTCCCCTGACAAACAAAAGCTAAGGGAGTTTGTCACCACTAGGGCTAGCTTCACAAGTATTGTTAAAGGAAAGTCTTTCAGATAAAACAAAAGACTGCTAATTAATAACAAAAAAGAAAGTGAAAAAACAATTTTTTATGTTTGGTGTAAGTAATACACAGTCATAGGATTATCAAATATTTATGAGTGTTACAAATCAATTTTATGCATACTAGGAGGATTAAAAGACAAAACTATTAAAAATAAATACATTTACAATACAATGTAAGGGATATAAGTTCAAAAGAAAAGCAAATGTAGAATTTGACATGGAAATTATAAAAGATGGGGGATAGAGAATGAAAGTGCAGAGGTTTTGTACATGATTAAAGTAAGTTATTATCAGCTTACAGTAGCCTAAGAATAAGATATTTTATGTAAGCCTCATAATAACCACAAAGCAAAAATATATAGTAGTAGCACAAAACATAAAAAGGATGGAGTCAAAGCATTCCACCACATAAACCCATCAGACTAAAAAGGAAAACAGCAAGAAAAATAGACAGGACCTACAAAACAATGAAAAAATAAATTACAACATGGCAGTAGCAAGTCCTTATCTATCAATAATTACCTTGATGTACATGATTATATTCTCCAATAAAAAGTCATAGAGTATTTGAATGGATGACAAAACATGATCCAACCATATGTGGCACACAAAAAACTCATTTTACTAGTAAGGACACACATGGACTGAAAATGGAGGCATAGTGAAAGATATTCCATACAAACAGAAACTGAAAGAAAACAGGAAAAGCTATGTATATCTCAGATAAAATATAATGCATATATCAGTCTTTAAGCTACAAATTATGAAAAAAGACAAAGAAGGTCATTACATAATCACAAAAGGGTTAATTCACCAAAAAGATATAATAATTGTAAATATGAGGGGACTTCAATAAGTTCATGGGAAAATGGGAATTGAAGATAAAAATATAACATATAAACTTTATTTCTCAACATAAACTTCATCAACTTCAAGATACTTTTGTAAGCAATGATACCAGCCATTTAATTCATCCCTAAAGAACTGAGTGTCCTGGAAATTTAACCTAGTTAATGCAGTCTTTTGTTATTATTAACTGAAGAAAAATGGGTGCCCTTTAAATACTATTTGAGATTAGGAAACAAACACAAGTCAGAAGTTGTGAAATCAGGACTGTGGGAAAATGTCTGATTATTTCCCACTGAAACTCTTGTAAAATTTTCCTTGTGTAAAGAGAAAAATGAACAGGAGCATTGTCATGTTGGAGAAGGACTCTGGTGAGGCTTTCTTTGGCATTATTTGTTTTTCTTTTTTTTTCCTTTTAAATATATTTTAAATTTTAGAAGAGTTTTAGATTTACAGAAAATTTGAGAATACATAGGATTCTCATATACCTCACATTCAGTGTATTGTATTATTAACATCTTACATTAGTATGGTATATTTTTCGTGGTTAATGAGCCAATAATAATGCATTATTATTAACTGAAGTCCATAGTTTCCTGGTTTCCTAGTTTTCACTTAATGTCCTTTTTTCATTTAATTTTCCTAGTTTTCACTTAATGTCCTTTTTCTCTTCCAGGATCCTATCCGGGATACCATATTACTTTTAATCATTGTATCTTCCTAGGCTCCTCTAGACTTTGACAGTTTCTCAGACTTGTTTTTAATGACCTTGACAGTTTGTTTTCAATATTACAAAAACGTATAACTTACAAAAAAAATTTGCTTCAAGGGGAACATGTGCATGTTTGTTTCATGGACATATTGCATTGTGCAGAGGTTTGGACTTTGAGTGAACCTGTCACTAAAATAGTGAACATATTACCCAATGGGTAGATTTTCAACCCTTGCTCCCCTCCTGTCCTCCCAGCTTTTGGAGTCCCCAGTGTCTATTCCCATCTTTATGCCCATGTATACCCAATGTTTACTTCTCACCGGTAAGTGAGAACATGCACTGTTTGTTTTTCTGTTTCTGTGATAATTTTCTTAGGACAAGAGCCCCCAGCTGCATCCATGTTCTCACAAAGATCATTATTTCATTCTTATACCATGGTTGTATAATAGTCCATGGTGTATATGCACCACATTGTATTTAATCCACCATTGATGGGGACCTAGGTTGATTCTATGTCTTTGCTATTTTGAATAGTGCTATGAAAAACATAGAAATGCAGATGTCATTTGGGGAGAATGATTTCTTTTCCTTTGGGTATATAGTCAGTAAAGAGATTGCTGGATCAAATGGTAATTCTATTTTTAGTTCTCTGAGAAATCTCCAATCTACTTTCCACAGAGGATACACTAAATTATAAGCCCATAAACAATGTGTGATCACTCTCTTTTCTCCACAACCTCACCAGCATCTGTTATTTTTTGGCTTTCTAATAGTAGCCATTCTAATTGGTATGAAATGATACCTCATCGTGGTTTCGGTTTGCGTTTCTCTGATGATCAGTGACATTGAGCATTTTTTCATGTTTGTTGGCTTCTTGTATGTCTTCTTTTGAGAAGTATCTGTTCAATTTTTGTCAACTTTTGTTTTCATCGCCTTTGCTTTTGAGGACTTAGCTTCAAATTCTTTGCCTAGGCCAATGTCCAGAACATGGACATTTTTCTTCTAAAGCTTTGGCTAACATTGTCAAAACTCTCATAATAAGCAAATGTAATCATTCTTTGGCCCTCCAGAAAGTGAACAAGCAAAATGCCTTGACCATCTCAAAAACTTTTGCCACAACTTTTATTTTTGACTGATTCACTTTGGTTTTGACTGGATAACTTACACCTTTTGTCCTTTGTTTTGAATTGTGCTTTGTCTTCATGATTATACGGGTAAGGCCATGTTTCCTCCCCTGTTACAATTCTTTGAATAAATGCTTCAGGACCTTGATCCCACTTGTTTAAAATTTCCATTTAAAGCTCTGCTCTTTTCTGCAGCTGATTTGGGTACAACAGTTTTGGCACCTATCACGTGGAAAGTTTGCTCAGCTTTAATTTTTCTGTCAGAATTGTGTAAGCTGAAACAATTGTGATGTCTATGGTGTTGGCTGTTAATAGTTGGTCATCTTCAGTTGAGGCACAAACAAAATGAATTTTTATGTTGCAAATTGACGTGGATGGTCTGGTGCTGTGGAATTTTTTTTCCATTATTGCCTCATCCCTTCTTAAAACAAGTTATCCGTGTATAGACTGCTGATTTCTTTGGGGGGAATTGTCCCCATAAAATTTTCATGAAGCATCAACAATTTCACCATTCTTCTACCCAGGCTTCACCATATATTTTCTTTGTTCTTGCTGCAGTTTTAGCAGAATTTATGTTGCTCTGATAGGGGGTTCTCTTCAAACTGAAGACTTACCCTTCTTAGTGCCTCAAACTACATCCTGTTCAGACATGTTATAACAAATTAGTATGAGTTTACTTTGGTGTAAAAAAAAAGCTTAGAAACCTCTTTGTGCAGTATGGGAAAAAATAAATAAAAATGAGAAAAAAACACCTTGAAACTCCTGCAGTTTTTTCATAATATACATTTCCATGAACTTTTTAAATACCCTCATATGTGCACCCCAAACTGGAGCACCTACATAAATAAAGCAACTGTTAAGTGACCTGAATGGAGGGATAGAGTGCAATACCATAGTAGCCGGGGACTTCAGTACTCCACTTTCAACGATAAACAGATCATCTAGATAGAAAACCAGTAAGGAAGTATTGGACTTGAATTACACTTTAGACCAAATTGACCTAACAGGCATATACAAGACGTTCCATACAATAACAGCAGAATACACATTCTTTTCAAAGGCATAGGGAACATTTTATAGGGTAGACTTTATGTTAGATTACAAAACAATGGTTAACAAATTTACAAGAATTGGAATTATATCAGGTATCATTATGGATAATAATGACATGAAACTAAAAATCAACAAAAGCAGAAATCTAGGAAAATACAAAAATATCTGGATATTAAACCACATATTCCTAAATAACTAATGGGTCACAGAATAAATAAAAAAGGAATACAAATTATATTGAGACAAATGAAAATGGAAACACAACATACTAAAATTGATGGTATATGGAAAAACATTCTTGAGAGAAATGTATAATAACAAATGCCTAGATCCAAAAAAAGATAACAAATAAACAATCTACTGTTACACCTCAGATAACTAAAAAATAACAAACTGAACCCAAAGTTAGCAGAAGGAAGAAAATAACAAATGACAGAAACAAATAAAATGGAGAATAGAAAAACGATATAAGAAAATCAATAAAACTAAGAGATTTTAAAAAGGTAAACAAAATTCACAAAGCCTTAGCTAGACAAACTAGGAAAAAAGAGAAACTACTCAAATAAATGATACCAGAAATGAATGAGGAGACATTACAACTGATATCTCTGAAATCTAAAATTCTAAGAAATGACCACGAAGAAGTATACACCAAAAAAATTGTACAGTCCAGAAGAAATGGTTGAATATCTAGACACATATAATTTACCAGGAATGAATTATGCATACATAGAATATCTGAACAGACCAATAACAAGTAAGGTGATTGATTAAATAATTTAAAATGTCTTCCATCAAAGAAAAGCCCAGAACCCAGACTTCAGTGCTGAATTATACCAAATATTTAAAGAAAAACTAATATTAATTCTTTGTAAGCTCTTTCAAAGAATTGAAGTGTAGGGAATATTTCCAAATGCATATTATGAAACAAGCATTACCCTAATACCAAATCCAGGCAAATCCACAAGAAAAACAAGTTATAGGCCAATATCTCTGTTGAACATAGATGTAAAATTCCTCAAAATAACATTAGCAAATCAAATTTAAGAACATCTTTACAGGATCACTCACCATGATTAAGTGGAATTTGTCCCTCGATGCAAGAATGGCTCAACACATGCAAATCAATAAATGTGATGTAATACCTTTAAAAAATAAACGATAAAAACCATATGATTATCTCAATAGATGCAGAAAAAGCATTTGACAAAATTTAGGACCATTTCATAATAAAAACTCAATAGATTAGGTATAAAGGGAATGTCCCTGAACCCAATAAAGGAGATATATCACAAACCTGTAGCTAACACTCTTAATGGTGAAAAGTTGAAAGTTTTTATTTCAAGGCCAAAAACAAAAGAAAGATGCTTAATCTCACCACTTTTTTTTTCAATATAGTACTGAAAATTCTAGCTAGAGCAATTAGATAAGAAAGAAATAAGAGGCGTCCTAATAAAAAGAAGTGAGATCATCTTTATTTGCTGATGGCATGATCACATATGTAAAAAATTCTAAAGACTCCACCAGAAAACTGTTAGAGCTGACAAAATAATTCAGTAGAACACAAAATCAACATACAAAAATTAGTATCTCTACATGCTGAAACTTATCTGTAAAGGAAATTTTTAAAATATCCTATTTACAATAGCAACAAAAAATTAAATACTTTGGTATAAATGTAATCAAGGAGGTAAAAACCTTGTATACTGAACAATGAGAATACATGGACACAGGGAGGGGAACATCACACACCGCTGGGGGCGCCTGTCGGGGGTGGGGGGCTGGGGGAGGGATAGCACTAGGAGAAATACCTAGTGTAAATGATGAGTTGATGGGTGCAGCAAACCAACATGGCACATGTATACCTGTGTAACAAACCTGTACGTTTTACACATGTACCCCAGAACATAAAGTATAACGAAAAAAAAAGAAATTGCAAACTGATTTATCATAACATAAAAAAAATTTGTATACTGAAAATTACAAAACATTGATGAAAGACACTGAAGAAAACACAAATAAACAGAAAGATATCCCATGTTCATGGGTTTAAAACATTAATATTTTGAAAATATGTATAAAAATCCAAAGCAATATACAGATTCAATGAAATTCCTATCAAAATGCCAATGTCATTATTCACAGAAATAGAAAAAGCAATCTTTACATTTGTATGGAATTATAAAAGACCGCAAATAGTAAAGAGTCATGAGCCAAAACAATAAAACTGAAGGCATCACACTCCCTCATTTAAAAACATATTATAAAGTAATTGCAATCAAAACAGCATGAATGGTAGTGGCATAATAACCAACATATTGATCAGTGAAACAGGATAGAGATACCAGAAATAAACCCATAGAATTCTAGTAAATTGATTTTTGATGGAAGTGTTTTTGATACCCTTGGAGAAAGGACAGTCTCTTCAATAAATGTCATTGGAAAAACTGGATATCCACAAGCAGAAGAATGTAACTGGACCCTTACCTCTCACCATATATTATAATCAACTCAAAATGGATTAAAGAGTTAAATGTAATCCCTGTAACTGTATAACTACTAGAAGAAAACATAGGGGAAGTGCTCTGCAACATTGGCCTGGGCAAAGATTTTTTGGTTATAATCCCAAAAGCATAGGCAACAAAGGCAAAAACAAACAAATGGAATTGTATCAAACTAAAAAATCTTCTTCACAGCAAAGGAAACAATTAGTAGAATGAGGAGATAATTCATGGATTGGGAGAAAATATTTGAAAATAATACATCTGATAAGAAGCTAATATCCAAAACATACGAGGAATTTAAAACAACTGAACAGCAAGAAAACAAATAACTCGATCAACTAATGAATAATGTACCTAAATAGACACCTCTCAAAATAAGACATACAAATAGCCAACAAATATATTTAGAAAAATGATCATCATTGATCATCGTTGAAATGTACATTAAAACCGCAAAGAGATAGTTCCTCACATCTGTTAGAATAGCTATTGTAAAAATGATGAAAGATAGCAAGTGTTGGCGAGGGTGTGGAGAAAAGGGAGCCCTGTGTATCGTTAGTGGGAATGTAAATTAGTATAGTTATTATGAAAAACTGTATGGAGGTTCCTGAAAAAACTAAAAATAGAACTGCCATATGATCTAGTAATCTCACTTCTGGGTATATATCACAAACAACTGAAACCAGAAAATTGAAGGGATAACTGCACTCCCTTGTTTATTGTAGCCATATTCACAACGTCCAAGATATGCTATCGACTCAAGTGTTTATCAGTGGATGAATGGATAGAGAAAATGTGATATATATACACAATAAAATGCTATTTCACTTTTAAAAATGAGGAAATCCTGAACACGGATGAATATGGAAGAAATTATGCAAAGTGAAATAAGACAGGCACAGAAAGACAAATACTTTATGATCTCCCTTATATGTGAAATGTAATAAAGTCGAACTCACAGAAGTAGAGAGTACAATGATAGTTGCCACTGACAGGAGAAATTGGTTTTAATATTTATATCACAGCAGGGTGGCCATAGTCAACAGTAATGTATATTTCAAAATAACTAAGAGTGTTTTGAAACATCTCATCATAAAAAATGATAGGTAAGTGAGGGGATAGACATGTTAACTAGCTTGATTTAATAATTCCACATTGTATACATATATCAAAACATCATATTGTACCCCAAATATATATAATTATAGATTTGTCAATTAAAATTATATGAATAATACATTTTAAAAATTAAGTAATCAGAGCTACAATAGGATTTTAATTCTGCCATTCTGTTGTGGTAATAATTTCAGATTTTTATTTTTTTTGAGACAAGGTCTCAATCTGACATCCAGGCTGGAGTGTAGTGGCATGATCTCAGCTCACAATCTCTGCCTCCTGGGCACAAGTAATCCTTTCACCTCAGCCTCCCGAATAGCTGGGGCTACAGGTGTGCACCACCACGCACAGCTAATTTTTCTTTATTTTTAGTAGAGATGGGGTTTTGCCATGTTACCCAGGCTGGTCTTGACCTCTTGGGCTCAAGAGATCCACCTGCTTTGGCCTCTTAAAGTGCTGGGATTGCAGTCTGAGCCACTGTGACTGGCCTGATATTCTTTTTAAATAAAAAATTGTTATGACATTAAGAAAAAAAATTGCAGTCAGCTCTGAGAACAAAGTCCCACAACATTAGCTTAACAAGACGGAATAGTTTTTCAAAAGAATATATGAAAGCATGCTGTGAAATCTGGGAATAGGCTCCCCATAGTGGTACAGCATGTCTATTGTATCATCAGGACTCAGGATCCTTCTATTCTTACACTTAGCCTTTTTAAGGATATACTTATTGCCTCTTAGTTATAAGAGAGCAGCTGAAGCTACACTCTTCACAGCTATATTCAAGGGAGGAGGAAGGTAAATGGCAAAGGACAAAAATTGCCTGCCAGATGTCAGCCTCTTTTTAAAGAACTTTTGCCTAGAGCCTACTCAATAAATTTGGCCAGAACATAATCACATGGTGTCTTAATCTGTTTGTGTTGCTATAAATGAATACCTGAGGCTGGGTAATTTATAAAGAAAAGAGGTTTATTTGGCTCATACTTTTGCAGATTGTACAAAAATCATGACAGCAGCATCTGGTGAGGGCCTGAAGCTTCTTCCACTTGTGGTAGAAAGAGAAGAGGAGCTGGTATGTGCAGAGATCACATGGGTAGAGAGGAGAAGGCAAGAGAGAGAGAAAGGGGAGTGAGGTGCAGGCTCTTTTTAACAATCAGTTCTCATGGGGACTAATAGAGCAAGAACTCACTCTTTACCTTGAGGACAGCATCAAGTCATTCATGAAGGATCTGCTCCCATGACACAAACCTCCTGTCAGACCTCAACCCCAACATTGGGGATCAAATTTAAACATGAAATTTGGAGGGGCCAAATATTTAAACTATATCACATAACCATCCTTACTTCAAGGTGGCTAAGAAATAGTGTTTTTAACTGGGGAGCATTTCCACTGCAAATAAAATTGGAATCCAGTTAATAAGGAAGCGAACAAGAACAGATATTAGCTAAGCAATGAAAAGGTCCATACTACATCCTCTACGTATGTACTCCATGCTCATTGCACTGGAGTTTCTCACCATTTGTACACTATTATGTTCATATTTCACTGCCTTTGCTTCTTTTTTGCTCTTTCCTGTGACTAAAATGTGCCTGTCCTATTTACTACCAGTTGAAATCACAACTGTTTTTGAAGGTACATCTCCACACCTTCTCTATAAAACATTTTTCATCTTCTTCCTCAAAATTCTTTACTCTCTTTTCTATTCTCCTAAATATTTTCTTCTTATCATACAGTGCCTATCCAGAGTAATGCAAATTACATGAGTTTCACATATTGTCTTTCTCCAGGATGTTTTTAACTATCAGAGATCAGGAACTTATTCTATTTATTTTTGTGTCACATATCAGTACCTGGTATATAATAGTTATTTAATATATTTTTAGAATTAAATATATAAGCTACACTGTAAAGAAATTTAATGTTTGGTAGGGGAGACAACCTGCTTTTATAAATAACATAATAAAAGAATTAATTTGGGAACAGCCAGGCAGAGTCCACAGGAAGTACAGTGGGAGTTATCCCTAAATTTTTTCAAGAGCTGACATGAAGTATGTATATTCCCTATTCCCTTGGTCATTTTGATGTTACATTTGTCATTGATATGGCAGCCCTGACTCTAGATCTTTGTTTTCTCGGCTATTCTTTCTCCATATATTCTTTAATCTCTGTCAATTTCTGACTTCTTTGTTCTTAAGTAGGTACTCAGCTCTCTTACAGTAAAATCAACCATTTTTTCTTTTGATATTATTTTGCTTTTTAGTTTCGTGGTTTTTTTTAAAAATCTTACATTCATCAACTGTTCTGCTTATTTTTTGTTTCCTCTTCAGATCAAGTCTTCAATCTTCTCCACTATGAATGGATTACACCAATGGGTTTGCAAGCCCTCAGGTGTCACTTAGGTTTGGTCAAAAGGAGATTATAAGGAAAACAGAAATTTGAGTGGAATATTCATTACCTCAAATCTTGAGAAGTCAATTTAGGTTACTGTGTCTTTTGACTATGGTTCACTGCATCTTTCAAGGCAACCTGGTTTTTCTGACATCCATCCAGGGTTCTTTACTGTTCTCTCAGCCTTTAGCCTCTTGGAGTGGTAAGAGTTTCGTCATGGCTCCCCAAAACCTGCTCCTGCAATTGTAATTATTCTTCCTGTAAATAAACCGTTTTAAAACCTGATGGGATACTACTGTGCATATTTTCACAACATGAATTTCTTTCTTAACTCTATACAACCTGAATTGCCTTCTTTTCTCTTTAGTAAGGTAATTTATTGCTACATAACAATGATGACAGATAGAACTCTGAAAATCGAGTCCAACCCAAATACTCTTCTTTAAGAAAAATGATGCTTGATACGAGGACTTCTGTGAGTTGGTGAATGAAAGCTTTAGACTAGAAACAGGCCATAAGCCTATGGCACAATATCAGTGAATGATTAAGCTGTTATTTTTTTTTTTTAATCAGAGGAAAGCGATGCAAAAATGGTCAAGTAATTTGAAACAATCTAAGGCTTCCAAACTACAGATTTTAGTTGGATGCCAAGCATTTCTCTATATTCTAACAGCATGTTCCTTAAACATCAACACTTGGCTATACCATAGCTTATCAATGGAGAAATTAGTTACTTTACGAAAATATATATCATTTAACCTCATTAATTATGACATAGTTTTTACCCTAGAAACCTCACAAGATATAAAATTGTAGATAAATTTTATATACTACTTGAAAAATGTAAAATAGTTAAAAATCATAGATAAGATTGCATAAATGAGTTTCAGTAGTTTTAATTCTATTATGTATAATTCTATTAAATTTTCTTACTTAAACAAAATAAAAAACTAATTATAAAAATGAAAATAAAATGCCAACTCATAATTAATATTATTTGATGATATTGATATTACTAAATTAACTAGATAACTTAAATTTTAAAATATTTAGCTAAATTATTCTATATCTGTAATTGGATTTTTTAGAATAATCATAAGAATAATATAAAAGTAAATTAAAATCTGGTGCTGACTGTTTTTACTGCTGTATATGATCGATGGAAAATTGGTAGGAGACAAGATAAAATAAAGATTAAATTTTTAAGATCCTCCTTCTATAGTGCTACCTAGACAATAGTTCTAGACTAATTGATCACAGTTTTCCTTTAGCTACCTTGACCTGGTAGCATTTCTCTTGTTCTCTCCATTGAGAACACATGTGTAATATACCTTGGGAAGAACATCTGGAAAGACATACACTGAATTTTAATAGTAGTTACCCTTGGGTGGTAGAATTTTACATGGTTCTATTATTTTTCTTTTGGTTCATTTGCATTTCTGATTTTTATCTACAATGTATGTATGTTTCATGTAAAATTTAAAAATAGTCAAAAATCTCAGAATGTTCATTTCAAGAATTGCTTATGATAATAATATATATGCAAACAAGTCAGAATTAGACCTGAGCTGCCTCTTTCTATTAAAGTCAACATTTAAATTTCATTGATTTTAGAATTTACTTGAACTTAACTTGATTCAACTTAGAACACCCTGGTGAGTATCTATTATGTGTCCTAGGTACCATGCTAGGCCCAGAATAAAGATGGAGAGATGCAGTTTCTATCCTGGAGGCAGCAATAGAGATATGACAAATTTTAATGAAAGTGAAAGAGAGAGTTGGTCTAGGATGAACCCTACTCTAGAGGTGTACAATTAAACTACAGATAGACCATTATTACTTTTTATTTTTCTTTTGGGAAGTGACTTTTAAGGATTTTTTTTTAAATAGCAATATTAACCTGAATATTTAACGATGAATAAATCTTAGCATAAAAAAGGATAGAGCAGCATAGAAAGAATACATGGATTTTTAATGTGGAGAAGAAATACTCATGTGACACCACATTTTAGTGCCCTTCAAATATGTGTCTGACTATAATATAGAAGAGGAAATAGATACGCTGTGTTGCTTTAGGCAGCAGGACTAGGGCATATCTCTCTTTTTAAAATCACCTATTGTTGGTTATGTCTGTGATTTATTCCAATGCTTTGGTAAGATACAAAACTTTAAAACACTATATTGCTATTGGAGAAATGAGCCATTTTATGAATACCACTTTTTGACACAGTTTTTAGGAATTATTTGCCATCAAAATACAGGTTGCTTTTACATATACATACACATAATTTAAATCAAGCCCACCTCAGTTTAATATGTGTCTTAAAAATGTGCATCTTTGATCTTAGTTTTATGTGCAAAGTAACATGATGCCAATTGTCTGTAACATTACAGACTGAACTGATGAGGAAAACTAGAAAATTGGAAATTGTTACTGAGTAAAATCTGTTGAATAATTTATGTTGATAAATGTGAAGAGTCTCAGAGATTGTTCTCTTTCTGCTATTTTCATCAGTGAACTTAATACAGAAACAATCAGACTCAGAAACTATCAACTGTAGAAATGAGAAAGTTTACAACAATAAGAAATCAACAACAAAACTTTAATCTGTGTTGTGATGCTCACAAACAGATAAAAGTTTACATACTATCTTTAAAGCTTGAGTTACGAGTCCAAGTTTGAATTCAGGAATTTGGATAAGTGTTTTGAGCTTCCATTTGTGATTCTTCAATCCGAAAAAATAGAGTTTACATTAAGATAAGAAGAACCCTTTACGAGGAAGCAAACCCTTTAGGAACATATGCAGGTTTAAATGGAATTTATTAAGTATGCTTTGTGTTTGTCTATGCTACAAAGACTTCAAAGTCTATGGTATAAGAAATGAAAAATGAAATAATATAGCTCTTGGAAAAAAGAGTGCTTTCCTATAAATACCAATTATAAGCAAACATGTAATTTTTAAACTTGAATATGTTAGAATTCTAAGAGAAAGCTGTGGTTTGAGTTTTCTGATTAATTGAAGATGAACTTAATGTTTTGCAAATTTTCTAAGCCATGATTAGAAAATACCTTAATAAGATGGGCAAAGCATAATTACATTTGTCTGTAGTTGATTTTATTGAAGTAACTCAGATTAAATATCCTTAGTTTGAAACATGCTTATATTCTATAAATTTAGGGAAGAAGCAGTATGTGCCGGTACTGTTCCAGGTATTAAAAAAACAAGATAAAGAACAAACTATCAGATAACGAAGGACAGTGCTATAGTAGTAGAAGGCATATAGTAGAAGGCATCAGAAATTAGACTGAATTCATTCCACAATTATGTATGAGCTACTATTTGCTCGTTATTATTCTGGGTGCTGGGAGCATAGCAGGAAACAACATAAAAAGGCAAAACAGAACAAACTACCTTGACAAAACCTATTGCTAAGGGAAGAATCAGAGGGCATTACATGAAAAGGACTTAATTTGACAGTGAGAAGATAAAGGATATCACCTGTAGTCACTTCTATTTTATCAGAGAAACAGTAATTAAGATAATCAGAAGAGAATGTGGTAGGAAGAAGATTGGTGGTGGTGTGAAGAGAGAGAGAAAGGTACAAAATACTAATGTAGGAGAGAGGGTTGTAGGATTGACTGACAGCACTAAAGACCTATTAAAGCTCTGTCACCATAAATTGACTTTGAGCATGCTTGTATTTTTATTTTTTATTTTTTTTATTTATTTTTTTTGAGACAGAGTCTTGCTCTGTGGTCCAGGCTGGAGTGCAGTGGCGCGATCATGGCTCACTGCAACCTCCGCCTCCCGGGTTTGCGCCATTCTCCTGCATCAGCCTCCTGAGTAGCTGGGATTGCAGGCACCCACCACCACGCCTGGCTAATTTTTGTATTTTTAGTAGAGATGTGGTTTTGCCATGTTGGCCAGGCTGGTCTTGAAATCCTGACCTCAGTTGATCCGCCTGCCTCGGCCTCCCAAAGTGCTGGAATTACAGGCATGAGCCACCATGCCAGGCTGCTTGTATGTATTTCTTAAAGCAGATGTGAAATATAAAGTTAGTTGGGATTTTCCTCAGCAAATTTAATGGAGCAGATAAAGGAAAGGTGGGAGAATCTATGCAGAAATAATTATAATTGTTCTCATGGAATCTAAGCCAGATAAGGAGGGGACTGAGGCAAAGATGGAGTTGCAGGAGAATGAGAATGTGGTAGGATCAATGAATTGAAGGTTTTTGTGGAGTCAAGGAATTATTGAATTAGGATACTAGAGAGAGTGAGCTGAAAAGACACAAAGTTATAAATGGAGAGTTGGATGCTTACAATTGTAAGTATAGACAGGGTACAATTATTAGGAATAACAAGCTCTAAAGACTGATTATGATAATTGGTTGGCTGTGAAAGGAGACTAAGATTATTAGAAATGAGGAGAATCAGAAAGCAAAACCCAGAATTTTGTGAAGGTCAGTTACAGAGAAATTGAATTAATCAGAAGGTATTCGCACTGGTCCAAGGCCAAAGTTTGAGAGAATATTCAAATAATCTTGCTTATTATTCTTTTTCCTTAAAATTAAAGCACTTAAAACTATTCTAACATACTAGGTATTCAAATATATTAATACACGGGCATATACTTAGGTGTGAATTCAAGATAATACTAGATGGTCTTTTTCTTATGCCGTGTCCAATGTCAGCATGGTGACACATGCAAAGAAACTCTGACTCTGAAAACATTGAAGAATGCAGAAACTTTTAAATCCAGGTTTTCTTGAAGAATATTATATCAAAGGAAGTACAGCACACAACCTTCATCAAAACTTTCTAAAAGTTCTCTTAAATTACATTTTTGTTCATTTTTTTTTTCCCTTAACTGCCTTTCCCATCTATGCTAGTTCACTCCTTTTTCTTATTGTGTAACATCTTTTGCTCTTTGGTCACCCTGACAAAGCTGTAAGGCAGTTGGGGGCTCCGCTACTTCTGCCATTTGTATCTTCACCCATAATGCATTGTAGACCATACATTTTTTTTTAAAAGGCATGAGAGGGAAAAAAAGTCATAAATACTTAGACTTACATGTATTTAGTCCCTGTGACATGTGTTTATGTATATATAATGTGCATACATATTTGTGTGTGTGAGAGTTTATTCAAGGACATGAGATATAGTGATTTACCTCAATTGTTGAGAACCAGAAATGTGAGGGGAGTAAAACTTTATTAAATGACAGATATTCAAGTAACAGTGGGAAGATTACTGTAAATAAATAAATGAGAAATTGAGTTTGACATTTGCATGATGAAATATGAAACACATTTTCAATAATTTCAGTGACCTTAAATAACATTCAGAAATGTTAGCTGACCTAAATTTCCATTTGGCTAATGACTTTCTTTGCAGAGCATATGACAAACTGTCACTGCCACAACACTAGCAATACATCAATAAATTCCACCTTTCATGAGTTTTTGTATATTTATACCTAAAACTACGAAAAAGTCTCTGGGTACAATAGAAATGGACACAATCTCTTATAGAACCAAGAGAGAATATTAATGTTTAAAGCATTCATGTATTTGAATATAATGCAAAACACAGGGTGGTATACTCTCATTCATCATTTTTGGGTATAAACAAAATAACCTTCAGAAGTCCATACAATTTTTTTTTTAAATAAAAAGTACTTGTGAAGCCCAGAGGATTTTAGTAGGCCATATGTTGCTTTTTACTTTTTCCTAAACAGGGTTAAATCCATAATAAATAATACTAGTATTTTCTCCCATACCTTCTTAGGTTTCTCAATAGGAAATGATAAATAAGAACTAGGCAGAGAGGAGAAAAAAATGCTTGAAGCACATGCCAATTTTCAATTCAAATGCTGTGAGCTTAAATTTTATTAGTTTATATACTTGAATATCCATTAGTTTATAATTAGGTGCTCTGTTCACTGAATGATATAAGATCTTTTTAAATTGAGCTTTTAGAAATAGTTTGGTATTTTCATGAAAAAAATAGTACTGTATTGGTGAAGATCTATTACTGTAAGCAGAAATTATGTGATTTCAAAGAAAAGAAGCAACACAAGTTAGCTCCTGAAATAGGGAAGATACTTGACAGGTGCATACCATATTACTCAAGTAAAAGCAGCTGAGTCTCCCTAAGGCCCAGAGTTAGACAGTTGCCATTCATTGCCATTCATTCATATTCTCTTTCTCTCTTTCTCTCCCACCCCCCTCCTCTGGGGCGCACCTGCCTCTGCAACCCTATCTTGGGCTAAATACTGTCTTATTTCTGGTTACCACTGCATATCTGCCTCTTTTACTTTCTCTTTCTAGATAAAGTCATTTAAATTTACTCATCAATGTCCCAAATATGGCTGTCTTGGTGAAGTCTTTTACACAGCTTCTAGTTTAAGGACCTAGCAACGCCAAAGTAGAAACTGAGTTGCAAATTCAGCCACTTTCATTAGCTGAGCACCCCAGCACCAGTGAATTATGACATGGAAAGGGGTACACAGAATTGGGTAAAGTGGTAGATAACCCTGGGAGCATACTTTCTTGGACCAGTGATACAGATTGTTAAAATTCCCATTTAAGACCAGTGATACAGATCGTTAAAATTCCCATTTATTTCTATTTTAGAAAAGTCAAGAAAGTTCCTTATTCCATGCACCCTTGTACAGTTGCCTGTAGAACTCCCTAGAATTTCCTATTCAGAAATCCATTTCTTCTTGGGGAAAACACAATTTCAAAAACCTTAGAGGATGGTAACAACTGATAAAACAACTGTGAAAAAATACATGTTTGTTTGAATCGTCCCATTTATCTGCTTATAATAATTTATAATTACAAAGAGCCTTTGACATAATCTAATCTCACTCTTTGTTTTGTAGGGGAACAAAGTACTTTGCAGAGGTTGAAGGGCTTGCTCAAGTTCATTTGTTTGGTTATTTTGTAAAAGTCAAGACTAAAATCGGGTTTTCTTGACTTCAAGATAAATACTATTTCCACTATACCAAAGTGTTTCCATTTTAAAACTCAGTTTGATCAATGTGCCAAGGAAACTGGAATTTTGTTGCATTGGAAGTATTTGTGTTATTTTTCTATTGTTGCTACGATAAATTGCAACAAATTTGTTATCTTACAGTTCTGAAAGTCAGATGTGTAATGCAGGTCTCATTGGGCTAAAATCAAGGTGTTGGCAGGTGGTGTTTCTTTCTAGAGGCATTAGGGGAAAATTCACTTACCTGACTCTTCCAGCTTGTAAAGGCTGCCCAATAACTTTGCTTTAAAGTCATCTTTCATCTCCAATCTCTACTTCCATCCTCACATCTCCTTCTCATTTTCTTCCACTTTTAAAGACTATTATGATTACATTGAACCCACCTGGATAATCCAGAATAATTTCCCTATTTTAAGATCAGCTGATTAGTAGCCTTAATTCCACATGAAACATTAAGTCTCCTTTGCTCTACAACCTGAAGTATTCACAGGTTGTTAGGATTACAATATGCAATCTTTGAAGTCTGTGCTTATCCTTCTCCTGTCTTCTGTAATTTGAACTGATGACCACTCCCTTTGGAAGGTAATTATTAGGTCAGGATACTCCTTGACTCAACTCATTTCTGACTTTATCTTGGAGATCCTTCTTGTTCTCTGCTGATATTGCAGCCCACTTTGTAACTGAATATGTGTGAAATATAAATAGTGACAGCAAAGGAGGAAAGAAGAAATTATGAAGCACATTACCACAGTGCATGAAACAGACTTGGGTGCCATTCTGGCATGGGGACTGTGGTCAGTTAGAAGGGTGATTTCAGGTAAGATTAACATTTAAATTAGTAAACCCTGGGGAGAGCAGACTGCCTTTCATTGTGTAGGTGAGTCTTACCCAATCAGCTGAAGGCCTGAATAGAACAAAAAGACTAACTTCTCCAAGCAGGGTGAAATTTTTTCATCAGACTGCTTTGAGACTTAATCTGCACCATCAATTCTCCTAGGTCTCCAGGCTGCCGGTGCTTAGAACTGTAACTACATCATTCACTCCCCTGCATCTCCAGCTTACTGGCACACACAGCAGATTTTGAACTAGTCAGTCTCCATAATTGCATGAGCCAATTCTTTATAATAAATCTCTCTCCTCTCTCTCTCTCTCTCTGTACACGTACACACACACACACACACACACCCCTATTGATTCTATTTCACACATACGCACACAAACACACACAAACCTATTGATTCTATTTCTCTAAAGAACCCTAATACAGGTGGTCTTTAGCATCCACAACATAATCTGGTGGTATTTATTCTTACTTTATATCAGTCTTCAAAAAGCATTACCTCACTTTGAATCTTTCTAGCCAGCAAGATTTTTTTTTCAAGGCTTTAAACTTTATATTCTCTCTCTCCATACATGGTTTTCTTGCCTTTCTATTCTATCACTCCTAACTGTGACTCTACTCTTTATCTTCACTGGAGCATAGAATCCTTTAATGATACTTTTCACCCAACTTTACAGAGACCACTAACCCTCTTGTTTGTTCTTGAGCCATATCCAGCCATCTCTCCTTGACTGGAAATTTCTATATTATAATCTCTAATCTTTTGAAAAAAACTGATTTTAACCATTGCAATATTCAACTGTGAATTATCCCCTGAAACTGTATTTGGTTTAGTTCTTTTCCTTATTACCTGAATGTGGTTGTAGAAAATCAGATAATCTACCCTGTGCCCACTACCCATACTACTTATTTTATCTTACTGATTTCTAGCATACTTCCTTGGTTGCAAGTTCCAAACTCCTCCAATCCATTCATTTCTCCAGTTAACAATGAATGCTTGAATCTTCCCATGTAATTTTCCTCATGTTCTGACTATTCCTCTAAGAAAATTGAGGCCAGCCCTCATGACCTCATAGCCTAATATGTACATTAGGCATGAAAATGAATATGACAACAGAATGAGATTCGTGCTTTACTAAACACATGCTAGACATATGCAAAAGTAGTATGTTGGCTTAAAAGAGGAGATTGACCGCCCCTATAAAAGTGGAGCAGTGGTGGCTGCAGGGAGATTCAAAGGAGGTTCCTCAAAGGAGATTATTCTTGAACTGGGTCTGGGAGAGGAAAAGAAGCTCATAAGGGGGAGGCTGGGTTTCTTAGAAGACAGTTTCCTTGGTATCTGCCACACTTGGCATTCTGTTTTCTAGTTTTAGCCTTCTAAATTTTCTCTATCATTTAAGCTAGGCTCATATCCTTCTACTATACCTCCTGTAAATATAGACATTTCTCCAGACTCAATTTCAAGCTACCTATTCAGTTACATCTTTCAGAAAATTTACCTACTGTCAGAAGGTAATTCTTTACCTCATCCAGTGAGTCATCAAATCCTATTCTCAATATTTCTCACTACTAACAATTTCCTTTTTCAACCCAAGATACGAGGCTGGTATAATTACATTCTGGGAAAACTGATAAGAATGTCAGTTGAGCCACTTGCCTTCATTCTCTAAATTTGCTAGTTTATTCAAGATAAATCATTCTCACATACAATTTTTCAAAATATGCTCCCTGATTTCCACAAGGAGAAGTCTAAACCTTTTAGTTTGCTGTGCAAGACTCTCCATAATCTAGACCCAAACCACCTTCACAGATATGTGCCCACTATTCCCTAAAATAATTATTTTAGCATGGCATACACCAGCTCTCTCATGTCAACTCCTTCAAACTTCTAGCCTTAACTCTTTTCCAGTCCCAGTTAGCTTTATGCTGTAGTCATGTTGAACTCATCTTGGTTTCTTGAAAATGTCTCCTTTCTGTCTTAGTGTGTGCTCCTTTGCATGTGTCTCTTCTCAGACTTGTAAACCCATTGGGACAGGATATATGCTTCATTCAGATTTATATTCTCCCATCTTGACCCCTAGAAAAAACAAAGTTATTAAATATACTGATCAAATGAAATATTGTTTACAACTCCTTTAAAACCCCGCACTTCAGTGGGACGTCCTTTATCTTCTTAAAACAGACATCTAATAAAAATACATTTGAAATCTGATTCTCTCCAGTTATTTATGGGAAAAATAGTCTCTATTTGTACCTGTGGGAA
This sequence comes from Gorilla gorilla gorilla, assembly GCF_029281585.2. NCBI lineage: Eukaryota > Metazoa > Chordata > Mammalia > Primates > Hominidae > Gorilla > Gorilla gorilla. Next base: position 88,553,618 of record NC_073228.2, read on the forward strand.
CACAGAGAGATAATTGCTTTGGTGACTTCCCGTAACCTAAAGCAACAAGAAAGTGGCATAGCTGAGAATAGAGTTTAGTTCTTTGACTTCCAATTCATGTTTCCTACAAAGCATAACTTAACAATTTGGAAAGAAATTCCATATGAATTAAACATCTTTCTTTGAATTGAAATAAGTTTATTTTCAACATCAACACCTTCACTACAGGGTATTCTGTGAACTGAAAAGAAAGGCTCTGTGCTGAAACTGTGTCTCGCTAACACTTCAGCTGACATATTAACTTCTTGTTGAAGAGCTATTTAATTTGAATAGAATCTGAGCCGTTACAGTGGTAGGAAGATTTTATGTAACCTCATTTTTCTATTGATGAAAACTCCACTACCTTTAAGATCTAAAGAGATAAGACATCTGCCATTAAAAAAAAAAAAATCACCGTTATCTGGAAGATACATTCACAGGCAGTTAACAAATATTGCATTAGGCTTTACACATTACCAGGCCACAGGAGAGGCGAAGAGGTGAAATCAGAGAATTGATGGGCTGTACATGTTAAAAATAATATTGACTATTAATTAAATGTATAATGAAACTTCAAATATATAAATATTTTTCTCTTACATGTTAAAGCTCATCTTGGAAAGAGCTTAAATTTCAATGAAAAATACAAGAATGAAAGCAAATGGCAAATACTTCAGCTACAATTCAATGAATATAATTTTCTTGCTTATAAATATGATCAAAGTTGCAGCACTTTTTAAAACATGAGAATCATGTATCGAACCGTGTTTATGGAGTTTAAAAAGACTCTAGCAATGTACCATTTGACCACTGAGAGGGGTGAGGGTCTTTGCTTTCATCCCCGAAAGGATCCACAGTTTTTAAGGACTGTGTTTTGGTGCGCAGAAGAGCGTGCTCTCATGCGTAAGTAAATAAATTAGCATCGCATTCTTGGAATATATTTCCTTTATCCATCCTAGGGTAACCACATTTTGAATTGCTTTAAGTGAGTTATGATAATATCCTGGGCTCCACTTTGGCATGTCAACAGATGACTAAGGGAAGATCTGGTTGAATTGTGAAGATTAGGCAGAGTTATTGATATTGTCTGTTAACATGGATAAACATTTTAAAATTGCTATACTCATTTGAACTCTACAATTTATTCATAACAATGTATAGAGTATCTGCATTCTAGTCGCTGTGCTAGAGTCTACAGTGCTAAAGTTAGACAAGATACAGTGGGAAAGAAAACACATATACAAGTCGTTATTAAATAATGGAAAAGGATGGAGAGACATAAGTAACTTGAATCTTAAACACAAACAGAAAACCATACAGGAATTTTCAAGGTGAAGAGTGTGAGTAAAGGCATTCCCATCATAGGGAACTTCATTTGAAGAGCCAGGAAGACAGAAAACAACATAGTGTGGGTGGAGAGCTGTATTAGTCTGTTCTCACACTGCTGTAAAGAACTGCCCAAGACTGGGTAATTTATAAAGGAAAGAGGTTTAATTGACTTACAGTTCTACATGGCTGGGAGAGCCTCAGGAAACTTATAATCAGGGCATAAAGGAAAACAAACATATCCTTCTTCACATGGTAGCAGGAGAGAGAGGTGCTGAACAAAGACAAAAGCCCCTTATAAAATCATCAGATCTCATGAGAACTCACTATCATGAGAACAACATGGTGGTAACTTCCCCCATGATTCAATTACCTCCCACTGGGCACCTCCCATGACCTGTAGGGATTATGGGAACTACATTTCAAGATGAGATCTGGGTGGAGAGACAGCCAAGCCTATAAAAAGCTATAAGCAACTCAATGTTGTTAGATTATAAAGTGCAAACAGAGAAGAGGAAAGATACACCTGTAGAGACAGAAAGTGTCCTGGTCAAGTTATATTAGCTGTGGCATACAGGGCAGTTTGAACTTCATCCTACAGAAAAGACCCATTGAAGAGTTTGAAGAGATGCTTTGTGTTTGAAATAGAACACCTTGGCAGTGGTGTGTAGAATAGATTTGAGAGGATAAAATTATGAGCCTGAAGATCAAGTAGTTAAGAGATTATTGAAGTAGTCTAAGAGAGAGGTGTTTTGGATCTAAATGAAAACACTGATAGTAATGATGAAAGTATGGGAAAAGATTTTTAAAAATGTTTAGAAGACAAATTTAGCAAAACTGTTGGGTAGAGACAGATTGAGGAATTAAGAATAATTATTCTTGGGTTTTTCTTTTGAGTGATTATATATTTTGTGCCATTAACTTGGTTAGAGAATAAGGAGAATGACATGGAAGAGAAAGAAGAAGAAGTGGAAGGGAGGGAGGCAATTTTAACTGATTGTTGCATATTTAGGCAAACTGGATTCTTTCATATTAGTTGGCTGCTCAATGATAAATGTAATGACGTAAGAATGTGTTCATTATCCTTGAAAAGTTTCAATACAACATGTATATTCTCAACTGAATTAGCTTAATTATTATTTTGATTTTTACTTTGAAATACTATAGCATTTTCTGAGAATACTTCAGTTTTTCAAATATTCTTTATATACGTATATGAAAAGATATATATGAAAATCATCCATTTATAGAATAGTAGAAAAAGCAATAGTAGACCAGACTGATTTTTGAGGTATCCCATCATTCTGTTCCAGGGTTAATATTTAAGAAAGAACTTTAAAAGTTTAGGGATATCCATCAAACATCACTAGATGAGGTAAGGACTTATCTGTCTTAATGAATTTAATCCAGGAAATTATGGCTAAAATAAATAGAGAGCTCAAGCTATTCATCTGATTCATGTTTATTGAGATTAATGTTTTTGTTTCCTAGATTTGGTCATTATTTCGTTACTAAGATGCAGTTGATAAAACCCAAACCAAATAAAAAAGTCAGCTAACAAAAAGTATTACTTCATAATCTAATGACCTCCCTTTCATCTCTAATTTGCAATAACTTAATGTTTTCTTTGACTATGAAAAGGATTTCAAAGCCAGCCTATATGGAAAAAGGAAAGAGCTGTGTTCTAGCAACTGATCCTGGAACTATACACAGTTTATGCATTTTTTGTTAAAATAAATTTTAGAACACTAGAAATATTTTATCACATAATGAAATATCTGATGACACAAAATTTCCAATGACATTAAAATAAATAAGATACCTCTAGATTTCACACATTTCTATGCCTTCAAACACTAAACATTTCTTTATATACATTTACAACAGGTTCCTCTATAAAATTATACTTGCAATGCAGATGTTAGAAAGTCATTTATACCATGATTTGTTATACATGTGATGCCAGTGATTTATGTTCATTATGATATAGTTTATTTTAACTAAAATGAATTATCTATAGGGCTGATAAAAAGATAGTCCGTAGGAACAGAGGCCTTTTTAACTTCCAGGTTATGACTTTTAAATCTTCCTAAATCATTACTGCTACAGTGCATTAAACGACACCCAAGTGACCTAGAAGAGTTGATGTGCTTCCCTAAGCACATGAAAGAGTATTAGATTATGACACTCAGGAAAATCTAGCATTTTATGTTTAATCAACTAGAACAACATATTTGTTTCTTATTTTCCCAACTATTCTTAGAATAATACTTAGCTCTCAAAGGAATGAGTGCAATCCAATGGAAATCATTATGGTATTAATCTAAAACAACTTCAATACCCAGTGGGTAATCAGAGGCATAGTCAATCTATATATGCCTTTAAGACAGTTCAGTGAAAGGCAAGACAGATTTCTGCTAACTTCTTGGTGTTCTCTAGGTTAGTCGCAGGTTGATATTGGAAATTTGGTCTAGAGACAGTTATGATTATTTCCAGTTTTCTTTTCAAAGCAGGTCACACTTACTTTTTTGTCAGACTTTTTTGTTGCAATTGTCCTCAATATTAATTTGGAATGAGTTTTAACATGTTACTCCATAAATGTTTGAGAGCAATTGAACTAAGATATGTTCCCTAGGAAATGAGAAATGATCATTTTAATACTACCATGAGAAGAAATAACTATTCCAGGGCATCGAGCGGCAAGCCCAGCAGCCCTATAAACCTACCACAAGAGTCAAGTTCATTTGAATGACTATCTTATGGGAAAATCTGGCAGGATCACTTTGAAGCATTTTTAACATAAGAAAAAAACATGAACTTGTTAATCTCCTAGTCACCAAAGGGCCACATTAAAAAGATTTGCTATAGTTGAGGGATTGTTCAAGTTTATGATATCACCTGTCAAACATCAAAACATGAGGTGCACAAGACTCAAAAGAAATTCAGAAACTTTCAGTTTTACATTCGGTAATGGGTCCCCGGGAGTAACTGGGTGTCCTTGACACTGTACTATGGTTAGTTTCTGCTGCTCTAGGCATTTTGCTGAATACTGTTTTCATACCTTTATGGGCATGCAGTCATAAACAATACCAAGAAATGGTAAAATAAGTATATGAACTTATTTGGTCTTGTTTACAGTACAAATTCAGAAAATGTGGAACTCTTAAGATTGAATGAATGCTTATTGCTTTTTATGTTTTGAAATAATTGAATGTGTTTTTTAAAAAATTATGGTGGAATAAATTTGGAGCAAAAACATTTTTTAGTCTATGACAAATGTTTAATTTTACTTGAAACTAAGTTATTAGGTTTGAAGTATAGTGAGTGGTGGAATTCCAGCTTATTTCTTCATAGCGATATATCTTTATCTTAATAAGAATATCAATATCATTGTCTTGAAATTTTAACAACGTTAAAGCCAAAAATATATTATGATTCATAATGTAGGGTTTCATACATAAATCTATAATAATTGCTTAGTACATACAAATATGCAGAGAAAGGACAACTTTCTTGTGATAGAATTATACTATGTTATGATTCATTGTTGGTAGCATAAAATATAAAAACATATATAAAAAATATAACATTTATATATAACATTATATATATAAAATATAAAAACATTATATTTTGTGCTGTCTACCAATAATGAATCAGGTTGTTTCAGTTACATACAAATTGAAACAAGTGTCTTAAATAGGATGGTTAATGCCTTAAAAGACAATGTCATTTGATTAGCTTTGTGTCCCTGTGTCTGTCAGATAGCAGGAGCTCTCTAAATGCTTACCACATGAATGGATGAATTTGTATACAAGTGGCCTGAGGAATTTACAATTCATAAATGTAGTGCACATTATCTCATTAGACATACAAAGTGTTTTGGTGCAATAATGTTACATCATTCATTTGATGTAAAACCAGAATTTTGAAAGCTCTTTTGATTAATAAATTCAGTAACTTTTTGGATTTATAATTTAGATAACATAATTTTACAAGGCGTAATGACATGCATATCCCTGCCACATAAGCTCACCAGAGGTTTTGATAACCATGCTATATTCCCACATAAATATGAGTAGGTCTTAAGTTATGTTTATGACTCATTTTCCCTAAGATGGGCACTATTTCCTGCTAACCAAAATAATTCCTGTATAGGCTATGTACTTACCAGGTAATGCAGAAATGAAAAAAATACACTCTTAGACGAGTTTAGGGTTTCTAAACTCACATCCCTGACCATAAGAAATTCTTAATGGAAATACATGATAAAATGAATTAAAAAGCATATGTGATATAAACTGAAGTGTTATCATTCTTGACTTGTATTTATTTGTAGTTTAGTAAAAGAGTACATTACCTCTATTATTTTGTCAATTTAATTACTATTAAATTCCCCCTGGGGTTTTGTTTCTCATAAAATATGGTCATTGTAACTCCAACATAACTAAATGCAGCCACTCAAGGTGAGGATGATAGATTGCACAATTTTTAACATAACTGTAAATAACATTAACATGAAATTTAGAAAGAAAGCTAAGAAAGTGTCAACTTTAAACTTGCCCTATGTCAACATCTGAATATCTTCCATGGTCTCAGTTTCATTTCTTGCCAAGGAAGAGTCTTAGAAGAGAGACTTCTAATGTCTATTTATATTTTAAATGTCTCTTTCACATAATACATTTATTATCATCATCTTTATCATTTATTTCCATTATCATCATTATTAGTTTTGACTCATAGCTTTAAGAACTTAAAAGCCCCAGGGATTGTTCCATCAAAAGGCATAGCTTTATCACTCCTCCTCTGGCCTGATGGTTGTCTCATCTTCTAGAAAAAAATCCAGTGACTATAGATGATGATTTTTTTGAATATAATCATTTTTTGACTGGGTTGTAATGCAACAAAAAAGGTACAGTTAATGAAAAGTATATGAGAATGTATTTCTCACTACAGCACTGTATTTGTACTACATATTATACTGTTTCTCTACAAATTTAAAAATTAGTTTCTTAGATTTTAACCTAGCATTTTCATAAACATGATCTAACTTATAATTACATTGCAAAGATTTGAAAACTATGACAAAATGCAAGTAAGTTACTCCAGGTGATTTAATGAGGTAGTTGCAAAGCCCTGACTGTTATGAGAAATCTAAGATGGTCTGATGCCTACTGAGAGTATGCTTTATCCCTTATTTCATCATTCTTCCAGGTTTTTCCTAAAACATTTTCAGCAAATTAAATTTTAAATGCTTTCCATTAACACTAAATCTAGCTAGATCATGTTTTTCTATACACAATTGACAGGTGTACCTCACATTTAAATAAAGAACAAAGCATGTTTCCATATACAGTAATTTTGTCTGTTAACCTAGCACTTTATTACATTGGCATACAATCACTGTCACTATTTTATTTTAAATCAGCACTTTAGGATGCTCTAAAGAACTGATGTTTGGGCCGGGCTGGGTGACTAATGCCTGTAATCCCAGCATTTCTGGAGGCCAAGGCAGGTGGATCACGAGGTCAGGAGATCGAGACCATCATGGTTAACATGGTGAAACCCCGTTTCTACTAAAAATACAAAAATTAGCCGGGCGTGGTGGGAGAATGGCGTGAACCTGGGAGGTGGAGCTTGCAGTGAGCTGGGATGGTGCCACTGCACTCCAGCCTGGGCAACAGAGAGAGACTCCGTCTCAGAAAAAAAAAAAAAAAAAGAATTGATGTTTCAAATGTTTCAAGATATTTTACTATAAGAAAGCTTGAAGCATCTGTGCTTCAAGATTTTATTTTGGGAAATCTCACTTTGACATATTTATGTCTTAATAACATAACCAGCAATCTTTAATTTTCTATAGTGATGCCAGGAAATATATATTCCACTCCCCAGAAGAGCTGGTATCTGGTGGTATGTTCTACATATCCAAAACCTGTCATGTTACCAAAAAAAATGTTGTTAGAACATAAAGTGTGGGCGAATCATTACTTCTAATTCTTTCCCTAAAAATTGTGTTTTTAAAATACTTTGCATACCCTTGAAACAACATAGAATGAAAGTTGTGTTAGAGTTTCCATAATGGGAGATCCAGTGGTCCTCAAACATTTTATTAGCAGTTTTTAATAAAAAAAATTAATACAACTTATAAATTTGGGGTGAAATGTAGTTTTAATAGCATTCTCTTTTATGTCATAATATGTGTTTGTGTTTGAGTAAGGGCCCTGCCAATTGCTAACTGCAAGACTTAGTAATTCAGTTCCCCAGACTAGAGACTCTTCATTTGTAAAATGGTGCAAATAATAGCTTACCTCATGGAGTAGCTGTGAAGATTAAGTAAGACAATGCTTGCGCAGTCTAAAGCATAGCTTTTACCACTAAGAAAACAGTAGCAATATTTACAAATGAATCAGATGAGAAGCTCCAGTGAAGCACAGGTTGGAATACCTTAAGTCTTACATTCTTAGTAACCTTTCCAGGCATTGTTAATGGTTCAGAAGGTGAGTTTCAAACACTTTCTCCTCTTCATTCCCTCATCAAATTGAGGTTTTATCGATAATCCAGAGAAGAAGAGTTTAGATAAATGATGTGTTTTCCTTATTATATCCTGGATTCTTCCCTACTGTTTTATTAAGATAAGCAAGCATAGTCATTTCCCCTGATTACAGGGACCTACACACAAGAGCAGCTTTAGGGTTACAATACAATGAAGAGCTAGCACTCAGAATGGCTTTCACCTCTCACACAGTGGCTGATATTGGTAGGGGGTAATACATATCAAAAGAGGTGACATTAGCTATTCGTTGAGCTTCATGAAGCTCAGAAAGTCAGGGATTGTCTGTCAGAAAGTCCAGGATTGTCTGCCATTTTCTAATCTTAGAGGCTAACCCTATGAGAACAGGAAACAACAACAACAAACAAACAACAACAACAATAACAATGAAACACTGATTTGGGACCACTGGTCCTTGTTCTTTATTGACTGAAAATATTCCTCCCTATTATCTCATAAGACTGACAATCAGATTGACTTCCAGGGTTAAGGGGCCCACATATTAAAACACAGCCTAGGTTTTATGTGCCAACCAGGGCATTATGATAGGTTAATACAAAAATATTTTGCCTAACACACGGATAAAAATTATAGGTTAACAATTTTAGATATAGTCTGCTGGTAAGTTCTTCTGAATTCAGCTTGACTTCTTCATGCATCTGTGGTCTACACGTCAGCTAGGAGGTTCTCCGGGGTGACAAGAACAACGGAGTCATGTGTTTCTCATCTTCTGGAAAGCTAACTGAACTTAGTTACATACCTCCAAAGGCAGTATATGGTACATCCATCCCAGGATCTTGCAAAACGTCATCCAATCATGGCACCAGGCTGAAAGCCATGAAATTGAGAATCTGTATCAACACTAGATGCAGGTCTTTGGATACACTCCCTTTGCTCCAGAGAGCTTTGAAAAACCGAAGAAAGAAAAGTTATCTTTCTTCTGTATCCCAACAGATAATTGTGAGACAGAACCAGAAAAACTACAGAAACACTGTCATCTTGAGGGGAAAGCAGAGAAACATTGCAGTCACTGCTTCATGACAATTCTGAAATCCAGTGAGGCAAATGTCACCAGGTCTACTTATTCTAGGAACAGAGAATTTTCTTCATCAGGGTTTAGTTCTGCTCCCTAGAAATCAGTCCACGGTTCATTGCATTTCTTGCCTTTCATCTCCATCCTCTTGGATGTCCTTTTATTTCCACTCTTTTGGCCACTTCTGAAAATGTTATTGGAAAATATACCTTTTAGGACGTTTCTTCCAATTCCTGTTGAAAGAAACATAGGGACCCATAGATCTTTTTTTAAATTTTGAAGTACTCGTTTCATCCTTGCAAGCAGTGCCTTTGTTAGTCTAATTCCCTTTAAAATTTTATAGCTTTCAATAAATTTGATTATATCAGTTCCATTCATCAAAAGTCATACCCACAGTACTGTCTACTTTGCTTGGGTATGCCAGGCTGCTGTGGGATACCCTTACGATTTTTAGAAACCCTTTTTTCTAGTTGAGAGGGTCTAATACACACTGTCTGAATTCTCTCTGTTGTTCTAAGAAGGCGTCTTACAGCCATATCCTTGGTTTTGACATTGCCTCAGACCATGTTTAAGAATATTTTATACATTGTGGAAACTAGATATTAAAATCAGTTTTATTTTCCATCACAGCGTTAGGCAAGTTAGGTGGCTCCACTTCTGGGGTTTGGTGAGTGGCTGTCTGGCATCAGGGGTGGGGAATAAAGGGCCACACTTGTCTCATGCTCCAGGAGGCCAGCTCTTGTCTTAATTCACATGGCATGGTACAATTCTGAAAAGGAACAGAAAGGAGGAAGGCCTGAGACCTGATATATGGTTACTTCCATAGTAATCTATTGGCCAGCTCAGATTCAAGCGTTAGGAAAACAGATTTGCCTCTATGGGAGAGTGAAGATTGGTGGGCATTTTTGCAATCTGCCATAGTACTGTTAATAATAACTTGAACTATTGGTTGAATTTCATGTAGCATCAGACAATCTGGAATTGATTGCTGCCTTTTGTGTTCTCTGTGAGCATCCCACATGATATGAGAAATAGAAATGAACAGTGGTTGGGGACCAAGGAATATTTTCTGCTTCTACAGTCTGTTAAGATTTCTCTCTGGTATCTCATTTAGTCAAGAACCAGGATCACTGGGGCAAGGAACATGGGCAGAGTTTATGTACCAACCTGGGCATTAGAAATGGCAAATGCAAAATATCATGTATACCAAAACAGTTAAAAATAAACCCTCATGAGACAAAAATTACTGTGACTTTTCGATTACTGGAGTCAAAGAAAAGTTCTCCAAGATGAAAAATAAACAGATCTACAACGAAAGGATCAAAATCAGAATGACTCTGAATTTTTTAATAGCCACAGCAGAAGCAAGAAGATAAAGGAGCGATGCCATTTACATTCTGAAGGAAAATATTTGCAACCTAGATTTCTATACTCATACAAACTACCAACCACATGAGACATTTAGAATTTTTAAAAATCTGCTTCTCTCATGCACTTTCTTAGGAAGTTATCCAAGGGTATGATCCACCATTAAGGGAGTAAGACAAAAAAGAAGAAAGAAGGAAAGAGGAAAAAAAAGAGAGGGAGGAAGTGGGCGGGGGGCAGGGGCGGGGAGAGAGAGAGAGAGAGAGAGAGAGAGAGAGAGAGACATTATATACCAGAAGCAGATCTCATGCTGAAGATAGGAGAAGAAAATTTCTGGATGATGGTGTGATGTTGATAGTGCATCCTGGGATCATTTCTGTGTCCAGGTATAAAGGTAAACTTGTTTCGTTTAGAGTAAGTTCAACAATTTGCAGACAGGGAGAGGGAAGAAATCATTATCTGTCGACCTAATGTAAGTCAGTGGAATTATTATTATATAGATTATGTATATCTGAAATTGAATCACAGAACAGTGAATACACATGTTTCTAACCTGCTGGTTACACTAAAACCTAGTGTCTTTCTGCTAATCAATATCTCTGCAAGAGCCTTCTGTTTCCTTTAGGCTACAATAAGAAAGAAAACACAAAATTTCAGAATAAAAAAGAATTACCCTACATATTGATACATGCTTATGTGTTCACAGAAGTATTCCTGGAAAGATATTCGACAAGCAGGGAAGACTGGTTGCCTCTGGATAGGGAAAATGCCAGGTGAGATAGTAGACTGACAATTTTCGCTGTTTACCAGTCCCACTAAGATAGAAGAGGAACATTTTTCAAATGTGAATCTTTTCATAATTTTATTTTTGAAACATAGATTTATAATAAAATAAAAAAGAAAAAGCTTTCACTTTAAATGATAAAATTATATAAAATTTTGACTGTCATGGAAAACTGAGGTTATCTCCAGAGTACTGGTCCTCACTTGCTCTGCAATTTGTTCCTCAGCATACCTTTAGTCAAATGATGTAAGCATGTTATTAGACTCAATTTATTTTCTCATCTGAGGTTCAATAACATTTAAAATTCAAAATTCATGTTTATTGTAATTTATATTAAAACATGATGATTGCATAACGTTCTGTTCTATGTAACACAACTTTTTGTTTTGTTTTGCTAAATAAACCAGTTCGCCCCTAGAACAGGGTCTGACATTGAGCGAACACAAAACAGAGGTTTGTAAAGTAAATGAGTGAATATAAATCATCTCAATTATTATTAAAACAATCTGCTGAAAGTCTGACATTTTAGGCAGAGATTGATGCTGGTTAAGCTGTTAATATGCAGTTGTGCCCTTTTTGGAGCCGCAACGTGTATCAAAGTGCTTACAGTTGAACAATCCAGAAAGTAAGGTTTTGTTCAGACAGGAGCTGTTGTTTGCTCCTATCTTCTCTTTCCCCCTCAGTGGCTGCAATGATCCACATTTAGTCCCAGACTTATTTGTGATTAGGTGCTGGATATCATTAGTCCAATTAGCATCAATGTCTCCGGAGAATGAGAAGCAAGTTGCCTCATATTATTATAACTTACACCCTGAAAAAATTCAAATTGTGTAGAGAAAACCTATACCAACTTGTCAAATGAAAATCTGATTTGTTGGAGTTGGAAATCATTTTTTATATATTTATAATAGATGTCTGTTTCTGATTCAATCTAAAAAAATAAATCCCCACCACAATTTGACTGTGTGAAGGTTTGAGTAGCATTAAAAAGCTATTTTTAACTGATTAATGAATACAAAATATGTTGCAAGAAATATATCAAAAACCTAATTAATGTTCATCTGCTCTGTGACTGCTTTTCTGTGGGTGACATTTGTGAAAATAATTAATTTTTCATTTCATAGAACACATGACTTTGCAAAAATTTTGAAGGCTACATTAAAAAGTTATGGTTTGAGGGAAATATATTCTAAAACTGAATAACATTGCTAATTCTATGGGTAAAGACATTTTGTATATTTAATATTAAATAATCTCATGTTTCTATATATTTTCAGTAGAAAAGATACACATATTATAACTTTTCCCAAGACAACGTTAAAATAGAGAAAATAAAAATGTATATGCACATTAATTCAATTACTCAACAGCTACTTACAAAGTGTCAGTGAAGTATAGGCATTGTATTTTGTGTTTGGGAGGTATCAATATGGATTATATGTTAATAGTATTTTTTTGACTCCCAATGGCTTCATATATGTTTACCTAAATAAATATAAGCAACAATTTTTTTCTTTAAGAAAATGCAAATCTAAACTTCATACCCAAGACATGCAAGATACAGGTTAGTAGTACTTCCATTTTTAAGAGTTCTGGCAAATTTTGCTCAGGTGAAAAGCTCTTGAGTTACATTCTAATGCATTACTGATAAAATCCTAGATCAATAAAATCCTCATCCATCCTCTAATCTGCTTATTTTTCAACGGCCTGCTTATTAATTACTTCATTCCATAAATGTTTCTTGAGTTCCTACTGTGTGCTCAGCGCTGCTTTAGGTATTAGAGATACACAGTGAACAAAACAGACACAAGTCTCCACTTTCATAAAACCTCGTCTGTTATGGAGCTGCAAATTGCAGAATTAAAAAGGAATTAAGTGGAATGGGTAGAGCCTCCCTGGCTGGGTCAGCTAGCACATTGCCAAACATGAAAGGGAAAATGAATGAATGGTCAATATACTTTGCCAGTATGGGCTATCTGTTAGCTGGAGGTTATGACTAAGCCATTGCTACAATTATTCAACCAAAACTCTTCTCACTTCAAACCCTTGGCCTCATCAGTCATTCTCCAACTCTCTAAATGACCAACTTTTTTTGAATTACTATATCCAACGTACTGTCCATGCCCACTACTCATCTCCTGCCTTACCTCACCCAGATCCCTCTTAATCCCAAGGCTTTTTTTATTCTTTCCTAGTACTTTTCCCAATCTGCTTACCTGACTTGCTTTGAGTTCCTGGTTTACTGTCCATCTCCTCTACTAGAAGGTATGCTTTCTGAGAGCAAAATCCATATCCATCTTTTTACTGTTACAAAGCACAGTGTCTGGCATATAAAAGAATCTCTGTAACTAATGAATAAAGCAAGCTATGAAACATTTAAGAGATATATGGAAGGGTGAAGAAGACTGTAGGTAGAGTGGAGAACTCCGTGGACATACAAAGAAAATGTGATCCAGGTTAAAGCTAGTGCATAAGAAAGAGAGCTTATAATTTCCTGTTCTTAAAAAAAAATACTCTTAGCAAAAAACCCAGAACACTATTTTTGCATGAGACTCAAACTGATTACCCATTTTGTACTTGATTTCTGTGAGATTCTGCCTCCATTTTTGCTCCATATAAATCTCTATAGTAATCTCTCCCTCTCCAGCTAACCTGGATGAGACTCAGTCAAATAACATAACCTATCTACTGGAAATACCTTATTTAACTTATGAGTTGCTCCCTTAGAGGCTTGTGTCACAATATCTGTGATACAGGATCACTTAAAAAAACTTTCTCCTCAGAGAACTGAGATATTTTTCTTCACAGTATTAAACCAGAAAGAAATGAAATTTTTCTAGTGATGTGAAAAGACTTACCCTAGTCCAGTAGTTTAAAATCAGTTCAGACTATGTTGATTATCTTCTGTGCAATCTGGAAACATCAGAATATTTCCTGGTGGCAATTTATATCACAATCATAAAACCACAACACACAAGTTAGGTCTCAATCATCAGCAAGAGGAAGCAATTTAATGAAATATAAAAGCTTTTCGGCTACCCTAGATATTCAGCTCAACTGAGTTATTGGCAACTGACAATTGGTTATAGTTATGAGGCTTAAACTCTAAGGAATTTGGAGGTTTATTATCTCAGAAATTACGTATCCTCTCAGTGACCACACAGTGGCTGAAGATTGCTCTATTTTAGAGATAACAGGTTCTAATTTTTATATTTAGGTACTAGAAATAGAATATTTTATCAAGTGCTCTACACACTAATGGAACATCTTAGTGTCGACTGCACTGAGAGCTAAACATTCCACTCATAAGCTAATGAAGGCATTTTGAGATTTATATAAACTCTAGACATTTACCATGGGTTTATTTCTTAGGGATATTTCAAGGATTTGTGAGACTTGTGATTTGTATATAATTCCAGAGGTTAATTTGTATAAGCAAGTAGTACAGGTAAATACGGTTGGTTCGTACTTTCATTTCTCAGACTTCTAGGTCTTTCATAAACAATTGGAAATAAAGTTTTTTAATTTTTATAGTTTTATCTTTGCAGACCCAGTGAAATAAGAGAAAATGGTTGGCAAGTTGTTGGCTGCGTTCATTCCAGTTAGAGGCAGATGTGGTAGTTGCAACTGGGTGAAATGAGACCTCTTTCTCAGACACAGGCTTGGCAGGATGCCTTCTCCTCCTTCTGGCAGGAAAAGAAGCAATGTCCTCATCATCTCCCACATCAGCACACACAACTACTGGCATTGGTATTTTCTGATGTCATTACAGATGACTCCTGTCTATCTCAGGTCATTTTTTTCTCTTGGGTTCTGGATCCTATTCTCTCTTTCCTTTTTAAAAACTCTGCTTTACTGCTTTTGCAATAATCCTCACTTCCATGGATTTTTCCTCTCAAAGATCTTATCCTCAGAGAATTAACTTATGTTGTATCTTAACATAAATACACTGTTAAGAAATATAATTATTCCCAGTGATGTGAAAAGTCTTATTCTACAAGTATCAGCATATAAATAAAAAGTATTTTTTAATCCTAAAAACAAACAAACGAAACCTCCCCAGACTCAGTGGTATGGTTTGCTAGCAAATGTTAACTCACCAGTTTTCCAGGGGTTTGAAGGGAAGGAGGCTGGTTTATAGCATTCTCCAATGTCCATGTTAAAATTATCTAATGATGGCTATTTCAAGTTACCGGTGCACTGTCTTTGAATACAGAGTTGGGAAGAGATGTGCAGTAGCACACCATTGTATCTTCCCACCGTACAGAAACGATAGATGTAGATGACCACAAGGGCAAATGTGACGGACTGGATGTTTGTGTACCTCCAAATTCATATATTGAAGCCATACCCCTTAATGTGATAATATTTGGAGACAGGCCTTTAAGAGGTAATTAGGTTTAGATGAGGGCATGAGGGTAGGACCCTCCCAATGGAATATTCATGTTCTTATAAGCAGAGGAAGAGAGACCAGAGTGCTCACATGCTCTCTCTCTGCGATGTGAGGACACAGCAAGAACGTGACACCTTGATCTTGAACTTCCCAATTTTGAAAATGGTGAGAAAGAAATGTCTATTGTTTAAGTCATACCATTTACGGTGATCTGTTTTAGGAAACTGAGTGGAATAATACAGCATAGATAATAGTTAAGTGTTATAAATTATTAGAAAATGATAAATTTTGAGCTTATTACCATTGTTTTCCCCTTTTCTTCTTATTTTTAAATAATAGATTCATTGAAATATTTAAACATTCTGTATAGGTGATCCAATTCAGGTCCACAGTTTAAACACCATCAGTAGAGTAAGGATTTGAAAATCTATATCTCTAGCCTTAAGCTCCAAACTAAAAAAAAAAAAAAAAATCTCTCTACACCCCACAATCATCTATACAATTGCCTTCTTGGCTTCAACATTTAAGAGGCATTGAAACTTAACATATTCAAAACAGAACTCTCCCTATAAAAAGTCTGTGCCTTTTAGAGCCCTGTATCTTATCCTTATTAGTTCATGATATTACAAGGTCCTGAGTTACTCAAACTGAAAAGCTACACATCTTCCTTCATTTCTCTTCCCCTTACCACCCAGATCCAAGTAGAGTAGATTCTATTTTCAAAATATTTCTCAAATCCATTTACTTCTCGGATGACCACCTTTAACCAGTCTCTTGATTGGGACTTCTGCATCCCTGTTTTCTCCCTGACTCACCTTTTGCCCTCTTAAAATCTATTTTCCAAACTTTCCAAAATGCAATATCTAATGCTTTTTAAGTACTTATTAAGGGCCAAACTGTTCCAGAGTACTTTAAATTTTAAACTCATTGAATTCTCACAGCAAATCTATGAATTAGGGCATTATTATTATTATCCACATTAACTTGAGAAAACTAAGGTGTAGATGCTTGAGAGACATCGTCCTTTGTCACATAGGCAATAGCTAATATGAGAGAATCCAAGATTCAGCCCAAAGGTGTATTGTACCTGACCATAATCTGATAACCAATACTGATCTGCCTCCAGGAAAATCAGACCATCTTGTTGCTCTAACACTAAGCCCCTCATTCTCCATCCCCCCAATAAGCCCCCAAGTTGTTCTTTGTAGATAAAATTTCGAACTTCTTATACTTGCTTTCAATGTTCCAAATGATCAGCCCTCTGCTTATCTCTCTGTATTAGTTTCCTAAAGCTGCCACAACAAATTACCCCAAGCTAGGTGGATTAAAATAACAAACTTTCCTCTAGCAGTTCTGGAGGCCAGAACTCTGAAATTAACCTGATGGCAGGTTCTCACTCCCTCTGACTCTAGGGGATAAATCTTAGTTGCTTCACATTCCTTGGTCTCCTTGGCTTATGGCTAGCTCTTTTCAATCTCTGCCTCTGTTTTCTTTTATCTTCTCCTTTTCTGTGTGTGTTTTCTCTTTTCTTGTTTGTGTCTTCTCTTTTCTTGTTTGTGTCTTCTCCTCTTCTGCCTTTTATAAGGATACTTGTCATTAGATTTAGAATCTACCTGAATAATCCAGGATGATCTCATCTCGACATTGATTCTTTGTATCTGCAAAGATCCTTTTTCCCAATAAAGTAATGTTCTCAGATTTCAAGGCTTTAGACATGGACATATCGTTTATGGGGGAGCACCATATGACTCCTCACATGCTCCAAACTTATACTGCATGTTTTCCTGTCTCCACCATTAGGCTTTGGACACACTGACTTTCTTTTTATTCCTAGGAGATAATAAGCTCACTTTACCTCAGGACCTTTGCAGCAGCTCTACCCTGTGCTTAGATTGATTTGTCACAGAAACTTAAAGTCCAGCTGATTCTCATTCTTCAGATTCCAGGTAAAATATCACTCCCGCAGAAAGGTTTCCCTTCCCACCCAATCAGAAGTCACAACCCTGTCACATAACTTTGTTTAAATTCTCTATAACTCACTCACCCTCATCTGATATATTTATTTTCTAGTTATTTTTATTTGTTCATTCATTCATTTATTTAAAAAATTATTGGCTGTCACTTTCAAGAAAGTTTAATACAAATTGTGACCTTGCCTCTTTAGTTCAGGTTGTTACTTCAGGGCACTCAAATCTAATTCTGCAGCAAATTAGTAAATCCATTAATAAGTTACTAAATACATTTTTGTTTTATGTGGAATGGCAGAATTGTGCTCCCATCAGAAGTAACTGCATAGTATCTGTATAGTGTCTTAACATGGGTGGAAATCCAGTGATTTCTTTCTGCATCAGTGATAACGAGTGGTTTGAAGAATGCTTTTCCTTTGTGACAGTGCAGGTAACTGAGAGAATGATTACCTCTCTGCATCAAAGCATGTCCTGATGAAAAAATGAACGCAAGGCAGAGTGCTAGAGATTGTTTGCTTCTTCCATTGTTCATCTTTCCCAAATGGACAGGGGAAAGTCAGAGCTAATAAAACAGGATTTAGTCATGAGGGTTTTGAGGAAATATTCATGATCCAGATAAGTCATTATATACAGTGCCTACTGCCATGCCTTGTACAGAATAAACGATCCAAAACAATGCGCACGTTGTTTTCAAATAGCTTACAAAGGAGATAATGCTAAGTGTATACATTAACCTAAAAGACCCCTCAGTTTCCTGGAAATCAGCACCCTCATCTGACCAAAAGAGGTCAGAACCAGGGATGAACCAGTGTTAGGATTAAGCATGGGGTAAAGAGGGTTGAGAAATAGCTGATACTTATAACCACTAAAAATATCCAAATAGAAGGCCCATAAGGTTATATTTAATAAAATATGGTTGATCATTTTCCTGAGGAGATAGGAAAAAACTCATTAATTGCAGCTTTCACATCTGTGGGTGCGTGACTGTGGATACATGCATATGCTCATCAAGATTTTTATGGAAACACTAACAAGTGAAGAAGAATTAATAAGATGAATGTGATTATGATAGCCTTGGCAACCAAACTAAGTTCTTGCTAAATAGAGGGAAATCTCAAAAAGAGAAAATGCAAGACAGATAAAAGGATCACTATAGAATTCTGAGAAATGTACATGACAGTGTCAAGAAATTAATAAACTATGATTACCTAGAGATTGTTGTGTCATTTTGGTATTGTTTATGTCTTGAGAAAATTAAAGAAAGAAGGCGTGATCCTTCTAAAGAAAAGAATAAAATTCAAAATTCTAGAGATGTTTGAAAGAATATCAGCAAATAATTACTCAAATATAAATGTTACTATTCAAGGGCAAGTGCTAAGTCCTAAGTGCTAAATGGTTACAAGGGACCCCAGAATCATGCTGGAGGTGAAACAATGACAGAATGGACACTTCCAGTAAGAAACTGAAGACTGGCTGCACATCAATGCACTCAGCGACTGGAGGTAGAGCTTTTGGAAACAGGTAAGTTACTAAATGTGAAATTCAAGTGATTAAAAGGTTTTGACACCAAAGCAACTAACTTCATACCATAGTTTGGCATTCATTGTCTCAGAAGAGAATTAGCATTTAGAAACTGCAGCCTCAGAGAACTGTGAGAAGGCTTTCAGGCACTGAGAAGGAGCTCCTAGAAGGAGACCAACCCAACATGGAGTTGTAAGCAAGTACTACAACACAGAGTAAGAAAAGCCACAATAAGGTAAATACTGATCATCTTTATTTTCTAGGCAGATTTTATTTTCTATGTTGTAGATTTTGCTATTATTCTAGTTTAAAGGGACTTATCTCAATTCACAGTTCAGTTAATCTTGATTTACTGTACAAGTTCTTAAAAAGTTATCCCTTTTTTAGACAATAGTTAAATTTTGTACTATAATTTTTAACCCCATAACACATCAAATAAGTAGAGTATAAAAAGCAATATTTCAATATTATGCATTTAGGCTGATATAAAATGTACTAATTAAGTTTATACTACTTTTTAAAATCAGCAAATATCATGTGAACAAAACTTAGATTATACATCATATTTGATGAACCCAAAAGAAGGGCAGGCCTGGGTATGGTTTATAGGGTGTAAATGCTGCTTATTACAGGATATTTTATTCTAACTACTATGTCAGAAGAAAAAAAAGTGGAATAAAAAGCAATGTTATGGAAAATAACTGAATATTTTAGTTTTGGTGCTAGAGAGAATCTAATTTTCATTTTTATTTAAGCAGACTCTATGACTACATGTAGAAACGCTGGCAATTGTTTCATCTGGGTCCTATAGAAGACTGTGACCTTCTGGGGAGGATCTGTCAATTCACTGATGTTAGAAAAGTAACCAGTTTTAACTCAGGGCAGACTGACTTGGAATAATGTAAAACCAAACCAGGATATCATAAGGTAATCTAAGAGCTTATGTAGAAAAAGCTAAAATACAAAATTTCAATTAATATTAGCTCTAATCAATAGTCACTGGAGAAAATAGTTATATGGGTTTAAATTGTGAACTTTTGAAATAGTTATATAGAAAAGAAAAACCTTCGAGTCTTTATGTTTTAGAAGTTTGAACACAGAGTGCTTCAGCGAAGAAGAATCCCTTCTCCAACTCCTTTGCTGTTTGTGAAATATTTATGCAGGTGAAAATGAAAGAAATGTTTCCATATGAAGAAGTTAGTAATGGAACTCGTCATTCTCTTTTTATAGTAATATATTGACTGTATGTCATTCAGTATCCTTGGCTATTAGAGAATGGCCACAGCACAGAATGACTGGGAGCAGAGATAGTCTCCAAATAGTCCGGATTTGATATTTAAATGTCTTAAATATACATGTCAATTATAGAAATAATATTATGAACATGGCCAGTTAGAATTTGAAGCATTACAACATCAGAGCAGTCACATTTTATTGCAATAAAATGAATGTGGGCTTTGGGGCAGACTTACTTGTATTCAAATTCAGGTGCTGCCACTTTCAGTGAGTCTTTAGGCAAAATATTTTTTTTCATTTTTAATGTTTATGGGTACATAATATATATATATCTATATACTATATATAGATATATACTTATGGAGTACAGGAGACTTTTTAACACAGGCATACAATGCTGGACAAAAATTTTTTATTTCACTTTAATAGTAATTTGTAGTAGTAGCACAGTCAAAACAGTAATAATAATATTTATTGAGCATTTACTGTGTTCCAGGCATCATTCTAAGTTCTTTTCTATATTCCTTTAATTCTCACAAAATCCAATGAGATAAGTATTATTAATATCCTCATTTTACAGAAAAAAAATTGTCACCAATTTTTTAATAATAGTCCCCAAGAACTATTTGTATATTAGAATTTCTTGAATATATTTTTAATTACACACTATGTAAATATGTAAAACGTATATGATGGGTATCCTGAAGAGATAAATCTCTCTTAGTAGCTATTTATTAACAGGTAGGTATAATTTTATTGCTGTAGGGAAACAGATTGTTCTTTAAATTCATAATAGCCTGCCTGCCTGCCTGCCTGCCTTCCTCCCTCCCTCCCTCCCTCCCTTCCTTCCTGCCTCCCCTTTCTTCCTTCCTCCCCTTTCTTCCCTTCCTTCTTTCCTATCATCTTTCCTCCCTCTTGCTTCCTTGCCTTCCTGCCTCCCTTACCTTCCAGACTTTCTTCCCTATTCTGCAGCCTTTGCCTCCCTGGCTCCCTTTGTCTCTTCTTCTCTTCCCTCATTCCCTTTATCCTTCCTTTGGTCAGATAGTCATCCCAGTAAGTATTTCTGTGGGACTACACACTGTGTTAGTCATCCCAGTGAAAATCGTGTGGTGAATAAGACAGATACAGTTTTTCCCTAGTGAGCTCATGGGCTTGTGGTGGGGAATTGAGGAGCTGTGTTAGTCTGTTCTCACACTGCTATAAAGATATTATCTGAGACTGGGTAATTTATAAAGAAAAGAGGTTTAATTGAATCACAGTTCTGCATAGCTGGGGAAGTCTCAGGAAACTCACAGTCATGGAGGAAGGTGAAGGAGAAGCAAGCACCGTTTTCACAAGGCAGCAGGAGAGAGAGCAAGAGCAAGGAAGTGCCACACTTTAAAACTATCAGCTCTCAGGAGAACTCACTCACTATCAAGAGAATACCATGTGGGAAGCAGCCCCCATAATCCAATCACCTCCTGCCAGGTTCCTCCCCTCAACATGTAGGGATTACAATTGGAGATGAGATTTGGGTGGGGACACAGAGGCAAACTATATCAGGAGGTAAGCATTATAGTCATTAAAATACAATTAACCAATTGTGAAAATAGAGGAAGATGCTTGAGAATTTGTAACAGAGGGCCTGACCTAGGCTAGGGACTTTTTCTCAGGTTAAATAATTTAATATATAGAGCTATAATTACACTTGGCTAAATTAATTTTGTTGATTCTGTCAGAGATTCAATTTTAATGTTAGATAATTTAATATGACTTTGAAATGATGATTTACATATTACATTCTACTTACCTAATGTCATTTTAAAGTTGCATTCAAATTTTTGATTTATATTAAAATTAAGACATAGTTTTAAAGGAATACTATCTAAACTTTTCAGAGTGTATGATTATTTTATAGCCATTTTTCCCTTTGGAAATGCACTTCTAGAAAAGCAATGAAGAAATAATACTTGATTTATAAAATTCAACCGTACAAAAGAAATCTTTTCAGAAACACATCCTGTTGCATAATTTAAAAATACTTTGGAAGTTGCCTTGGAACATGAAAATCATCATAAATGAAATAGTCCTCATTATGCTGTTGACTAAGTCACAGATACTATAATTGGAAAAACTGAAAGGACAAGAGAGTTTTCTCAGGACAGCAAATAAGTCATATTTTCATCATATATTTTGCCTATCACATTTGCTTATCACATATCTGTATATAATCAGTCCCATGAGACATTTAAATTGGTTGGTCCAGTTGAAATGGGATTGTTGGAAATTAATGCATTTCTGGATATTATATTTCATAGTTTAAAAAATCTGGAAGTGAAATAAAACTCAAGTTCAATTTCTTAGAAGAAAATTGGACTGTGACTTGAATCTACAGGATAGAGAACTCTGATGTATTACTGATTTACAACCACTGAATTTATGGTTATTTGTTTATTTATTTTCTGTGCTGCTTCAGGCCTTGATTGGAAGTTAACAAAGTTTTGATTATTCAATTTTGCTGCTTGAACTGAGAAAGAATAAGTAGTATTGATGGGTAGAAAAGGTGGCTATTTAATAGCAATACAGGAAGTATGAATTCTTATCTGTACTTACTTTCTCCCTAATATAACACAATCAACATAGCAATAATTCTTAATGGTTTAAGAACAGAAAAAAAATAGTAGTTAGCTCTATTGATTTTTTTAATGCTGTGTAACAAATGATCACAAACTTATTGGTTAAAGTCAGTATAAATGTATTATCCCACAGTTTCCGTGAATTAGGAATCTATGCCTAGGCTATCTAGGTCCTCCGCTCAGGGTTTTCACTAGGCTGAAATCAAGTTGTCAGCCAGGTTTGCAATCTCAGCTAATGCCTGAGATTCTCTTCCAAGCTCACTGGCTGTTGGCAGAATTCAGTTCCTCGGAGCTGTAGGACTGAGGTCCTCAACTGCTAGAGGTTTCCTGTGGTTCCCTGTCTTGTGACCCACTCTGCAAGTAAGTACAAGTTACACTACAAGTTACACTCTAGAAATAAGCTTGGCAGTTTACTTCTTCAAGACCAATAGGAAGGCAACTCTGCCATTTTGAATCTATTTTTCTGTCCCTGATCTCTAGACTCTCTTTCAGTGGGCTCACCTGATCAGGTAAGGATAATCCCTCTTTTGATTAACTTAAAGCCATCTGTCTAAGCATCTTAATTACATCTTCAAAATCTCTTCATCTTTGCCATATAAACTAATCATGGGCATGATATCCCATCATTTTCACTGGGCTCACCCACACTCAAGGGAAAGGGAGAATTCTACCTAACACAGAAGGTTTTCCCAGGATTATTGCCACCTGGATCATTTTCAAATACTAGTAGATACAGAGAATACCATCAGGAGAGAATTATACAGTAATTGATACATCTCCGATAAATTAGTTGATATTAAAAATAAACTTTTAGTAAACTTTATAACTTCAGAAATATAAAAACTAAATCAATTGACATTTAATTAGAAAAAAGTGTCAAAATACATTACATTATGCATTTTATATTTTTGGTATAAAAATTAAAATATGACAATATTTTTATGAAAAGGTATTTATGTGTTATATCCTATTCACATACCTGTTTTAAAGTAGCAAAATATTGGTGAATTGAATTTTTAGGCACAGCAGTAAGACTATTTTTTTTTTTGAGACAGGATCTCACTCTTTTTCCCAGGCTGGAGTGCAGTGGCATGATCTTGGCTCACTGCAACCTCCACCTCCCTAGTTCAAGTGCTCCTCAGCCTCCAGAGTAGCTGGGACTACAAGCAAATGCCACCATGCCTGGCTAATTTTTGTATTTTTTATAGAGACAGGGTTTTGCCATGCTACCCAGGCTGGTCTCAGATTCCTGGGCTCAAGTGAACTGTCCACCTCAGCCTCCCAAAGTAGACTATTCTTATATTTTCCTTTCATTGTGGAGTAAAACAAAAATTGTTTCATATGAATACATTTTCACAGTAGGAAGAAACAAATTTCATTGTTAACTGAAATTTACAATGGCCAGAAATTAAGCCACTCCCAAAGTCATTAATTGTTTCACCTTTGGCTTCTTACCTCCCATTTATTGAAAATCAAGAGGAAAGGCTGGGTGTGGTGGCTCATGCCTGTAATCCTAGCATTTTGGGAGGCCAAGGCAGGCAGATCCTGAGGTCAGGAGTTTGAGACCAACCTGGCCAACATGGTGAAACCCCATCTCTATTAAAAAAAATACAAAAAATTAGCCACGCATGGTGGTGGGCGCCTGTAATCCCAGCTACTCGGGAGGCTGAGGCAGGAGAATCACTTGAATCTGGAGGAGGAGATTGCAGTGAGCCAAGATCGCGCCACTGCACTCCAGCCTGGGCAACAGAGCGAGACTCCCTCTCAAAAAAAAAAAAAAAAAGAAAGAAAGAAAAAGAAAATCAGAGGGTGTAAAGTTGCATGTTTTATTTGAAATATTCTGACTTCTGTATTTTTTATTTAAATACAGTTTTAGAACCATAAGACTTTACATTTAAAATACGTAGGGCCTTGGATCAAAAAATATATATAATTTTATACATAAATACAAAATATACAATAATAAAACTCACAAATGTTGAAATGACAAAAATATACATAACACAGATTAACAATAATAAGTAGATTTTATATATATATATATATATATATAATTTTGATATTTAGAATTGTTCCCTTGCATCCATACACAAATAGAGCATCAGGGGCTTCTGTTCATGAATTATATGTAACATTTAACTTCCAGTTTGCTTATTTTTTAAGACCTATTAACAAACAATTAATAAATAACAAGATTAGTCTTTTCTTAAATATATCTAAAGTAACTTTAGAAGAAAGATATTTCTAGCACCTTTTATATTTATTTACTTTTACAACTTTTCATGTTTTAGGAATGACTTCTAACATTTCTACTGAATCAAATGTATGCAAGAGTTTGTAAAGGCTGGCTGTAAGAAATTATTTTCATGCTGTATCAGATTAACAAATACTATTTAGAAAAGTCTTCCCCAGGTACATAACCCTTTTGCAGTAGTGTTTATTGAAATGAATATGAATTTGCAGAAAGCCACATGATACTGTCTGAGCACACACTTTGGAGTCAGACAGAACTTAAAGGCACAGCCTCTTGCCAACAGTGTGACCTTGGCTTGTTATTTACTCTTTCAGAAGGGCAGTTTGTTACTCAAGTAATATAATATAGAAATGAGGTATGAAAAATTATTAGCATATTATCAGACACAAATTACGTTCTGAGCAAGCAGTGGTTAATATTTTTATTAAAATATGAGCATCCTATATTTTCTGATAATATCAAAATGAAATTTTTGACTCTAATTTTACTCTTGCCTTACGAAGCATTGGAAGAGATTGTAACAACAGTGTAAACAAAACAACACAAGAGTTCATGTTTTGGCATGATATGCTCTTGGTTAAACAGGTGAAGGTCTGTGTTATTTAAGTATCTGCATGTCAGCCCCATATTGATAATATTCTACATTGTTTCTGTCATTTGGAAAGCATAGGCATCATTTCAAAAGCGTCATGTTAAAAGCTGGAAGGAAAATTATATTATGTCAACATGACCTACTCCTGATTCGTGAACCTTTAATTTTAGTAGTACTTGTGTTTTTTTTTATAAGCTTGAGGAACAACAACAACAAAAAAGGTACATGTAATTGAGGTTTTGAGACTGTTTAGAATTAATCACTTCAAATTAAAAAAAAAAAATCCAACATTCTCAGCAAACTATCGCAAGGACAAAAAACCAAACATCGCATGTTCTCACTCACAGGTGAGAATTGAACAATGAGAACACATGGACACAGGAAGGGGAACATCACACACCGGGGCCTGTTGTGGGGTGGGGAAGGGGGAGGGATAGCATTAGGAGATATACCTAATGTTAGATGATGAGTTAATGGGTGCAGCACACCAACATGGCACATGTATACATATGTAACTAGCCTGCATGTTGTGCACAAGTACCCTAAAACTTAAAGTATAATAATAATAATAAAAAAATCCCTCTATCCAAGGTAGAGATCACCTATAATTGCTAGATTTTTAACTCTGGGAGATGTTGACATTGTACCTGCCACATGTTATCAAAACATGGTATGTCTTTAGTAAAGACAAATGCCTACCGATCTCCTGAACTAAGTGCTGATCTCACTTTGCCTATCTTTTGCCAACCACTTGATGTTCACATGGGAAGTCAATGATCACTATGCCAAAATTTCCTTTAAAAAAATAACAGCTTCAACTAGAAATCCACATACTATTCTGGGTTCCAAAACCAATACACTGGGATCTTGAGATGTCCTTTGCCTCCAACATACCAGATTCTGAGTAGCTATTATATATTTACTCAGTGATACAAAGAAAAAAATACTGTCTCTTTATGACTTGAGACTGCTTATATCTCACCTAAAGAAACAAATATATTATTGAGATATGCTTAGGAGAATAGGCTGATTAGCTCATTGATTCAGCCAATATGTTGTTATTGAGAACATTACAATAACATTCTTTTTACAGAAGTTCTAAAGAAAACTGGGGAACAAAATAAATGGTCCTTGTCTTTGAAAACTTAAAATTTTGTTTATAAATTTATGATCAAGGGTCTATAAATAACATGATTTTAAATTCATGCCCATCATCCAAATTATCTTAATTTTTCTTTGATTGCATTTCTGTTCCTTCACTCTTCAGGCTTCATTCTTTGCACTTTCCAGTTATGTGACCTTAGTCAATTCATTAAGCTATCCAAGCTTCAGTTTTCTCATTTGTAAAGCAGAAATAATAACAGTACTTACTAATTTTCCTGAGGAAGAAATAAGATGATTGTGAAACACCACTGCCTAGTTGTGAGAAAAAGCTAAATAAGCACTAGCAATCAAAATAATAATTACAGTTGTCTGAATAATAGTAATCACAATAATAATAAAATTACAATAATAATTTTTATGTTTGATGTTCATGATTGAATGCCACTATATTGCTGACATTTTAGAGCAACCATAAAATGTAATTATAGCCACAGAACAACAGAATATTGCTGTTAGATTAAGCACAAAAATCAAGTTACTGCAATACCAATTTTACACAGATACTGATATTAAGAAAGGCTGTGCTACCTACCCATTGGTGACGGGAAACCTAGTTCTTTTCTACATCACTCTGCATTATAATAATACCTAGAATTTATTGTGCACTTACTAGGTCTAAGTAATGGAATAAAAAAACAGTAATTTAATTTAATGTACTTTCACAGCAATCCTATGATGGGTATATATCACTGCTACTATTGCTATTACTATATGGGAGGAAACTGAGCTTCCTCTACTCTGAGTGGCAGAGCCCGGGTATGAACATGGGTAATCTGACTCCAGAACCCAAATACATAACCACTCTACCAGATGTATAAATTTGTACATATATTTCTCCGTGTATGTGTTTTGTGTTTAATTATATAAATACAATATATGAGTTAAATACGTATGTGATAATTTTTACAGAATTTCATTGTCCTTATTTTATCTCTCTTCCTTAGGCTTTAAAGAGCATATATTCTAACATTTTTAAAACTTTTAGAATATTTATTTACAATGGTGGCTCAGAATATGAGAAATTAGTGACTTAGGGAAGTAATTTCTCATTTTAGTTTTCTCATTTGTAAATTGAAATAATCTGGGTTCAGATGACCTTAAAGTTAACACTTTTGAAAGAAGAAGCAAAATAAAACAGATCTAAATAAATAAATCTGGGATATTATTTAGCAGGAGGAAATTCATGTTCTTTAATAACAAGAGGAAGAAAAAAGGTGAATAAATGATACAGACATGGAATTGGGAAAAACTGGTTCCTTCTATATAACAAGATAAATATTAAAAGAAATATAGTATTTTAACAAAAGTTGATTACGGTATGATAACTTTTTTTTTTTATTTTGAGACAGAGTCTCGCTCTGTCGCCCAGGCTGGAGCTCAGTGGTGCAATCTCAGCTCACTGCAACCTCCGCCTCCTGGGTTCAAGCGATTCTCCTGCCTCAGCCTCCCAAGTGGCTGGCAGGCTGGCATTACAGGCAAGCACCAGCACGCCTAGCTAATTTTTGTATTTTTAGTAGAGACGGGGTTTCACTGTGTTGGCCATGCTGATCTCAAATTCCTGACTTCAGGTGATCCACCTGCCTCGGCCTCCCAAAATGCTGGGATTACAGGTGTGAACCACTACACCCGGCCAACATTTTTAAAAGGTTGTAATATGTAAGAGTTCAATGTCAAACAGTTCCATATATATTCATTAAATATACTATGAATATATATATGTCAATTATTAATACCAAAGATTGGTATACAATTCTTCATGGGGCTCATGTGCTTCTGGATGTCTTACAAGAAGGGCTGAATGTCTTTGTTCCAGAATTTCTTTTTAGGGCTATTTTTGTAGCAAAATGTCTTGGAAGACAAAGATAAATGGTACCTCTCTCTGGAACAAAGGGCAAGTAGGGCTTACTATCCAGGAAAAGATTCAGGTTCCTTAAGTGCAGAGTTCCTCTCCTATAACACCATCCACTGCATATGCAGGTGTCACCTGTCTCTTTCTCTATCACCTCAAGATTTGGACTCAAATAATAGATGCCAAATATGCTGATACTTACACTGCTTACTGTGTTGAGAGAAATACACATTTGCCCATGACTCAGGAACCTGTCTTTTGCCAACGTATAGTTAGGGTTCTCCAGAGAAACAGAGCCAATAGGATATCTATAGATATATAGAAAGAGATGCATTATGAGGGACTGGCTCACACGATTATGGAGGCTGAGAGGTTTGCAAACTGAAGGCCTAGGAAAGCCAGTGGTGTAGTTCTAATATAAGCCCAAATGCCTGAAGACTAGGGGAGCCAATGTTGTGAGACCCAGTCTGAGTCCAAAGGCCCAAGAACCAGGAGCACCAATGTCCTAGAGACAAGAAGACGGATGTCCTAGCTGAAGAAGAAAGAGTAAATTTATCCAAAGGTGAGGCGTAGATATCTCTTACCACTAGGGAATGTATCCAAGTCACGCAGCAAAGTATGTTAGCGGTGGAAGTTATCTGAGTCACATGGCACCAAAATATGTTAGTGGTGGTGAATCCATATGGGTCGTCAGCAACCTCAATTCTTGCCTCCTCAGAAGAAACAATTTGACTGAGGGGCAGAAGGCAGAAGTCCAGACTGAGGCAAGTTATTAGAGCAAGAGTGATAGTTTATTAAAAAGCTTTAAGGTAGGAACAAAAGGAAGGAAAGTACACTCGGAAGAGGCCAAGCGGGTGACTAGAAAGACAAGTGCACAGTTTGACCTTCAGACTTGGGGTTTTATATGCTGGCATACTTTTGGGGTCTTGCATCTCTTCTCCTCTGATTTTATCCTTGGGGTGAGCTGTCCAAATGCACAGTGGCCTGCCAGTCCTTGGGAGGTGAGCATGCCCAGTGTGTTTACTGGAGTTGTATGCGTACTCAGTTGAGGCCTTCCCCACTTAGCAGCTGAGTGTCCCTAAGAGGTCATGTAACAGTAAACTCTGCTATTTTGCCTCTTAGTGTACATGTTCAAGTCCACTCACACAACTCCTGAGATCTTACCAGGAAGCTACTGATCACACCAGTTTCAGTGTTTTACTGTCTGTAGAAAGACTACCTTTTCCTGGCCCTACCTGTGACCAATTTTTATTTTAGAGAGACAGTTAACAACCACCTGACCATCACCTGATTGTCACCTGACATTCCTGGTTGGTGGGGGTCGGGGCCTCTCCTACTCTGCTCATGTCTGCCTAATTACCTACTAGAACAAATAGAGTGAATGATGCCCACCACATTGATGAGGGTGATAGTCTTTACTGAGTTTACTGATTCAAATACTAATCTCTTCCAAAACACCCTCACAGACACACCCCAAAATCATGTTTTACCAGTAATTTGGGCATCTCTTAGCTCAGTCAAGTTGACATAAAATTAATGATCACAGACAGTATTTATTAAATTGAGAGTTTTTAGCTTGCAAGTAGCCTAAAATGTCAGACCTTTCACCATTCTTGACATTGAGCTTCTCAAATTACATTAAATACTAATGTGTACGACCTGTTGGCCCTGTCTAACTTTACTAGATACTTGCTTTTTTTCCCCACAAAACAGGATTTGGAGAGGGAGGCTGGTTTCTCAGTTTTCCTGGGATACTTGATACTGTGTTTTTATTTTTTCAGTTGTGGAGGCATTCATTTAAATATATTTTTAAAGGTTGTTGCTTGCAGCTCATCTTCCACTTTGTCACTTGACTTTTATCTCTTATTCTACGTTTGGCCTTTTGAACAAACTCATATACCTATTTCCGCTGCATAGGAGAAGCTAATCAGTTTGGGTATGGATTCCTTCATGCTGTTTTCATATATAAGCACTTGAAAATCCTACACTGCAATACAATAATCTTCACTTTATCATAGCAATAAAAAAGAGGGTTTTTTTTAATTCATAGATATAGACAAAAACATAGTAATGTATTCATACTCATTCATAAAATTGGAAAGGAAAGAAAATTAAACTTTATCCAAAAACCATCTACCTATTAGTCTAGGTCAGTTGCTAGTAGATTTGGAAAATATATCTGGTATGCATGAAAGGCAGGAAGGGACTAAACTATTCCATTTTCACTTTGTCTGGTCACTGCATTTAAGCATCTATTTGTCTTTTTGTGATTATGAAGATGCTGAATTATTTTCTCTAGCAACTTTACACTCTGTATTGATGCTGAAACTTATTTAGCAGTTAAAGTTGCATTTGGAATTGAAAGCTATTAACCACAAGTGGCTAAAATAAAAAGAAAATATACGATTGGCTAAAATGTCATCAGTAAACTTTTTTGAAAATCTACTGTAACATGCCCTGTGCTAAGAACTAGGTCATAAGTTAAAATAATAATCATGCCAACATGTTTCTCAGTTAACGGTAAGACGAAAACAAGGGTTAGTCAACTTAGTCATAGAACTTTTCAGCATTAAAAATATTTAGCCCTGAGTGATTTTATGTCATTCTACTCTAGGAGTATTTGCGTTCACAAGATGAAATAAAATCTGTATTTTTTCTTTCTTTGAGTATCTAAGACACATCTATGTCTTTTCAATATTTGTACACTCTATCTTAGTATGTGCGTTTTTCAATGTTTCTACATTCTATCTAATATGCATATTGGTGACTCCAGTAAGTCACTACAACAATATTTCATAATTTAGGAAAGCTGCACTTATTCAGACTTCAGGTGCCTATTCTTGATAGTTTTACAAAGTTTGCCTTTGTAAAATCTATTAAGAAACTTTTCTAGGCAAATTGATAAAACAGAGATAGTAGTTATCTATTTTAGAAATTAAATTCAAAATGCATTTTGAAAGTCTTTTAACAGTACATACGTATAAAATAATTAAAGCATTTAGTTTTGACTATATGTGGTCTATAAATACAATTTTAGAAAGCCTTTACATCCACACATAACAGTTAATGATAGTGTATATCAAGATTCTCAAAATATATCACTAAATTCATTATAATTTTTCCATAAAATGTTTGATTATTATAATATATTATAAATGTTGGTTGAATTGACCTTTAATTTTTTTAATTAGACAAACTTTTTGGCAATATTCAATCATTACAATTATTACCTTTTGTGAAATCCATTTTTGAAGCCGAAACTGTTATTTAATGAGTATCTTCTCTGTTCCAGGGAGTGTACTAGGCACTAGAATTACAAAGACGACTAAAACAATTATCATTTTTTGCATATAACACAATTCTAAGATAAATATGCTAAATATGATATCTCGTTATAGTTTTATAAAAACTACAGCAGGATGGAAAACTGGTATAAAAGTATATCTAAGAGAGTGAGTCATTTTCTATGGATAAGTGTATGAAAATGGAAATAATGTAGAATCCTAGAGAAGTATGTATATTTTTGAAGGTTGTCTAGGAAATCAAGCCAAGAAGAAGTTTGATAGGTTTAAGGATGAGAGAGGCTTTATGACAGGAGAAACAAAAAAGCACAGGTTTAAAATCATAACAGTGGTAAGAATACCTAATGGAAGGTGAAGTCTCTGGCATAGCAAGACTGTGGAGTTTTTGCATGTAAACTTAGAAAATAAGGGGTAAAGATTAATTGGGGACATATTTTGAAGGGTATTGTACTTCAAGTGCTGAGGTGTTTGGATAGTTTTCTGCAATAATTGAAGCCACTGGAGATATCACTCTCTAGTGATGTGTATTGATTTTTGTGTTTTGGGAAAAATTTATAAAACTACATGAACTTTGGATCAGAAGGAGAAAAGATGGGAGATATAAACTTATTACAGTTTTTCATGTATTTCATTTTAAAGTGCTCTTGGCATTTTATTTTTATGTCTGTTTGCTTTTCTTTAAAATCTTTAATAAAGCAGTTATTAAAGACTATTTTATAACATGATGATAAAAATAAAAATCTATCTTAACCTACAACTAGTATCTTCCAAAATGTATAATTAGACAAAGACCAGTGTTTCCATTATCACCATGATTGATTTAGAACTGTTCTGGAAGTAATATCCAATATAATCAGAGAAGAAAAAAATTACATGCATAACAATTATTTATAAAAGGAAAATTACTACAATTATTTGCAGATTGTATGGTAGGATGCATGGAAATCCATAAAATAATTCACTGAAAAAAAACACTAAAACATATTAAGGGACTTAGAAGATTCAAACAATTGCAAAGGAATATGATATTTAATTGCAAAGGAATATGATATTTTTAACATTATCAGGATATCATCTCCGAGTTAAGTGCCAAAGGTAATGTGAGTTCAATAAATATAATATCACTATATTTTTATTTTGAACAAGTTCATTTTAAATTTACTTTAAGAAATAAAGTAAATAAAGAGCAAGATTAGCCAGGGAAATGAGGAAAATTAAAATAGGTATAATGAAAATGGACTAACTCTACAAATAGTAAAATAAATTATAAACTATCAATAACTAAAATCATGATTTAATCTGCTAAATCAGAACAGGTGTCCAGAAATAGACACTAACACATCCGAGAACTAAATGTGGAAAAAGGATTTTTCAATCACTCATTTGTATAATTGTGTAGCCATCTGGAAAAAAAGTTGAATACAAATCTATCTGGCTTATGAATACACATAATTTGAATATGAATATACATATTCCATAATACATATTAAAGTGAGTTTGGATTCCCCAACCTAAATTTACAAAGAAATAAAAAATAGACATACCACTCAATAAAACTGAGCAGAAGATATGAATACACAATTCACTGGCAAAGGAATATCAGTAGCTGTAAAGCACTGTTACAGAAACTCAACTTCACTCAAGAAAAATGCACATTCAAACTACATTTATGATCCATTTTTCACCTACTTTATTTGCAAATATCAAAAATTTGATAATGTACTGCTTTGGCTAAGTTGTGGGGAAAACTAATTTTCTTACATTGCTGGTAGAAATTTAAATGGGTATAGCCTCCACTGAGGGGAATTTGACAATATCTATCAAAATTATTAACACACATGTCCCGAATGTAGTAATTCTGATAGTGTATGTGTGAAATAAGGTGTTTACAAACTTATTTTTTTCAGCATTATTTCTAATAGTAACAAGTTGGGGTAAAGGAACCCAAAACATCTAAATGCTCATCAGTAAGAGACTATTTAATTAAATCATAGTACATCCACTAGAAAGAATAAGAATGAAGAAGTTCTTAGCAAAACTTGTATGGTGCCTGACTGATACAAGTGTCATAACAGTGTGGGAAGAGCATTTCCACTGGAGTAAGAAAAAGTGGCTTATTTGTATACATGCAGAATATCCCTAGGAAGATGCATAAGGTATTAGTAATGTCAGCTGCCTGTAAGGAAAGGAACAGGGTACCTGGAAGCAAAGAAAGGAGCAAGGCTTTCTAATTAATTATTTCTCACATTTTTTCCAAATTTTAACAGTTAATGTATTTCGTATTCAAATTAATTTCTAAATATAGTTGTAAATAATAAACATGAGATAGGCATTCCCATTTTAAAAATGATGGTATTTCTTTTCATCTTTGGAAGTCTGAATTACTTAGATGTGTATATGTTGGCGTCACTGGTGGGGTGGTTGTGGTGTGCAGGTATGAAAATACATGTGGCAATCTCCTTCTCAGGGTTGGTCACTAGAGTTAAAGGTTCTATTATCATCATTTTTGAGCCCCTGTAACATTAGTAGCATGTTTGCAACATGCATGGCACTCAACATCATACATTGAATAACTACAGAGGCAGCACATTTAATTACTAGCATACAGTAAAGAGCCATTGTGCTCACAAAGGTGACTTGGTGAGGAGTCCAGGATGTCATTAAATCTCCCACTAGGAATTATGTAGAATGGTTTGCATATAAATTGTAGACTTAGTGGTAGCAAATGGATTACAGCTTACAAGTTCAAATTTCAGTATCCTTCAAGAGTTCAAATCACCTGGAAAAGACCTTGAGTTCAACTATTCAAATTATAGGGGTGAGTAGCACGCTGGATAATATCTGAGATATAGTTGACAAGAAACAATTGCAGGGGAAAATGAAAATAAAATAATAAAACATAAATAGAATCTTCTAAAATGTGATAATAAACTGTTACCCATTTAAAAAGTTATAATGGGAGCTATTAATCTTTATCTGAGAAATCATTTATTCCCTAATGATATAAAGGAGTTAAAGATTTGAGCTCCTGCCTCTACAAAATATAAAAGATCCCCCTAAAGTAGAACTCACTTCTTGTGGATAAAGTCTTTATCTTTTTTGAGATGGCAGAAAGTGTCTTTCATATTATATATGCTTTTTAAATGTTGCAAATTGGATATTTTTTAGTATTGAAGGCTTACTTTGTATATTTTAGGATTCTATACCCTTTAACAATGTAAGCCATTTTTTCTAATTTTTATATTTCTTGAGAATTTGATTCGCTGTTCTGTTAATGTCAGTAACACCTCTTTAGGTAAAATAAGTTCTTTTGCAGAGAATATATATATGACTGAGTAGACTTTAAACTTAGGATTTGGAAATTTAAACTTACCAGAAGGTTGCTTTTCAGAAACTTGCAAAAGTATATAGCCTTTAAGATATTTTCTTAAAGTTTTGTGGAAATGAACTATACCATATTACTTTGCTTTAAAATAGTGGTATCTTAAACCCTGAATAGTCTGGTTTTCCATGGCTTGTGATTTAACAATAGGTTTAATATAGGTATAGCAAAATAGATGTAGAAGTGTCCCACCCTGTCTGGAAGACAGCTTTCCTGGCAGCCTTGGACCAACCCAGTTCTCCCCTTTTCTTGCTTGTAATTCTTAAGAATACTGTAGCACCTACTGAGAATATGATATTCTGAGACAGGGAGGAACTGCCTGAAACAGTGCATGATTTGTTTCTGTCCCTCCTAGGAAATGTAACGTCTTGGGGGAACAGCCTGGTCTTTGTTCCTCTCTCCCCTAGAAGCAGGATCTTCTTCAAAGCTGTGCCAAGTGTGTCACGTGGCCCCTGAGATACATAATCTGGGGTGGGCTGCCTTTTGGGATCCTTCAGCTGTGGTGCAAAGTGGAGCATGTGCAGTCAAGACACCATCCATCTTGGGTAGTAATGGGCATAGTGATGGTGGTTGGCATAGTGATGGTCTTTACCACAGTGGGAGCCATCTTTTGGGATTGACGGTTAGCAAACCTGCTTTGTATTCTCCCACTAAATGTGTACAGAATGATGGAATGCCAAGTCCAGGAAAATCTTGATGTTCGTCACATAGCTACTTTTTTTAGGAAAGGGGCTTCAAAATCTATTCCACCATCTAATCTCCTACCTCTGCCATTTTTCTTAAAATTCCTCTTGTAATGTTCCCTTTAAAGAGGTGCAGACCACTTCTTCCTTAGTTCAGGGTAAGTCAGCTAGAACATGATGCATTTGCTGAAAATGACCTGAATTCTTTGCAAGCAAGGACCTTATTTAGCATGAAGCCAAAGAAATCAAAACATATTTCTTAGAGGTGACTCCTCTAAGGTTGCCGTCTTGAGGATGGCTGTGGAAAAATTCCAGTTGCTTTAAATTGGCCCATTTTGCACAGTAGAGTTAGGAGAAGTAGATTTCTCTTCTGTGAGGCTAAAGAGGTATATTCCTTTTCCACCTCATGTTTCTGCATGCCTATTATGAGCATCATTGCCATGTCATTTCCTTGTGTCTCTTGCTTGTGATCCTAGGGAATTTGTCCCTCTGGATTGATAGGAAGTGATACACTGTTATATGTTGAAGGACAGATGGCATGAGTTAGAATTTTACCAAAGTTAAATTATGGTATTCAGAATCCAACCTTGCCATGTGGAACTGTGATATAAAATAAAATATATGGATTTATATTACCAGATTTATATCACTTCAAAAACTGACCTGCCCTTTCTTTTTGTGTTTTAAAATATTGAGGGGAACATCCTTCATCCCCCTCTATGTGACAAGCCAAAGTTCATTTTAGATTTTACTCTCAACTGTATCTTAATATACAAACATTACACACACCCCACATATATTCTTTATCTATGTATATGCATATATATGAGTATATATGTATAAGTAATGAGGAGGAACTTTCAGAAAATATATAAAACAAATACAATGTATGTATTCACTGATTTTAAAACATACATCAAACACAAAACAAATCTAAATCCAAACTTCAGATCAAGTCAAGATACCCTCACAAATAGAAAAAAAATAGCATTTCTCTTTTTCTACTAACCCCCAAAGAATTAAGGAACAACTGCCGTGTTCAGAGTACTTTGCTATTTTTTATAAAAAGCTTTATAAAAAGCCAAGGCCCATACATGAAAATTGTTTGATTCTATTTGAATGATTGCCCTGTGGGGAGCAAAGTCCTCTTCACACCCAGAGATCCAGAAATCTGTCAACTTCAGAAAACTCCTGAGGGTTGACTCCAGAGATGCAAAACCTCTGAAGGCTGCCAGAGTCCAACACTCCTTGAAGTACAAAAAATAATTATTCTCTGCATCACTTTCTTAAAGTCTTTCTCAATATTTTTCCTTCAACTTTCATAATTTTGTTGCCCTTAGCTACTTTAAGAATGTATGTGCTCATGTGCAAACCACTGTACTCTATTCCTCATAGGGAATGGTAGGATTAAAACATTTTGAGACATGAAATTCTTTCTCCATAATAGTGCTTAGAAACTTGATAGTGCTTAGAAATTTATTTATATTAAAACATGTATATGTAGTAATGTGTCACTTAATGACAGGGATATATTCTGAGAAATGAGTCATTAGGCAATTTCATCATTGTGTAAACATAGGGTGTACTTACACAAACTAACTAGAAGGTATAGACTACAAGACATCGGTGATATATAGGGTATCCTATTGCTCCTAGGCTATAAACCTGTACAGCATGTTACTGTACTGAATACTATAGGCAATTGTAACACGTGGTAAGTATTTGTGTATCCAAACATATCTAAATATAGAAAAAGTACAGTAAAAATAGGTATTAAAATCTTATGGGACCACTGTCATACATGCAATTCATTGTTGACTGAAATTTCCTTATGTGGAGAATATACATACATATATATATATATATATATATATATACTGTTGTCACTTCAGATTCTCTGGGAACCATACTACTTATTGGAACAGCTACTAGAAGTCTACTCTGAAATGGTTAGATTAAAAATAGAACAGCTCTGAGAAAATAGAGATTAAAGAATTATAATGCAGAAAAAAAGAAAACAGAACTGAAATGTCATGACGTGATCCTTCTAAAAAACTAGTAATAATAAAATGGTCAAATTACTTAAAATATTTAACAAACAAGGTATCACAAAAGTAGAAATGTGAACGAAAATACTGCCTGTGTATCAGCTAGCATTTCCCTCTTTAGTAATTCTGACAACAGCTGTGATTCTCCTTCCTTCTATTCATTTTAGACTTGCTGTGTTTGACAGAAGATAAATATAAAATAAATAAACTTATCAGAGTCTCAGAAATTAGATCTATCTATATATATCAAACAATCTCTTTTTGAAAAATATCTTCTCTACATATCTTCCTGTAATTGCACAAATTTATATAAAATACATATTCATTGAATGAAGAGGTATATCTTTTAAAAAGAAACATATCACAATTTATGGTTGTCAAACAAAGTTACATTTAACATTAAGACACAGTTTTGATTTCTATGCAAATATTGAAGAATCCCCAGGAGAATAAATATAGCAAAATTAATGCCCTAACTCTCTGACCACTAGTTCACACAATTCCCTTTCTCTTAATTAATCTCGTCTTTTTAACCAAGAAGGCTGAGTTCTTTCTTTATTAGTTACTTAGTGCCAAGTATACGAACTACCTCAGATTCTTACTTAGTACCCTTAGATATATATATATTTTTTGAGACATCAGAGTCAGTATCTGGGTTTAAATCATATCTCCACTATTAAGAACTGGGTATGAATCAGACTAGCGACAGAATGGCATGCTTATGAGGAAATTCATCAGAAAGCAGGATAATATAGAAATGAGAAGTAGATATTTTTTGGAAAACAATTTTCAATGGGTTTCTCTCTGTACCTCCTGCAAGCAGAACACCAACTCCCTTATGTTACAGAGCATCTTTTTAATGATGTTGGTATAGTGGTCAGTCTCGGATTATAGAGTGTCTTCCTCTGAAGTAGGGTAAAAAAATATATAGTGAAATAAAGCCAGTAAAATAAAAAAGAGTTTCTTTCCAGAGCAAAAGTTAAGCAGGTTGTCTTAATTATCTATCACAAAGCATGAGGTTCCATAGGTTTCGATTTCCTCAACAGTGACACAGACTCACTGTTTATACAGCACCCAACTAGATTCTTCCATATTGCCCATGTGGGACTTGGAGGCAAAGGGACTGACACAAAGATGAAACTTATGATGTTTGCTGTGCAATAAATAATAAAGTAATTGATCTCTGACCCGGAAGTATTGTATCTTCTGCCAGCATCCATGAAAATGTGGTACAGAATCTTGTTAGCTTGCAAGAGGGGAAAATTCTCAGACCCTTCAGAGTTATTGACAGGTATCTCACAAAATTTATTTTTTTTAACTTTTTAGGGAAACATGTGGAGGTTTGCTATACAGGTAAACTCGTGTTGTGGGGGTTTGTTATACAGATTATTTCATAACTCAGGTATTAATCCTAGTCCCCATTAGTTACTTTTCCTGATCCTCTCTCTCCTCCAAACCACTACCCTCTGGTAGGCTCCAGTGTCTGTTGTTCCGCTCAATGTGTCCTTGTATTCTCATCATTTAGCTTTGACCTATAAATGAGAACATCCAGTACTTAGTTTTATGTTCCTCCATTATTTTGCTAAGAATAATGGCTTCTAGCTACATCCATGTTCCTGCAAAGGACATGATCTCATTCTTTTTTATGACTGCATAGTATTCCATGGTGTATATGAACCACATTTTCTTTATCCAGTCTACAGCTGATGGGCATTTGGGTTGATTCCATGTCTTTGCTATTGTGAATAGCACTATGATGAACATACATGAGCATGTGTCTTTATGACAGAACAATTTATATTCCTTTGGATATATACATAGTAATGGGATTGCTAGGTTGAGTGGTCATTCTGTTTTTAGCTCTTTGAGGAATAGCTACATTGCTTTCCACAATGGTTGAACTAATCTACACTCCCACCAACAGTGTATAAGTGTTCCATTTTCTCTGCAACCTCACCAGCATCTGTTATTTTTGACTTTTTAGTAATAGCCATTCTGACAGGTATGAAATGGTATCTCATTGTGGTTGTGATTTGCATTTCTCTAATGATCAGTGATGTTGTGCTTTTTTTCATATGTTTGTTGGCCACAGGTATATCTTCTTTTGAGAAGTATCTGTTCATGTCCTTTGCCCACTCTTTAATGGGGTTGTTTATTATTTTCATGTAAATTTATTTACGCTCTTTACAGATGCTGGATATTAGACCTTTGTCAGATGCATAGTTTGCAAAAAATTTCTCCCTTTCTGTAGGTTGTCTATGTACTCTATTGATAGTTTATTTTGCTGTGCAGAAGATCTTTAGTTTAATTAGATCCCATATGTCAATTTTTGCTTTTGTCGCAGTTGCTTTTGGCATCTTTATCATGAAATCTTTGCCTACTCCTATGTCCAGAATAATATTTCCTAGGTTGTCTTCCAGGGTTTTTATAATTTTGGGTCTTACATTTAAGTCTTGAATTCATCTTGAGTTGAATTTTGCATATGTTATAAAGAAAGGGTCCAGTTTTAATCTTCTGTATATGGCTAGCCAGCTATCCCAGCACCATGTATTGA
This sequence comes from Gorilla gorilla gorilla, assembly GCF_029281585.2. NCBI lineage: Eukaryota > Metazoa > Chordata > Mammalia > Primates > Hominidae > Gorilla > Gorilla gorilla. Next base: position 88,594,254 of record NC_073228.2, read on the forward strand.
GTAGGGAATCCTTCCCCCATTGCTTGTTTCTGCCAGGTTTTTCAAAGATAAGATAGTTGTAGGTGTGAAACCTTATTTCTGGGTTCTCTATTCTGTTCCATTAGTCTGTGTCTGTTTTAATGCCAGCTATTTTTGGTTACTGTAGCCCTGTAGTATAGTTTGAAGTCAGGTAGCGTGATGCCATCCAGCTTTGTTCTTTTTGCTTAGAATTGCCTGGGCTATTTGATCTCTTTTGGTTCCATATTAATTTAAAAATAGTTTTTTTCCAGTACTGTGAAGAATGTAATTGGTAGTATAATAGAAATCACATTGAATCTATAAATTGCTTTGAGTAGTATGGCCATTTAAACAATATTTATTCTTCCTATCCATGAGCTTGAAATGTTTTTCCATTTGTTTGTGTTATCTCTGATTTCTTTGAGCAGTGTTTTGTAGTTCCCTTGTAGAGATCTTTTACCTCCCTAACTAGCTGTATTTCTAGGTATCTTTTTCTTGTGTGTGTGGCAATTGTGAATGGGATTGCATTCCTGATTTGGTTCTCAGATTGACTGTTGTTGGTGTATACGAATGTTAGTGAGTTTTAACATTGATTTTTGTATCCTGAGACTTTGTTAACGTTGTTTATCGGCTTAAGGAGGTTTTGGGCTGAGATTATGGTTTTTTCTAGATATAGAATTGTGTTGTCTGAAAATAGGGATAGGATGACTTCTTCTCTTCCTTTTTGGATACGCTTTATTTCTTTCTCTTGCCTGATTGCCCTGACCAGGACTTCCAATACTATGTTGAATAGGAGTTGTGAGAGAGGCCATCTTTGTCTCGTGCTAGTTTTCAAGGGGGAATGTTTCCAGCTTTTGCCCATTCATTATGATGTTGGCTGTGGGTTTGTCATAGAGGGCTCTTATTATTTTGAGTTATCTTCCTTTGATATCTTGTTTATTGAGAGTTTTTAACATGAAGGATTGTTGAATTTTATAGAAAGCCCTTTCTGCATCTATTGAGATAATCATGTGGTTTTTGTCTTTAGTTCTGTTTATGTGATGAATCACATTTATTGATTTGCATATTTGACCAACTTGCATCTAAGGGATAAAGCCTACTTGATCATAATGGATAAGCTTTTGAATGTGCTGCTGGATTCAGTTAGCCAGTATATTGTTGGGGATTTTTGCATCAATGTTCATCAGGGATATTGGTCTGAAGTTTGGTTTTTTGTTGTGTCTCTGCCAAGTTTTGGAGGGAGGAGTCTCTCCCTCTTAATTTTTTTGGAATAGTTTCAGTAAGAATGGTACTAGCTCTTCTTTGTTCTTCTGGTAGAATTTGACTGTGAATCTGTCTGGTCCTGGGATTTTTTTGGTTGATTGGTTATTACTGATTCAATTTTGGAGCTCATTATTGCTCCATATGGAGATTCACTTTCTTCTGGCTCAGTCTTGGGAGGGTTTATGTATCCAGGAATTGATCTATTTCTCCAGATTTTCTTGGTTTTTGCATAAAGATGTTCATAATATTCTCTGATAGTAATTTATGTTTCTGTGGGGTCAGTGGTAATATCCCCCTTGTTTCTAATTGTGTCTATTTGGATCTTCTCTCTTTTCTTCTTAGTGTAGCTTCCTGCCTACCTACTTTATTAATTTTAAAAAAAAACAACTTCAGGATTTGTTGATCTTTTGAATAGTTTTTTGCTTCTCAGTCTCCATTCAGCTCTGATTCTGGTTATTTCTTGTCTTCTGCTAACTTTGGCGTTGTTTTGCTTTTTGCTCTCTGCTTCTTTTAGTTGTGATACTAGGTTGTTAAATTAAGATTTTTCTAACTTTTTGATGTGGGTGTTGGGTGTGTAGTGCTATAAACTTTCCTCCTAACACTCCCTTAGCTGTGTCCCAGAGATTCTAATATGTTCTATTTTCATACTCATTAGTTTCAAAGAATTTCTTGATTTCTGCCTTAATTTTATTATTTACCCAAAAGTCATACAGGAGTAAGTTATTTAATTTCAATGTAATTGTTTGGTTTTGAGTGATTTTGTTCAGTCTTGATTTCTAATTGTATTGCACTGTGGTCTGATAGAGTGGTTATCATAATTTCAATTCTTTTGCACTTGCTGAGAATTGTTTCCTGATTGATTATGTGGTCAATTTTGGAGTATGTGCCACGTGGCCATGAGAGCAACCTATATTCTGCTGGTTTTGGTTGGAGATTTCTGTAGATGTCTACCAAGTTCATTTGATCCAGTGTTGAGGTCAGGTCTGAATATCTTTGTTAATTTTCTGCCTTGGCGATGTGTCCAATACTGTCAGTGGGGTGTTGAAGTCTCCCACTACTATTGTGTGGGATCTAAGTCTCTTTGAAGGTCTGTAAGAACTTGCTTTATGTACCTGGGTGCTCCTGTGTCGAGTGCATATATATTTAGAACAGTTAGATGTTCTTCTTGAATTGAACCCTTTACCAATATGTAATGCCCTTCTTTGCCTTTTTTGATCATTCTTCTTGAAAAGTCTGTTTGCTTGAAATTAGAATTGCAACCCCTGCTTTTTTCTGTTTTCCATTTGCTTGGTAGATTTTTCAGTTTCCCTTTATTTTGAGCCCATGGGTGTCATAACATGTGTCATGGTTCTCTTGAAGACAATATACAATTGGGTCTTTTTCTTTATCAAGCTTGCCACACTGTGCCTTTTAATTGGGGCATTTAGACCATTTACATTCAAGATTAGTATTGATATGTGTGGATTTTAATCCTGTCATCAAGATGTTAGCTAGCTATTATGCAGACTTGTTTGTGTGATTGCTTTATTGTGTCACTAGTGTGTGTACTTAAGTGTGTTTTTTGTAGTGGCTGGTAATAGTCTTTCCTATCCATGTTTCGTGCTTCCTTCAGGACCTCTTGTAAGGCAGGTCTAGTGGTAACAATTCCCTCAGCATTTGCTTGTCTGAAAAGGATCTTATTTCTCCTTTGCTTTATGAAGCTTCATTTGGCCAGATATGAAAATTTGGGTTGGACTTTCTTTTCTGTAAGAATGTTGAGGCCGGGCGCGGTGGCTCATGCCTGTAATCCCAACACTTTGGGAGGCCAAGGCGGGTAGATCATGAGGTCAAGAGATTGAAACTATACTGGCCAACATGGTGAAACCCATCTCTACTACAAATACAGAAATTAGCTGGGCATGGTGGTGCGTGCCTGTAGTCCCAGCTACTCAGGAGGCTGAGGCAGGAGAATCACTTGAACCTGGGAGGCAGATATTGCAGTGAGCCAAGATCACACCACTGCACTCCAGCCTGGTGATAGAGTGAGACTCCATCCCTGAAATAAAAGAATAAAAATAAAGAATGTTGAATATTGACCCCTAATTTCTACTGGCTTGTGGGGTTTCTGCTGAGAGGTTTGCTGTTAGTTTGATGGGCTTCCCTTTGTAGGTGACCTGACGTTTTTTTCTAGCTGCCTTTAACATTTTTTCTTTGATTTTGGCCTTGGAGAATTTGATGATTATCTCTCTTGGGAATGATCATCTTGTGAACTATCTTACTGGCATTCTCTGCATTTCCTGAATTTGAATGTTGGCCTCTCTACTTGAGTTGCAGAAGTTCTTGTGGATGATATCCCGAAATATGATTTCCAAGTTGCTTCCATTATCCCCATATCTTTCAGGGACACCAATGAGTCATAGATTTGGTCTCTTTACATAATCCCATATTGCTTGGAGGTTTTGTTAATTCTTTATTATTCTTTTTTCTCTATTTTTGTTACCTTATTTCAGAAAGCCAGTCTTAAAGCTCTGAGATTCTTTTTTCTGTTTGATTTATTCTGTGATTAATACTTCTGATAGCATCATGAAATTCTCATAGTGTGTTTTTTAGCTCTTTGAGTTCTTTTCTATACTGGCTATTTTGTCTGTCTGCTCCTGCATTGTTTTATTGTGATTCTTAGCTTCCTTGGATTGGGTTTTAATGTACTCCTGCATCTCAATGATCTTCATGCCTATCCATAGTCTGAATTTTATTACTGTCATTTCAGCCATTTCAGAATGATTCAGAACCCTCGCTAGTGAGATGGTGCAGTTACTTGGAGATAAGAAAGCAATGTGGCTTTTTGAGTTGTCAGGGTTCTTGTGTTGGTACTTTCTCATCTTTGTGGATAGATATTCCTCTTATCTTTGAAGTGTTGACTTTTGGATGGGTTGTTTTTTCTTTTATCCTATTTGATGACCTTGATGGTTTGATTGTGGTAAAAGGTGGGTTCAGCCAACTGATTTTGTTTCCGGAAGAATTTTGGGAGCCAGCACACAGCTGCCAACTCCTGAACTGCATGCTCTAACTCTGGGTAACTCATATTGGGCCCCAACTTTGTTATCTGGCTCCTTGTGGTTAGTAATCCACTGTGCTAGGGGGTCAGGGTGCTCCCAATAGGCTGGTCACTACACCTCCAATAGGTGTTGTCAGTCAAAGCATTTTGTAGTGCGGTGACAGCGGGACCTGTCCTTGTTGGCGTGCGCCAGCAGTGGCAGCAGTGTGCCATGGTGCATGCTTATTGGCTGTGCCAGGGTGCCTGCCTCCCTGCAGGTGTTAACAGCAGTGGCAGAGGCAGCATGGCTCAGTGGGGTGGAGGTTCCCACTGGCAACTGTGCACGTGGTCATGCTGGTGGTTGTATTATAAGAGGGGCAGGGTGCTGGTGGGCACAGGTCTGTGTGCACCCTATTTGTGCATTTGCACAGATGGAGGTGGCTGCTTAGGGTGGGGGAAGGTCCAGGTGGGCTGATGTGTGGCTGCAGGGGTTGGTCTGTTGAAGCTCTCTGCTGGTCAAGCATGGTCTGCCAGTGCAGGAGCTGTGATGTGGGCCACCAGGGCACCCAAGGCTGCACTGCAAGTAGGCGTGGCTCAGTTGGGATACTGGAGAGGCCAGTAAACCAAGGAGCGTTCAGGTCAGATCACCCCCATCCGATGGCCAAGACTGTGCTGCAGAATTCAGGTCAGACAGTTCTTCTTGGGCTAAAGTCTCCTATGGGAGCAAGTGGAGCCTAGGGGGATGGACATACCTTGCTGTGCTTCACTACATACGCTCCCACTGGGCTCTGCACTGGCTGGTATGCTGCCCCTAGCACTTCTCCTTGCCAATGCAAGTGTTCGCAGTGGTAGAGGAATTTCCTCCTGCCTGGATTCCAGAGGCCCATGGCGAGAGCAGGTTGCTCCTTGCCTGTTCAACTCATCTGTTCCTCCAGAGTTTTTGGGTCCAGGAATGAGTCCTGGTATGCAGTAGCCCCATGCAGTGTTCCCAGCTTCCTTCAACTTCAGCCCAGCTTCTGCATCTTCCCTTTGTCCCCTTCTCAGTGCCTTCCTTCTGAAGATCTGTTAGGAGTGTGCTAGTCATCCTGGTCCCTCGGTGGTAGCTTTTCCACCTGGCTGTGTCTAGTCAGCCATCTTGCCTGCCTACTAAAATTATTAAACTATTAATCACCATCAAAATTATTAAACCACTCTATTCTTTAATGTCTTACTATGTAAGATAAAAGATTGTGATAATAGTTTTATAATAGTATCTCTGAGAGGATTAAATGGCATGATAAATCCAAATTACTTAATCTAATACCTACCATATAGTAAAAGTAGATAAAGATTAGATAATGTTACCTTACACGTACCTATCATAAACCAACAGTGCTTTAATATAATTTAGGGCTGTATATTAAACAACAATCTCATCCTATCAAAGCAAAAATGAAACTTCCTTCTCTCCCTATAATTTTTGTTGTTGTAAAACTCTGCTAAGTTTCCTAAGTTCCTCCTTGGGTAATATTCCCATGTTGTCCCAGACTTTCCTATTTATTTCACCTCAGATTAATAAACATTTATTGAGCTGCATCGGGAATACTCAGTTATATAGTTTATGACAATGAGTGGATCAGAGAGGGAACAATTCACACTGATATGACTTCCCCTAAATCAATTTTTAATAATTATATTTTAAAAGTCAAGGCAAAACAAAACACTTATTCACCCTTGACAAGTGCAGGAACCAAGTACACCTGGAACTGCACATACAGATTCAATAATTGATTTGAAACCAAATGTCCTTATACCTCCTGAGCCTGTAGGTCCAACCAGGTCACACTAATATAAATTCTCAAATATTGCTGGCTTGTTTTTTGCATAATTTGAGGAAATCGATGTCTACTTCAAACTATCTCCCAGTTGTTTCTGGTAGGCCCTAGAAGTTTTCTGAGGGGAATCAGAAAATAGCTGCTCTGGTCTGATTTCTTTGCAGAGCTTCTCTTCCTGGCAGGCCAGTGGCTGGTGTTGGTCACTGCTGTTCCTCCAGTGGCAATATCTCTCCTCCTATGGTAGGTACCATAACCCCTGAGTTACTAAATTTGAGCAGATGCCAGAAGTAGAGAGTGGGGGAAAGGGGCCACTTTCTATATCTGAATCATACGTCAGAACATGGACTCTGATTCGGCACTGCTTGTGTCAAAACTTCCAAGTGTCCCTTATGAAAGAGTTTGTCTTCTGCCCTTATTGCTTTCCCTGTGGTGGGCCAAGCTCAGTCACTGGGGACTGGCTGAGGGAAGGCATTCTGTTTGTTACAATTTTCCTTCTTCTGTGACACATCATCCACATCACAATCCTTTGAAAGCTTTATTCCCAACATCTATGTCATGTCAAGAAAATAGAGAAATTAGAACATAATTGTTTCTCAGATGAAATTCTAATGTTTATTAATTGGTTGTTAAATTTGAGGCAGACATAAAAAATGATGAGTTCATGTCCTTTGTAGGGACATGGATGAAATTGGAAATCATCATTCTCAGTAAACTATCGCAAGGACAAAAAACCAAACACCGCATATTCTCACTCATAGGTGGGAATTGAACAATGAGATCACATGGACACAGGAAGGCGAATATCACACTCTGGGGTCTGTGGTGGGGTGGGGGGAGGGGGGAGGGATAGCACTGGGAGATATACCTAATGCTAGATGACGAGTTAGTGGGTGCAGCACACCAGCATGGCACATGTATACATATGTAACTAACCTGCACAATGTGCACATGTACCCTAAAACTTAAAGTATAATAAAAAATAAAAAGAAAAAAAAATTTGAGGCAGAGAGGATCATCACTTCCTTTTTGATTTTCCTAATTCATTGCTTAAGACTCATCAAGTCTTTTTTCAGAACCCCATGAATTTTTCAAGTATCCTAATTTCTTAAACAATTCAAAACCGATCATTCCGATTGCTACAGATAAACAGAGAAAGCGTTAAAGTCTGATTAGTCCATCCCTGATATTGTTTTGATGCCCAATTATGTTGCTGTTGAGTTTGTGGTCCAGTATAAGTAGACAGGCCTTTGAGCATCATGCTATCATCCTTTGGTCAAGGGATCTCCTCCATCCCAACCGAAGTTGTAGCTCTTAACTACTCATACCTTTTTAGTTCCTGTGAACAATCATATACATGGGTATCAGTTGGTTCCAGAAGCATCCCCCACAAAAGGCTGCAGAACATAAATGTACTTCCTGTAGATTTTACCTCCTTATCCCCCCTCACCTGTATCATCTAGTGCTTTTAAAGGTTTTTATGGTGAACCCTCAAAATCCAAAGGGTTTACGGACATCCTTTCCTTCCCAAACTTTCTAAAAGAGGTAATTCTTAATGGTTTCAAGATAGTTGTCTGACAATTCTCTCCCTAGAAAAGAAGAATTAAAGACAACTTTAATATCAAATGAGGTACCTGCTATCATTTGAATGTAGGTTGTTTGTTCCCATCCAATCTCATGTTAAAATTTGATCTTCACTGTTGGAGATGGGGCCTAATGGGAGGTGTTTGGGTCATGGGGGCAGATCTCTCATGAATAGATTAATGCCCTCCATGTATGGTGACTGAGTTCTCACTCTATTAATTCCCATGAGAACTAAATGTCAAAAGGAGCCTGGCACCTTCCCTCTTTCTTTCTCACTTTCTTTCTTGACATGTGATTTCTGCACATACTGACTGCCCCACACCTTCCACCATGAATGGAAGCAGCCTGAGGCCCTCACCAGGTGCAGATGCCGTATCTTGAACTTTCCAGCCTGATATCAGAATTGTAAGGCAAACAGATCTTTTCTTTTTAATACCTTACCTAGCATTGGACACTCATTTACAGCAACATGAAATGATTTAAGACAGTACTCATCTGCTAGAGTACCCATTACACAAGTATCTCTGAATACTAGTTGAGGCTTAGTTTCAACTCTAATTAAATATTTATTACTGTTATCAACATGGCTTTAGAGTTTTACTGCAGGGTCAGAGAAAGTCACAGGATAAATTTTCGATCCATTGCAAGGTCATCTTAACATGTAAAAGCTGTGAACTTGCAAGACAGGGAAAAAATACAGAAAATTATATAAAGTGCTTGCCCGCTAAATGAGGCAAATGAGTTCAAAATGATATAAAAGAATGATACATGCATGTGAATTATACAATGGTAAGGAGTCTTTAAATGGAGAGAAGATATCAGCATGTCTTCAAAGTCCAATAGATAAATCATTTAGACATCTTAAAAGTTAGTAAAACTGATAGCTAAAATCTGGGGATGGGGTTGAAAATTCAAATGAAAGTAAGATAATATATAAACTAATACTCATGTTTTGAAAGCTCAGCCCTTTGATATCATACTGAAGCCTCGTTATAATAAAAATAAATAGGACTCTACCAGAGATGGGTGGAGGAGACAGCAAATATTAAATTCTTGCCAAGAACCTTTTCAGCTGTGTATACTGAAAGAGATGTAAATGAACTTCCAGTTTATTTGAGTTGTTCTTACTATTTCCTTGTGATTTTTTAATAGTAAAAAGTTTAGTATTAAGCACAGACATAATTATATTATAGTATTTTTTTGATACGATCATTTGTTATATTCAAGTATTTAACAGTTTACCCTTTTAATCTTCATTTGAAATGTGTATTTGAGTAGTTAATATTGATTTGCGATTTTATTTGACATATTAAAGAAACTTTTTTGTTAATTTTGTTGTAGATAAACATTTAAAAATATTAAAAGATACAATATGTATATGTAAACTTTGTTAAATATCAAAAGGTCTCTGGAGAACGTGGGAAGGTTTTGTTCATTCTTTAGAGTATAGAAATACTTAAAGAGATGTTTAAATATATTTTCTTTGGAAATTCAGGCAACATATTAAAGAAATATAGTTAAACACTAAAAGTTTTCTTAAGTATGACAAGATGTATTAGAATTATATATTAAAATATTCAAGATTTAAAATTAAAATTGGCTAGATTTATAAAAAATATTTATGAATTCTTAATTATAATAAATCTAGTATAAGTTCTAAAAACTAAAGTAAATGCTAATGGTTTTTTATTGCACCTGAATACCAAAATAACTTACTATGAAAAATATACATCTGGTAAAACATTCTAGTAAAAAAGAGATAAATAAGTTTAATTTTACATACATTGGCAAATTGATGAAAATAAAGCCAACTATAATTAAAAGTCTACATTTTGGAGAACTTTCTCTTCAAATTTGAAAATCAAATAAAATTTAGGCCCCACGTGGTGGCTTATGCCTGTAATCTCAGCACTTTGGGAGGCCGAAGGCGGGCGGATCACTTGAGGCCAGGAGTTAGACACCAGCCTGTCCAACATGGTGAAACCCCATCTCTACTAAAAATACACAAATTACTAGGTGTGGTGGCTGAGGCAGGAGAATTGCTTGAATTCAGGAGGCGGAGGTTGCAGTGAGCATAGATCGTGCCCCTGCATTCCAGCCTGGGCAACAGAGTGAGGCTGTCCAAAAAAAAAAAAAAAAAAAAAAAAGAAACAAAATCAAATAAAATGTATCCAAAAAGAGATTTTATTTATTTATTTTTTACAGGTAACAGGTAAATTTTTCAAATAAATAAAAGTCTTTCAAAAATAACTTGGAAGATTAAAAAAATGAAGGTTTGTTTAAATGAACTCTAAGTGTTTCCTGATTTTTTTTTTTTAGGTTGCAGGTAGTGTTTTTATTTTCTTTTTTATTACATCTCAGAGTACTATACCTCAGTTTTATCTACTTTCATACTTCACTGACGTTAAAAAATAAAGGATTATTAAATGGCAATGCCTTTATAATAACACCACCAATTTGGGAATTTCTGTGGTGACACTGATTTGTGCTTTTAGACTCAGTTATACCTCTGAATACATGGGCTGCATCTCCTTATAGCAAAGCATTGGAGTTCGCCTTTATTTATGTCCATTATAGATACAAAAAACAAATTGTTCAAGCACAACATCAAAGAGTTGTCTGGGAAGAACACAGGAATATTGGAAAACATTCAAGTATAAATTTATGAATGCCCTAAATTAAATTAACTTTTAAAGTATAATATAGGACTCCTGGATTGCTGTAGTAATTGGAACGTGTTTAAAAATTACTACCATAATGTAAAATAAGTTGCTCTTCTGTATACTTATTTTACTTGCATTTTTATCTTACACAAATGGATAAACCTATCTATTTTAAATAAATTGTTACCAGTTATCTTAGATAAATATTTTTAAATTTTATTAAAATAACCATAATGACACAAAATAGAGGAATCCCAGTAGAAAAAAACAACAGGCAGGACTGATGGTTGCCTACTGGCAGACTCTTGGAGGATTTTCCATTAATTATGAGCAGGCTCAGCTTACCTTATGTGGGCTTCGTGCAAGAGTGCAAATTGAGACACATGGGCTGTGGTAGGTTGATTGCAAAAATGGCCCCAATTTTCCACTCCTTACAAAATTCTCATCTCTGCAATGTGATTTTGTAGCTTCTCTCATGAAGTGATGGAATTTCCCTGTACACAAATCCAAGCTGACTCGGACTTGTTTTTGCTAATGCAATGCAATGGTAATAATACATAGTTCTGAAACTAGGCTTCAAGAGACCTTGCATGTATCTGTCCTTTTTCTTCAAATGCTGTCACCACCATGAAACCATGTGGGCTAGCCTCATGGAGTGCTGAATCAAGACAGCTGAGACCATTTTAAGCTAGCCAGACCCCAGCCAACCAACTAGCTATTCACCAACAAGAGATCAGCCATGCCTGGCCCATATCCAAAGAATTTCTTAATGAACCCACAGACTTAGGAGAAGTAGAAAAAGTTCATTGTTTCAGCCAGTAAGTTTGGGGACATGTGTTATGCTGCATTCACTAATATAAACATCATATCTAAACATTTAAAACCATTAATCTAGCTAACTGTTAAAGAAAATGCTTTAACTTCTTATCATTATTATAATAATTTCATAACGGAGAAGGCCAGGTTTAAGTTTAGAATTTGCAAACTTTTTGTTGCAGATCATAACTTAGAGGCAAGAGAAGAGCCTGCCTCCTGGCCTTAACCCAAGCCAGTGGCCTGCTCCCACTTTTTCTTGCTACTTTCAGCTCCTTTCTTCATGAGAAACCCAATGCACACATGTGGATACATCAACGCACAAATGTGAGCTCTGCTGACAACTTCCCACTCCTACATATAGCTAGGGCCACTGCTCTGTAGAAGTATACCTGCGCAGTTAAGGTCAATCACTGGAAGGAGAAACCCAATGAAGAGATCTTACAGGCTCTGCGAAGAGGCTTGGAGTTATTTGGGCAGGGATTTATAATGATTCAGGTACACTCAGCATGAGAATATGGGAGAGGCACAAGGTCCAGACAGGTATGTGCCTTGCCCTTGCAGATCCTTTATCTCATAAGAGGGAAACAGCTAGAAGAGAGCCAGTTTGGATGTTTTCTAAATTGTGGAACCCAGGATGACAGTCTCTCTTGACCAGGTCTAAGGAGGCTACTGACTACAAGCCAAGAGAACTATACTAAAAACACAAATTTTGATGCAGTAGAAAATAGAAAGAGTAACTTTTATTTCTCTTCTACTCTCTGCTCCTTATTCACAAACACAAAATTTTAACACTTAGACAACTGGACAATCACACTACAATTAAATGGATAGAAACTTATGTATAAATCTACGTAAATAATAGCATCTTTCTTAATTGTGCTATGCAAATATTCTCTATTTTTGCTGATTTATTTTTCTCTTTTACTGTGAGACAGAGATTTTGTTAAAATTTTCCACTGCAATTATAAATTTGTCTGGTTTTCCTTTCATTAATGTCAGTTTTTGTTTCGTATAGTTTGAGTCTAAGTATTGACTGTTAACACACTTAGAATTAGTATAATATCTTCCCAGGGACGGAGCATTTTATCAGTACAAATATCATTCTTTAACTCTAGTAACTCTTTTTACTTTAAAGTCTATTTTGTCTGATTTTCATATAACTATACCTGATTTCTTTTCGTTTTTGCTTTCTTGGTAAAGCATTGTCCATTCTTTAACTTTCATGTTTTCTGGATTCTTTTATTTAAGGTATGGCTCTTCTATACCACATATACTTGTACTCTTTTGTAATCCTAATGATCTATAAAATATATGATTTTTAGAAATGTTTTCTACTCACCTTCAATTCAATTAATAATACATTTCTGTTTGAATTTACTTTTTTACCCTCTTTCTTTCTATTTGTCCCATATACAGTTCAGTATATTTCTTTTCCCTTATTTTCCTATTTTTTTCTGGATTATTTATGGAGTTTTCTTACTTCCTTATTCGTTTATAAGTTACTTATTCTATTACTCATCTTTTAGTCATTATCACAGAAATTATAATGTGCATCTACAAATTGTTGGTTTTCTACTTCTAAATATTGCAAATGTCTGATTCCTTTACCTTTTGAGATATATTTATATGTTTATATTAAATATAAATATATATGAATTTGACATGTATTTTAAACACTACATGGTGTCATTGTTTTTGTTTTATACAGCCAATATTGATGTAGATTTATCCTAATATTAACCATTTCCTTTGCTCTTTATTCTTTTATTTAATTGTTTGCATCAAGGACCCTTTCTTTCTGCTTGAAAAAATTTCTTTATCTCAGTTTTTGTTTTTATGTAAATGTATTATGATTTCATTATTGAAGGATATATTTGCTGAGTTTTGAATTCCAGACTGAAGCTTTATCTTTTAAAACGCTGAAGATATTATTCCAGAGTTTTCTGATATCTTTATTTTTATTGAGAAATCTATAGTCTTATTGTTATTTCTTTAATAAGGTAATTTTTTGAAGTAATTCCTTGACTGCTTTTATAATGTTTTCTTTGTCTTCAGCTTTCACTAATTTTACTATGATGTGCCTAGGTTTGTATTTGTTTTGGAAAAAAAAAAAATCTGCTTGTAGAGATTCAATTGTTCACCATATCTTTGGCAGCTTTGTAAACATTTTCGTCATTATCTCTTCAAATATTATTTCTACCTATTTTCTCTCCTTTCTTTCTAACATATTAGACCTTGTCAGTGTGCCTCTTGTATCTCTTACTCTATTTTTCATTATATTTCTTCTCCTGGTTTCGATCTGGATATTTTCTGCTAACTTATCCTTACTAACGTCTTTTACTTCATCAAAATTGCTATTACATTTATTTATCTGGTACTTAATGTCAATTATTATAGGTTATGGTTTTAGAATTGTCATTAGATTATTTAAAAATCTAAATACTAATTCCCTACTAAAATTCTCTATCTTATTCCCTATATTTAAAATACATTGTCACAGTTATTTAAAATTCATTTCTGATATCTTCAATGGGCTTGTTTCTATTGTCTACTTTTTTTCCTCTTGGTTTTCTGTCTTGTTATCTCATCTGTTGTATATCTGGTAAGTTTTGCTTGCATGCAGAATATTGTGTCTGAAAAATTATTGATAGAATTTTTGGTTTTGGTTGATGCTTATTGTCTCCACAGAGAAATTATTTTGTTTTTTACATACAATTACACTGATAGAAGATAATCTTAATTCAATCAGTGTTTGAGATAATTAAAAAAACAAACAAAAACAGGGTTATAGTCTCTGTGAAAATGAGCCTATAATTTAGTTTTTCCTATTCCTGGATCTTATTCCTATGGGAGAGGTAACAGTTTTTGTGGAGGCTGATAGATTTCTATATTCCATTAATTCTAGGAAATAGCCCTTCAGGTTTCCTAATTTAAAACTTGAAGAATTTTCCAAAGTTTTTCTTTTGTGTCAGGTCCTGAATTCTAATTTTTCTTTCACAGCCCCATTCACCTCTTAATATTTCTGCTCAACTCCTTAACCTCTTTTCCACAGGTATCAAAAATTGGCAAATGTGTCAAGGCCACAGAGGAAGTGAGAAACAAGTACACAAAATATTGGGCTTATGTTATTGTAGTATTCTTTTCTCTTGGATCTTGATTCCTCAAATGTGGCAGCAGCTACCTCTCTAATGTTCACAAATTAATGTTTCTTATATTTTTTAAAGCTCTCTCTATTTTTTTTTTCAGAAGAATTAGGCTGATTTAAGTAAAGTCACCATATTTCCCCTTTTATATCTTTTGGCAAATATTTCCCCTTTTGTATTTGCCCTTTTATATGTTTTGTCAAATACTGTTGATTACATATAATTTGAAGAGTTATTGTGATACATAAAATCTTCATGAAAATTAAAATATGATACATTTGCAACTTACTTCTCTTAATGTAGTATTTTGGTATATAGAAAAGGATTTAATTTGCTTTACATTTACACTAATTAGTTAATCTAGCAATTCTAATCTGTGAATCTTATTTTAGCCACTAAATATATATTCCTTATTATCATATTGGGTGCTAATTGTAAATAGAATATGCATTTTAATATATGGTCATATTTTCCTCCAATTTCATTCATGGCCTCAACTTTCTTTTTTTGATTATCATCTTAAACTTTAGGATTAATAGGTAATAAATAGCCATTCATTGTTCAATCATTATAATTATTTTTTTTCCAATTATATATTCCAGTGCTAGTCTCAATGTATTTTTCAAGCTATATATGAGAGCACAATTTCTGCGTTTTCCTATGAATTGATGTAAACTGATTTGTTGTCTGATACATTGTCCTTTGCTATTCTTCATCTATATTCTAAATTTTAATTTCCCCCAACCAACAAAAAGATAAAAGTAGCACCTTAGAAATCTTTATCTCCCAGGGCACTTCAGTAAATAAGACAATAATTTCATTTTGAAAATATAGGCTGTAAGCTCAAAACTCTAAAGACCAATACAGGAAATTATCTTGAAAAAAAATAAAAAAAAGAGTAATAATTATGGTGAAATACAGTTATATCATATACGACAGAAGTAAAAAAAAGTTACTGAATATTCAGTACATATGAAAGATGAATTATTTTCAGGGAGGTACAGGTCCAAAAAAATCTGTTTTGTGATAATATTATGGATTAGAACAGGAAAAACAACAGGAGCAAGATACTTTCTAATAGAATTTATCTGAGTTACTTACATGTTTGCCTTTCAGGATTTCAATTATTAAATTTACTTCAATTTTTAAAATATATAATAGCACTTTTCAATAATATAGGAAAACAGTAGCTAAAAATACATAAATATCCTTGGTCATATTATGTTATTTCTAAATAGGCTATATGATGTAATTTTTAGGTCATTTTTGCAGACAGCTTTTAGAATTTTTTCAAATAGTTTTGCCAATTTTAAAAGTTGATCATAAAAATGATATTTGTTATACAGCAAATTGAGTTATAGTATTAGTATGATTTAAAACATTATATTAATAATTTTATATTTAATATTTCTCTATCTTAAGTAGTAATTCAGTTATAAAAGTAAACCAAAACAACAGTGTTTAATTATTCCTCAGTGGGTAAAAATGCTGAAATGTGGAGTAGCACTAGAAAATCTATTGAGTTAGAAGCAAGCATGAATTTAAAGCAAAAAATATACGCTTGAGATGATATATAAGAAATTTAATTATTTGTGTATAAATCTTCTTTTGAGCCCTCACCTGGTGCATCGTTTGCCATTAGCAAGTATTTTTAATAAATCAATTTATACAGAGCTGTCTAAACTCCTCTTGACTCTGTTTCCAGTGTATATCACTTTAAGCATTTCTGACATTGAACAGAGGGAAATCCAATATGTTTAATGACACTGCAATTTGTTTCATAAGTCTTCTTCAAACAAAAATATGACACAGTGTATGATGTGTAAATTGTCTAAATGTTTTAATTTTATACTAAAATTTCTATGATACCTGTTATCAACATTTTAATGAGTAGGAACATAAAGAAAAACATACTAATGAAAAACTGTTTTAATGAAGTACAACATTAATCTTTGAATACTGTCATTCTTATTTGTTGTTTGTATTGTACCTTAGACTATTCTAATTTTTAAATTGTATTAAATTGAAATGCAGATTGAATATCATTATATTAAACTCCTCAAAGTGATGTTTACTTTTTTCCCTCTAATGTAATGTGCTCTGTCCAATTTCATTTATATTATTTAAACAAATTATTGATTGTGGCCAAGCACCTTATGTTTACTTTTGAGAGCTATACAGCAAAAGGCATGTGAATAATCTAAAATACCTCAAAGAAGAACAAAATTGAGAGGATGAAATTCTAGAACCTATGTTATAGTGAGTGTCATAAACAGAACTGCCTAGCATGGAAAAGAAATATTCAGGGATACCATACAGGGTACGATTATATCCCTCCTGCATGGCTCCATTAGATAAAGTGTAGAATAATTGAATGCGTACCACGGAGAAACAGAGTTAAATCCACATAAGAAAATGTATTTCTAAAAACAGAGTTGTATAAATTATATAAAGGTGAAATAAGTCTCTGAGAATTCCAGCAACAAATTTGTGAGAGACTTGAGAGTGGACATAGGAAAAAGGTGTATTGGCCTTGAATGTCTATATCAACACTTATAATCAGGTATTGACAATGATCAGATGATCTATGAACTATTCTATATAGCATACATATAATTTTAATCTGTATTAAGGTTATACATTTATTTAAATTATACACTCATGATGGGACAAGTGTCAGGATGTTAAGTTGTTTTGTAACACTAATAAATTTTAAAGCAAACTACCCCTCTGACAAGGGATTAATAATTAGAATATATAAGGAGCTCAAACAACTCTATAGGAAAAATATCTAATAATCTGATCAAAACATGGGCAAAAGATTTGAATAGACATTTCTCAAAAGAAGACACACAAATGGCAAACTATTATATGAAAAGATGCTCAACATCACTGATCATCAGAGAAATGCAAATCAAAACTGGAGTGAGATATTATCTAACCCAAATTAAAATGGCTTATATCCAAAAGACAGACAATAACAAATGTTGGTGAGGATGTGGAGAAAAGAGAAACCTTGTATACTGTTGTAGGGAATCTAAATTAGTATAACCACTATGGACAACAGTTGTGAGATTCCTCAAAAATAAAAAAATTGAGCTACCATATCATCCAGCCATCCCACTGCTGAGTATATATTGAAAAGAAAGGAAATCAATATATCACAGAGATATCTGCACTCCTATGTTTGTTGCAGCACGGTTTACAATACCTAAGATTTGGAAGCAGCCTACATGTTCATCCACAGATGAATAGATAAAGAAAATGTGATACATACACACAACAGAGTACTATTCAGCCATAAAAAAGAATGAGATCTAGTCATTTCCAACAATGTGGATAAAACTGGAGATCATTATGTTAAGTGAAATAAGCCAGGCACAGAAAGACAAGCATTTCATGTCCTCACTTATTTGTGGGATCTAAAAATTAAGACAACTGACCTTACGGACATAGAGAGTAGAAGGATGGTTACCAGAGGATGGGTCATGGGGGTGGAGGGGAAGTTGTGGATGGTTGATAGGTACCAAAAAATTTAGAAAGAATAAATAAGACTTACTATTTGACAGCACAATATGGTGACTACAGTCAATAATAACTTAATTGTATATTTTTAAATAACTTAAAAATTGTAATTGGATTTTTTGTAGCTCAAAGGCTAAATGCTCGAGGGAATGGGTAGCCCATTCTCCATCATGTGCTTATTTCAGACTGCATGCCTGTATCAAAACATCCTGTGTACCCCATAAATATATATACCTATTATGTATGCTCAAAAATTAAAAAAATAATAATTTAAAAATTTAAAAAACCTTATCTAATCCAACTATTTGTTTAATAGATAAGGAAATCAAGGCCAAGATATATGAAATGACAACTTGCTAAAAATTTTATGTAGTTAGAATGAAAAACATAAATTTTTTATCTGTGGACAATAGTACCCTAGCAGAGTGATTAAGAGCTTTGGCATTGGTGTGAAACAGGACACACTATGCCACATACAAAATTTGGGACTTTTGGGAAATTATTTAGTTTTTCTAATCTTTAGAAATCCTAAATGCTAAAAGAGAATAAAATAAAAGTATATTTTAGTCTTCCAGTCATACCAATAGTAATTATCAGTAAAGTAACATATTTGGAAATACGTTATTTATGACTTTTTCTAAAAACTCAGGAGAGGCTATAAATTAATTGAAACATATTTGATATGGAAATTGTATTTCAGAAAGAGTTTCCCAGACTAGATTAATTCTACGAGGTTTGAATTCATAATAGTAAATCCCAGATATTATTTTTTGGTTAATTGCAAATATTACAACAAAGCTAAGACAGGGATTTTGGATCACCTGTAAATAATAATTTATTTTAAAATACATAATGATCGAAACATTTCTGAATACCAATGCAGCACCTGATAATTCTAATGTTATATCAGTATTTTTTAATTCTCCTGGACTCATTAACTTTTCAAGCAGGGCTATTTCTCATAGCTCTTCCCAGAAGACTACTTAAAGTTTCTCCATGATATGAATGTACTATGATTTGATTATGTTTTAGTGTTTGAACGAGTTATGTTATTTTGTGCCTCTAGAAAAAAAACATGCATCAGACTTCCCTAACACAACCATGCCAGTGTAACTCCTAAAGTACTCCTAAAAATTCTCTCTGTTCTATCCATTTATTAGAAATATTTATTCCTCTCAAAAGCATTTTCCATTTTTAATAGAACAAATAAAAACATTATTGTACTTTTCAAAGGTATTTCTAACCTTGAAAAGGATATTTCTCTTGTCACTAAAAAGAGTCTTTGAACATTATTCAATATTGTCAGTGTGCCAGCATAGGGAACTTGATATTTCTTTAACTCATTTGATTTGCCTTTACTTTTCTAATGAAATAAATAGCTTTGTGAAAATGAAAGTCATCATAATAAGAACTATTTTCAGAAAAGGAATGGTAATATTTTCAAATACATTAAAGAGATGTATTCATCCACACAGTCATTTAAATAACAAAGTAGCTACTGATTTAGCAGAGCATCTTCTAAAGATTTAATGGCATTTTATATCAAGACATACAACAAACATCCATCCTGACTTTCTACAGTAGACAAAGGCATGTGTCTTATTGACATACTAAACAGGTGAAAGTGTTTTGGATGAAAATGGCTTAACCTAAACGAAATAGTAAACGCCTCAGTTACATAGCCATTCATCAACTGGACTTGAAATAAAATTTCAAAGAGTCTTTTTATAACTTTGCGTATGAAAATTACAGTAAAAATCTTTAATTAGTTGCATATAAAGAGCTTAAGAATTCATGTAGCTTACAATTAATACATTATATTCTATTTAGTTAATGATAGTCATACATTACTGTTGTCTGATTTGTATGACCCCAGATACTTGTCAGCAATTTCTTCTTATGGCATCATAAAATAGAACCTGGTGTTTGACATTTATGAAATTTACTTAAATTGTGTTTATTGTATTATATGGTTGTGTTCCCTATACACTGTAACATTTAATCATTTTATTATTTTATAA
The DNA here is from genome assembly GCF_029281585.2 of Gorilla gorilla gorilla. Classification (NCBI taxonomy): domain Eukaryota; kingdom Metazoa; phylum Chordata; class Mammalia; order Primates; family Hominidae; genus Gorilla; species Gorilla gorilla. The sequence continues at coordinate 88,614,090 of NC_073228.2, forward strand.
TTAATCAGTTTATTCATTCTGACATTTAATGCATTGATAATCAATATTAATCAGTCTACACATATTTCATTAAATTTTTAATACATGCAACCAATGTCAAAAAACTAAGGTAAAAGTAGAATTTAATTGCTATTAGTTTGTAAATAAGAACTGTTGCTTTGATTGCACTAAGAAAACAGACAGAATTGGAATCACAGAAGTCACATATATAGTTGAATCTATGGCAAAGAAAGATAATAAAAGGATATTAAAGAGTTTATTAGAAATCAGCATCAGAAAAATGTGACTTAGGTAGTGAAGGGATCATATATTTCAGTAAGAGAAAGACATAGGCAAGAAGAGGAATGCCTGATTCCCAGGGGGTTAAGAGTTCACCTAGTACTCAGCTCAATCCAGGGAATAAAAGATAGTCATACAGAATATAGTCATTTGGTTTTATATTTTGTTATAAAAATTTCAAACATACACAAAATAAGTAAGAATATAATAAAGACACATATTTCTACTATGCAACTTCAATATTTATTATTTTGCTAATCTTTATTTAAGGCCTCTATTTATTTGTTTCAAGGGAATTTAAAAGTTAAATCCCAACATTGTATCATTTCCCTTATAAGTATTTCAGTGTGCATCTTTAACTAAAGAAGGACATAATCCCCACAATTTTGTTTATATACATATATCACTATGCTATTGTTACACCAAATACAATTAACAATAATTATTTTCTTTCTTCTCATGAATCTTTTTACTGTTGGTTTGCCGGAATAAGGACCTTGAAAGTTCCACTCATTTGTATGGGTATGGCTGATCTCTTTTATTTTAGAACATTCTCTCCACACTCTTCAATGTCATTGATTTATTAAATAAATTCAGTCATTTGTTGTAGAATTCTATAGGATATTACACATTCTGAATTTTTTTAATGCCCTCATAGTGTTATTTTGTTACTCCATATCCTTTGTGTTTTTGTGCTTATATGGTAAAAATTAAACTACTTTTAAGTTTAATTTTTAAAGGATGAATATTTATAGGTGAGTCTATGTATTTCGTATTGCATCCTAGCATGAAGTACATTACGTGGAGTTGCCTCATTAAGGATACAAATACTAATCAGTGGATTCAGATGGTGACAGCCTTAGCTTACCCATTACAAAACTCCCTATCAACATTTCACTGTTGAGTTTAATTTTTAATAATCATTACATAGGCAATTATTTCATTAAGGGATAAAAAATGATATTTCTAATTTAACCATTAATTTTATCTTTAATAACTTGAATTATTTTATTAAGAAATTTCCTTCATCAACTTATTTCCTTGAAATAAAAGACTTTCAGAGCCAGGTGCGTTGTCTCACGCCTGTAATCCCAGCACTTTGGGAGGCCACCTGAGGTCAGGAGTTCGAGACCAGCCTGGCCAACATGGTGAAACCCTGTCTCAACTAAAAATACAGAAATTAGCTGGGCATGGTGGTGCCTGCCTGTAATCCCGGCTACTCAGAAGGCTGAGGCAGGAGAATCACTTGAATCCAGGAGGTGGAGGTTGCAGTGAACCGAGATTGTGCCATTGTACTCCAGTCTGGGTGACCGAGCAAGATTGTTTCTCTAAAAAGCTAACTGGTTAAAGAGATAAATGCATAGATATCCTACTTTGGTTACTGATCTGATTGATAAAAAGGCCTATGTCTTGATTCCTACTCTAAGAAATATTTTTTAAAAAATATATACATATGTATGTTTTCATTTGATTTCAACCTAGGGTCTAGTTTTCAAAATGTGCTCAGTGGATCCTTGGGAATGCATGAGCACTAAGGCAAATGCCTAGCCTTTGAGTTATGGGCTAGATTGCTGGTCTTGCCTTCTTGCTCTGCCAGTATGAGGAAACAGGAAAAACCTGTCTCCTTTTCTACATATCCTGTAGATTCTACTTCTGCTATTAACCGTACATCGTTTGTTTGTTTGTTTGTTTGTTTGTTTGTTTTTTGAGACGGATTCTAGCTCTGTTTCCCAGGCTGGCGTGCAGTGGCATTATCTTGGCTCACTGCAACCTCCACCTCCCAGGTTTAAGCAATTCTCCTGCCTCAGTCTCCCGGGTAGCTGGGATTACAGGCGCCCACCACCATGCCCAGCTAATTTTTGTATTTTTAGTAGAGACAGGGTTTCACTTTGTTGGCCAGGCTGGTCTTGAACTCCTGACATGGTTATCTGCCTGCCTCGGCCTCCCAAGTACTGGGATTACAAACCTGAGCCGCCGCACCCGGCCAATAGTGCAGCTCTTTTTGTGCTTCAACTTCAAATATCCCAAAGGAGAGCATTGAGATAAATTAGCTCTCATTCTCAGGCATGAGTGGATAATCACTAGTCCAGGGTGATTGGAAACACAGGGCCAACTTACAACAATTCAGCTTACAACAGTTCTTACAATTTATGTGTAAGAAATCGCTTTAAATGGACTGTGCATACAATAACATGAATCGCACTCAAAATATCTTGCTGAGTAAACAAGAGAAGTCAGACCAAAAAAAGAAAAAAAGAGTATATGCTTTCTATAAACATCTAAAAAATGCAAACTAGTCCACAATAACAAAAAGCAGGTCAGTGGTTGCCTGGAGGTGAGGGAAGAGGTAGAGGAGGAAGAGATTTCAAAGAGGATTAAAGAGATTTTGGTGAGTTAGAAACATGTTTATTATCTTGATTTGCTCATTAATTTGATGATTTTGCAGGTATATACATATGTTGAAATCTATAATATGGTATATTTTAAATAGTTGAAGTTTATTGCATGTTATTTGTTCCTTAATAAAGCTCTTTTAAAAACAGGTTATTAAAGTGAAGAGCAACTTGAGGACTAGATTGTCTACTTTATTGAATTATAAGGAAGTAAGTTTTATTGAAATGGAAAAAGAAAAGGAAAGAATTTGGAGTACAGAGTACTGCATTAGGAAATCAGCTTAAGATTAGGTATTCTAATGGGAGACTATCAGAAACCTTATAGTAATACAGGGCATTTGCCTACCTAAACAATCTAAATATATTGTTTGTACTCTTATGTTAAGCTGTGAAGCTGTACTTGTTATTTATAGTTAAATTTAAGATTTATTAATAATTAGTAATACTATTGGACATTATGAGCTAATGAGTAACAGAGACTTACAAGCATTGGTGTTGAACCAGAAATTTACAAAATGATTCTGACACTGAACTATGTTTCCAGGACTGGATACCCCCCAGGTTTTTGTAAGGGAAACAGTAATGCAGAAATACAAAGTGATTTTCGTTTATGTAACTCCTACACTCAAAGTGTTCTTGGACACTGTGGGAAATTCAAGGGTATCACACTAGAATAATGGAAGGATTCGATTCAGAACAGAAGTCCCGAAATAAGTTCACTGTGTGCGAAAAACAAAATAAATGTGTGGATGATTAAACACACAAGAATAGAACACTTAAAAATGATGGTAACTGAAGATGTCAGAGGGCCAAACAAGATGGATGGCAGATCCAATGTTAAGTGGTTAGCAGATGTGAGGAAGCAGCAGCAAGATCTTGCAATTGAAACTCATGCAGCTTCAAACAGAAAACTTCATATGGGATTTCAATTTTGTTTGGAACTAACATAGACTCTGATAATAGCAGTTCATGAGTCATTGGTTGTGATAGTTGTGGAGACGGTTTCATAGAATTTGGCATATTCTATAAAGCAAATATAGAAATATAATAATAGGTATATAGACAGGATATTGAATAAGGACTATTCTTAAGACAACTTAATTAATGTCCTTGAATGTGGGCTTATATCAACAATATAGCATTTTAAAAGTATAGTGCTTTGATGATGTTGAATAGTGAATATTTACTGATCAAGTTTTAAGAAGATTCCTACATGAATATTATCTAAAATTTGTCTTTCATGTTACTGTTGAGGAAACTGAAGTATATTGGGCTAAAGTAACTGGACCAAATCACGTGAGTAATTAGTAGTAGCTTCAGGCTTAAAACTTTTTGGTAGGGATTTGTTAATACCAGTGTCTGTATCACAACCTTAGAGCCATACTAGACAAGTAAATAAAGAAGCCCCAGATGCAGCAACGCTTTTGGCCTTCATGAGAGGTGCATTGATTTCAAAATATTAGTACATTTTATGTACCCCATATACAAGGGCTGTGAGATAGGATTTCATTGCTAGAATCCTATTCATTCCAATTGCCTTTTAGAGTTTCTTGTAGAGCCCTTATACATGCAGGATTTGATAGCCAGTTAGAAATACTCAACTTCAGATGCAAGGTGTCTCCCTTTTATAATGCTAGAGGAAAAGGCTGACACAGGTTCATATTGTTTTTACAATATTCCATTGTCTTTTTCTAAAAATCATTTTCAAAGTGTGAAATCAATCCATTCCTAGTTTAGATTAATGCAGAAGCCAGGAAAACTTGAACTCTCCCTTCAATTTTCAACTGAGCAAAATGCCGAAGTGTCTTGTGATTTAACTGACACTTGCTCAGCCTTCCACTATCATATCTAAAGCTGAGTTGTTCTTACAAGACTTTCTGATGTAGGATATTTAACAAGAGTGGAAATGTAAGGTCTAAAGATGTTGTGGCAGTGAATTCTAACAAGGAGTTTTATTGCTCTCTTTCCTTACCTTTAGTTTCCCCTGACAGTCATTCTTCCTGGTACTAATTTATAGTACTCACCTAAAGTTCCCTCCACTTGATGTCAAATTGTCTTGAGGTTTGAAAAGATTTTATTCTTAGAGAAGGTTGTATTGAAATTGATTTCATTTTAACTTACGTTTGATTTTGTCATTGCTGGATTTGGGCTTGAATAGACTTTATAAACACTGAACAGATACATTCTTATATAAGACTAACTTGATTTGCTTGATCTTTCAGCAAAGTGTTGCACAGATTGAAACTCCACTCATATGTAATATACTTGAATTTTGAGTTCATTATTGTAGTGCTGTTTCTTAGTAGAAATGGTTAGAAGATTGCTCTTTTCATCCCAAATATGGTCAGATGCCTGTAATTGAACTCTCCTTTGTTTATTAAATATTTTACCAATAAGTAAAACAATTCAAAATAGCAACTGAACAGGAATGAAATAAATATTTATTTATTTTTTAGTTATGGAATCATTCTTGAAAAACAAAAAAAGCTTTGCCTGTAAATGAAAATTCAGAAATATCAGAGGAAATAACAAAAACCAGTCAGGGAAGCACGGCTTTGCAAGTAAGTGGAGGGGAAGATTTCAGCCTTTATTTTTGCTTTCTCTGGGGTTAAGAGCCTCCATTCATATGAATGAGAAGAGAAATGTTTTTCCACTTAAAAACTCTTGGCTTTTCTAACTTTATTTAAGCACCTAAAACTGAAAAGCTATAATGTTTACACTTTACTTATTCATTGTCTTCAATTTATTTGCAGATTTTATAAACTAAGGAGATTATTGTACAGATGTAAGCTCCTGTTAATTCCTCTTTTTTCTATATAGTAGGAAGCTATATGGATTTCCTGGTCCTATACTGTTAGGTGGGTTTATCTTATTTCTTTATACAAAAGAATATAGAATTGTAATTTATAGTTATTTATCTAAATATATTTGTAACAAAATGTTAACATATAGAATGTTTTAATATAGACATGCCTTTTTTTTTTCTGTTTCAGATGCTTCAGAAGAATTGTAATATTAGGTACTATCTGCCTTTAAGAAAATAGAAGCGGCTGGTGTGATGGCTCATGCCTGTAATCCCAGCACTTTGGGAGGCCAAGGCGGGTGGATCACCTGAGGTTAGGAGTTCGAGACCAGCCCGGCCAACATGATGAAACCCCGTCTCTACTAAAAATACAAAAATTAGCTGGGTATGGTGGCACACACCTGTAATCCTAGCTACTCAGGAGGCTGAGGCAGGAGAATTACTTGAACCCGGGAGGTGGAGGTTGCAGTGACCCGAGATCATGCCACTGCATTCCAGCCTGGGCGACAGAGCGAGACTCTGTCCAAAAAAAAAAAAGAAAAGAAAAGAAAATAGAAGCTAGGACCAGTTATGGTGGCTCATGCCTGTAATCCTAGTGGTTTGGGAGGCCTAGGTGGGAGAATGGCTTGAGGCCAGGAATTCCTGATCAGCCTGATCAATGTAGTGAGACTCCATCTCTACAAAAACAAAAACAACAACAACAAAAAAGTAGCTGGTCATGGTAGTGATATGTATCTGTAGTCCTAGCTACTCAGGAGGCTGAAATGGGAGAATTGCTTAAGCCCAGGAGTTTGAGGCTGCAGCTAGCTATGATTGATTGCTCTACTGCAGTCCAGCCTGGTTGACAGAGCTGTTGAAAGAAAAGAAAAGAAAAGAAAAGAGAAGAGAAGAGAAGAGAAGAGAAAAGAAAAAAGAAAGGAAAGGAGAGAAAGAGAAAAGAAAAAAGAAATGAAAGGAGAGAAAGAGAAAGAGAAAGAGAAAGGAAATGTAAAAAGTAAAGTCGAGGTTCCTCTTCAAAGACTTTCCTCCCCATCTAATTAGGAATAAATAGTAACTTCTCTTAGAAGCAAAATTTATTCAAAGACTTGTGCTAATATTCTTAAATATCTGCTAGCTGTAATAAAGAAATCAATGTACTTTATGTTCTTACCTCCCACAATTTAGCCTAAATATTTGCCCTAGCATGCTTATACTAGTCCAAGCAAGCATTAGGTCATAGCCTGTTCCTCTTCCTTATTTGAAGGTCTTTTTACCTTTCTCAGCATTCCACAAGTTACTTCCTCCTTCCTTTGTTCTCCTCTGCCTTTGCCTCTTTTAAAAAGTTCTAAGTTGCTAGCCAATCAGGACAAATACAGAATGTGAGGTCTCATTCCAGCCAACAGAAACCGGACACAGCAGTAAGGTTGACGCATCAAGTTATAAATGACCCTGTCTCCTTTGCTCAGTGTACTCTCATGGCAAAACTGCTGGCGAGTGTACCCTTTCTGCAGAAAGTAAAAAAATGGCCTTGTTGAGAAAATTAAATTTATATTCAAGTGCTATATCTTTACGGCACCAAAGAGCAAGCATTTCTAACAGGAAGGAAAGAAAGGAGGGAGGGAGGAAGGGAGGGAGAGAGGGAGGGAAAGCTAAATTTTGTGGTTTGTTTAGTCTATGGAAACAATAGCCATCAAAATATATTTTGACAAAACAGTGGGCGTGAATTTTTGATTGGAGAGAAGGGGTTTACAAAAGAGGAAAAGAAAGAAAATGTCCCATTGGCAAGTATTTTCTAAAGATCTGTAGGACGTTAGAAGATGGAACAGAAGGTTGAAGAGCAAAAAGCATTATCAGGTCATTGGGGCTGACCCAAGTAAGTTGCTGAGAGAGAAAGACAGTCACTTTGCAAATGAATGCTTGGTGGTTGAATCTATCAAAAGACAATGGTGAAGAGCATTATGTGAAGATTCAGGAGGCAAACAGGAACCAAATTATCCTTATAATGACCCCCATAGTCAATATATATAGCCACTCTAATTATTACTCTGAGACCCAGCCTTCATTTGAATGAATTACCAGTTGTTGGTCTGTAAGAACGACACCTGTCCTTCCAGCAGTAGTGTGTAAAAATTAGGCTTCACCAGAAGCTAGCATCTTCTCTGGTCAAGCAACAAATGCTAAACATATTTTTGCTATACATGTATCTATCATATGTTAAAGAAGAAGAAAAAAAAAGCCACTCAGTTTGTGGTAATTTTCTGTAGCAGTTCCAGAAAACTAACACAATGGCTTACAAATATTCTCTCTCATGACTCGCTGCATCAAATTAGCTCACTTGGTGGATCTTTCTTGTGGTTTTTTTCATGAGATTACATTCAGATTGGCTGAACTTAATTTTTAAAAATATATTTATTTTTATTTTTATGACTACATAACAATTGTACATGTTTATGGGGCACATGTGGTATTTTGATACATGCATACAAAGTGTAATGATCAAATCAGGGTAATTTAGATATTAATCACCTCAGACATTTATCATTTCTTTGTGTTAGAAGAATTCTAATTCCTCTCCTGTAGTTATTTTGAAATATACAATATATTATTGTTAACTACAGCAACTCTGTTGTAACTCCAAACACTAGATCTTATTTTTTCTATTTAATTGTATTTTTTTTTTACCCATTAACCAACCTCTCTTTATATCCCCTCCTGATATGGTTTGGCTCTGTGTCTCCACCCAAACCTCATGTTGAATTGTAATCCCCAGTGTTGGGGGAGGGACCTGGTGGGAGGTGATTGTATCATGCGGGCAGATTTCCCCTTTGCTGTTCTCGTGGTAGTGAGTTCTCTAGAGATCTGGTTGTTTGAAAGTGTGTAGCACTTCCCCTTTTACACTCTCTATCCCCTGCTGGCCATGTGCTTTCTTCTCCTTCACCTTCTGACATCATTGTAAGTTTCCTGAGGCCTCCACAGGCATGCTTCCTCTATAATCTGCAGAATCTTGAGCCAAAAACCTCTTTTCTTTATAAATTATCCAGTCTCAGGTAGTTCTTTATTGCAATGTGAGAACAGTCTAACATACCTCTTTACTATACTTCTCAGCCTCTGGTAACCATCATTCTATTCTCTCACTCTATGAAATCAATTTTATTTTGCTTCTATATGTGAGTGAGATCATGCAATATTTGTCTTTCTGAGCCTGACTTATTTACTTAACATAATGTTTTCCAGTTCCATCCACATGGTTGCCAATGACAGGATCTCATCTTTTTTTCCTGGCTAAATAGTATTCCATTGTGTATATGTACCACATTTTCTTTATCCATTCATCCTTGATAGACCCTTAGATTGATCCTAAATCTTGGCTATTGTGAATAGTGCTCCAATAAATATGGGAGAGCAGCTATCTCTGTGATACACTGATTTTCTTTCTTTTGGATATATACCTAGCAGTGGGATTGCTATATCATATAGTAGTTCTATTTTTAGTTTTTTGAAGAATCTTCATACTATTTTCCATAGTGGTTGTACTACTTTACATTCCTCCTAATAGAGTAAGAGCCTTCCCCTTTCTTAGCATCCTTAGGTTGGGCTGTATTTCCAAAGTATTGACTGGACTGAACTCTAGGAAAGCCGACAAACATGACTGATCATTGATACTGGCTATTGGCTGGGAACTCAGCTACAGCTATGGGCTGGACCATCTCCACCTAGCTTGTGCATTTCACAGTATGGCAGCTGAATTCCAGGAGGGAGCACCCTAAGTGGATCCTGAGAGTGAGCATTCCAAGAGGCCTGAAGTGATGCCACAGTACTCCTTATGACTTAGCCTGAGAATTCCCATACACAATTTCTATTGTACTGTATTGGCCAGGAAGATCAATAGCCGTTCCAACTCAAAGATAAACGAATTAGTCTCTACCTCTCAATAGGAGAAGAAAAAGTATTTGTGGCCAGCTTTAATCTACCATATCAGGTTACACTTTTTAATTTAAAAAATTTCTTAACAACATTGACTAATTTCAAATATGTGAGCTTAGTCAGTTTTTTTAAAAATAGTCTACACCATAAAACCTGTTCAAGGAATGTGGCTCCTTGATTTTTTTTTATAGAAATGCTATGCTAAAATGTTCCTTCAAAGCTTAACACGTAGTCTTCAGTTCTTCACTTCTGCCAAATTCCTATGTAAACATTAGTACATAGTTGGTGTCGCTCCTCTTTCATTAATCTTTTCCTTTTTCTTTTATCTTACTTTTTATCCCTTTTCTGAATTCTTCTTATTTTATTCTTGTCCATCCACATCCTCAATGTGTGTGTGTGTGTGTGTGCAAACACACACATGCTGGTGAGGGGATCCCATATGAGACTAAGAACTGGTTTAGATGTGGCAACTGGGTGAAGGGATGCAATGGTTTCATTCCAACAGCTGGCATCAGCCTTCTGCTTGGTCGTGATTTCTTCTGACTGTGTAAATGCAGTAACACACTATGTGACTCTCCATCTATCTCACCCCTCAGCACAACTTGACCCATTGCTATACACACTTGCAGGTTGACATGCCCTAATTGTCACATTAATCTTATCTCCCATTGATGGAATTACATTGGAATTACACTGATCTTCTGGTTTATAGTTATGCATTTCCATCTAGTCTCTCCCACTCTGCTTTACCATTAGCCTCTGATATTTGATGGCAGCAGCCCTGCATCACTGCCATCCTCCAAAGGACAGATTCTACTGAGCATCTAGATGCTGGCACCACCATCACTAGTGTGTTTCTCATTTCCTCAGCGAAGGCTGTGTCCTCTAGGAACTCCTAAAGAACATAGTGAAGTAATGGCTTCCCAGGCCAAACAAAATTTCATTCTAATGTTCCCATGACCTAGACTTTTCTAATGAGAAGGAAAAAAAATGTAAAAAGGAAAGGAGAAAAATATAGGGTGATAAAACTATAAAGTGAGTAAAAATATGTAATATATAGGTGTAATCTAAGAGCAACTTTAGATTGGATGATCAGGTAAGGACCTCTGATGAAATATTTTATCTGAGAACAATGAAATAAAAGGATCAATCATTTAGTCAATAGAAGAAAGTTTTAAGAAGAATTTTTTTAATATATTCAGCTCAGATCTCTTTTTTAATCTTCAACTTTTATGTTTCCAATTCCTTCTAAATTTCTCTACAATGACCTCAAAATTAGCCAAACTGAATTGTAGTTATGAAAACAATCTGAATCAATAGTACCTTCTTCCCCCACTTATCACATTGTTAATGGTATTGGTTTCCTCTGTCTATTATAATAAGTTACCACAAATTGGTGGCTGAAACCAAAAGATAATTATTCTGTAATAGTTCTGGAGGTTGAAATCAAGGTATTGTCAGGGTTGGTTCCTTCTGGAGGCTCTGAGGGTGAATCTATTTCAGGCCTCTCTCCTAGTTTCTAGTGGTTGCCAGCAATCCTTGCTATTTTTTGGCTTGTAGCTGCATCATCCCAATCTCTGTCCCCATCTTCACACTTTCCTCTGTGTGTGTCTTTGTAAGTACCCTCTTATTCTTCAAAGTTACCAGCTAATGGATGTAGCATCCACCCTAATGCAGTATGACATCTTCTTTACTTGCTTACATCTGCAAAGACCCTATTTCTGAATAAGGATACATTCACAGATTTCAGAGATTAGGGCTTGAACATATCTTTTGGGGGCACACAAGTCAGCTCACCACACTTGCAATGTTGTATTCCCAATGTTTGTGCTGGGACACCTATCCTAGTCTATCACTCTCCACACCCAATTGCAAAGTACTGTTAATTCAGCATTTTTAGCATTTCTTGAATGTATCTAATTCTGTTCATACCTTGTTATATTACTTTAACTTAGACACTCATTATCTTCAGAGCCTTCTAAAAGGGCCTTAAAATGTGTGTCTCTGCGTCTAATATTGCCTTCTCCCATATATGCACTTTTTTTCTAAATATGTTTCATAGCCAGAATATTTAAAAATCCAAATAGATAAAATTTACTTGTATCATCTCAAACCTTCCCTAAAAACCATTTAAAGACTCTCCTTTGCCATCAGTTAAAAAGTATAAGCAAGTAAAAGCAAATAAGCAAAAACAAAAACAGAAAATTTTTAAAATGTGATTTTCAATGTTTTCAGTCCACAATTAAAAACTCTGCTTTTGAATTGAGGAAGAACGTCATTTGACTCCACTTCTTATGCGCACTATATTACAGGTTGTTGCTTACTTTCTGAATTTCATTTTTCTAACTTGTTAAATGGGGTAATATAATTGATTAAGTTGAATTATAGGATTATTATGAAGAAAAAGTGCTAAGCACAATTCCTGGCACATAGTGAAAATCCAATAGACAGAATTACTTTCTGCTATCTTTCCAGGTCCATCTCTAACCTTATCTCATACCAATCTCATCTTTCTCTTTGTATGGTTGCTTCTTTTGCAGAATGTCTTGCATTTCCTACATTATGATCTTTACTCTTTTACTTCTTGGCTTTTACACTTGACTTGAAAAGCTGTTTAATTTCCTGCCCTTAACATGTTAATTTCTTCATGCATTTTTAATCCTGTTGGATACAGACATCTGCTATATCAGGAACCTGAGTTTGACTTTTTAGTCTTAATTCAGGTCTCCCCTTTGTGCGCACTCCTGTCCCAGCATTTATCAATGTCAAGTGCAGCTATCATTCTCTATTTCTTTATGCTTCAATGTGCTATCAGCTATCTGTGAGAAGGGACCACATTTTATGCTTCTCGTTATTGCCAAAACTGATCCTAGTGCTCCATGTCTTGGAATGTATGAAAAAAAAATGAAAGAAAGTTTTTGTGAGATTATCTATCCCTATCCCTGGGATGAGAATAAATTTATTTATTTAGAATTACACGCCAGGAGAGCACTGATATCATCTATTGAGTTTCTTTTTTTCTTTTTTTTTCTGTATCTCCAATTTTAAAATAGGAGCTGACTAGTCATAGAAAATAGTGAATGTTCAGTAAATACTTGTTGATTTTTTGAATGGGTGAAATAACTGATGCAGTATTTATTGGCAAAAATTGAAAGGTATTTACCAAAAATTTCATTCTGGCTCTAAATAGTAAGCAAGCATAGTCCAAACCCAGGAAGAAAGATGAATAATTATTTTGACAAATAAGGTCTATTACCTGGCATAATGTACAAACACTTGTTTGGCAGCCAGGAGACCTGGCATCTAATCTCTCTAAGTGGCTGTATAGTTAAACCCTTGGAATAAGTTAATTCATTTTTGCTAGGCCTCAGTTTTCTCTACTGAGAAGTGATGGCCTTGGATTATCATCTCTAAGGTCTTTTCTATGTCTATTTTTTTTTAAAGTTTTAGATAAGCTAGTCATCTGTAGGTAATCTAAGACTCTATGGCATTTGCTGTGAGGGGAATTGACCTGTATAGCCCTTGTATTAAAAATAAATCTTGGCCAGGTGCAGTGGCTCATGCCTGTAATCCCAGCCCTTTTGGAGGCCCAGGCAGGTGAGTCATCTGAGGTCAGGAGTTCAAGACCAGCCTGGCCAACATGATGAAACCCCGTCTCTACTAAGAATGCAAAAATTAGCCAGGTGTGGTGGTATGTGCCTATAGTCCCAGAAACTCGGGTGGCTGAGGCAGGAGAATCGCTTGAACCCGGGAGGTAGAGGGTGCAGTGAGCCGAGATCGCTCCACTGTACTCCAGCCTGGCGAAAGGGCGAGACTCCGTCTCAAAAAATAATAATAATAATTAAAAATGAATGAATGAATAAATAAATAAATAAATAAATAAATAAATAAATAAATCTTGCCCTGCCAATTTTCTTTTTTTTTTTCTTTTTTTTTTTTTGAGACGGAGTCTCGCTCTGTCGCCCAGGCTGGAGTGCAGTGGCGCGATCTCGGCTCACTGCAAGCTCCGCCTCCTGGGTTCACGCCATTCTCCTGCCTCAGCCTCCCGAGTAGCTGGGACTACAGGTGCCCGCCACCACGCCCGGCTAATTTTTAGTATTTTTAGTAGAGACGGGGTTTCACCGTGTTAGCCAGGATGGTCTTGATCTCCTGACCTCGTGATCCACCCGCCTCGGCCTCCCAAAGTGCTGGGATTACAGGCGTGAGCCACCGCGCCCGGCCGCCCTGCCAATTTTCAATAGAAATACTCAGCTTCCTAATTAGAGAGATATGTTTCAACTGGAATGATAGAGTCTGGCACATTTCCTTATTGTTTGTTCTTTAACTTAATGTAAATGTACAATACTAGATTAACTTCTTGTAGTTAAAAATGAAAACCAAATATGCCAGTAAAAATGGTGTTATTATTTAAAATATTAACATTTCAACACCGGAAGAGATGTAAAGGCAATTATTTGAATCCTTACCTTTTGCAGATAGCAGAATGGAGGCATAGAGGCTATACCTGACTGTTCAAAGTAACTGTAGGGTTGTTCAAGGGCAGCCAAGTGAGAATCCAGTCCTTCTAATTATTTCAGGGGTGTTCTTTCTAGTCCACTAGGCTTTTCTTATCTTCAGCACATTAATAGATAATCTGACTTAAGTGAGAAAATAGAAGCAATAGGAATCAAACACCCACAAGCACCTAGTACATCTACCCAATTACCAGCATCTGTAATGGGATGTTTTCTGCCTTCACTCTTGTTATGATGGATGGACTCTCCATGCCACACCAAGGTCAACTCCTTCACTTGTGCATAAGATCCTGTTCCCTCCAGCCTAATCAAGGATATTATTTCAGCTTTTCTGCCCTCTTCACACTGTGGAAGATCATTCCCATTAGCAGAAAAACATGCTGTTATTTTTCTCATTTAAAAACAACTTATTTTGGAGGAGGCGGCTGCTGAGGAAATTTAGAAAACAATAAAATAAAAACAACTTATTTTGACCTCACTGCTTTATATGCCCTTTAATACTCTTTCTAACTCCTTTACAGTAAAATTTCTTTAAAAAGTTGTCTCCAAATTCCTCTGCCTTCAATTTCTTTTCTTCTTTGCTCACTTAAATTTACCCCAATCAAAATGAAATTGTTGCTAAGGGAAACATTGTTCTCTACATTGAAATCCAATGGTCAATTTCAGTTCTTATCTTACTTGACCTGTGCTATGATTTAAATGTGTCCCCTCCAAAACTCATGTTGAAACTTAATCCCTAGCATGGGGTATTAAGAGGTGGAGCCTTTTAAGAAATGATTAAGTCATGAGGGCTCCTCATGGATTACTGCCCTATAAAAAAGCTGGAGGGAACTAGCTTAGGCCTTTTTTAATTTTTATTTTATTATTATTATTATTATTATTGAGACAGAGTCTCACTCTTGTCACCCAGGCTGGAATGCAGTGGTGTGATCTGGGTTCACTGCAACCAGTCTCCCGGGTCCAAGCAATTCTCCTGCCTCTGCCTACTGAGTAGCTGGGATTACAGGCACCTGCCACCATGCCCAGCTACCTTTTTTTGTAGAGATGGGGTTTCACCATGTTGGCCAGGCTGGTCTCAAACTCCTGATCTCAGATGATCCGCCCACCTTGGCCTCCCAAAGTGCTGGGATTACGGGCATGAGCCATGGCACCCAGCAGCTTAGGCCCTTTTTTACCATTCACTGTTCCGCAGGTGAGGACACAGCAAGAAGGCTCCCATCAGACACTGATTGCTGGTCCCTTGACCTTGGTCTTAGCCTCTGGAACTATGAGAAAATAAATTTCTGTTATTTATAAATTATCCAGTCTGATATTTTTGTTTTATTTATAGTAGCACAAATGGCCTAAGACAACCTACCAACAGCATTTGGCAGAGCATAACACGTTCTCTCATTTGAAATGTATTTTACTTGCACATATGATATCATATTCTCAAGATTTTATTCCTGCCTTACTGAGCACTACTTCTCGGAATCCTTTGCTATGTTTTGCTCATATTCCCAAACTCTGATTATTGGTATCACAATGTCCAGTTCTCAATCTTTTATCTTTTACTTTATAAATTCATTTCCTTAGTTATCTCATCTAGTCTCATGGCTTTAAATACCATTAATTTGCTGACCAGAGATACAGACCAGACAAGACGATTACATCTACAACTCATAGATACCTTCAGGCTCATATATGCAACTGGCTACCTATCCTCTTAAATATCTCATAAATATATCCAAAATTGAAGTCCTGCTTTCTCTCCATGTCACATCTGCTCCATATATATTATGTTTCCTTTCGCTAATTGGTTACTTCATCCTTCCAGTTGCTTAGGTCAAAACCTTTGAAATCATTCTTAATTTCCATTTTCCTCTTACACCCCACATTCCTTCAAGTCAAAGCTTTATTGGGTTTTCATTATAAATATATCCATAATGTAACTACTTCTTATCACATTCATAGTTACCATTGTGTTCTGACTCACCATTGTCCTTCACCTTAATTATTACAGTAGCCTCCAAACCAGCCTCCCTTATTTACCCCTGAAGTCTATCTTTGACCAAGCAGAATGATCCTTAATCAGATCTGTGACACCTTCATTCACACCGTACAACAGCTTTTCTTTTTACTTAGAAGAAAAGCCAAAGTCCTTTCAAGGTGTTATGAGGTCTTACTCAATCTGCTGCCCCACCTCCTCCATATCCCTATGATACAGTTTGGCTTTGTGTCCGCACCCAAATCTCGAATTGCAATCCTCATAGGTCAAGGAAGGGGCCTGGTGGGAGGTGATTGGATTATGGGGGCAGTTTCCTCCATGGGTGTTCTCATGATAGTGAGTGAGTTCTCACAAGATCTGATGATTTTAAAAAGTGTTTGGCAGTTCCCCTCTGTGTTCTTCTCTCTTGCTTACTGCCAAGTAAGACATACCTGGCTTCCCCTTTGCCTTCTGCCATGATTGTAAGTTTCCTGAGACCTTCCCAGCCATGTGGAACTGTGAGTCAATTAAATCTCCCTTCTTTATAAATTATCCAGTCTCAGGTACTGTCTTTATAGCAGTGTGAAAATGTACTAATACACCCTGTATCTTCTGTGAATGCACTTCCTTATCTTCTTGCCCTTACTCACTCTGTGCCAGCCCTACTGTGCTACCTGCTATTCTTAGAACACTACGAGCATTCTAACCATGCTTCTGCTTCAGAGACTTTGTATTTACATTCTCTCTTTCTGGAATGTTCTTCTATTATCTGGCATAGCTTGCTCAATTAACTCAAGTATCACCTTCTCAGATAGATAGGGTTTCCTTAACAATCCCACTTAAAATTTTAGCCCCCCCCTTAGAACTCCTCCCTGTTTCCTGCTATATTTTTCTGTGTTACACTTACCACTTCCCAATATAAAAATATCATTTATGAAATAGCATTATATTTATAAATAATTTATAATGTAATGTATAATATAATTAACTCTTGAATTTTTAAACTTTCTTCTTTCACCAAATGTCTCTGAGTTTCCCAGAAGGAGGGCTATATCTTTGTCTTTACCTTTAGGCCCTCAGTTCATAGAACAAAGATTAATGCATAGTAGGTGCTTGCACTAGTAGGATTCTATAATATCCCCTATAATTTCCAACCCCTGATGTACACACATCTTATCCCAGTTATTCAATCAAAGAATAATCTAAGTACTGATGTGAAAGGACTTTGCAGATGTAAATTAAGTTCACAAATCACTTGCAATTAGTCAAGATGATCTGGGTTGGCCTGATCTAATCACATGACAAGTCAGAGACGCAGGAAGTCAGAGAAATTTAAAACATGAGGGATTTGACATGAGGGGCTCTGCCTGTTGTTGGCTTGGAGATGGTTGGGGCCATGTGACAAGGAATGGGAGCGGCTTCTAGGAGCTGAGAGAGACCCTTGGGTGACAGCCAGCCAGGAAATGAAGAACTTAATCCTACAACAGGAAGGAACTGAATTCTACTAATTTTGATAAGAATCTTCCAAATACTTCCCTGGAGCCGGAGAAGTCAGCCAGGTTGACACTTTGATTTCAGCCTCTGAAACCCTGAGCTGAGAATCCAGGTAGACTTTGCCTGGACTTCTGATCTAGAGCACTGTGAGCTAATGGCATTATTTTAAGCCACTGTGATTGTGGTAATTTGTTAAATAGCAACAGAAAACTAATACAGAAGTCAGTAAATATGTGTTGAATTAATAACATTATATTTTATCACTGCAATCCTTCCAAAATAATTGGTATTTTTATTATAACATAAATGCTGATTTTATTTTAAATAAAAGAATAAATTTCTCTCCTGAAGCATGGCTTCTTTATTACAGATTAAATGTATGGTATTATTTTTCAATTTCACAGCATTAAAAAAGTTATTTGATAATATTAGAGATCCATTCAACATTATGTATCTTAGTTTCTCTGGATAAAATTATGTTTACCTCGACATTTTAATTAATTAAAGAATTTTTTTTACCTATCCCTGGTGATAGGTAAGATTAAAAAATTTTATTTTTTTTTTTGAGACGGAGTCTCACTCTGTCGCCCAGGCCGGAGTGCAATGGTGCGATCTTGGCTCACTGCAAGCTCTGCCTCCCGGGTTCATGCCATTCTCCTGCCTCAGCCTCCCGAGTAGCTGGGACTGCAGGCACCTGCCACCACGCCCAGCTAATTTTTTTTTTTTTTTTTGTATTTTTAGTAGAGATGGGGTTTCACCGTGTTAGTCAGGATGGTCTCGATCTCCCGACCTCGTGATCCACCCTCCTCGGCCTCCCAACGTGCTGGGATTACAGGCGTGAGCCGCCGTGCCCAGCCATAAGATTAAAATTTTTACTAGTCAATGATATATTTCAGTCTTAAAAATCTAACTTACCACTTTGGGAGGTCAAGGCAGGCAGATAACTTGAAGCCAGGAGTTCGAGACCAGCCTGGCCAATATGGTAAAACCCTGTCTCTACTAAAAATAGAAAAATTAGCCAGGCATGGTGGTGCACGTCTGTAATCCCAGCTACTTGGGGGCTGAGGCACAAGAATCGCTTGAATCTGGGAGGCAGAAATTGCAGTGAGCCAAGATTGTGCCACTGCACTCCAGCCTAGGCAACAGAGCAAGACTGTCAAAAAACAAAACAAAACAAACAAACAAAAACAAAAAACTAACTTACAGAAAGATGAGCTTAGAGTTTATCCTTTTCCACAATCCTGAGGTCAAATGTATTCTCTCTCTCTCTCTTTTTCCCACACTGCTAGATACTAATGACAGCTGTTCCATTTTTACTTTGGGTGATCACAATTTGAAAATGATTGAGCATGGCAAATTAGAGAGCATATGCATAATAGGTTATCACCTAGCACCTACTTTCCAAGTTCTCATCTATTCTGCACAGCCTCAATGACAAGCAAGTGTTACATTTTAATCACACTTTCTAACATAAGCTTATTCTTTTCCGGTTGAAAAGTAAATTAGATCATCCCATCTGCATACCCTATCATAAGGACTAAGTGATATCGAACAGTTTGATGCTAATTTGATGTGAAATAATATAAAATTTGACATAAAAGCATCAATCTTTGGTATTGGAAGAAAAATTTTCACAAAATCCAAAATAAATGTTGGCTTATTACCCATTTTTAGAAATGTTTAATGTTAACAGCTAAATATAAAGATCAATTAGAGACTAGACTTTAAATGTTCATAACATATGAAAAGTCCAAGATAAAATGTAATATGTGGTAGCTAAATTTTGGTATTCATCGTTTTCCAGAGAGTGATAATTACATAACCATTTGTTCAATTTTTCTTTTGGTTGTCATCTGTTTGTAAATATTTACATATTTAACTAAATATATATAGAATGCTATACATATATTTGACATTTTATATATACACATGTAATTTTAGTAATTTAAAAAATGGAAAGTATTCATGTTGGAGTTGTCTTGCTGAGACAGGCAGGGTGAATTACATTTTTTAAATAAATTGATAATACTCTTTTATTTAGCTAATATTTCTTATAAACTGTTGTTCATAGTTCTCTTGGTTGACTGCCTTTGAGAAGAATGTAAATATTTACTCTGGATAACTATTACTACTTAGTGGGAAACATTTTTATTTCTTCACATTAAAAAAGTAGCAAACCTGCAGAACATGCAGCTAAAGGGAGTCAGCATTTTTTCCCTCAGTCTTGATTAAAAATAAAAATAGCAGGAGGCTCAATTCAAAGAATATTGTTTGATTGCACTGTAACCTAATGTGATTTTTACCTGAAAATAGGGTAAATGGAAAAGTGGAAAAATGAAAGGTCAGAGTTCTTGCTGTTTACTGAAGCAGTAAGTTGTGTTAAGACATAAATTAATTAATGTGCTTCATTCCTGACTTCCTTGTATTGTTTTTCTTCTTTAATTTTCTTATTAAAGAAGAATGCTTATTTATAAGAGAGGAATGCTTATTTCCTCTCTTATGTGGCCTTTCTCCATGTCGCTTAGTAAATTATTTCAAATCTTTTTGGAAGAGGTAAAAGAAAATAGTCTTTACTCTTTGTTTTACTCCTTTTTTACTCTTACATTAAGAGTAAAGAGGAGATATGTTTATTATCAAGTCTAACATATCTACAGATTTTAAACGTTTAACTTATTTATTTCTTTTCTCCATTGAGTTGCAGTTGATGAGCTATCTATCTGTAAAATAGATTGAAAATACTCAGCAACATTTAGTATAAGGAAAAAAGTTGTATTGGCTCTAAAATCAGGCTTTTGGAGAAGGTGCTTTTTTGGTTGTTTGTTTGTTTTTGCATTTTGCCAATAACTGAAAAACTTCAAAAAAATTGCCATAAAAATACTCCCAACACTATTATAAACATTTGAATTATAAAAACTAAACATATTTGAATAAAGTGTGAAATTAATGCCATAAACATACAGTTACCAAGTTTAAAGTATTAAATTACACTGAATAAACATTTAGGTAATGGGACTCTGAGTCTCAGTTTCTCCATTTGTAAAATAAAGGGGTTGGATGGAATTATATTGGCCTTATCATATTCTCAAATTCCATGACTCTGTTAATCAGTTTATTCTTCATTTTAATATGCTGAAAAAGTTAAGTTTTTTTAAAACTCATTCTCTACAGCTTTAAGAAATTCTGCAAATTAATGTAAATTTGTTATAGCATCCTTTCTAGAGAAATAAAAATAAAACTAACAGGCATAATTCTGTAGAATAAAATCTGAGTTGCATTTGTGGCTATGCTAAATGCTGTTTTGAATATGCCTACAGCCAATAAGCTGGGACAGTTTAGCTGAATTTATTGAAAACAGAAATTGCATACAGTTAGGAGAGCACATACAGAGGAAATTCTATTAGTCTGTTGAGATGAAACAAGCTTCAAGAGATGAAAACAATGTATGGGTTAAGGAAGCCTTGAGGCTGAGGAAGTAGAGATGAGTTTTTAAAGGAAAGGGGTATTTGGAAAGCTAAATAAGTCTGAATAGCATGGGGACGTAACCTATAACCTATTTTTGTTGTTGTTGTTGTTTATTTTACTTTAAGTTCCGGGATACACGTTCAGAACACGCAGATTTGTATAAAAACGCTAGAAGAAAACCTAGGCAATACTGTTCAGGACATAGGCATGAGCAAAGGCTTCACGATGAAAATGCCAAAAGCAATTGCAACACAATCCAAAATTGAAAAATGGAATCTAATTAAACTAAAGAGTTTCTGCACAGCAAAAGAAACTATCATCAGAGTGAACAGGCATCCTACAGAATGGGAGAAAATTTTTGCAATCTACCCATCTGACAAGGGTCTAATATACAGAGTCTACAAAAAACTTAAACAAATTTACAAGAAAAAAAAGCAAAAAAAATATCAAAAAATGGGCAAAGGTTATGAACAGACACTTCTCAAAAGAAGACATTTATGCGGCCAACAAACATTTGAAAAAAAGCTCAATATCACTGATCATTAGGGAAATGCAAATCAAAACCACAATGAGATACTATCTCATGCCAGTCAGAATGGCAATTATTAAAAAGTCAAGAAACAATAGATCCTGGAGAGGCTGTGGAGAAATAGGAATGGTTTTGCACTGTTGGTGGAAATGTAAATTAGTTCAACCATTGCGGAAGACGGTGTGGCAATTCCTCAAGGATTTAGAACAAGACTTCTTTCCTCTGAAAGTGAAAACCTGCTTATAGGCTCCTCACTAGGCAAATTTCAGGGTCAGAAATTCCTAGGGTGCTCTCTTGTTGGTGTAGTATACATCTTGTCTCAGAAGTTTTATTTACAGTGAATGAATATTTCCATAATTTAATGTCTTTGATTATTAACAAAAGGAATCCTTCACATATGAAGAAAACAATGACTTTTCCATGGAAAGTTATACAAGGATTAGCTTATTTCATCAAAACAAACATTACAGCTTCTTTTTTTTCTTCAACTTTTATTTTAAGTTCAGGAGTACATGTGCAGGATGTGCAGGTTTGTTACGTAGGTAAACGGGTGTCATGGTGGCTTGCTGCAGAGATCAACCCATCACCTAGGTATTAAGCCCAGCATCCCTCAGCTATTCTTCTGAGGCTCTTCCTCCCCCATCCCAACCCCTGAGAGATCCCAATGTGTGTTGTTCCCCTCATGTGTCCATGTGTTCTCATCATTCAGCTCCCACTTATAAGTGAGAACATGTGGTGTTTGCTTTTTCTGTTCCTGCAGTAGTTTGCTGAGGATAACAGCTTCTAGCTCCATCCTGTCTCTGCAAAGGATATGATCTCATTCTTTTTAATGGCTGCATAGTATTTCATGGTGTGTATGTACCACATTTTCTTTATCCAGTCTATCATCGATGGGCATTTGGGTTGATTTCATGTCTTTGCCATTGTGAACAGAGCTGCAATGAACAAATGTGTGCATGTATCTTTATAATAGAATAACTTATATTCTTTTGGGTGTATATCCACTGATGGGATTGCTGGGTCAAATGGTATTTCTGCCTCTAGATAGTTGAGGAATTGCCACATTGTCTTCCATAATGGTTGAACTAATTTACACTCTCACCAAAATGGAAAAGTGTTCCTTTTGCACTGCAACCTTGCCAGCATCTGTTGTTTCTTGACTTCATAATAATTTTCATTCTGACTGGAATGAGACGATATCTCTTTGTGGTTTTGATTTGCATTTTTCTAATGATCAGTGATATTGAGCTTTTTTTATACACTTGTTGTCTGCATAAACGTCTTCTTTTGAGAAGTGTCTGTTCATGTCCTTTGACCAATTTTTAGTGTTTTTTTCTTGTAAATTTGTTTACATTTCTTGTAGATCTTGCATATTAGACCTTTGTCAGATGGACAGAGATTGCAAAATTTTTCTCTCATTCTGTAGATTGTGTGTTCAAACTGATGATAGTTTCGTTTGCTGTGCAGAGGCTCTTTAGCTTAATTAGAGTCCATTTGTCAATTTTTGCTTTTGTTGCAATTGCTTTGGGTGTCTTTGTCATAAAATTTTTGCCCATGTTTATGTACTGAATGGTGTAGCCTAGGTTGTCTTCCAGGGTTTTACAGTTTTTGGCTTTACATTTATGTCTTTAATCCATCTTGAGTTAATTTTTGTATGAGGTGTAAGGAATGGGTCCAGTTTCAATTTTCTGTATATGGCTAGCCAGTTCTGCCAGCACCATTTATTGAACAGGGAATCCTTTCTCCATTGCTTGTTTTTATCACACTTGTCAAAGATTAGATGGCTGCAGGTGTATGGTCTTATTTCTGAGATCTCTATTCTGTTCCATTGTTGATGTGTCTGTTTTTGTACCAGTACCATGCTTTTTTGGTTGCCATAGCCTTGTAGTATATTTTGAAGTCAAGTAGCATGATGCCTCCAGCTTTGTTCTTTTTGCTTAGGATGGTCTTGGCTATTCGGGCTCTGTTTTTGTTTCATATGAATGTTAAGGTAGCTTTTCTATTACTTTGGAGAATGTCAATAGTAGTTTAATGGGAATAGCAATCAATGTATAAACTAATTTGGGAAGTATGGCCATTTTCATGATATTGATTCTTCCTATTAGCGTGAAATGTTTTTCCATTTGTTTGTGTCCTCTCTGATCTCCTTGAGCAGTGGTTTACAGTTCTTCTCAAAGAGATCCTTCACTTTCCTTGTTAGCTGTATTCCTAGGTATTTTATTCTTTTGCAGCAGTTATGAAAGGGAGTTCATTCATGATTTGGCTCTCTGCTTGCCTGTTGTTGGTGTATAGGAATGCTAGTGACCTTTGCACATTGATTTTGTATCCTGGGACTTTGCTGAAGTTATCAGTTTAAAAAGCTTTTGGGCTGAGACAATGGGGTTTTCTAGAAATAAAATTATGTCATCTGCAAACAAAGATAATTAGACTTTCTCCCTGCCTATTTGAATACCCTTTATTTCTTTCTGTTTCTGATTGCCCTGGCCAGAATGCTCAGAACTTCCAATGCTATGTTGAATAGGAGTGATGAGAGAGAGCATCCTTGTCTTGTGCTGGTTTTCAAGAAGAATGCATCTAGATTTTGCCCATTCAGTATGATACTGGCTGTGGGTTTGTCATATATGACTAATATTTTGAGGTAAGTTCCTTCGATACCTAGTTTACTGAGAGTTGTTAACATGAAGGGATGTTGAATTTTATCGAAGGCTTTTTCTGCATCTATTGAGATAATCATGTGGTTTCTGTCTTTAGCTCTCAAACATAACAGCTTTTAGGGTGTTTTTCAGAATGCTAAGCTGCAGTATTTGGGAGAAATAAGAGGTAGGACTTTCAAGAGTTTATTTTTAGAACATTAGCAAACAGTGAAGTGTTGTTGAGTTTGAAATTTGTATAAAATTTATTTTATTGATTTACTATACTGAAAATTCTGCTAATATGTCATTTCTTCTCAAGAAAATTTCCTGGCAATGCCCTTAACTCTGGCAGAAGCTACCATCCTCCAAGTCTGATCCTATCCATATCCTCTATTGGCACTTACTTCTCAGAAGTATAATTACTTTTAACATGTCATATCCATTATGAGACTGTGTGTTATTGGAGAGGAAGTGACCATATCTTATTCATATATCTGTCTTCATTGACTGAGCCTTAGGCTAGTTGCATTAAACGTACTTAATAGTTAATGAGTAAATGGATGATTACCAATACAAGAAAAGCATTTGTCATCCCAACTATGAGTAACACTTACGCCAAATTATATCTAAGAGCTTCGTCTCATAGCATATTCTGTCTGAATTTTTTTTTTAACTAAAAATGTATTTGGTTTGAGATAGAATTCTAGTAAGTCCCAGAAACCTTGAATGCTTATCAAAACTCCATGAAATCTTTAGAGATTTGCTTATCACCTAATTGATATGTCATACATCTAAAATCTTCTCCAATCTTTTACTTATTGCTCAATACATATAAAGATAGCAGTGTAAATCTCAAAAGCTGAATATATTATGGATTTCTGAAATACTTATTTCCAATTGCATGCTTTAATTTTGCCTTGTGGTTCACTTAAAAATTAACAAATACATCTTCAGAATATCTAGAAAGGCCCATAGCATTTAAATTCTTAATATTAACTATAAGAAACTTAAATTTTAGATAATATAATTTTAAGGTCTGTCCACTGATTATAAGTTAATTTTTTTCCCTAAAATGACTTGAATACATTCAGGTGTGAAAGAGTATTAATGTTTATAAAACTAAAAATCTGAGAATTTGAAACCAGGCTGTTAGTTTATGTAAATTTATAGCTAAGGTTATATGAAAGGTCAGCCATGCATTAATGTGCCTTGGCAGATGTTCCTGGAAACTATGTGATTCTTTACCCCTGATGAAATTTTATTTATTATGAATTGTATTAATTATGACAGCCAAAGAAAGATTCTTGAGAAAATCAGAAACCGTAATAGAATAAGAATAGATAATATAATGATGGCATTCTGGCACACTGGGATCCGCTGCCATATTGGCAGATCCTGGTTTTACCATAGAGTAGTTAAGTAGTTATTTGACTCTCTGGGACTCAGTATCTTTATGTGCAAAACTAAGGCTCAGAATTTGCAAGATTGTTTTGAACATTGAATGATCGGAGCATAGATAACCCTCAATAAATGTTGGGTGTTATTATTACTTTGCTGACTTGCTTTCTTTTTGCTTTTCTGTCCCTTCCACTTTGCCAATTCTGCCTCCTATTTCCTTTTATTCTTATTTCATCTTTTTTTCCCTAGTTCCTTGGGTTTGATGATGAAACCATTATTCACTACCACACCCTTCCAAAACTAGAATTTGGGGCTAAATATTCACTCCAGATAAGATACAAAACTAAAAAAGAGACATAATCTTCTATTTCTTTGTCAATTCCCTAATCTTACAAGGTCTCTCGCTCTCTCCCCCATGACCAACCTTCATTTCCTCTCTCCCTCTCAACCTACTTTAACTGGGAAAAAAGGTAGATACATGAAAGGACAAAAATTATTTATGTAATGTACATTTATTTAGTCATTCCACAATGTACAGTATACATATTTCAAAACATGTTGCACATAATGCATATATAATTTTTATTTTTAATTAAAATAGAATAGTAAAAATATGCAGATACAACTAAAAATAAACTAATGAAAATTTCAAAAAATATACCATGCATATGAGAAAATGAACTGAAAACTTTTTCAATCTTTTGATTAAAAGATGTGTTGAAAGAAAACTTCGAGGAGATTCAGATTTGTCTTCAACTTTTAACATATTTATATTACAAGAGAAAATGGCCACGCCAATGCCACAAAAGCAGATAGGCTCAATTAAAAATAAATGAATTCATAGATTGAAGGTTCTGACAATGAAGAAAGCCTTGATTTGGGGGAAGCGGCATCACCAATCAGAATTTTAACCTTGGCATTTTAGCTCTTCTCAGTCCAGTCTTTAAGTGCTTCTAGAGTGCTTCATTATCCAAATCATGGTCATGCCTGATGCAGAGAGCAATTTATTCTCAGTCTGTTTTTCTCTGTGCTTCTGCTACAGGGCTGGCTGGACCAGAGAGGTGTTTCTAAACTGTGTCTTTCTTCTCTCTTCTGTATCACAGATATTGTGTTGGCAGTCTATAAAAGTCATGAGAAGCCAATCAAAACCTCATGGGGTGGGGTAATGATAATGTTACAGAACCACTATGTCAACTGAATTTGAAACATTTTATTAGGCTTTTGGGATGCTTGTTGTCAGTAAACTTCAGTCAGATGAGAACACTAATTTTTACTGATCTTATCTAATAGGAATTACATCTTGGAAAAGTGCTTTGCTAATCTTCATTATTTGAAGGGATACTATAAAACTTTCCATTGACATAAAACCTTGATTTCCTGTATTCATTGTAACCTAGTTGGTGGATGAGAGTCTACTTATCGTTTGACATTTTGGAGAAAAAATTTTGTTGTCTAACCATCTCATTACTAGGAAAGTGGGAAAGATGAAAACTTAAGCTGTAATAAACAAATATTGCTAAATGATACACTTTTATAAACATTTGTTAAGAGAATTACAGGTGGTGGGGGAAGACAGTGAATACCTTAAAGAGAGAATGCAGAGAGCCTTTCAAATGTTGACTTTGTGAAAGTCAGCAATCTGAGAAACACCAGACACTTTAACCTGCTCTGTTATTTTTAACCACTTTTAGGACACTATAATTGTTCATGTGACAAAATATACAAAGTGGAAAAATAAAAAACACCCTTGACCTTCCAAACTTTTCATTGTGTATTTGAGGTACAAAGGTCACCTGCAGTTTCTTTAGGCTTACAGGTAATTCTTGAAAAATTTAAAAGGTATCAGTGTTGAACATATGTAAGAGTTCATTTTTTTAATTGAATTTACTGTGGTACAGTAAAACTTTTATTCCTCCAGAATCCTGAAAGAAAGCTGAAGTCCTCATAGCAAAGAGTTTTAGAGGTAAACATTTGGGCTTCTGAGGTGAATATAATCATAATCCAAAACTGTATATTTATAGGGGGAAGAGGAGAAGACTGGAAAGTGAATAAGGGGGCTGTGCAAGAGAAGTTCAGCAAGGTCATTCAAAGCCATGAGTGTTCTCATCAGAGAGAGTAATGCAGAAGTCCTCAAACAGAAAGATTGTCCTTAATAAGTCAGTCTGCATTTTCAGGTCTTCGTGGCAAAGCATTTTCTCTATATATGCTTTGGAATTTGTCATCAAAATGTTTTGAAAATAAAAATAAGATTATTTTTCTTGCGAGGGGCCATAGCAGTAAGACATTTTTATTGTGTTCCAATGGACATGAGGCACAGGAAGCCCAATGCCCTCCAAGCACTGGCATCATAGCCCCTGCCCAACTGTATCACACCATGCTAGGTAGGGACCACCAATTAGAACTCTCCCACTTCCAGGGTGGCCGAGATAAGCACTCCATTTTGGCCTACTTTCCCCATGTTCCCAGCCTTGACTGGTCTCCAGCCTTAGGAGAACCTGTTCTACTTCAGCCCTTGGCAGTTCCACAGAGCTGTCCCCAACCTACAGCACCAGAACCCGTACTCACAACCAGTCTCCACCTCTGCTCCGGAGTCTGTGGGCAGCACTTCCAGTGGAGAAGCCATGGGGTGCCCAGTCACTGAAGGAGCTGAAGAAATAGATTTATGTATTGCCGAGTATAGATGGCAACTAGTCCATTCTTTCATCCAACAAACAGCAGTTCTTCATCTTTTTCAGTAGCTCTATAATTTTTAGCAAATATTGTTTCCAGTGGGGCTTTCCCTCGCGTCCAACCAAATTCTGTTTCGTGAAAACTCATTGCAAAATTCTTATTATCTATACTTTATGAAAACTGGGGACACTTGCTTAGTGAGTTTTTCCAACTCTTTCATAGACAATGCATACCGAAGATAATTCAATTGTTCTTCAGTTATTATGCATCTGTAACCAGTCTTAAAATTCTACTACTTTAAATTTTACTCAATGAAGATTTTTCAACATCCAGTAATTGACATTATTTTCTCCTTTCCAATAGTATAAATTTAATAATTTGTATATTGATTTAAGTGTTCAAATAGCCTTATATAATTATCATTTAATATACTTATAATATATATTTATATTAATATTTATAACTCCAAATACTTCACCCTCATTTTGCTGGAAATCATAAGTAATTCCACTTTTTAAAATTTATCTTCTTTAATCTTAAAATGGTACTACCATTTATTTTACTCTGCAGAAAGTCAATCAGTTCTGGAAAGGCCATTCTCTAAAGTCTACTGCTCTGTGGTAGCAGTGCTGCGTAGGTACTACAAATGTTGTCGTTCTGTTCAATTTGATCATGTTATTAATAGTAGTGGCAAATCCACATGGGTCTGCAGCAACCTCAATTCTTGACTCCTCAGAAGAAAGAGTTTGACTGAGGGGCCTAAGACTGAGTGAGAGGCTGAGGCAAGTTTTGGAGCAGGAGGGAAAGTTTATTAAAAAGCTTTAGAGTGGGAAATAAAAGGAAGTAAAGTATGCTTGAAAGAGGGCCAATCAGATGACTTGAGAGATCAAGTACGAGGGTACGAGGTTTGATTCTTGACTTGGGGTTTTATATGTTGGCATTCTTCCAGGGTCTGTGTTTAGTCCTCCCCTGATTCTTCCCTTGGGGTGGGCTCTTCACATGCACAGTGGCCTGCCAGCACTTGGAAGGGGCCACATGTGCAGTGTGTTTACTGGAGGTGTATGCATGCTCACTTGAGGCATTCTTGCCTTACCAGTCAAATGTCTCTAGAAGGTCATATACCACTTAAACTCCACAATTTTGCCTCTAAGGGCCCACGCTTGAGCCCACTTGCCCAGCTTCTGAGATCTTATCAGGAAGCTGTGATCACCAATTTCAGGTGTTTTTATCCATTGCCTTTCCTTGGTGCTGACTGCCACCAATTATTATTTAGAGACACAATTAACAACCGCCTGACCATCACCTGATGGTCACCTAAAGTTCCTGGTGGTGGGGAGGGCCCTCTCCTGCCCTGCACATGTCTGCCTGACTACCTACTCTAATAATCACACTGGGGATATTAATTTTCTATTGCCACTTAGAAAATTGCCACACACTTAGGGGCTTAAAAGGACCCACTTTTTTTAATCTCACAGTTTCTGTGGTCTGAGTTCTGGCATAGGTTAGCTGAGTACTGTGCTCAGAGTCACAGGCTGCTGCAATCAACATTTCAACCAGGTTGTGTTCTTATCTGGAGGCATGACCAGGGAAAAATCTGTTTTCAAACTCATTTAGGTTATTGGCAAATCTTATTTCTTATGGCTGAATGACTTAGGGTTCTAGCTTCTTGCTGACTATAGGCTATAGGCCTCTCAGGTCCTAGAAGCTATGTGGAGTTCCCTGCCATGAAGTTTTATCCACAGGCAGTTCCCAACACATGTGCTTGCTTCTTTAAAACCATCTAGGGAATCTCTCCCTGTAATCTTTTAAAACTGTGTATTAGTCAGGATTCTCTACAGAAACAGAACAAATAGGAGATATATAAAAATACACACACACACACACACACACACACACACAGATTGAGAGAGAAAGAGACTATGGGAAATTTATTACGGAAATTAACTTACATGATTTTGAAGGCCAAGAAATCCCACAGTATGCCCTCTTCAAGTGAGAGAACCAGGAAAGCCAGTGGTGTAATTCAGTTGGAGTAGGAAGGGAGGGACACCGGGATTACTGGTGTAAATCTCAGAGTCCAAAGGCCCAAGAATCAGGAGCTTCCATGGCAAATGGCAGGAGAAGATAGATGTCACAGCTCAAGAAGGAAGAAAGAATTTATGCTTCCTCCACCATTTTTATTCTATTAATGCCCTCAACAGTTTTGATGATGCCTTCCTACATTGCTGAGAGTCGGTCTTTTTTACTCAGTCTACTGATTCAAATGTTAATCTTTTCCAGAAACATCCTCACAGACACACGCAGAAATTACATTTTATCAGCTATCTAAGCATTCCTTAGCCCAGTCAAGTTGACACATAAAATTAACCTTCTTATGTAACAAATATGCATCTTTTTTTATTTTTATTTTTGCCACATTCTATTGTCGTGAAGCCAGTCACAGGTTTCTCCTGCTCTCTAGGTTAAGGGATCACACAAGGGTGACTCAATGAGAGGTCACCTTAATAATGTCTAACATGAGGGACTAATGAGCATCTCCCAAGCTCATGGTTAAGTGTCATAGTGCAAGCACCTGAAGACTAAGCATATATCATTTAATGTATTCGCCTATATTTCTTGTGAGATTGTTTTGTATGAAAGTATGCATCTCTAGCTGAGCACAGCGGCATGTGCCTATAGTCCCAGCTACTTAGGAGGCTGAGGCAGGAGGATGGCTTGAGCCCAGGATTTCAAGACTATAGTGAGTTATGATCATGCCACTGCACTCCAGTCTGAGCAACAGTACAAGACCCTCTCTCTAAAAATAAAAATATATATATATATATATGCAACTTAAAATGGTTCAAAGGACTTTTTAAAGGACTTTTCTTCTCAATAATATATTTTAGCACCGGACGTGGTGTCTCTTGCCTGTAATCCCAGCAATTTGGGAGGCCAAGGCGGGCAGATCACTTGAGCCCAAAAGTTTGAGACAAGACTGGCAACATGGTGAAACCCCTTCTCTACAAAAAATACAAAAACTAGGCAGACATGGTGGTGCACACCTGTAGCCTTAGCTACTCAGAAGGCTGAGGTGAGAGGATGGCTTGAGCCTGGGAGGTGGAGGTTGCAGTGAGCCAAGATCGTGCCACTGCCCTCCAGCCTGGGTGATAGAGCGAGATGCTATCTCAAAATATATATATATATACACACATACACACACATAGCTATTTAAAAACAAATACCTCCTATTTACTGCATTTTGTGAGACAAACATTCCACTTGGTTTACCATTCTATTTTCCCTTTTCTTCTACTTATTTTTGTTTTGTTTTATTTTGTTATGAAAAAGTAAATAAACTTATACTTTGCTCTATTTTGCATTTATTTATATCCTGATATTTTTTTTCTTTGACAAAACAAATTTTTGATCTTCAGTAATGGTTTCATCAACAATCTTTCTATCTGTGTTTTCTTACAAAAAGGGAGAGTGAGTGCTAGCTCTAGTGCTAGCAACTACAGCATTCAGAATAACAAAGATAGGCATTGAAAGGCAAGCCTGGATTGACATCAGCAGCAAAAACAAAGCATTATTTATGAGGCTTGCCTGGCTACAATTTTCCAATGGTAATTTCTATTCCCTGACTCATTCCTCTTTTAGCATACACATTTAATGAAAACATTATGGAACAAAACCCAAAAGCAATCTGATGCCAAAGGACACTTAAGTGTTGCTTCGCATGATGAAAAATGTTGTAAGAACAAATCACTGTGACTGCAATATTAATGGGACAAGCCATGGCTTCCGAGTGGCTGTGGTATAGAATTTGGTACACCAGGTAAACAAAGCAACAGCTTTTGTCTTTGCACAACATACAAAGTCACACCCTTATCTAATTGCCTGGATAAACCTTCCCACTTTTTCCATAAGGCTGTAGTGTTTGTTCACAGAAGCAGTTTCCCTGTGGAAATTATCATGATGGACCAGACAGCTGAGGTAATAATGTAACCAGAGTTACTGAACATGTCACTGCTTGCATTAGCAAGAAGATTATATAGTTAATCAATCCACAAATAGTTCCTGAGTTCTTATTAAATGCAAGACACACAGTGGCAAACCAGCCTATAATCAAATGAGATAATGCTAATGATAGCACGTTGTTAACTGTAAATCCCCATTGAAATATGAGTTATGATTATTTAAAATGTTCCTGGGTAGCCTTCCCTCCAAGTAGTAAGACAGTGCTTTTACCTATTCTGTTGGGAATGACCCAGAGTCTTCTGGATGGAAGCACATTATGATTAAAACCAAGTGTACTGGGAACAGGGTCAAAAAGTTGACGGAAAGCAAGTCATATTCTTATGAAGGTGCCCTCGAGATTCCATTACATTCATGACACAATTAGCAAATCTTTGCTCCCTGTGGAAAAAAATGGACCGATGTGGGGAAAGAACAAATGCATTTGTAAATGCCCAATCTTTCAGGCAAATTTAATTTATTAAACAGTGTTGTAAATTAACGGTGTTTTTCTCCTATGCAAAGTGCAATATGCCTTAAGACCACCATGTTATCATGGCATTTACCTTTGATTATAAATATATAGCATGGCATAACATTGGTACATTTTATATGTAGAGACATTGAGAAATGGCTTTTACACATTTCACTGCTTATGAAAAGGAACTTATACTTTAGGCTTACGCCGACTTCCCTGACTTGAGCTCTAGACTTTTTTCTTATTTTCTATTTCTTTATCATTTACTGAGCAGCTTCTGTTATTTTTCATTTCTCTTCCACAAATAGAGCCTAAACTCAAGGCAGCATTCCTAAAAGAGAGCGCTAATCCCAGTTACTTATTAAGTGGGCTTTGAACACTGATAATTCAATGGTATCTCTTTGACTTGTCAAGTTTGCTGTTGCCTTCAGCTGGAGGGGGTATACAGAGAACCTCTTTTTCTCCTCTTTTTATTTATTTATTTTTGCTTCACAATCAGCAGCAGTAATATCAGAACATAGACATCCAACAACTTCCAACCCAGATTGCTCTGGCGTGGCCTTCATATAGTTAAGTGAAGGAGGGTGAGACTTTGTAAACCATTATAATATCCTTCCAATCTGCACATTGCCATTTTGATGCTAATGTAGTATTCTTAAAGAATATCCCCCAAACTGCAAGCTGCTAAACAGATGCATTCGCCTGACATTCTCATTCAATTTATAGGAATTTTCAAATTTAAAGGCACATGAAATAGTCTTCTTGCAGTGAAGGCTCTTGCTTCTATGGTCTCCAGTGAGAATTGCATACATTTAATGCCTTGATATTAAATTTAATTTTCACCTGCTTTATAATATTTCTAATCTAATAATCAAGACACTATTATATTTAGCACTTTATTTAGCACTTTATTTTTTAAAATGTAGAGGCCTGAAGCCTAATTAAAATCCTGTGAATTTCAAAGGAACCTAGGGTATTCTAGCCCAATGCAGATAAGGACTGAGATCAAACTCTTTAAAACAAGCTTGAAAAACTCAGCAATCCACCTGTCCAGGGTTCATTTGGCCAACATTTTATAGCAAGCCCTTAAAATCCAAAGTAGTTTTGGCTTGAGATAGTCTGTTACAACATGAATAAATCCACAGTGATTTGGCATTTACCTCAGAGCATCCTGCTATTGTTTGGAAAGTTCTCAATCAAGAGAGGTGGATGCTAGATGCTACAGGAAGAAAGCCACCAGGCAAGAAAACCTCAATGAATAGACAAAATAACTAAATTTTAAAAGAAATGCACTTTTCCTGGGTCACTCTGTTTAAAAATAAAAATGCAGCTTTGTGGTTTATTTTGCAGAGTTCCTCGACAATATTGTGAAAGAATATATACCATCTTTCATCAGAACAACAGTGCTAATGTGGGTGAGTGAGATGATGACAGCAGGGAAGGCATTTTTTGCTTTAAATTGGTTTATATTAGGCTAAACTGTGGATGGCAAAATATAATACAATTAAAAAGAAAAAAAAGAAAGCATGTCTTTTAAAAAGATGCCAGGTTTCCTAATCTAATCATTGTATTATTGGTATATTTTGGGGGACATAGGGTGAATTATAAAAAGATCCACTACTGATAGTGAAAATTATCAGTTTGTAAAACATTAAGAGAAAAATAGAATACTTTATACATGTGGTAAGTAGAGAACAGGGTAACTTTGAAGGAAAGTGTAAGGCAAATTTTAAGCACAACAAGATACATCAGATCTGAGAGGTGCCATGCTAAACAATGTCCATTAAACTGTAAAACTGGATTATGAAGTATTTGCATTCAGGGTGTCCTGAATATGATTGATTCTGTACTGGATTATGTTCTAACTTTCTTACTATTTAAGGACTGGTTCTAAATCTTTAGAATATAAAAGATTAAAAATAGTGAGAGGGAGCTATCACACACGTACTATTAAAAGCTGTATTTGGAATATGTGTGCCAATATCAGTTTTCTTTTTGTAATACTGAATGACAGTGGAATAATCATCAACCAATCCCTAAAGTTTACATCATTTAAGGAAATGGAGAAACAAAATTCCAGAAAAATAACAAGACTGAATGACTAGATTTAAAATAGTGGTTTTAGAAAATAGGATATCACAAGTTACAGTTTTTCAAATGGATTTTTTTTAAGATAAAGAAATTTACAAAAACAGGATAAACAATATAATGGAGAGAAGGAGAAATAGCGATGGGTCTATTTTACAGTAAAGTTTATACAGAATGACATTTTGCAGAAAATAACAGAAGCACCATTTTAAAAAATATATGATATCATTAAGAGCCATGAAGTTAAATGATGAAAGTAAGTGATACACTTTGAAAGAGTTTTGAATCCAGAAAATTCTAAATAGAGAATGAGCCTTCTCTAGGTTTTGATTTTTTTTCTTCAGATTATTTCCAACAAAGTTGGGCTATAAACTAACAGAACATCTATCTACAGGAATTTTAATAGGAAAGAATTAGAATTTTAGACTGATTGTTGATCCTTTAAGTATGCTTCTAAGAAAATTCAATCGAGTTTCATGGGTTTTTCTAAATGGGAAGGAGAACAGTATTGATTTAGGATTACTTTCTTTCATTTAGGATTAGAACAGTTAAATATCTTTAAAAAGCATTTTAAAAATTATTTTGATATATATGATTTTTAATTGCGTTCATATTTTCCAAATACCATGTTAAGATTTTAAGGAAATTTTAAAAAAGGAAAAAAAAAAGTAATGTAAGAGGAGCATAAACAAAGCCATTCTTCTTTCCCTCAGTTAAAAGTCAAATATGCAGTTTTAGGGCTTACAGATTGCACCACAGTGTCAGGGACTCAGGCACCCTATTGTTCCATGGTATGACCTTAACCTCAGTTCACAAATGACAGCATCTCTATTTCAAGCAACAGGGTAGAAGGGCAGAAAAAGCAAGAATATTGGTGTATGCTTGCTGTTTTTTTGAGAATGATTTCTGTAAGTCATTGCTTAATACGTTGCTTTCCTTATAACTCATTGTCTAGACCATAGTACGTAGGCATGTTGAGCTCCAAGGGGTTTGGAGGACTGTGGTCTTCAAGATAACAATTAAGGTATTCTATTCCCATGAAAAAGGAAGGACTAGATAATGAAAGAGGAGCAGTATCTGTCATAGCTGAAAATAGACAGAAAGATAGTTAAAGAGTGAGACTTGAATAAGGGTTTCTGTCTACTGAAATGTTATCAAATGCTCATAAAAATTTTAAATATACTTTTAAATAGAACATCTGAAAAATTTTAAATATACCTTTAAACAGAACGTCTGAAAAATTTTAAATATACTTTAAAATAGAACAATTAAATATAATACTTTGTATCCTTGCTGTGAGAGTAAAACTGTGCCATTTAAAATTGAGTCACTACTGTTAAAATAGTCACCACTGTTAAAATAGAGTTAAAATATTTCAATCAAATATTTATATTTCAAATAATTTTGATGATAATAGTATAGCTTTGGCAAGGAGTTGAGTACAACCAGTGATAAAAAAAATCACAAGATTATACTGTTGAAAATTTTAAAATGCTAAATCAATAAAAGAAATTTTAAAAGTTAGATTAAAAAAGTCTTGAATAGATTTGTTTCTTGAAGACAAGTACATGTTTTTACTCACTGATATTTGCGTGAAATCTAGTATATAGGAGGCAGTCAAACATCTTTTTTATCTTGAATTTAAAATAATTCTAATTTAAGTATAGTCTCACATTCAGCATAATCTTTTCTTTTACATTTTCAATGAGGAATTTTAAATAACCACCTGACAACTAATATACTGTTATATACTTCTTTTAAATCATAGTACATAAATACATATTTAAACACACATATTTAAATTTGAAAGGTCAGTATGTGTGTGGAGTCAAAAATGTGGTAAAGATAATTGTTACATATTGTTTATATTTAAGAGTTGGTGGCTCATGGGCAGAAGAATTAATTTTGAATGCACTAACTTTTGTGCATGTAAATTCACAGACTTCAGCATATTTTGATTATTGAATAAAGCTTTATGCCCTTTGGAACTTAATTATCTGAATGACAGGTTTTTCTCACATACATTATGTCATCTCATCATATTTTCAAACTTCATAAGTTAGTTCCTTTAAATAATCAGGCAATTTTTTAAAAAAAAATGGCAAGCCAGTTACATTGCTAACCACTTGTTCAATTTAAAAGGTTGTTGGAGAGATGTTATTAAAATTCTGGGATAATTCTGCATTCATGCTGATTTTGACAGCTTTTTAGTAACATGATGTTATAGTAAAATTAATATAAATCACAGTCCAATGTTATTAAAAGAATAAGTCTTAAGCTTACCTCTTGAGTAAGAGACATTTCTATTAATTGTTCAAGTATCAATAAGACACACAGCTGAGCTCAGAAATGATATAATTGTGATATAAGTGCCATGCCACATTCGTTTATCCAGTGATGGATTCATGCCTCAATTTTTAAGTTTCTCTTCATTCCTCTTACCATTTGGTGACTTGCGCATGGACTGGTGATGCACCATGTCTAAACAATTACATTACTGCATCCTTT
This sequence comes from Gorilla gorilla gorilla, assembly GCF_029281585.2. Taxonomy (NCBI): domain Eukaryota; kingdom Metazoa; phylum Chordata; class Mammalia; order Primates; family Hominidae; genus Gorilla; species Gorilla gorilla. The sequence continues at coordinate 88,651,204 of NC_073228.2, forward strand.
GAGTTCACAGGCTAAATAATGCCCTTTGCCCCTTTGTCAGTTCACATTTGTCTTTATTGCCCTTCTTGCCCTGATTATATTTCTTGATCCATAATAATCACACTCTTACAAATATCTTCTGCTATCCACTTTTTTCATGCATGGACCCATAAACTTAATAATTCTGGTAAAAACAAACCAATCTAAAACTAAACAAAACCCCACAACTGGGGAGATCGATTTCACTAGAAATGCATAATCACCTCCTAAATATTGGTAATATTATCTTCTATCTTCTTCCATACCACCAACACAAAATCTCTTTCCTAAACCTCTAGAATAGTCTACAACCTTTGCTATTGCCCACTCCATTATCTAACCTTTACCAATGTTCACAGTCATCTTTGTAAAATGTACATCCTTTTCCATTACTCCCAGGCTTATAAACCTTTTAATGGCTGTCAGTTGCCCTTAAGTAGTATATCTATTCCTTAAGGAAGCTTATAATACTCAGTATTATGCAACTTTTGTCCGCCACTCATCCTGTCTGTTTCTCCATCATTCTTAAACTGTTATATTATTTCACTTCCTCAAACACAACAACCATTTTCTCAACTTGGGAAACAATTCATATCTGCAGTTAGGCTGCCTGAAAGTGTTTTCTCATTTTCTTCCCTCATCTTCAAATCTAAAGTAGATTTTTTATTATTACCTCTCAAAACACCTTGTTCTTTTCTTCTAATTAGTTACATGTTTCTGTTTTTACTTACTCTTTTCTTCCCCTGCCAGATTCTGGGCTCTACGTAGCAGAGAACACCACCATATGTCCAAGCATAGGACAATTACCTAGAGCATAGAAATTGGTTAAGTGCATGGATAAATGAAGTATGCTATTAGTGGTCAAATAAAGTAATTGAAGAGTATTATATTTTAAATACCAGTGCATAAGCCAATAAATAATCCATTAGCTTTTTTTAAATCACCAATTAACATGTGATGTAGTTTTGATTTTTGTCCGCTCCAAATCTCATGTTGAAATGTGATTCCCTAATGGAGGTGGGACCTGGTGGGAAGTGTTGGGTTCATGGGAGTGGATCCCTCATGAATAGCTTCGTGCCCTCCCTGTGGTAATGAGTTCAGGCAAGATCTAGTTGTTAAAAAGAGTCTGTGACCTCCCCGCTTCTCTCCTTGGCCTTACCAGAGGCGGAGCAGATACTGGCACCATGCTTCTTGTATAGCCTACAAGACTATGAGCCAAATAAATATCTTTCCCTTAAAATTACTCAGTCCCAGACATTCCTTTATAAGCAATGCAAAATAGACTACCACATGTTTTGCAAAATAGACTACCACATGTTTTGAAAAAGAATTTTATCAGTTGAATAGTATCAATGTGTAATTTAATACAATGATGAGCACTTCTACTTCCTCAATGAAGATCTAATTGTGCACTTATTTTTGTATTTTTAATAGAAAGAACTGAATACCCCATTGGTTCTAATCCAACCTCATTGTATAGAGGCAGAAATCAGAAAGCCACAGAATTTAAATAAATGTCTATATGCTACACAACCAGTAAATGGCAAAACTGCTATCAGCATCTACGTACAAATCTTAAATCTTCTTTTTAACAAGCTGAAATGTAAAAATCTTCCAAAAAGTGGTTTTAGTTTTACATAGCTACTTATGAAAAATATGAGAACAGGGCTTTAATATGGTATAAGTTACAGAGTTATCTTTGTTTATATATACTAATGGTAGCCAAATAATACTTCATAGTTAAATGAAGCTAGTGTTCAGTGTAATAGGTTTCCACTGAGCCTGAGCTATTTGTCTTATTCAGTTGTTTTCTTTAGTGCTCCTATAGAAGTCTTCCTCTACAATTGATACTTACTTACTAATGTGCACACTGATATTTAAGGTCTGTTTAACCTTCTTTAGGTGTCACTTTAAATTTAGTGAAGTCGCCTTTAGTTCTTGATTGAAAGCTAGAAATAAGACCAGATCTGTCAACTTTTCTGTTACTCAAGACCTCTGGATAGATTTATAGAGGAAATATAAAGACACAAGCATCTTTTTAAGTTGAAGCTCTGTTCATCCCTCAAGGTAATAAAATAGCTAGAATTTGTTATAATTACATTCCTTTCTAAATTGTAATATATATATTTATATATATATATATTTTTTTCCCCAGCCCAATAATTGTTAATACATTTGAACAGTAAGGGTTTTCTTGGGCCTGTTTCCTTATTACTACACATTCCTAATTCTTTATCGTCCTTGTCTTATTGTTTCTTCTTCCTAGGACACATCTTTAAGTTAACTCAAAATGATACTGGAGCTTCAAAAGAATAACTGTCAGAGAAATGTTTCCAACTAGGAAGTTTCATTCAATTAAAATAAAGTGAGCTGTATTTCATCAGAATAGGTAATGTTCTAGAATTCCAAGGCAGAGAAAATTGCATCTACAGGTCAGGCTGCTTTTATTTATGGTTTTATTAAATTGTATTGTTTATTACCATGTACAAGTTTATAACCCACACAGTGATATTATGAAATATATATTTGGTCTTTGTTCCTGTTTCCTGGCACATAACTCCTAAAATCTTTGAAATCTTCAAAGTACTAAGTGTTTTTTGTAAATGAGTCGACTGATGGCTGGCAGCCCCTAGGGAACCTTGGGATAGGGCTGGGGATTGATCACCAGAAAGACCAAGGTAGGATTAGAGGTTTAGGGCTTTTAGGCCCACCTCCCAACCTCCCAGGAGGGGAGAAAGGCTGAAGGTTAAGTTGATCACCAATGGCCTATAATTTAATCAATCATGCCTACATAATGAAGCCTTCATAAAAGCCGAATGATAGAGTTTAGATGAGTTTCTGGATAACTGAACACATGGAGGTCCCTGGAAGGTGGCTTGAATGGGGAGAACATGAAAACTCTGCACCCCTTCCCTCATACCTCACCCTACGCATCCCTTCATCTGTATCCATTTTTATAATAAACCAGTAAATGTGTTTCCTTGAATTCTGTTAGCTGCTGTAGCAAGTTATTTGAATCTGAAGAGGAAGTTATGGGGACCCCACTTTATAGCTGCTTGTCAGAAGCACAGTTAAAAGAACCTGGGGCTTGTGATTGGCACTGGAAGTGGGGGACACTCTTCTGGGACTGAGCCTTTATCCACCTGTGTCAGGACTGAATTGAAGGATGCCCAGCTGCAAATTCCTCTGCAGAATTGATTGCTTGTTTGCTGCTCGGGAGAAATCCCACACAGCTGGTGTCAGAAACATGTTGTGAAGGATAGTGAGTGAAACTGAGTTTGTTTTTTCCACTCACACACTCACTCTGATTTTTTTTGAAATTTTTCTTTGTTTCTAGAGAACATTATGCCTCTATATTCATTTCTAATTTCTTAGTCATAGGCTGTTTTATATATCTTTCTCTCTAACTTATACTGTGATTCTTCCCACTTCACGGAACCTTTATATGGTGATCCCAGAGAGCATTAAAGAGAGCTAATCATAGCTCTTGTCTGTTTGCAAAAGGTGCAAATATAGTTCCTATGACAATAAGCCTTTCATCTGCATACCAGTCACATTGCAAATCTCGTGATCTACAAGTGGTAAAAGTCTCAATGTGCACAAATTTTATCTCGGTCAAGTCAAAAATTTAAACAGTTTATTTGAGGATACTAATACTAGCCTAATTCATAAATTATTGCAAAAATCAAATGACGTATTTCTTAGTAAGCAATTTGTAATAGATAAAGAAGAGATATCGTAATGAAATAAGCTATGATGGTATCATTATTTACTAAATCCCAGACAGAAGTCAGTACCAATATATGGCTGTTATCCAATGGCATATCTCCAAAGTGTTTTGGTGGTTTTGCAAGGTCTTCCTCAGCTTCTCTTCTACTCAGAGAAATAAGAGTATAGAGTTCCAGGTAAAAGTAAACATTATACTTTAATTTCTAACTTTTCAAGTTAAGTAAAATGCGAAAGTTTTAAAAATGAATTCAGATTGTTTCAAGCAAAGCAAAACTTAAGCATGTCATTTAGCAAAGATGTTGAGTTTAAATTTTCTCAGCAGGTTAATTTTTATTTCTATGTTTTAAAACACGGTACTCTTCTCTAAGCTGTTTCTTTATCCATTTAGCATTACTATGTGCTTGATGGCTTTACTACTGTAAGGACCACAATAATCTCATTTACTTGGAGCCTATTTGCTAAAGCACTGGGAATTTTATGTCTTAGTCCATTTTGTGCTGCTATAGTAGGACACCTAAGAATGGGCAATTCATAATGAACAGAGACTTACTGGCTTGCAGTTCTGGAGGCTGGAAAGTCCAAGATCAAGAGTCTGGCATCTGGTGAGAGCCTTCTTGCTTTGTCATCCTATAATAGAAGGGCAAAGAGAAAGGGAAAGAGAAAACTCATAGCTTCAAACTGTTTTTGTAATTAGCATTACTCCATTCATGATGGTGGGGCCTCATGACCTAAACACCTCTTATAAGGTTCCTCTTCCTAATACTGTTACATTGGGGGTTAATTTTCCAACAGAAGCTTTCTGTAAGACACATGAAAACCATAGCAATAAGTTATCCTAAAAATCATTTTGTTAATTTGCTTAAACTATTTTACATTCATATTTTTACATTAATATATAAGTATTATAAATCGAAGATTCAATTTGAATTAATGAATATTTCCAAGAACATCTTTTTCAAAAATCTAAATTACATATGTGCTTGAAGCTATAATTTAAATGTCTAATTTGATTTTCCAAAAATCTTTAAAAAAGATTTAATTGATCCTCATTATTTGCAGATTCTATATTTTCAAATTTTCCAACTTTCTAAAATATATGTGTAAAAACAAAATCAAAGCTATGACACTTTCCTGGTCATTTGTGGACATGCTCGTGGTCGTAAAAAATTTAAATCATTAATAGTACTTAAAAGTGACAGGACTCAAAATGGCACGGCGTTTATGACGAACCTAGAGCAGAAACCTGAGTATAAAAATTTACTATTCTTCGGCCGGGCGCAGTGGCTCATGCCTGTAATCCCAGCACTTTGGGAGGCCGAGGCAGGTGGATCACAAGGTCGGGAGTTCAAGACCAGTCTGGCCAAGATGGTGAAGGCCCGTCTCTACTAAAAATACAAAAAAGTAGCCAGGCGTGGTGGTGGGCGCCTGTAATCCCAGCTACTCGGGAGGTTGAGGCAGAGAATTGCTTGAACCCCAGAGGCGGAGGTTGCAGTGAGCTGAGATCGTGCCACTGCACTCCAGCCTGGGCGACAGAGCGAGACTCTGTCTCAAAAAAAAAAAAAAAAAACTTACTACTCTTCTTATTGCTACCCATATACAATCAATTACTATTTCCTTTGGACATTATTGGATAAGTAACATGTTTATGAAATCCACCATTTCTGGACTTACTGAATAATTTTCTAACCATTCTTCCCAGTGGCTTCAATGTTGTATTTCTCACATCCATTTTATTGCCAAAGTTCACCATAATATATTATTTAAAATAGCACACTAATTAATATTATTCAATAACTGAAAAGAACTATTGCAAAAATTTAAGAATTATTTTTGTTATTTAAAATGTGTATAATTGGATATTGATAATTTTTAATTGTATACATTTATAGGATTCAGAGTTATGCTATGATATATGTATACAATGTGGAATGATTGAATCAAGCAAATGTATATACCCATCACCTCAAATATTTATTATTTATTCCTCCCATCTGAAACATTGTACCCTTTGACTATTACCTCTCAGTTTTTCCCTGTCCCCAGGCTCTGGTAACTACCATTCAGGCCTCTGCTTCTACGTGCTTGATATTTTTAGATTCCACATATAAGCAAGTCCATGTGGTATTTGTGTTTCTGTGCCTGGCTTATTTCACTTAGCATAGTATCCTCCAAGTTCATTCATGTTGTCACAAATGGCAAAATTTTATTCTTTTTAAGGCTGAATAATATTCCATTGTGTGTATATTTAAAATCTTTTCTTCATCTATTCTTTGGTGATGGACACTTATATTGAATCCAAAACTTGGGTATTGTGAATAGGGCTTCGATAAAACATAAGAGTGCAGATAGCTCTTCAGCATACTGATTTCAAATCCTCTGGGTATGTTCCTAGAAGTAAGATTGCTAGATCATATGGTAACACTATTTTTAGTTTTTAAAGCAACCTCCATACTGTTTTCCATAATGGCTGTATTAATTTACATTCCTTCCAACAGTGTGCAAGAGTTCCCTTTTCTCCACATTCTGACCAACACATATCTTTCATCTTTCTGATAATAGCCATTCTGGTAGATGTGAGGTAATGTCTCATTTTGGCTTTAATTTGCATTTTCCTAATTATTAGTGATGCTAAACATTTTTTAATGTATCTGATGGCCATTTGTGTAATTTCTTTTGAGAAATGTTTATTCAGGTTCTTTGCCCATTTTTAAATCAGGTTATTTGTCTTCTTGTCTAGCAAAAATTTTAACCCTAAGAACAGTGTTTAATGGGTTAGGACACCACCTGAAATTGTATGCAGGATGTTGTTAAAATGCTTCTTAGTGATTTGTATCACCCTTGGAAAATATATACAATCTTTTATCAGATTATACAAGGAGTCTTGATCATGTATCCTACCAAAATAAAAAGTCTAAAGTCCTTAGGAAAGCCTAAAGGGATTTTATTGTACTCCTGCTACCTTTGCGGACTTGTCTCTTATTCCTTATTTATACTGCAGCAACATTAAACTGCTTGTGGTTCCTAGCACACACCTTAGCTTTCCTAATAGAGACACATTGATTGAATGCTTTTGTGTTTGTACATTCCTACGCAGTACCTGGTTAAGTCCTCCTCATTCTTTCAGACACTTTACGAAAAATTGGAACTGTATTAAATGGGCTAAAAAAAAGTAATAAAAGACCAGTGTATCTGAGCACAGCAGGAGGGAGTCCAGTGGTATAGCATGATGTAAGAATGTCAGAGAGGTAGTCAGGGGCCAGATTACATGAAATGTTGTAAACTGGGCTAGCTTGTTGGGATTTTATTCTAGTGTGATGAAAAGCCATTAGAAAGTTGTAATAGAGAAGTCTAACGTGAAGTGATTTCCGTTTTTTAAAATGCCACTCTGTCCCTGCCTACAAATAAGGGGAAAAAACTCCAAAATAACAACAAAAAATACCACTCTGATGTTGTATAGAAAATAGACTGTAGGAGGGGAGATGGGAGTAGTGAGACAAATTATGAGGATATTACAATACTCTATCCAGGACAATGGTTATTTAGCAAGGATTATAGCAGTGACATTGGAAAAAAACAGTCCTTCTGGCTTTATACTGGGATATACTTTGGAGGTCAAGTTGACAGGGCATACTGATGAACTGGATGAGAGAAAATTGAGAGAACTCCTAGATTTTTGATGCTAGTAATTGGATAAATGATTCTGCCATTTATTGAGTGAGGGAAAATAAAAAGAAAGGAAGCATGACTCCTTATATTCTTGCTTGGGAGATTGAATGAAGGGTAATAGGCATGATATAAATAATCTACAAGGAAAAACAAGTTTTCTATCAGGTAGATAGGGTTTCTATTTAAGCATGTTGAGTTTTAAGTATCTGTGAATGTCTAGTTCTAGAAATTTATATCTAATTCTAGGTAAGTTTTTGTTTTCCATACAGCATTTGAAATAATTTTAACACTTAAAATCATTATTTTAATAATACAAATTAGGTTATTAACTAGGGATAATTTTTACCTTTAAAAGCAGTATTGCAATAATACTGACCTTTAAAAGCAATATGCTTCCTTTGATGATGTTTATGAAATAACTCTGCGTACACTGCAAACTATATGGAGATGAAGGCTTCTGAGCTCATGCAGAAAGATTCACATTTAATTAGAATCATCCACATAATGCTTCAGACTTCTTTTGTGAGTATTGGTGATACGGATTTATATATAACTTGACTTGATTAATTGCAGTTAATCCATTTTTAAACAATTGGCTTTCTAATAAAATAATAAATAAACCCTTAACAAAATCCTTTTGAGAATATAGGCTGCAATTTTTAAAGTTTGACAATTGAAAGGGAACTAATGACTGTAATATTGAATCCTAAATAAAGACGACAGATTTTGGCCTTTTGAGATTACTGCACAAAGGAATATTTCAATATTACTTTTTTTGTAAATGTGGAATAAATACTTTGATAAATAGTGTTAACCATGATACATTATGATTTAAATTCAGGTACCTCATAAGCAGGCTATTTACTTTTCTTAATTATTTCTTTTGTCTACCCATTGGGTTAAAATTGCCTCACTCTGTGTCATGCTGGCAATGCTTTCACTTCTTTGTTAGCACTCATCCATGAAATCAAGACATGTTACTGACATCCCCTATCAGATGTCTAATAGAATCTCAAACTTCACTTGGTCCACGGTAGCTCCTGCTATTCCTTGCAGCAAATGCTTTCATTGCCCCTCAGCATGCCTTCACTCACTCTCTGAAGCTCGTTTAAACTTTCTCAGGTAAATGCTCTGGCTGACTTCCCATTTTCACCTGTAGTAACTGCATCTTTGTCTCTGAAGACTCTTTCTCCCCAAAACTGTAGATACCCACTAGGATGATGCCAACTGTGCAGAGGAATTAGCACCATTTAACAAATAACTGCTTGGAGTTGATAAATACCTCAGTTCCTCACCACTGAGGTGGAATAATTCTGAGCTATCTGTGATGCCGTTTCCCAGAATTTTCTCACAGTCACTCCCTGTGTCAGCTGGCTTAATAGGACATCTGTAGTGGCAGTTTTCCTTTTCTTATTTTCCCTTGACACTTCCCTACTCATTCTTTGATCTTCCCAAATAGACAGCTTGTGCTCAACTCCTTGTCTCACGGTCTGTTTCTAGAGTCCAAAGTGAGATTCTCCCAATAAACCATCTCTGAGGGTTCTATAGACTTTTTTGCATATCGTTTCGTAGTCTTATAGCAATTCCTGTCCTCAATATGTGGTAGAGATAGACAATGAATATTTTATTGTAATCCAATGTCAAAAGTGAATTTCACCTATTGTGTTGTACATAATAGATAAAAGTACAGGAAAATAAAAGAGCTGATTGAAATGCAGCACATTCAGACCGGCAGTTTCCAGAAGGATTTCCAGAATGGCATTATCATTTTGATGTTTCAGTGAAAAAATTGCTCATCTAGCAATGACTTGTTGATTATTGTGACCATCCCAATCACTCCTTTGAAGGCTGAGGGGTAGAAAGATAGAGAAGATCGGGTCTCTGCTTAGGAGTTCATAGTCTTTTCTCCTACCTGTTTTGGACTTATAGTTTCTATCTTTGTGGGGTTATGAGGAAGAAAAGAAGGATGAGGAGGAAATAGAGATAGAAGAAAACAAGGAGAATAATAAGGAAGAAGAAGATCAATCACATGTTTGTAGAACTAAATTGCTAAGCAAATAGAAAGCCCAGTGAAGGGGTCTTCCAGTAGCTATGTGAGAAATGTTCCTTCATGACTGAAGAGATAGGAAAAAGGTACCTGTAGAATGATAGCTTTGAAGCCATCTTCTAAGGGCCATAGTGTGTCTTCTCTTTGCTTTAACTTTGGCACAGTTGATCTCTGGGTCATTACAGGAATAATAGCATAGGTGATCAGGCAACCTAAATGAGGCTTCTGAAATTCTACAGGTGGATGGGGAATGCACACAGTATAAAGAGCTATTGAAATGAGAGCAATTTCATATTTCTTAACATGTGGTTTTCCATCTTTTAGAGAAGCCTGAACTTGATTTTGTTTCTGGCCCTGTGTGTTTGTGTGTGAGGAGAGAGGGGGCTGAGTGGAAAAGGGCTTAAACCTGGGGGATGATTACGGCAGTTCCAGTGTTCCCTCACAGGAACATAATAATTGCTGTTAACAATGTCTTTTCCAAAGTTGAAAGCTATAGCGTAAGTAAAATAAATTCTTTATAGATATCAGGCCTTAAAGCCAGTGAAATTGAAACAAACATTCTTGAGTCGCTCCTTAGAGATGCACACAATTAATTGAAGTCAGATAATTGCATGTGTAATGGCTTCTTGTACACTAAGTACCTGTTTACAAATCAAATTATTCAATTTGGAGTCTCAAGTGTGTGCTTTCTATGCTCAATTAACCCCTTATGACTATGCATAAACACCTAGTTTATAAAAATGTGGCTTTTAATATTTTTAAGATCATCTAAATTGTAGTACAAATTTATACAATGAAGTATAAAATAAAAACTTGTTATTATTTTGTAAGTTAAGAGATGCAACATATCAAGTATTGCTCTGAGTTATTTGCTGCTGTTTCAGGTTTACATGTTTATTTGTGAAGCTTGTATTTAAATAAGTTTTCTATGCAAGTGAGATACACTTTAAGAGATACATGCCTCGTAAAAACATGCCTGATAAAAATCTAAAAGGGCAACTTTCTGAAGACATTTGAGAGTAGCAACCATGCTGCTGCTAACTGAAAAGTACATTTGTTAGAATTGTTCATTTAATTATTTACTCATTTGAATTTTGTTGCACACCATATATAGAGTACCACTGAAAGTGTACAAACAGAAAAAAAGACTTGATCCCTACATTCTACACATGATTACATAGATCCGATCCATAACTCTAAGGATGAAATAGGCATACTGTTATGAGCTTATACCCTTAGACAAACAAGCTTTAAAGCCCAGTTCCATATCTCAAGAAATGAGCAAAACAAGAATAATTATATCATCACTGAGCTTTAGTTTTCTTATCAGTAGAAGTGAACCAGTGTAACATCTTGCTCAGGTATGAATATGAAAACTGTAAAATGTTTATCATATTCTAAAGGCACATAGAAAAAATAATACATCTTATTGCTCTCTAAGTTAAGAAAACATACTCTACTCTTTTTAATGATTCAGTTTCTATCATATTTACAAATGGGTAAGATAAAAAAAAAGCTCTTAAATGGATAATAAATGCCACAGGTAAAGTAAAATCCTTTCGTAGGTAGGCTCAAAAGAAGCAAGAATAAGATTAAGATTCATATAGTGAAGTTACATTGTCAACTTGAAAGCTGTGTGACCATTTGGCTAAACAAATGGTATGATAATAGGGTCAGAGGACAAATTATAGAATGTATAAAGTAGATAAATTGCATTTAGTACTGTTATAGATTTAGGCCTACTTTCAGAGCTAAGAGGCCTTTGATATGAATAATACGGTAAAAACTAGAAAAAAAACAATTTGGATTAAAAATTCTCATTTATTTTCTGTTAAACTCTTCAACTAGAGTAAATATTTGAAATATTTCTTCTCTCCAGATAAAAACAGAAGAATATCATACAGCATTTCAGGTGAAGATAGAATATAATCCTATTTAATTTTTATATTATCATTTTAAAAGGTTATCTTCAGAAATAAGACTTTGCTTTTCAGTGGTAGGAAAGAAAAATAAATAGATATCCCTGGCATTGGTTTTCCCACATATAGGATAATTAAGAGAGGGCTGTTTATTAATTTCCTGAACATTACTGCTTTTAGCATTCATTTTGGTGACTGAATATTGACTGTTTGAATTGGGTAAAGTTCACTTGGGTAAAGGAGTCTATATTTATTTTACTTGGTTCCTAAAATATAATTATATTTTATTTTTATATAATATATTTAAGGCTTATAGGGTCAGGAAAAAAAAGGCTTTTAAATATTTGTTTCCTCTTTTATTCCCTCCCTTCCTCTCCCTTTTCCTGCTTTGCTCTCTAACATTTTTTGTCAGTCTTTTCAAAGTGAGATGAGCAGTGTTTCCTATTTATGTTCTCTTAAAGGGAAGAAGCCCTTGAGAAAAAAAAATAATAATACTAATCATTGACTACTTGTGCCCCTGATGATTTGACTATATATGTTTAATATCTACAACGAGTTAGGTTTAAAAGGCTGATTCTTCTATTATAAAATAGTCATAGAGCTGTCAAACTCCACTCATTTTTGTTGCTGGCTAAGTAGGGGATATATATTAAAAAATAACCACACACCCATCATGTACTTTGCACTGATTTTTGTAAATCATGCTTCCTATACTGATTACACATTTTAAGCAGTAACCCAAAGCACTTAGACTTCTTGTGGCCCTTATGCATGACAGGCTTTTGTGAGTCTGTCAGACAGCTTCTGAGTATGTTTTTGCTGCAGCGATTTTCTTCATAATCAGTCTATCTCTTTTTCACAAATGAATTGGATTGTTAGCTGAAGTGTATTAGTTATACAGTCAACACTAGGAACAGGATAGACCTGTGGTTCCATTAGATGTAAGAGGAGTTTTGAAAATATCACCAGTTGATCAAGTATTCATTACTGGAGAGACGATATTTTATAGCTTTTCAAAATAGTAGGATGTGGCTTTACTACTGCCTGAAATAGTGGGAAAGAAATGGAAAAGCAATCTCATTTACTCCATCTGTGTCATTTAGTACCCATTCCAACTCTTTGTATTAAAAGTCATTTTTTCCGTGGTTATTTTTTTTTAGAACAAATGTGATTTAAAACATGGTGGTAATGTTGAGGGAAAAAAATGGCATTTGAGCAATTTGAGGCATAAACTCAGCAAGCAGCTGTCTTTAAAAAATTGTGAAAAAAATGGATACATGCAGAATATTTATATTGGTGGCACCAATATTTCTTTTAAAAAGTAGATCAGTTTTCCAGGGACAGAAAAATGTGACTTTTTGCTACAGATGTCATGGTAACCTTCATAGTATTAATAAATAAATAAGAACATTTTTAGAAGTAGCACGTAAGTAATGGCAAGTGTCTGAGTTTTCTGAAATAGTGTAGTGTAACAGAATCTGACCATTGCTTTTTTATTTCCTTAAAGAAAGTATGATATTGAAATATCCTTATGCTTTGACTTTCTACCATTTCTGATGGTAAATGAGTAAAGAAACAATGTTACTTTCACCAACCAAAAGAAAAATACAAAAACAAAACCATCAAGATATATAACCTACTGATGTCAACTTATTTACTGAATGGAACAGATATTTTCTGCATCGTAGAAAAAATTAAGACTGAAATCTGGCATTTTTCTTGTTTATGTGCTACTCATCATCATGTATTAGAATTTCTTAGGTCTAAAGTTTATTTTGTGAAAAAAATGAAAATTGTTTTTGTTCATCATAAAGGTGATGAACAGGTGATGTCTATTTCACATGAAGGTATTTTGAATACGTAAGTAATAGTGCGTGTGCTCTGGGTTTCTACGGCCAGTGGTGACTTAAGATGGCTACGCGTGGGCCGGGCGCGGTGGCTCGCGCCTGTAATCCCAGCGCTTTGGGAGGCCGAGGCGGGCGGATCACGAGGTCAGGAGATCGAGACCACGGTGAAACCCCGTCTCTACTAAAAATACAAAAAAATTAGCCGGGCCTGGTGGCGGGCGCCTGTAGTCCCAGCTACTTGTGAGGCTGAGTCCGGAGAATGGCGTGAACCCGGGAGGCGGAGCTTGCAGTGAGCCGAGATCGCGCCACTGCACTCCAGCCTGGGGCGACAGAGCAAGACTCTGTCTCAAAGAAAAAAAAAAAAAAGATGGCCACGCGTATTGTTCATGGTTCTCATCAGATCCCCTTTTGGCAAGGTTATGCATTTTCATTAGACTGGCCTGAATACTACATCCTGACTTACGAAAGATTCTATCTTCACAGTCTAACAAGTTGAATTAATAGCTAACCATTCTAGCGATATTGCGTACCATGGACTTGGAATCTTGGTCATTGCTTCTTCTGTTTTCTGGTTTTAGATGTTTAGTAATGGAAGCTTTTAACATAAACATGAATTATTATTAATAATTGCAGGCCTGGCACTGTGGCTCACTCCTGTAATCCCAGCACTTCAGGAGGCTAAGGCGGGCGGATCACCTGAGGTCAGGAGTTTGAGACCAGTCTGGCCAGCTCGGCGAAACCCCGCCTCTACTAAAAGTATAAAAATTATCCGGGCTGGTGGTGGTGCCTGTAATTCCAGCTACTCTGTAGGCTGAGGCAGGAGAATCGCTTGAACCTGGGAGGCGGAGGTTGCAGTGAGCCAAGATCAGGCCACTGCACTCCAGCCTGGGCGACGCAGCAAGACTCTATCCTTAGAACTAAACAAAACAAAAACAAAAACAGAAAAAAAGTGAATAATAATTGCAAACTTCCTGTAAATTCTACTAGATTATAATAATTCAAACTCAATATGGGTCTTTGTATTGAGAATCTCTCTGAGACAGATTTTTAATTTGGAGAATATACTTCATTTTCTTAATCATGCTTTCTAATGGATAAGATTCTTGTTACTGACTCTTCATCTTTGATCTTTTTTCCCTTGGATCCACTGATTATGAGAATAAAAGCATTATTTGTCAATACCAATGGTTTAGGTGATGATACTATTTTTCTATTTTAATTTTATATTGTTGAACCATATGATTGACATGACAAACAATCCTGAAGATTTTAAGGAGAGATGCATGCCCTGTGTTTAATGAAGAAAAATACAATGGATTGGATCCATCAAGATAAAAATATTTTGAGAAAAGAAATAATAGTATTCAGTTCCCTGACTGAACTTAGTGGGTTTACAATGATCACAGTATTTGCATTAATCTGTTCCCTCTAATTCATTCTCATCCTCATATAAAATAATATAAAAATGCTACCATTTGTTTATATCATTTTTCTCCAATGAGCTTACATATCGGTTACTTCATAATATTTTTTAAAGTTACATAATTCTTTAATGTATCAGAACTTTTTTGAAGAACAATTATCATGTCTTCTTGATTTTCAAGAAAAAAAGCGTATGTGGATTATATTCCAAAATATTTTGTAAGAGTCGTGAAATAAACTGATAACCTTAAAAGTCAACCTTAAAAGTCACAATAGAAGATAAATACAATGAACATGATTATTTTTAAGGCATGATTGTCATCATCTCTAACCAATATTAATAGAAAGAAACAGATGCAACTGAACACAGGCACGTGAACAGAGGCACATGAAAAAGATATGAGTGAAATGTGAAAATGGCTGTTGAGAAACACTATCCAAAAATGTTAGAAATAATGAGGTATAGATCAAAGTATATGCCTAGTCATTAATTGGAAGAAAATACTTGGCAATATTATGAGATTAACTAGCTAGCTAACTCATGCCTTTCAAAATCTCTGAAATAGTTCAGAGAAAAGTACGGGGGTCAAGAAATCTATTTCCACAGATTTTCTAGAAGGTAGAGGGAAACATCTGAATTCTGCATGTGTGGACAATTGCAGGGGTCCCCAACCCCCAGGCCATGGACCCGTATGTTTCCTGGCCTGTTAGGAACCAGGTCCCACAGCAGGAGGTGAGCCCTGGGCGAGTGAAGCTTCATCTGTGTTTACAGCCACTCCTCATCACTCAAATTACCATCTGAGCTCCACCTCCTGCCAGATCAGCAGCAGCATTAGATTCTCATAGGAGTAGGAGCCTGGTTGTGAACTGCGCATGTGAGGGATGTAGGTTCCAGGCTCTTTAAGAGAATCGAATGGCTGATGATCTGTCACTGTCCCCCAGTACCCCTAGATGGGACCATCTAGTTGCAAAAAAACAACCTCAGGGTTCCCACTGATTCCACATTATGGAGTGTTGTATAATTATTTCATTATATATTACAATGTAATGTTAATAAGAATAAAGTGCACAATAAATGCAATACTCTTGAGTCATTCTGAAACCATTTTCCCTACCCAAGTCCATGGAAAAATTGTCTTCTACAAAACCGGTCCCTGGTATCAAAAAGTTTGGGGACCACGGCACTATTGAATTTATTGTTTTATTATCACTTTTGGTTTTCAGAAATTTTCACTTATAGCTATATCTTAGTCTAGAGCTTCTTATACTTGAAAAATATATGTCATTTTTAAAGAAAAAAATCATAAACCCACAATCTTATAGTAATATGTTAATTGCAATAGTATTTAAAATGGTGGAAAAATAAAACCAGATATAAGTCCCTTATGCTAACAGCTCTCACAAAATTATAAAGCCAAACAAATTAAATATAAACTATAAAAACAATAAAATTCAAATTAACAACATTAATTTTTCTTTGACAAATAATGCTGTTTTGCTGAAACAAAATTGTCTTTCATGATGTGGATACCAGCTTCTTAGGCACAGGCTCTTCCAGGCAAACTGTCATAAAATTTTCCATTTCAAGCTGTACCAAGATTTTTATGTGTGTATCAGTGACACTATTTACTGTTTTGTTGGTTTGAATTGTGTTATTGTGTCCAGTTTCCCTCCCAACTCCTTATTAGCCTGTGATAAAGTACTGCTATTGCCAACCCAATAACATGGAATATACAAACATAGCCACTCTAATATAATAATATTTAGTCTTAGGCAGCCAACTGATTCAAAACGCTTCAAGTAATTTTTAAAGGTTTTCTTATTGAGTGTTCAGCGTTCTTAGGAATAGTTTTGGAAAGTCCCAGGGATCCTCAGAACTCAGTGGAGGAGTATTAAATCAGTTGTGACCAAAACACAAAAGAAATTACTTAAAAAAAATCACATATCAGACTAAATATGTTAGTAAAAGGAAACAATGTCCAAGAAACAAAGCAAATAGCATAAAAACAAAAGGGAAAATTCTCCAAACATAAGGTTGTAATATCAAAACAAGAGAAATTTAGAAAAAGATTATGTAAAACAACAAGCAAATTGAATGTATTTAAGGTTCGGGGGTACATGTGCAAGTTTGTTACATAGGTGCATTGTGTGATGCTAAGTTTTGGGTTCCTATTGGTCCTGTCACCCATATAGTGAACATAGGGCCCAACAGGAAATTTTCAGCCCTTGTCTCCTTCCCTCTCATACCCCAGTGTCTATTGTTCCCATGTTTATGTCTGTGTGTACCCAAACACATTGAATTTCTAAAACTGAAAACCATAAAATACAGGTTGTAATGTGGACCTTGTATTTTTTCCCCCTGTAAAAAGAAAGAAAAAAAAAAGTAGTGCTGATTTCAGGGATAATGGTGGTAGGATGACAGAGTCAAATTGAAGGTGGGCTACGGTTAGGACCAAATGCAAAATAACTAGAGCTCAAAGAAAGGTATTCAAAATCTAGTCAATTTAAACAGAATCCAAAACAAATTAAAGTGTGAAGAAAATGTCAAGTGTGTTAAAAATTCTTTAGGTATTTAGTTTTGGTTGGCAGCCAAGTCTTTGTCCTTTGATACGGATTGACATCTATCTAAATTTGAGATGATTTTCATTTTATTTTGTTACTTTTGCCTCCTGAAGCAGAATCCCATCAACAGCCCCTTCTTGCCAATAGAAAAGAACAGCCTTACAGGAGAGAAGAAAGGACCTTAACTACATGACCTTCCTGCAGAGATGTATGATGGCTTTATGATGTTTGGCAGCAGGTCCATCTCTGTGGCATTCTGCATTAGTGTTTTTCTTCTGTAATTATTGAAATGCTAATTCAGTTGCAGTTGATAAAAAATGTTTATAGTAACGTCGCATTACTATTTTTCGCCAAATTCTTTGCTACGATTTTCTCCAAATGTGAATATGAGGTTGATATTTGGGTATTACAATTCAAAGCAAATTCAATTCTTAAACCTTTTATTGGACAAATCCAGTTCCAACTTTCAATTTAATTGAGGTAAAAGGTAAAGTAATAGTGGGAACTTGTAAGAGATTCTTTCTTTGTTTGCCTGTGTCAATACATTTTCTGTTTGTGATAACAAAAAGGAAAAAATAACCATAATCATACAATATAATTATCACTTTTACATTTTTTGCCTGTTTGCTTAAACATATATTATACATATGTAATCCATGCCTTTTGTATTATTCTGGCTACCATGAATGATATATTACAAGCATTTTCATTTTGCTATATAGCATTTTAATCATACATAAAATTAATTTCATTAATTAAATTATGCCATATAAGACTAAATTATCACAGAATCAAAAAAATCAAAAGTTGAACAGAAGCTTCAAATATAATCACTCAAATATCATCATTGTTAACATTTCTATTTACAGTTTTCAGATTTTATTTTTCAAAATATATATGTGAATATGAACACATTTGTAGGAATTTCTGTTGGTGCTGCACAATATCCCCTAGACCCTCATTAGCACATGCCCATGATATCTTCTTGAAAGCATCAATGATGCTGTTCTTCAAAACATTCTTTCAGTTGAAGTGTTGCTGAGTCAATGCTCCAGGAAATAGTTTTTGGCCCAGTGATGAGAATTAAAAGATAAAAAGCTCAGCTTCCTTGAAACTCAGATGGAATGACTTTAAGACATTGTGGTGGTTTATTCCTATTTGATGTGGAACACTTCTAAAGAGAAACTAAGGCTGCAGCATTCTCCATTAGCCTGACAAAGATTATGGAGTTTCTTCTTAACCAATCATCTTTTCCTCTCCTCTTTTCACAGAGGTCAGACCTGTACCATGATCTGAAGAGTCTTCCTTCTAAACTCTTTCTCCTCTTTACTCTTCACATGTGTTTCCCGAATAAATATCTTGTATATCTAATCCTATTTTGCCTGCTTTTCAAAAAATCCAAACTAACACAAGTAGTGCCAGGAGTAGCAGGAGAAAACAAAGGTAAAATGAAATTTTGGGACTGGTCAACAAATGACCTAATGGTTAAATTGTTGCAATTGGCATAGCAAGGTTAACATTAAAATAAAAGCTATAGCTGCTACCAGGATACTTTGGACTCCAGGTGAAGAAAGGAGTCACCATCTTGGCTAGAGTAATTGATGGTTATAAGCAGGAGGTGGAAGGACTGCATTTACATAGTTGGTGCCGGTAGACAAATATATGGAACATGGGTTACCCATGTGGACCTCTTGAGTACCCTCATCCCCATTGTAACTGAATGGACATTTACAACAATTATAGCCTGAGAAGCCCATGATTTCCAAGGGCTTAGGCCCTAAGGAATGAAGGTTCGGATCACAACACATGATTAGGCACCAAGATCTGTCAAAGTAATAGCTGAAGGTTAGGGGATTTTTTAGAAAGGACAGAGGAGAAGAGAAAGGATGAGTATAATGTATGACCCCAAAACCAACTATAGCAGTGGATGGTGTAGCTGGTGTTACCAGTCTCTCTATTTTAAGTTTCCCTTAAATAAGGGAGGGTAATAGGAAACACGGTGATGCCACTCCTTAAACTTGCATTGAGAATCAGATTTGTGCAATGCAGTGGGTGAAATGTAGAATCTGTGAAACTATGCCCAGATCTTGCTCTGCAAGGAGCATAATTGACAGACAGTGCTAGCTGCCAGTTTTCTGGATCCACCACTACATTTGTGCAGCAGGCATACTTCCTCAGAGCTACTAAGTGGAAGACTGAGCAGGGCGAATTACTAATGCCAGCCCATTCTTGCTAGGTCTGGGATTCCTCTAACGTGTATTGGCCTAAAACTCTTAGAACTGTACTGATGTTTGAGACTCTCCCTCTCAAATCCTCCTTCTGCAGGTGGTAGACCTGGACTGCATTCTAAATGCTCTCTCTGACCACTCTCTCTTTCTTCCATTTATCCTTAATAGACATTTCCTCTAATAAATGTATTGCATGTTTATTCTGCTTCACAGAGTACTCAAACTAACAAAAGCATATTCCAAACCTTCTTCCAGAGGATTCCATGGGAAACTAAGTCCAGTTGCCCACAACAATTTTTAGCCTGCACACTAGCATACCCTGTTTTGAACTCTTTGCATTCCCTTTCTTATATCCCTATTCGTCTACTAGTCCCTCCTAAGATTAAATTAATGTGGTGGTTTTAAAATAAATCTACAAAGTTTTTAATACTCCTTTCAAGAGGTGGAGCCTAATTTCCCTCCTCTTGAGTATGAACTGGAATTACTCACAGAGCTCTAATAAAGAGAATGTGGCAGAAATTATGTATGTGCTGCTAATAGCCAGCAACAAACTAAGACCTCCAGCCAACAGCCATGTAAGTGAGCCCTTTCAGAATCAGAACATCTGTCCCTGTTAAACATTCAGATGGTGGCTGACAACTTGAATGCAGCTTTAGAAGACACTTTGAAGAACTATCAAGCCATTTCCATACTCCCAACCCTCAGAAACTATGTGAGATAAATATTTGTTGTTTTAAGTTATAAGCTATCAGGAAACTCGTTATGCAAAAATAGACAAGTAATACACTATTAAATCCATCACACATACTCAAATCCTTCTCACAGGATCAACTGTGGAGAAATATTTGTTTTGTTGTCTTGTGCTTCATTTTATTGTGCTTTGAAGATATTGTGGTTTGTACAAATTGAAGATTTGTGGTGACCCTGTGTCGAATAAGTCTGTTGGTGCCATTTCTTCCAAGAGTATGTGCTCACTTTGTGTTTCTGATCATTAGTATTTTTTTTTAGCAATAAAGCATTTTATAATTAAACTATTAACATTTCCTTTTTTAGACATAATGCTATTGCACACTTAACAGTTTGTAATATAGCATAAATATAACTTTTAAAGGCACTGGAAAACCAAAATATTCATGTGACTCTTTATTGTGATTTTCACTTTATTGCAGTGGTCCTGAACTGTACCTGCGATATCTCTGAGGTATGCCTGTGGGATTCTGTGAAGTTATATTTGTGTTATACATTTGTATTACTTGTCCATTTTGCTCAACAAGTCTGTCAATAACTTAGTAGCTTAAAACAACAAACATTTATCTCACATAGTTTTTGAGGGCTGGGAGTGTATGTGTTTACATAAATATACACACACGTAAAACTGTACTTAAGTATGTATATATGCACACACATACTTTATAATATATGTACATATGTATATACACACATACATACTTTAATACATGAGTCAGTCACAAGAGTTTTTTACTTTAAACTTATTTTGATTAATTTTAAAAAATATTTATGTATGTTGCATCATTATTAATCACTTACTAGTATTCTATTATTTGAATGGTTTATAATGTTTATTTTCTATTTGGTGAGAAATTCAAGACATTTCCCATTCATAGGCGCTTGCTTTCTACTTCTTAAAAAATGAATAAATTATATTGGATTATAACCATTGATCAAAAATGCAAAACATTTAATCACTTGTGCCTTATTCTGTGATGCAATTCAAAATTTTACTCATCTTGCAGCTATAATTAGAGCAAAGGACAGATGGTAAAGGTTTAAAATGGTGTTTTTATTAAAATTATGTAGGCTGCCAAATAATTTCTCACCATCACATGTGTTTGTTCATTAGCTGCTTCATTGAGACAGGGTTAATGAAATTTGAAGTTGGATGCATAGAATAATAAATGACTCTGGTGTCTACATATACAATGTCTGTTTACTATTAAAGGGGACAGAAAAGAAGACTGTGACCAACTCTTCCAAATAGTTTTAGTTTAATCATATCTAAATATGATAAAATCTTCTAAGAAGTCTTAGATGAATTAATAAAGTAGACAAACAATCTGGGCATATGGAGGATTCTGATACTAGGTATGGCTTTTCTGTGTGAATGTAGGTATATCTCAAATGAAAGCAAACACTGAGATTTTATTATGAGATAGGCCAGATGCAGTGGCTTATACCTATAATCCCAGCACTTTGGGAAGCCAGGGCAGAAGGATTGCTTGAGCCCAGGAGTACAAGACTAGCCTGGACAACATAATGAAACCCCTATCTCTACTGAAAAAAAAAAAAAAAAATAGCTGGGCTTGGTGGTGCACCTCTGTAGTCCCAGCTACTCTGGAGGCTGAGTTAGAGGGATTGCTCGAGCCCAGGATGTTGAGGCTGCAGTGAGCCACGATAGGGCCATTGCACTCCAGCCTGAGCAACAGAGCAAGACCCTGTCTCAAAAAAAATATATAAATAAATACAAAGAGATGAGTGCAGTGGCTCATGGGAATTCACTAGACATTAAAGACAATTGAAGTCAAGGACTCCAGTGCCATTAGTCTATTTCTTGAGTCATTTTCTCTAAATGCAGGTCAGTGTCCTCTAATTTTTTATCTATAGCATTCCTAAGTAACAATAAAACAAAAATTGTAACAACCACCACTATCAGTTATTAAGTACTCACTGTCAGGTACTCAACATATATTTTATCCTGTATAATCCTCACAGGAGCCCAATAAGGTGAGTACTTCTGTTATAGTCAATTTACATGTGGAAACTGAGGCACATAGATTAATAACTAGCCTTTGATTGTACATCTATTAAGTAATAAAGAAAGAATTCAAACTTAGTCCTTTGATTTGAGAGGCTCTGCTTTGTTGCTATTGTTCCACACTACAGTTCAGAGCCTCCGAGAGAGACTAATTGATTTCCTGAGTACTAAGTTCAAATTCATCTGAAATGACTTCTTGCCACAGCTTGGATAACATCCCCACACCTGGTTCAGGTCTGCTGAGAGGACTAAACTATCTTGTGCTCACGGGCATTTCTGCCTGAAACAATTGGGATAATTGGATCAATGCAGGCCTTTTCTAGAAATTTTTTTTAAAAAAGGCGTATGACTAGGGTACTCTAAAGCGATGAGAACATTTGAGGAAATATCAAGTTTTTGCTAGATTTGGAAAAGTAAATGATATCTTTTTCAGTTTTTAATAGATGATTAAGTAGTACTTATATAAAAAAGCACAAAGTGATTCAAGGAAGAAATGTTTTATTCAAGTACTTCAGTGACAGCTGATTCAATTTTACAAGCTTAATTTTTAAAGTAATATTTTAAAATCAGGAAGTATTCTTTGCTATGGCTCAATTTTAAAGTACAATTTAGGGTTGAAGGACACAAATCTGTATAATACTAAATATCCTTGAGAGTTACATTTTATGCTGGGTAGAGTACCTCTACAAGGATTTTTGGTGAATTTATGGATTGTAGAAAGTTTTAGAAAGGTTTACAGTGAGAGGTGAGTAAAGCATGTCTCGTCTGTAAGTTATTTGCTCATGAATTTTTCCTATTTTCCTACTGGATCTTTGGTACTTTGCCTCTCAGTTTTTGAGAGTACTTTAAAAATTGGGGATATTCAGCTCTTATGGTATATGTTGCAAATATTTTTCTCCTTGTTTGTCAATGTGTTTTGATTTTGGTTATGGTATATTTCCTGCCGTGCAATAAAATAAATATTTTTATATAGTTATTTTTTTTGAGTTATTTTTCATCATTTAGAAAGGAAAATTTGGAAGGTTGCTTATTACACACCAATATTGTTTATAGTTTTAGATACTTCTGGAATACTTTAAAACTATGAAGCTCAAAACTAGTATAAAACCTTGCTGGAGGGCCAAAAACAAAATAATATTTTACTGATGTATTTATCAAAAAAGCAAATTATTTATAAAAATTAGCACATACCAGTCCGGGCACAGTGGCTCATACCTGTAATTCCAGCACTTTGGGAGGCCAAGTCAGGTGGATTACCTGAGGTCAGGTGTTTGAGAACCGTCTGGGCAACATGGTGAAACCCCATCTCCACTAAAAATGCAAAAAAATTAGCCGGGCATGGTGGTGGGCACCTGTAATCCCAGTTACTCGGGAGGCTGAGACAGAAGAATCGCTTGAACCCCGGAGCCGAAGGTTGCAGTGAGCAGAGATGGCGCCATTGCACTCCAGCCTGGACAACAGAGCAAAACTTGGTCTCACAAAACAAACAAACAAAAAATGAGCACATAGCAAACCTCTGTATCAAACTTAACTCTTACTATTCCCTAACATGAACCTTATCAGGTAGAAAGCTCTCTGTATTATGTTCCCCAGTGCCCAAACTATGTTTAGTCTGTTCTGCACATGCTATTTCCTCCTGAGAAATTTCCCCTTCTCTGTTACAAATTGGTTTGCAGCAACGTGTTCTGTGTTTTACTGAGAACGTTGCATATTTTATATAGTTAAGTACCATATACTAGAGAGGTATGACAATAATGGGGGCAAAAGATCTTAGTTATTAGAAGGGCTTAGGTTCAAAGGCTGCAACTACTAATACTATCACTTATTAGATGCAGACCATTATACTTAATCCAGTTGAGTCTATTTTATAAATTGGGGATTCATATTTAACATTCTAAGCTGTACTGTATAAGTGTTATTTTAAATTTTTCTTCAATTTTAAATTTCCTTTAATTTTCACTTTTCTTTGGCTTCTTAAGACCTTTTTCTGTTTGCCCAAAGGTATTTTATTCTTTCTGTTTCTGAAACTGAAAGTATTACTAGAAAGTTGTTTAATTATAAATTGTCTTCTTACTCTTTCACATATATGCATCTTCTCTGGTGCTTAAATATTCAATACAAATGTAATTTTCTGATAGATTATTGATTGTTAAATCTTCTCTTTGCTTATACAGGTTGACAGGCAAAATCATGGCTTTGTCTTCATGACATGGCTAATTTGAAAAAGGCACAGTTTGACCTAATCAAACCAACAGTCTAAAAAAAAAAAACTTTTAAAATACTTTGCTGAATTAAACCATTTACTTCCAAAATAATTGTGCAAGTAAATAAATATTTTTATTTTATGTTATCTGCAATAAACTATCTGTGTATAAAAGAAAGTTATAGATGTTTGTATAGTAGTTTAGTGACAAGTATAAATAGATCCACATGAAAATATTTTTATTAACAAATGCAATTGTGATTTTGTATTTATATTTTAATTCTTTGTACATAGCCTTTTCTTTCAGTATGTAATCTTCATGATCATGCCAAAATGTTTTACAGCTGCTCATCAATTCATAAATTAAAAAGGATGCAACTATCTTAAAAACTATCACGAACGCAAGATCATGCCAGGCTATTGATTGCATTTTTATATTTTCCTAGTTTTCTTTTCTATGTATGCATCTTTGAAGAACTAATTTCATTTGGTGAAGGATGCTTAGTAAGAGGATGAGATTTTAGTGTATTCCAATATTTCTCATCCTTTTCATTGTTACATCCTAAGCAGTCTTATTTGACATTAAAAAAAATTCCACTAAGGAAATTTAATATTACAGACTGTATCTATTTTTGCAATGCATATATATATATATATATATATATATATATATATATATATATATGCATGCTCTCTATATAAAATAATTATGTTTTTTTGTTCCCCCTGAACCTCATCACCAAGAATCAGTTGTTGCTCCCACTGGGGCAGTTTTGAGAATGCATGGCATAGACTCATTAATAAACTTAAAGCCTGGCTAATTTAGACATGTCAGGACCGCATCTGATGTTAAAAACATCAGCTAAAAATCCTAATCATACTCTGAGTATTGAGGTAAAAGTAGTATTATCTCGAAGAACTTTGGATTTTCTTCCAGATCGCTCCCAACAGAACTTTATAAATGTTGAAACTCTTTTGTCTTTTAAAAATTATATGGCTCAATATAAAAGATACACATTTTTATAACATGGCACTTTCGTGTTTAACCTAATTCTTAGAAAATTGGAGTACAGCAGATGTCAATTTTTAACCAGAGGAAAGGATTTTCTGTCTTTATTTAACCTTTTGTGCATATAATCTTATATTTCTTATAAAAAACTTTATAAATGAGAAAAAAGAGAATATTTGAAGGTGAGTTACAAAACAAATTCTTTTAAACAGTTATTTCCTTATTACCAGTCTCTGTAAAATTTCTTTAATAATAGTGTTTTTATATATATTTAAGTTTTTATGTATTAATGTCTTTCATAGAACTTGCAGAATATTCTCACATGATCTTGCTACAGAATTTTATTAGAAAATTTAATTAAGTTGATTTCCAAACCTCCTATTATTGTATGATTAAAATTATTAAAAATTAATTTTAATTATCATGAATCATGACTCTTAGTTTCTTCTAATTAGAATCTATATATTTTTTCTCCTGTTGACATCTAAATATTTTGTGAAAAGTAAAAATAAATAGTTGTCACTAAATTTAAAAAGGCAGCATTCTATTATCAATAGATTACTTTTTTTTTTCCTTTGAGGTGAGTGGGTGGAAAGCCTATATTAAGCAGGCCTATATAGTTGCAATAACTAAGAGTAGTGCTTGCTAATTGTTTTACTCTTCCAGGTTTAGTCTCTGGGATTGGAACTGTGCAGAGTGCAGGTGGGTAGAGCTTGGGAGCAGAGGCTCATCAGGGACAATGACAATAAGCTCCTCTCTATTCTTCTGCATGTGAACCCATTTCTCTGTTATCTGATTTATATGTCGAGCTTCTAGAAATGTTTTTGTTGGAACAAAAGGTTCTTATATCATAAAACCAAAGGAAAACAGAAATTTACAATCACACTTGAAACTTTCAACCAAAAAGATAGTGGTTGAAAATTTGACCCAGAAAATTAACTTTTTTCTTTCCTTTTTTCTTTGAAACGGAGTTTCACTCTTGTTGCCCAGGCTGGAGTGCAACAGCACGATCTCGGCTCACCGCAACCTCTGCCTCCTGGGTTCAAACGATTTTCCTGCCTCAGCTTCCCAAGTAGCTGGGATTACAGGCTTGCAACACCACGCCTGGCTAATTTCGTATTTTTAGTAGAGACAGGGTTTCTCCTGGTCAGGCTGGTCTTGAACTCCCGATCTCAGGTGATCCGCCATTAACACCTGAAGAGGATCCATGACAGTGTTTCTTAGATTCCTGTACCAGCCTTTGTCTGTATTTGCACAAACTTACAAATATTCCAGGGGAAAAATTCTATCTTCCCTAGTGTCTTCAAATAACATTTATTTACCTTAAGGATACACATACAAATTATTCCCTAATAAACATTACTTTCTTTAAACTTTTTATGAAGCTTCAGACTCATATTTTGTGGCTAATTAAATCATTTATGTTTTCAACTTATTCAGCTGGATTTATTTTGTACGTACTACTTTCCAATCATTTTTTTAAGAACTTGGAATAGAGCATGAAACAAAACAGTATGTTCTTCTGCCAGAACATCTATCTCGATGTCCTGTAGTCACTTCAAAGACTATTTTTTCAAGAACTCCTGTTACCCTTACTATGATTAGTAGTTTCATGATTTAACTAATTATGTATACTACATTAACATTAATACTTTGAAGCATATAATCATTAATATTGTTCCTAAGGGAAAGGAAAAAAATTTAAATCTAAGGCAACATGATCAGATTTGCATTTTTTGAAAAGTATTTCTTTTTAGATTCTTATATAAAATGGTATGTATTTATTGTGTACAACACGATGTTTTGATATATATATATCTATATATCATGAAATGGTTAAATTCAGCTAATTAACAAATGCATTACTTCACATAGTTATTATTTTTGTGGTGCAAATGCTTATCCACTCTCTTAGCATTTTTCAAGAATAGAACATATTGTCATAAGCTATAGTCACTATGCTGTACAGTAGATCTCTTGCACTTATGCATCCTATCTGACTATAAATATGCATCCTTTGATCAACATCTCCCTAATGCTCCACGCTTCTATCACCCTAGTCTCTGGTAACCACCATTCTACTCTCTATTTCTATGAGGTCAACTTTCTTAGACTCCACATTTGATTGAGAACATACGGTATTTGTTTTTCTGTGCCTAACTTATTTCACTTAACAGTGTGTCCTTTAGATTCATCCATATTATCACATATTACAGAATTTCCTTTGTTTTCATGGCTGAATGGTATTCCTTTTGTGTGTATATATACCACATTTTCTTTATCCATTCATCTGTTGAAATTTCCATTTTAAAAGTGTGGATTTTTGAAAGATGGTGGTGACAGGAACATAATCAAATCTATCTCATCTCTGTATAAAGGCAGGCAAAACAACTAGTAAGTCTAAGCCAATGACACGAACGATATTCACAGAAAAAAATAGGTAATAAGGCATCCCTGTGGATTTCATATACCAGTAAGTTGGCAAAAATGCCTACGTTTACTTGGCCTGTAAATTATTGGCCTCTCAATGGGAAGAAGTTGAAGAAAGAAACAGAAATTCTGATAGCTTGGAGAAATGTTCCCCAGATACACACTGAAAAGATCTGGGGGCAGATCTGAGGAGAAGAACAAGTGAATTCATTCCCAGCAATTCACAGGAAATGCAAAAGGGCAGTGATGTGACAAAGTTTAACAGTGATGGAGCAGTGGAATCCTGTGGCTTAGTGAAACTAACAAGACAAAACCCCATGCTAAGGAGAAACTGCTGGGAGTTGAATTTAAAACGAATAACAAAAGGAAATAGGGAAAGAGAAGATTCAGACAAAAGTAGAAAATCAGACTAAGGAAATTATATAAACATTTTTGATCAATTTGCCAAAACAACAGAAGAGTGATCTATAGAGATTAAAAAAAAAATCACATTACTTCCAAAAAAACTAAAGTTTTCCTAGGCTACTCAAACACCCTAAAAGCATAGAAAAATTAATTTCACATAATAAAAAACAACAAAAAAGTTTTAGTCAAATTTTATCCTTAATTTATGATTTAAAAAAAGCATAAGAAGCAGAGTAACATCCCAATGAGCAATAAAGTGCATTAGAGTGACTTGCTCACAGAACAGATGAATACAATCACCTAGTATCTCAAAATGATCAAAAACTAATTATAAAATGATAGATGCTATGAAAGAACAACACAAATCAATTCAGAAAAAATGATTTGAGATAAAGATTTGATGAAAGAAGATACACTCAGAAAATAAAATAAAAAGTCATTTCAGAAATGGAAATGAAATAGAAAGGAACATCATGGTAAAAATGAGTAATATTAGAAAAAATGTAAGATTGAAAGTGTGAAAATTTTACAAATAAAAAACACAAAAATTTAGAATAAAATATGATACAGAGGAGGTATACACACATATATAACTCCTCTTTTTTTTTTTCTTCAGGATGGAGAGAAAGAGCTCCTGAATAACAAAAAAGAAAAAAATTCCTATGAAACAAAGCAAAAAATAAGCATACGTAAAGAAAAATTTCTTAACGTAAAAGATAACTTCAGGCTACATACTCAAAGGACATTGCTAAAATCAACTGAGAAAGGCAAGACATTATACTGTCAAACTTGTCAATCTATAACATTGTAAAGAAAAAGGAAAAAAATCTTTTGGGAATTCAGGCATAAAGAGCAAGTCATTTATAAAGAAAAGAAATTCAGATTGTCTTTATAGTTTTCACAGGAACATTTTATTCTAGAAGAAATTGAAATAATGTATGTAAGATATTTAATAGAAGAAAATATGAGCCATAAATTTTTATATCTAGTCAAAATGAATTTTAAATACATAGGCTTCCAATAAACTGACTTGAATGTGCCAAGACATTCTCATAATCACTTACTGAAAAATCTACAAATTTAAGGCAAACATAAAATGAAGACATTGACATCAGAAAGAAATGATAAGCTTTAAATATATTTTTACCTATTTACTGGAGTAAAATAGATAACTTAGTAATGCAGTGCTCTATGCTCTGCCAATGTGTATATGCTAAATTTGTTAAAAGTGTAGGAAGAAGCAGGACCGTGTATGAGTATTAACTGGGATAGTTAGGCAACAGCCTTACTTCAACTCAGATCCTGGGGTGACAGAGTGTTTTGGAAAGAAAAGGTTACACGCTCACTTATATATACTAGCTCACAATAGGAAACCATAAAAAAATAGGGATAAGAGAGAGTGTCAAATTATTATATTAATTTTTTAGTCTAAAATTAAAATTTTGAAAACATAAAACACTCCCTAAAAGACAAAATACATTCATTCCTCTGAAACAGAGAGACAAAATAATATGACATAACTGATCAAATATAATGATGTAAATTGGATTAACTCAATAAAATAAAAGTATCTGTGGAATGATGATTGACTAACAAAACTAATTCAACATTCCGCTATTTGTACAAGGCTCACTTAAATACATACAGACAGTTAAGAATTAAAAAGATAAAGAAATCTACAAGAGAAATTCAAGCAAAGGGAGAAGAGGTCACAATATTAATATCTGATTAAAACAAAAATCAGGTAAAAAGTGAAATGTGATAGTTCCTTTGAGCCCTTTGTGAGACTTGAGAAGGAGTTGGCCGGTTTACTCAGCTCGCAGCTCTCAACCCCTTGCAGGAGGGGGAGCACACAGGTGAGCCAGTGCACAGGCCAGTACAAGTGCTTCTGGGCAGGCAGGAACAGAACTATATGCGGGCCTGTGGTAGCATCTAAAGGTGGCCCGTGAACCCCAGAGCCCCAGAGGTCATTTGTTACAGTGTGCTCTTTTAGCTTTGCCATCCCTGGATGGCTAAAGAGTTAAACAACTTAGGAGAGAGTCAGTGTGACAGCCTCTTGCACCCACACCTGGGTCTTTGTCTGCTTCCAGAAAGAATCAGGTTGTGCAAATGAATCAAAGGGTGGTGAATGTGGAGGATTTTACTGAGCAGTGGAAGTCGCTCTCAGCTGAATGAAGAGCTGGAAATGGGATGGAGTGGGAAGGTAGTCTTCCCCTGCAGTTTGGCCATCCTGGCTGAACTCTTCTTCGAGGTTCTACCATAAAGCCGTCCCTCTGAAATCAAGCTGCTTCTCTCCAGTATCGGGCTGCTTCTTCTCTTCTCTCCTTCCCTGCTGTTCTGCCACACCACCAGTGGGGCCTCGGGTTTTTATTGGTACAAGATGGGGAGCAGGGTGGGCCAGGGTGGTTTTGGAAAAAAAAAAAAGCATTTTGGCAGGCAAACAGGAATGCATGTTCCCATTTTGGGCTGTAGTTCCAGCTTGAGAAGATGGCCCTCGTTGGGGACTGCCCTCTTCTCCCCAGTATTACCCTGACTCCTGTCTGTATCAAAAGTATTAAAAGAAACAAAAGGCCGGGCGCAGTGGCTCACGCCTGTAATCCCAGCAGTTTGGGAGGCCCAGGCAGGCGGATCATGAGGTCAGGAGATCGAGATCAACCTGGCTAACACGGTGAAACCCCGTCTCTACCAAAAATACAAAAAAATTAGCCGGGCATGGTGGTGGGCGCCTGTAGTCCCAGCTACTCGGGAGGCTGAGGCAGGAGAATGACATGAACCCGGGAGGCAGAGTTTGCTTGCAGTGAGCGGAGATCGCGCCACTGCACTCCAGCCTGGGTGACAGAGCGAGACTCTGTCTCAAAAAAAAAAAAAAAAAAAGGAAAAGAAACAAAAAAGGACATGGTATAGTCCTAAAGGCTACACTCACAATGAAAATTGATTTATTAATACTTAAATACTCAATAACAAACAGTTAATTTTCTTAAAACAGGACACATAAACTATGCAACAGAAAGAGAAACACACTAATGACAGGATAAACTTTCTGAATCCAAGACTAAGCAAGTTGAGCAAACATTAGTAAGCTTGTAGAAGGTCTAAAAACATAATCATTGATATTATATATATATAATTTATATAATATAATTAATCTTAAAAACATATAACTAATCCTAAAATATATAACTAATCCTAAAAATAGATAATACAGCCTACTTTCAAATGCACATAACACATTCATGAAAATTGGCCATATTTTAATCTACAATAGCCATATATATATATATTTTATACATATATATATAGTGTTTATACAGCTAAGCTGTAATCACACTTCTCTTCCCTGGATGGTTTTGGGTTAGTGCTCTGCTTGCCACAAGAAGAATGTTGTGAGAGACATGCGGAAGTGCAGCAGCCGCCATGTTCACACTTAGGTCAGTGCAGTTCAGGCAGGTTGTAAGGGATCTGCTGGCGCAGTTTGTTGCAGAAAGGTAGCAGCGGGGTCATTAACTCCTGCAATTCGCACTGAGTATGCCTCCTTTTTCAGTATTGCCAAGTCCTGGACCAGTTTGTGTACAGGTCTCTGGCCAACTGTGTCACCTCTTCTGCATTTCACCTGCACCGTCAAATGCGGAGGACTGGAGGCACTGAGAGACTGATGCAAACTCTGGAGAGAAACTGAGGTGAGTTCTAATTCCTTCTCAAAATTCCAATATTCCGTCCTCCTTTCCAGACTTCAGGCCCACCACTAAACTAGGGACTCAGACTTTACATTGACTTCTTCACTGGCTCTCGTAATTACTTTAATTCTAATCTCTGTAACGAATTTCTTATATCACTCCTAGTGGTTCTGTGAAAGATTTCATTTTTCAGAACTGGCTTGAACAATATTTCCCACCCCACTTGTTCTTCCAGAACATTATTATTCCTTCATGAAAAGGTAAATTCTATTGCCCCTCTTTTTGCTTCTTGAAACTGAAAGACGCTTTGTATTCCTCAACTAATGAAGTTGGACGGAAGTGACTACTGAGACTTCTGAGTCTAGGACATAGAAAGTGATAGAGCTTCTGCTGACTCTCTCTTAGGATGCTTGATCTTGAATCTCAGACACCAGGTTGTGAAGAAGTGCAGGACACATAGAGAGGCTCACATAAGAAGAAGCAAGACCTTCATCACTCAGTCCAAGCTAGGTTCACAGCCACATCTTGCAAAAACTCGCCAACCATGTTAATGAATCATCTTGAAAGAAGATTCTTCAGTTTTCAGTTAAGCAATGCCAATTAATGCTGAATGGAACAGAGACCAGCGTTCCCCACTGAGACCTATTTACTTGCAGATTTCATGAGAAAAATAAGTGGTTACCATTGTTTTAAGCCACTGAATTTTGGGATAGTCTGTTGCCCAATAATAGATGACTAGGGCAGTCATTTGATATTGCTTTAATGAATCAGCCTACAGCTCTCTCTCTTCTGTTTTATGTCATGTTTGGATAGTCGTATGATTCCAGTGAGCATCAGGTATTCCTGCTGCCCTCCAAAAGATATACTAATAAAATAAAAACGAAAGTCTCAATCGCAAAAGAAGCTGTGGTTTAGGTGGCAAAGCATATTAATTGTTTTGTACCTTTCTTCTCTTCCTCCTTTTTTACTGGTCCTTTTAACATACCTAGGAGGCTGGGAGGAGAGTGATTGTTTTAGCCCTTCTCTGGAGTCAGTTTGCACACAGAAAATGTCAGCCAGCACTTGATTCTTCTGATAGGTATAGTGGCAGTTTCTTAAGTAGACAAACTGTAGTTGTAAATATTTTCATCTCGCCTAATTATTGGTCCAAGGGATTGTTGTCATTTCTCTCATTAACAGCTTTGCAGGAATTAGAAGCCATTTGTAAGACCCAAATTTATTAACAAAGCTCTAAGAATTGATATATTTTAACTCAGATGATATATAGAAAAAGATAAGGAAATATTTCATTGTTAATGTGTCTGATTATCTTCTAGAGAATACACAGAGTATAATGCTAAACAAAAAACAGTTCAGTGATCAAAAGCATTGTTTTAGGTTATCATCTGTTTTTAGTATACAGCACTTCAGATAATATAAGCTTTGAGAATAAAGAAAAATATAGAACATGTTTGCAAAATATTTATTTCCTGTAAAACTTGGGGCATGTCCATAACTGATTGATTGATCAGATTATCTAAGTCTCCTTTGGAAACTGCAAGGAGAAATGTTGGAAACTTTCTATAGTGATTTTTACTTGGATTCCCGTAACTTATTTATCAGCATCTACTTGAACTTTCTTACAAGAAGTCCCTACTGACATATTAGTGAATACTGGTTTTAAAAAATATCAAATTAACAACATTGTTTTTTAAACAAGACATGTTATTTAAACTGTCTTCATTCCCTTATGCTAAGTCACTAGAAGAATTTAGCATTTCCAAAACAGGATATGGCACTCACTGATACCTTGTTTAGAGAATGAGAAGGATAATGAATACTTTATTCATCTCAACTTCTAAGACTATTTAAATTATGTTTTCCCTTTTTCCCTTAGTAAGGAATTAAAATTTCTAAGAACTCTTTCTGCTAAGAACCTGAAAATGTGTTCTTTAGTTGTAAGTACTGAGTTGACTCATTGTTAATTCAAACCAGGCCCTGGGCACGTTGCCTCAAGTTGAAGGTTGTGGTTGGAAATTATACCGTGGATGTTTTTTAAATGGTTCCACTGTATATTACATAACACTTGAGGGATTTTTGTGGAGGCCAAGGACAAGAAGTAAAAGATATAGTGCCACAAACTTCAGACTCTACTCATTTGTCACTCTTCGTGTTTATACATGACAGGTAATTATAATACACATTTTTATAGGCCTTCTCTGTGGAAGGTAAAGGTTCACAATTGTCCCTCCTTATGGAGTTAATGGAAATAAATTATTGGAGGAATGTTTTATGCCAGAGCTTACACTAGGTGGTAGAGGAGAGATTGGAAGTCAATTTAGATAGGACATGGACTGGCTCTTGAGGAGTTTATAGCCAAATAAGGGAGAAAGACCTACACCCTCAGGTATACTCTGATAAATATTCTAATAGATGTCAGAATATGCTACTATGGAAGAATAAAAAAATATGAATTAAGTAGAAGGAAATTCAGGGAGGGCTTTCAGAGAAAAAAGAGAAGAGTTATTCTATTTTAAGGAAAAAAATACACACTAAATATAAAAACCCAAAAAGCATATTTTCTAAGGATATGTAGTTAAAGTTAGGTTACAGCATATAGACACGTAACTATGAGGGAAACCTACCTTATATCCACTTTGGAATTTAAGTGAGTCTAATGATTTCCTTGATTTGTGACTTGTGAATTAAAATTTCATCATCTCACTTAAAAAAAAATAGATCCCTAAGTTTATTTATTTCAACAGCTTTGCAGGCCTCTTGTTTTATTGTTCAGTTCTTTGATTTCCTGTACTTCAAACTTAATTCTGTCAAGTTTAATTTTCTCCACTTATGCAGCTGTATCATATATCTTTAATTGACATATGTTATAGATGCAAATACAAATCAGTTGTTATACGTTCCTTTTCCAGACTCCTAAAGGTACTGTTTACCACAATGAACACACTTGTATCATGTCAACAACTTCCATCTCTACATTGCCCTGCGTAAGAATATACTGGGAGCTGATATAACCTCAATGATGGTAAAACAGGATGTAGAATCCAGAAAATATTCCTGAAATGGACCAAACATCAATATTCTGAAACAGAAGTGGAAATGAAACTGAAACAGAAAAAGTAAATTGGGTAATAAATATACTAAAGAACAATTTTTCTAATAGTTGGCAGAAGGTGGTAAGGTAAGTTCAAAAAGTTCATCTGTGAGTAAAGGCACATTATTGTGAGGTGGCTTTCTTAACAGATTCAGGAATCTTTATTCAGAATCTTCATACACTGTGTTTGTGCATGCTATGAAATCCTAGTGGTAGAAATATATTTTAGGGTTGGGATCTAAGTTAAACAGTGGTAGAATGGATTTGACATATTCACGTGATTGGCTTTGTCAGAAATGTGTCTGAAAACTTGCCAGACCAATTGCCTCAGTGTCATTTGCAATAATCCAGATGACAGAGTATGTCAGTGAAATATTTCCCCAGAATGTGGGAGCATCATCAGCTGTCTCAGTGTAGGCTATTTTTACTATAGGAAGTGAAAATGTTTATCTTCCATCCTGTAATACAGAAAGGCAAACTGTATTGTCATAATATAAATACCCAGTGGCCATGAATTTTGAGACTATGAGAAGAAACAATAGAATATAAGATTCTAATATGGCTATTTATGAAAAAAATAGAGAAGATAAATCAGAGTTGAAGCATTCAATTATGCAAATGAGCAAGAGAAGTTTGCTCATAACAGAGAGACAGCAAGTTATAATATAAAGACCATCGGGGCTGGGTGCGGTAGCTCACGCCTGTAATCCCAACATTTTGGGAGGCCGAGGTGGGTGGATCACGAGGTCAGGAGATCGAGACCAGCCTGGCCAATATGGTGAAACCCTGTCTCCACTAAAAATACAAAAAAAAAAAAAAATTAGCCGGGCATGGTGGTGGGCACCTGTAATCCCAGCTACTCCGGAGGCTGAGGCAGAGAACTGCTTAAACCCGGGAGGCGGAGGATGCAGTGAGCCGAGATTGTGCCAAGAGCTAAACTCTGTCTTAGAAAAAAAAAAAAAAAAAAGAACATTAGGGCTGGGTGCAGTGGCTCATGCCTGTAATTTGAGCACTTTGTGAGGCCAAGGCAGGCAGATTACTTGAGGTCAGGAGTTTGAGAAGTTTGAGACCAGCCTGACCAACATGGTGAAACCCCGTCTCCACTAAAAATACAAAAATCAGCCGGGCATGGTGGCGGGTGCCTGTAATTCCAGCTATTCAGGAGGCTGAATCAGGAGGATTGCTTGAACCTGGGAGGCAGAAGTTGCAGTGAGCTGAAATGGCACCAGTGCACTCCAGCCTGGGTGACAGAGCGAGACTCTGTCTCAAAAACAAACAAACAAAAAAACAAAAAAGAACATCAGGCCCCATGTTTTGAAAGAATTGATCTACAAATAAATTGCAATTATAAATCATAATCAATTTTCCCCCTTCTCAGTTTAACAATCTCAATCATGTAAACATTTACAATTTCCCTTTCATCTTGAAACATAGCTTTAGACATCCATTATTTCCTTCATGAGTGTCTCGGCATCACACTTCTGCGATATAGGACCTACTTTACTTGCTCTACTATTTCATGATCCAGAGAAGGTCATTGGCTTCCTCAAGTTTGCATGGGAAAAAGGGTATGCATTTGACAAATAAGCATATAACAAGATGCTCCACATCATATGTCATTATGAAGTTGTAAATTATAACAGCAATGAGATACTACAACACACCTATTAGAATGACCAAAATTCAAAACACTGAAAACACTAAACACTAGCTAGGACGGGTACCAACAAGAACTTTCATTCATTGCTTGTGGGAATGCAAAATGGTCCAGGCATTTTGGAAGTAAGTATTTCAATTTCTTACAAAACTATTCATACTCTTGTCATATGATCTAGAAATTATAATCCTTGATATTTACCCAGATGAGTTGAAAACCTTTGTCTATGTAAAAACCTGCAAACAAATGTTTACATTACCTTTATTGCCAAAACTTGGAGGCAACCAAAAGTTGTTTAGTAAGTGAATGAATGAATAAACTATGGTAAATTTATAGAGTAAAATATTCAGCAACGAAAATGGCGAAACTTTGGAGACAGTAAAAAACAACAGCAGTTGCCAGGAGTTTGTGGAGAAGGAGAAAGGGATGAAAAGGTGGAACATAGGCAATTTCTGAGAAGTGAATGACTATATGCTGTATTACACTGTAATGGTGCATATATTTCTTTACAAATTTCTCAAAATCCATAGAATGTATAACACAAAGAGTGAACTCTAATGTAAACCATAAACTTTAGTTAATGATGTGTCAATATTGGCTTATGAATTATAAGAAAAACTACCACTTTAATTTAAGATGTTAATAATGGAGAAAACTGAGGGAAGATAATGTTTTATGGGAACCTTGTATTTTCTGCTCATTTTTCTGTAAACTTTAAACTAAAAAAAAAGCCTATTAATTAAATTTACAAGCTAAACTAAAAGATTGCATTGGTAGTTTGTTTGAATGAGTACAATTAGTGTTCTTAAGCCCTACTACATTGCTACTTTTAATATATTATCCTGCCTCCTTGAATACTATAATATTATCTTGCTTTTGATTAAATAATCCATATTGAGGAAAAATGAGTTAGAGTCATGTTCTAAAATGGAATTGTAGACAAAGTTATTGTGTTAGGGTGTTTTCCAGGGAAACAGAATCAATAGGAGATATATATATAAATATATATATTATAAAATATATATACGTATATATAATATATATAATATATATACGTATACATATAAAATATATATACGTATATATATATCTGTGTATATATAAAATACACAAAAGAGGGGATAGGGGATTTATTCTGGGAATTGACTCACATGATTATGCTGTCTGAAAAGTCCTATGATATGCTAATATGCCATCTGCAAGCTGGGGAATCAGGGAAGCCAGTGGTATAATTGAGTAAGAGTTCAAAGGCCTGAGAATCAATAGAGACGGTGGTGTAACTCTCAGTCAGAAGCTGAAGACCCGAAAACCTGAGGGGCTGCTGATGCATGTTCTGGAGTCCAGAGTTTAAGAACCTGGAGTTCTGATGTACAGGGGCAGGAGAATATAGAGATCTCAGCTCCAGGAAAGTGAGAGATTCTTCTTTCCTCTACCTGTTCTATTCCTTCCCTCAACCAATTATATGGTGCTTGCCCACTCTGGTGAGGGTAGATGCTAATCTCTTCTGGAAACACCCTTGTAGACCTACCCAGAAGTAATGGTTTACCAGCTAGCTGACTGACTATCCCTTAACCCAGTCAAGTGGATGCTAAAAATTAACCATCACAGTTATTAATATGATGTAATGGATATGACAATAATCCATGTACTTAAAAATATAAGTATTATTAATGACAGCAGCCACTCCTTAACCCCCTAAACTCCTGTCATAACTCAAGCTAAGCATTTTTTCATATACTATCTAATTTCATACTTAAAAACCTGTAAGTTGGTTATTACACACATATAGATGAGATTAAATATAGATTTTTATTACACACATATATATTATATTATTTATTACACACATATAGGTTAATCTCAGAAAGATTAAATAACTTGCCCAAGCTCACACAGCTAGAGAGTGCCAGTAGCTATTATTTCAACCAAGTGTGTGCTGCTTATGACAGCACACTGACTTTCCATTTTTCTCTAAATACCTCATATAATGAGTGAGAATCCTTTTTTATCTCAAAAATAAGTAACTAAAAGATGGGAAAATTATTACCAGGGTTAAGACCACAAACACACTGCCTTTCTTTCTTAAATTGTATGAATAAATGTATGTAGCAGGAGTAAAGACCAACTCAGTACAGGCAATCTGTTTAAATGAGAAGCTGAGTTTACAGCTGGTGGGGTTACTTTTTTTCTGCCCCTGCATCTCGAACCCATGAATTGCTCTTGGTGCTGCTGAAAACCTAGTACTCATTCACTTAAACTCATATGGTTATATTGTTATCTCTCCAGAAATCCATGCTTCCTAACTTCTCACTTCAAGAGCTTGGAAATGTGCAAAAACCCATACATCTCAAAGTAAAAAAAGAAAATAAAAACAAAAACAAAAACCTCTTGGTATTATCAGCTTATTATTTTTAAAAAAAAAAGCCAACAAAGACCAAAAAATAAAAACAAAAATAAAAATAGTATGATTGTATGAACAGTAATTTGTGCTTGTAGAAATTTTCCTGCAAACTATTCCTAATAACAGGGAGAGTGAAAACTTTTCCTACCTGGTGTGGACACATAGCCAGAAGCAGCTCCCTGTAAGCACAAGCTATTTTAAGGTCTTTCTCTCTAAATCCCATACAGTTTTTCCACTTTCTCCACCATCTCATTTGTCTATTTAAAAATATTCTCTTTTTATATAATGTTTACTTAAAAAATTCTTGATACTGGAAGATGCAACCATTTATTCTGGCATCAATTACCTTTATCACTTTTTGGCATGCTTTTATTTCTGCAAATATAAAATTCACTCTAGATTCTACCTGGTCTATTCTTTGGATGTTTAGTTACTTCAGGTAGGTAATTTGTAATCAATGTCACTCACATTTTAATGAAATTAATTGAGTAATCTAAAATGTTGTTTGAATCATTTTAACTATATCATTTTTTTCTCTAGTTGATAAATCAGTAGGTAAACATGGTAATGCTCAATAAGACTAGCTGATGACTAACAGTTGCGAATGTGTTGGTGTGTAAAGGGAGTAAGTGTTCCTATTAAACATATATGTGTCCCAAAACACAGGTAACAATCACTTTGATTTTCTATGCTATATTGTGCAATTGTAAGCCAAGGGTCTTGAAACTCTCTGATTTCATTGTATTCCCTGGTTGCCTTCGATCTTACTGTATTAACCTCTGAGATGAATTACATGTACAGCTTAATGAACAGGTTTCAAGTTCATTATGTCTTCATATGAAATAGCAAGGAACAATCAACAAGAGCTTGTTCCCAAGGATATAAAGTTGGGAACGACTTCCCATGGTGTTCTAAGGGTGTCTGGTGGTGAATATTTTTGAGGCTGTCCTTTTAGAAATAGACTGATTTGCTTATTCTCTAATTTCTGAGTTCATTAGATACAATCATGAGATAAACCGTAGTTATTTTGCTGCTCAGCAGTCTAGCTTTACAAAATCAAGCTATCTTCTTCTTACATCCTTGAACAAATGGAATGATCATGGCTTATGAACTGAGATTCAGTAATCTGTGCAGTGGTGATGATATTTCAAACAAAAGCTCATGATTTTTTAAAGGTAAGTCACATTTTTAAAAGAAGAGCTACAAATAAATTATTTATAAGATACATTTAACAGAGATGGATGAAAAATGAAAATCCATTCCAAAAATTTCAAATTTCAGCTTTATCTTCCATGCATTAAATTTCAAATGTGTTTTTATTTGGATAGAGGATAAGTAAATCTATGTTTTCATATACTCATATTAAATTCATTGTGTGATTTATTATTTATGACAAAAACTCAAGTTTTGATAACGCATATACCTAAGGAAAAGAACTTTCTGTGTTTTTTGCACAGAGGATT
This sequence comes from Gorilla gorilla gorilla, assembly GCF_029281585.2. NCBI lineage: Eukaryota > Metazoa > Chordata > Mammalia > Primates > Hominidae > Gorilla > Gorilla gorilla. The sequence goes on from NC_073228.2 coordinate 88,691,748, forward strand.
GAATTCCTCAGAAGCTTTTGTTGAATAATATCAAGGGTAATAAATAGTCTCCTATTTCTATTTATAATTCATACTTGGAAATATAGTTGATTTTGTCTTTGCATGCTTTACTCTGGCTCTGGACTACCTTTTTATATTTCCTTGGATAAACCAATTGTAACGAAAATTTCTGTACTGACTGTGATGTGCGTTCTAGTCTCAGGGAAGACACCAGATCCATGAGTGCTAGTGATGGGTAGGGAAGGCTAATGAGACTCAGAACCCATAATTTGTCCCCCTTCTAGTTGCAGACTTTGCCTGCTTTGTCTACTACCTGTTGATCTGCCATGATAAAATTTATCGTATCTGGTATTTTGCTTCATCCTAAAAGGATTTCATAGACTGGTGAGCTAATAACTTTCGCATAAGGAGACTAACACAAACTTGTTAAGTGACAGGCTTTCTCTCCCCTTCTGCTCCTAAAATGTGCATTAAAATTCTTTTCTAGAGAGATCTTTTCTGTTGAATCCCCTTGCTAATGAGACACTGGGGATTGTTGGGGACTAAGTGATTTTAAATGCCGCAAAATTTTTCCACTTTACTTAAGTATTTATCCTTAATTTAATTTTACCACTACAGTGCAATGTTTGTTGCCTGAAAAATCTTGTGATTGAGTGTGAGTCTATGATATGTCAAACAACACCAAAAGTCCATTATTAAAAAATATATATTAGTGGCCCTAGATTGGCATAAGAGCTCAGGAAATAATATCCAGGCAACTATACATAAGAGAAAAGAAACTTCTGAGACAAACACATAAATTTCTTGGTTAAGTGTCTTGAGTTACCAATATAAGAGAAGCTTGCAAAGACATACATGTCAAGTTATAGCTTTCCTAGAGAAAAAAAAAAAATCTTGTTCATTAGTTATATATATTTCTCAACAAAAGAAAAAACGCTTTTCTATAAAATTCCTTTTTAAGGCAGAACCTCAATTTACAAAGAACTAAAGCTATACTTCAGCTTTGCCACAATGAGGGATAATTATAGCTAAACTAACCCAAGATTTACCACAATATACTTATTTCTACCTCCAGTGTTTTATGATGAAACATATTTTTCTAAGTCAGCTACTAAAATGCTAACTTTTCACAAACACTAAGGCCAACTAACATTTCAAAAGACATAATTTATTTTTAATAAACAATAATGGATGAATGCATGTCTTGTATCACCTTAATTATTACCAATATGGCTGAAGTGTCTTTTAGCCACTAATCCCTAAAACCAGTTACCTCCTAGCCATACCAAATTTTAAATTAAAAATATAATAATAACCTAGAAGGCAAAAGTAGTAAGGTGGAGAAAAAATAGCTCTGTGGAACAGCTAAATGTGAATTTAGAGGCTTGTTTTTATATTGCTAGCTCTACGCTGCAGGGCAAATTTGTTAGCTTCTCTGACTTTCAATATCCTTAAATGTAAAATGCCACGTGGTACGTATTTGTAGATATAATGTGCATAATGTGACTATTAGGTACTAGGTCTAAATAATGTAATTAGTAAAGAAACTACAGATGCAAAAATATTGGGAAGGCAAAGACATCATGAAAAATCCCCGATTATGACCTGAAGTCAAAGAAGCACAAGCTTAGTAAAATTATTTGGACATTCTCCACCAAGAAACTGAAGATGAGTTTTCCTGATGTCACACCCCCAAAGTGAATTCTAGAAGAGGAAAAATCACATTCCTCCAAGACACTTGAGTGTTCGCTCCAACAAGGAAGCTCTGGAGCAAAAGGCAGGAGCAGTGTGAAAAGCAGAAATCTTTGTTTTTTTACCCAAAACAAAACAAAGCAAAACAATACCTTACTTCCAATTTTCAAAATGTAAATTTTGGATCCTTAACAAAATAGGACTTCTGATCTTAATTTATCATGCCAGAAAAAAGAAATCAAAATTCAAAACTACATGGATTTAATAAACAAGTCAATCCCACGTTGACTATTTCATTTTCAAAATGCTGTTGCTAAGGAGAAATAGATAATATAAACACATCCCAAATGATGTTTAAAGAAAGCCACATATACCTCTTTGAATGTAAGGTGCTCAAGTGTCCTAAACCATGACCGTTCCTATGGGCCAGGTTTGTATACTATTTAATAAGAGCACTATCTGAGAGTTAGCCTTTGTTATAGTACCCAACGTGGGGATATTCCCTCCAAATTTGTATTATTACAACATGTAACATGCTCAACCAGTGACTTCAACTTTGAAGTTTCCATGATTGCAAATTTAAAGAATGCAAGCTTTAGAAATATTAGCATACAGAGAGGCGGGATGGAAGGAGAGGAGAAACATTTGAATGTAAAAATCATTGATGGAAATAAAAGGAATTAGGTGGAGAGTCCTTTATTGCCTTGCAAACATGATGTGATAGCTTTTGTAAAACCAGATTGAAAAATAGGCAAAATTTCAATTCTGAAGGAAAAAAGATTGGCATAGGTATGAGATGAATAAATGTTTTAAAGAGAAGAAAAAATGGGCTGGCTATGGGGTGAATAAAATTTGGCTCCCTTGAAATGAGAGAATTGGTTAATTTCTAACAAAACAAAACAATAGAAAAGTGACAACAAATAACTTAGTAGAAAGTGGCTGGAATGAAAAGCAAACATTTGTCATGACTGTGATATTACGTAGATTTTGTAGTGTACAATTTATTTTTAATCTCAAGTATGCAACAAGAGCTTCAATATATTCTCCAATTTTTCTGAAAGCATTATAAATTAGAATAAAATTTCAAACATATTAATGAGTAGCAGATCATTCTTAAAGGGATGTTCATATTATTGGGCCACTGACTCATTCATTTGGTTGATTCCCCATATTTTACATATTCTTTTAATACAGTAAGTATGGAATAAAATATTAACTGAAATTTTAAAAATCATCAACCATCAATTAATTATATCCTCATTTTTCTTTAGTCAATTTAAGATTGACATTTAGCATTTAAAGATAGATATCCTATGAAAATCTTACATAATCATTGGTGGGAAAGCTTCAAAATACTTGTCAGCTTAATTTGAAGAAATACTGCCATATGCTTTATGAAATTTTACCCACAGAATTACAAAACTCGGGCCAGGCACAGTGGCTTATGCCTGTAATCCCAGAACTTTGGGAGGCCGAGCCGGGCAGATCACCTGAGGTCAGGAGTTCGAGATCAGCCTGGCCAATATGGTGAAACCTCGTCTTTACTAAAAATACAAAAATTACTTCAGCGTGCTGGTGCACGCCTGTAGTCCCAGCTACTCAGGAGGCTGAGGCAGGAAAATTGCTTGAACCCGGTAGGTGGAGGTTGCAGTAGATCACGCCATTGCGCCATTGCATTCCAGCCTGGGTGACAGAGTGAGACTCCACTTCAAAAAAAAAGAACTTATAATCTAATTGGGAAGTTAAGCCTAATTTTTTTTCTTCTTTGACTGACAAACTGTAGGAGTTGAGTAAAATAGATTTTTTCAATGTTATGCTAATGTATTTATGAGTTTATTTTAAATAAAAAATTTATAAGTATGAAAAATGATATTTGTATAAAGGGAGACAGGAAGGTATTAAATATCTATAGCAGTGTTAATACTAATAGACAGGTATTTTAAGATTTAACTAAACATGACGCCATCCTCTATTTTGATCAGTGCTATGTTTACATTGAATAAGAAAATAAAACAAATACCCATAGGATACTTTATCTAGACCTTTTCCACATGTCCAAATTATTTGAAAAAGCAGCTTTTTTCTTCATTAACTGGATTTTAATTAAGATATAATAGTTATAATATTTTAAAAACTATTGTATGAAACCAACAAGGTTTGCATTGACTGCTGAGATTCATGGGACACTGACATATTTTGGCACTACTAAGGAACATACTTAAATCTCTCCAAGCCATCAAACACATCATCCAGGCCATTAGCAGTATATATATATGTGTGTGTGTGTGTATATATATGTGTGTGTGTATATATGTGTGTGTGTGTGTGTGTGTGTGTATATATATATAAAAGTTTTGTTTGTATTTTCAGGAAAGATTAGGAGCAGCAAGATGTTTTGCGTAAAGTGTGAGCCAAAGTATTGATGTGTTAGTTAGAAGTGCTAATAGAAACCTTTTTTGGTTCGTTGTTCCCCTCTCAGCTTAGATTTTACTTTCTGTCATTGTTATTTATTTCTTATTTATTTATTTTGGAAGAGAGAGCAATTCTATGCACTGCCTTGGTAGCCAGAAAGAACAGCTGGTATTTTCTATTCTTGAAAGGGGTGCCAAGGATAGAAATACGTGGGTAACTGGCGATGTAAAAGACTTTGAAATCTGTCTCAGCAGCTGTCACTGCAATGGGCATAGTACAAATATGCAAAATGTTGCTCTTCACTGCCAATGCCTTCTGTACTTTTGGCAACATGTTCCCACAATTCTGAATGTTGCATGGTTGCCTTCAAGGTACCCAGGCTGTGTGGGTCAGTTGCGTAGAAAGATGCTGGATCTTTCCTTCCATGGAATGCTTGCCAAAGGAAAAACAAGGGGAAGGTGTTGCTATCTTTGTTTCACTGACTTCATATAAGCCCATTAATTTGATTTTTTTTCTTATGGTCAACTAAATTTTAAAAAATGTATTGGTGATTTTGAGAGTTAAGTGATCCTTTAGAAAATATGATTTGAAGGGAAGTTGAATCCATAGGTACAAGATTTACCGGATGGCTCAGTTTTTTAAAAGGAATTTCATGTGGACTGTTACTGTTTTTTATTTATCTGCAATAAAACTTCAGAAATAAATGCCGGAAGCTTGAAAAGATCTCAAGTGAGAGATTGTGAATGACTTAACGGATCAACTTACCAAGAACTCTACATTTCTACATTTTTAAATGCTGTTTTCTTTTTAAAGTATATTTGCAATGTTTGCATATAATTCTATAGATCATTAGTATATAATTTGGCAAGTATTATAAGAAAAAGAGAGATAATATTGATCCTATCTTATAAACAAAATATTAAACCTGAATAGGTTAGGGGGCAGTTAGTTTCCCAAAGTGATAACTGCTTTAAACAAATACTTTAAATTATCTAACACTTTAAGTGAAAAATGACATTAATTGGTCAAATATACCTGGAAACTTTATAGCAAGTATTTGGGCTTTAAGCTAAACGAACACTTAGTAAAAGCCTTCTTGAAGGTCTGATCCTCTAATGGGCCTTCCCACACTTCTCTAAAACTATTCTTGCTGAACAGATTGAAATGCTGAATGATATGTTATAATATACATTTACTATGCCTTTAAACTTGAATAGGCCATATTTTTATAAGTGTATTATATAAAGTGTTAAGAGTAATTTATATTATATGAAAATGATAGTACCTCAAATTTCAGCAGGACACCATTTAGGAAAATATGGATGATGGAATTATTATAAAGGGCTTAGATTACAGTATATAAAGACAGCCACAGATTAAATATAGCCCATGCGTATGTTGTAAACAGTTCTGTTTTTTCAAGAGTATTCTTGTTCACACTGAAATACTACAGGTTACTTTAGAAATTTCTAAATATAATTTGTATTTGTTTTCCTGTATTTTTAAGTCAATTTATGGTAACATTTTAAAATTAATTTTTCTGGATCATTTGAACTGGTACTTAGTGATATAATGAAGTATGGCAAGCATGTAGTCAAATGAACTTTAATCTTACAGAACTTCCTATGGTGACTTTTCATATAGATAAAATAAATTATTTTGCTAAAATCATTAAATATAAACATTAAAGATACTGCTATTTCCTTTAAGAAGATAGTGAAGTTCCTTTGCCACTTAATCTAAAATTGTTTTAGCAGCTTCTACCTATTTATATCCTTACAGCATTTGAAACCTTAGGAAACAGTACATACATACTTACCTGGCAGGGGAGATACACTATTGGTGAGAGCTACCCATAGATTTTAATGGTATTCATGTTTTACATGTTAAGTATATGGTGGGTTAAAACTATTATTTTATATATCCTTAACATGCCATAAATAATTCATAAAATTATAATTTTCTAGTCTCTCATTTGATTTGACTATATTCATGGTAACACCATGGAATACTATGCAGCCATAAAAAATGATGAGTTCATGTCCTTTGTAGAGACATGGATGAAATTGGAAATCATCATTCTCAGTATTGCAAGAACAAAAAACCAAACACTGCATATTCTCACTCATAGGTGGGAATTGAACAATGAGAACATATGGACACAGGAAGGGGAACATCACACTCTGGGGACTGTTGTGGGGTGGGGGGAGGGGGGAGGGATAGCATTGGGAGATATACCTAATGCTAGATGACGAGTTAGTGGGTGCAGCACACCAGCATGGCACATGTATACATATGTAACTAACTTGCACATTGTGCACATGTACCCTAAAACTTAAAGTATAATAATAAAAATTAAAAAAATAAAAAAATAAAAAAATAAAATAAAACAGAATAGATCATGGGCAAGTATAATGGACAATTATAATCAGCATAAATAATCTGTATCTGAACTTTTTATAAAATTAATGCCTCTACTAAAGTATATATTCTTCTAACTTTTCCGTTTTTTTTTTTTCTTCTTTACTGTGTCTTTTCTCTAGATAATTTTCATTTGATAAAAGTTCAGGTTAAAAAAGTATTTCTGGGCCGGGTGCAGTGGCTCACGCCTGTTATCCAAGCACTTTGGGAGGCTGAGGCGGGCGGATCACAAGGTCAGGAGATCGAGACCAGCCTGGTCAATATGGTGAAACCCCGTCTCCACTAAAAATACAAAAAATTGGCCGGGCGTTGTGGCGGGCACCTGTAGTCCCAGCTACTCGGGAGGCTGAGGCAGGAGAATGGTGTGAACCCAGGAGGCAGAGCTTGCAGTGAGCACCGATTGCGCCACCACACTCCAGCCTGGGTGACAGAGTGAGACTCTGTATCAAAAAAAAAAAAAAAAAAAAAAAAGTATTTCCCTAAAGTTTTGGGCTTACCATAATATATACATTGACTTAATTAATACATTTGTATTCCTTATATCAACTACAAGATTAAACTTCTAAATTTAAACTTATTTGCAAAATATATACATAAATTAATCAGTAAAAAGGTTAAAATATACCCAAAATATAAGCATCCAAGAAGTTTTCTGATATTTGACAACAAAACATCCATTTTAAGTTTGGACAAAATTTTAATTATTGTTATTCTAAAATATGTAATTCCTAAATCTTGAAAGATAGAGATTATTTATTTTCACAATTGTGAACTATATGATACAGTGGATATTAACCAGACTTTGTGTTTTATCATTAATAATGTATGTTATTTAGTTATTGTTGAATATTACATATAACTAAAAATAAAAGCAGGAAAATTAATTTAGTATGAAGTACATAATGTTTTATAAAATTGTAACTATTTTATTAATATTTGATTTCTATTTTATACTCTACAATGACAGAAAAATCAAGGGCAGGAATGACTCATTTAAAGGTGACAATTCTTAAATTTATTTTCTCCTCTTTGGAAAAAACTAGATTTAAAAAAAAATAGTACTTTTCTTATCTCAAAAGATTTTCTGTAAATAGTGTCAATGTCATTTTCAGTATCAGTTCTGACCTGATATGAACCTACACTAACATACACTGAATTCTGCATTGTTATAAGGAAGATATGCTAACATAAAGGAGGATGTGAAACCCTGTAATAAGGCATTCTCTACAAAGTGTTCATCTGATTGTTTGGCTTTGATCAATTTTTGTATTTCCTGACTCAATATAAATTTTAAAAACAAAACGTTTTTCTTAAGAAATTAAAAGTCTTATGACATTATCAAAAGGAATATATATTTAGAAACTCTTATATAACAAATTTAACAGGAATTTTCAAAGAACTGCTTTATTTTATTTTCCACATGATATAAAGCAAACATTTGACTGCCTTACACCAAGAAAAATGAAGTTTACTTCTATTGATCAAAGCTCATATTAATACAAATAGGTAAAATAATAAAAACTATGTATCATATTCATTTTTATTTGAATACAAATGTCAGAAATCATGATCCAAAATTTAGATGAAAGTTTGAACAAGTTTGTAGAAGTTGGTTTATGACAGCGTTATTAGGACAAACATAAGAACAATAGATATTGGTACTTTACTACTGTTAGAAATCAGAAATACTTTTAAAAATACTTAAAGATTGTGAAAACAGGGCGGGTGCAGTGGCTCATGCCTGTAATCCCAGCACTTTGGGAGGCCAAGGTGGGTGGATCACTTGAGGTCAGGAGTTCGAGACCAGCCTGGCCAACATGGTGAAACCAAATCTCTACCCAAAATACAAAAATTATCCCGGTGTGGTGTCACGCACCTGCAATCCCAACTACTTGGGAGGCCGAGGTGGAAGAATCACTTGAACCCAGGAGGTAGAGGTTGCAGTCAGCCAAGATTGTATCACTGTACTCTAGCCTGGGCAACAGAGCAAGACTCCACCTCAAAAAAAAAAATTGTGAAAAAATATATGTGTATAAAAGATGCATTTTACATGGTTGATGTCTTGCAGTTTCAGTCATCTGGAAGCAGACATTGAAAGTTTGGGGAGCAAGATGCTCAACAGAGATTAACAATTGTGACCAGAAAGAAAGGAAGCAGGATGGACAAAAGGGTTGTCGAGGCCTACAAGGTTTTGGCCACCCCAGTGGGAGTTGTGGAGTGGGTGTTGCATCTTAGTACCATGTTGGTCATGTCTTCATGCCAGTGCCACACTCTGTCACCCTGGATGGAGCTGACCTCCAGCCAACTGAATCTCTGCAGTGAAGGCAGATCTCAAGCAGTGAACAGAAAGTCCTTTTGATCAATTTTTATTATATATTTTTGATACCAGGGTACTAGAGTGATCTTTGCCAAGATCCTCTGCTTTTAAAAAAAGTATATAAATAAGTAATAAAAATATCTAAGGGCTATTAAGGCATTATGTCATGGGTAATTGTCAACATGGCTCTTTTTTTAAATTAATACACAGATTACTGTTCAGATCTTACAATATTGTTTTAAAAATAGAATCTATTTTTCAGAGTAGTTGTAAGTTCACAGCAAAATTGAATAGTGCAGAGAGTTCTCATACACTCCCTAGCCCTCGCTGCCTAGCCTTCCCTACTATCAACATTTCACACCACAGTGGTACATTTGTTATAACCAATGAACCTATAATAACACACCATTATCACCCAAAGTCCAGAGTCTACATTAGGATTCACTCTTGGTGTTGTATATTCTATGGATTTTGACAAACATGTAATGACATGTACCAACCAATATAGTATTATAGAATAATCTCACCACCCTAGAAATCCTCAGTGCTCCTTCTCTTCATCCTTCCTGACCCCTAAACTCCTGGCAACCACTGATCTTTTCACTGTCTCCATAGTTTTGCTTTTTCTGGAATGTCATATAGTTAGAATTATATGATATGTTTTTATAGAAGCTTTTTTAGATTGGCTTCTTTCCTTCAGTTATATGCATTTAAGATTACTCTATGTCTTTTCATGGTTTGATACCTCATTTCTCTTTAGCACTGAATAGTATTCCATTGCCTGGATGTACCACAGTTTATATCTTATCATCTACTGAGGATATCTTGGTTGCTTCCAAGTTTTGGAAATTATGAATAAAGCTGCTATAAACATCTGTTTTTAGTCTCTTGTGTGGATATAAGTTACAACTCATTTGTGTAAATACAAAGGAGCATGATTGCTGGATTGTATGGTAAGAGTATGTTCAGTTTTTTTACAAACTGCCAAACTGTCTTTTAAAGTGGTTTTTCATTTTACATATCCACCAGCAATGAATAAAAATTCTTCTTGGTGACATCCTCACCAGTAGTGATGTCAATATTTTGGATTCTGGCCATTCTAATAGTTGTGAAGTAGATATCAGTTGTTTTTAATATTCAGCTCCCTAATGACATATGATATTGAGCATCTTTTCACATGTTTATTTGCAATTTGTATACCTTCTTTACTAGGGTGTTTGTTCAGGTCTTTGCTCATTTTAAAATCAGGCTGTTTGTCTTCTTACTGATGAATTCTAACTGTTCTTTGTATACTTTGGATACTTTAGCAGATTTGTCTTTTGCACATAATTCAACCTGGTCTGTGGCTTGTTTTGTTGTTTCATGATGGTGTCTTGAATTTTAATGAAGTCTAGCTTATCAATTATTTATTTCATGGATTGTGCCTTTTGTGATAGATTTAAAAAGTTATTGCCATACTCAAGGTCATCTAGATTTTCTCTTATGTTATTTTCTAGTTGTTTTATAGTTTTGCAAAAGGCCCAGCATATCCAACACAATATTGAAGGAGAAGAACAATGTCAAAGAACCAGACACTGCTAGAATTTGAGAATTCCTACAAAGCTACATTAATCAAGACAGTGTTGTATTGGCAAAGAACAAACAAATATAACAGATCAGCGAAACAGGATAGAGAGCCCAGAAATAGACCTACATACACATAGTCACCTGGTGTTTTATCTATTTATTTTTTTGAGTCAGGGTCTTGCTCTGTCACCCATGCTGCAGGTGCAATTACAGTTCACTGCAGCCTCAAACTCCTGGGCTCAAGCAAGTAGCTAGGACTACTTGTATGTGCTACCATGCCCAGCTAATTTTTTACTTTAAAAAAAAAATTGTAGAGACAAGGTCTCATTATGTTGCCCAGACTGGTCTCGAACTCCTGGTCTCGTGATCCTCCTGCCTCGGCCTCCCAGAGTGCTGGGGTTACAGGTGTGAGCCACGGCACCCAGCTGTCAGATGATCTTTGACAATGGAGCAAAGGCAATATAATGGAGAAAAGATAATCTTTTCAACAAATGGTGAATTTTTTTCATAGAAAAAAAATGAATGTAGACACAGACCTTAAACCCTTCACAGAAATATAACTCAAAATGGAACATATACGTAAATTAAAATACAATTATCATAAAGATAATATTAAACATGCGTGGCAGTTTTTTCTGACTCCTTGGCTCCCCTTTCTTAATTTTGGGAACATTTATAACATTTAGGATATCTTTTTCTTAAATATTTGATAGAACTCTCAGTAACATTATTTGAGTTTCATCTTTCATTTTGTCAAATATTTAAAACATTGTTTGACTTCTTTGCTGCTTACACTTAATTAGCCTCTCCCTTATCCCCTTTGGTTAGTTTTAGTAAGCTGTATTTTTTTTCAGTAAGTTCATTTGTTCTAGATTTTCAATTTTATTTGCACAAATTTGTTCATAATTCTCTCATCTTTAAAAAAACCCACTGTATCTACAATTGCCGTGTTTGTTTCTACCAATATTTATTCATGCTTTCTTTGCTATCTTTTGTGATTAACCTTAGAAAAGCTATTTTGTTTTATTTTATGTATTAGCTTGGGTCCTATTAGAAGCAGATAACAAGATGAAATTAAATGTGCAGGGGTTTAACTAAGAGAAATGCCTGTGCAGAAAATATAGCGAGGAAGCTGGTGAAGAACTGAGAGAGCTGTCAGACCACAGGCAAGTCTCATCCAAAATAAGGAAGAAAAGAAGAAACAGTTAGACAAATGTGTCCTTTACGGTTGTCCATTCTAAAGAAGATATGGCAAAGCCTTTGGGGAGTCCTTGAGCTAAAGTCAGACATCCCATATGTGGTTTAGTAAAAAATAAAATGTATTGGGCTAAGTGCAGTGGCTCAGGCCTGCATATTAATGTTTATATCTTTTTAAAAATAATTCAAGGACTTATAGACATCTCTGTCTCTGGTCATGCTCCTTATCCTGGCTCACATGGCATTTCAAGATCAGGCTTACATTATTATCCTGATGTGCTTAGTCACTGAGTGGGAGAAGTCCATGAGCATCTTGGTCTTAGTGCGAGCATGAGTGGAATTTACAGCAAACATGACAGTTAGTGTTGGTAAATTATGCTCCCTTCACATGGAGGTCTGTGAAATGCATTCTTATAGCCACTACAATTCATCCGTCAAAGAACAATTTTCCAGTCTGTGCATTCTATTTTATTTTATGTTCAATTTCATCAATTTCTTCTCTAAAGTTTATTATTTCATCTTTTCTAATATAAACACTTAGAGCTTTCTTGTAAAGTATCATTTAGCTGCTTTCTATAAGTTTTTATGCATAGTGCTTTTATTATCATTTAATTTTAAGAATGTTGTAATTTTTAGTGTGATTTCTCCTATGACCATGAACTATTTGGAGACTTACTTCTAACTTTACCATTTTTTAAAAAATTATTATTTGGTTTAGAAGTTGACATGTGTCTTCAAGTGACTTGCACACATATTTTCAGGATCTTTGTTTTGTCAAATACTGAGTCCTTGATAACTCTGAAGTCTAATTTTTTCTTATCTCAAACCGGTGATACAGCTGATCCTTTGATCTCCACTTTTGTGCTCTTAGCTCAGATAGGCAGATGCATGTGGTTTCCAAAAGGAAAACCACAAGCAGAATTCAGTTCTCAGATCAATGTACACTTATTCCTGTTCTTGGCCTCTTAATTCTGGTTGTTATGGTTGTTTCTTAATAATTTTTAAAGAACAATATATGTGTGTGTATGTGTATTTGTATGTTTGAAGTATATATTGCATATATATCATATAATACATAAAATAAATTCATTAATAGAGATGTGTAACACACAAAAATATGTGTATGTTATGTTTAAATATTTAAATGTAAATATAGATTTACATTATCTACTTATATGACAAATATAACACTGCATATATTTTACATATGTATATATATCAATTCATCTCTCTATATATCTCTCTACCATCTGCTTTTCTAGTATTTAGCTTATATCATTGTCCTCTGTGGAAGGACAATGAGTTTGACCCCAGCTATTCCAGAACAGACATTACCCAAAGTGTGATTTTTCATCACATTTTTGGCCTTTTTTAGCCCTTTTGAATGAATTTTTTTTATATAACATTATTCCCACATTCATTTGCAAGGTACATATTCTGTTTTTTTTTTTTTTCCTTAAAGTTTATCTTTGGTTTTTAATCCCACATGTGTTTTAATAAAAAATAAAATGTGTTGGGCTAAGTACTGTGGCTCAGGCCTATATATTAATGTTTATATCTTTTTAAAAATAATTCAAGGACCTACAGACATCTCTGTCTCTGGTCATGCTCCTTATTCTGGCTCACATGGCATTTCAATTAAATGTCATAGTTTTATCTTTTTCCCCCTTTATATTTTAACATATTAGTCATTCTTATTGCTATTTTTTATAGACAGTATATGGTTAGATTTGCCCAAGGTCTTACCACTTTCTTATTCACCATTTTTTCTTGTATGACAGAACTTCATTTTACATCATTTTCCTACTCATTGAAAAACATATTTTATTCCATTGTCTCTCATTTCTGTTTTTGGTGTTGAGAACTATGCAGTTAACTCTGGGTAATTTATCTTTTGCCTCTGCCTATTTTAATATATTCTCTTTGTCTTTGGTGCTTAGTTTTGAAATGATATGTCTAGATGTGCATTTATTTTTTATTGACCGTTTTTGCATTTTTAAATTTAGTTTGACTACTTATGTCTGTCATCAACAGAAAACATTTAGTCATTACCTCTACCCCACTTCCTTTCTCTCATTTGTTAAATCTTCTCCCTCTATCTTTTGAGTTTTTTAGGCCCTCCTTCCTATTTCTGATGCTTTGATTTTGGGGATGTATTCTGGATAATATTTTCAATTCTCACAGTTCGCTAGTTTTCTCATGAGCTGTTTCAAATATTTTCTTCTGAATTTCTAACTGAAGTAGCTATATACATATATTTTCAAATCTACCTTTAATTTCATAATTTAAAAACTCATTTATATTTTGATTACCTTATTTATTTATTTTAAAATATTGGCTGACTTCTTTTGCATTGTGTATCCCAGACTTCTAATTCTTACCTAATTTTGGCCTAAAATGTTATGCTACCGTACTGGGAAACAGAAAACTCATCTATATCAACCATATGAAATTAAGTAGGTCTTTGCTTGAGCACCAGTCAGAATAGTATAAATCTGAAACCATATTTCACTGGGAACCATTAAAGATTTTCTTTGCTAATATGTTATTGTAATTAATAATATGTGAAAGTAATTGCAAAGTGTTAAGTGAGCAAATAAAGAGGAAGACCACAAAGTAATATGCAGATTATAATTAATATTTTATGTAGATATCTATGTGTGTGAATATACATATATACATATATGTATATGTATATGAATATGTTACTTCTGTATCTTCATATACATATATACATGTATATATACATATACATATATTTATACACACATATGTGTGTGAAGATATATATATATGTAGAGACAGAGAGTGACTATCCTTGTATAATACCAAAAAAATATCGTGGTGTAACAGAATTAAAGATGACTTTTATTTTATATAGATTTATAAATGATTTTATATTTTTTTCTCTAATAAAAAAGTATTACATTTTTATTTGAGAAAAAAATAATTTCTTAATTATACAACTCTTTTAGTAAAATCTTTGTGATTTTTTGAAATAATGTCAGGAGAATGGATACTGTTTCTGTGTTGGCTGCCAGGGAAGCATTTATCTTCTCTAGTCAAATGGAGATAATATGGGAGAAATGTACTGAGAGCACTGGAGGATGTATTTTTCTGCTTAATATAATGTTAATAAATTATCCTATTTGCATAGTAATTTGGGGAAGATAAAAATTATCTCTACTCTTAAGGCGTTTATTTTCTAGTGACAAGAGACATACCAAAGATTAAATTGAACAAAAGAGTATGCACACACTAGGTTTGTTGTTTAGATATGAGGTGAGCCAGCTTCTCTCCTAACCCTGCTACAACTAATGAATGTAAGTAAATCAGTGAACTCTCTTTGTATAGTCTTCCTGATTTGTCAATGCCATTTCTGCTCTACCTAATGTGTAATGGTGCTGTGATAATAAAATTTGGCCACACACAAATTAATGCCTTGAAAAATTCAAAGTTGTTTATCTTAAGGGATATATGACGAACACTATTTTGGAAAAGAAATTAGTCCAGTTAAATGTTGATTCGTTTCTCAGACAGTGAACCTGAGGCTCATGGTTAAATGAGATTAGTCTTTTTAAGTAATCTTATAAATGAATGTGGAAAAGATAATAGGCAACTAGTAGGTAGTTTCATTCTGTTCTCTGTTCATAAACTAAAAATCTTATTTTCTGCAACTGCCTTTTTAAAAAATTATGAGGGAGATTGGAGAAGAAAATTAAAGGATCAGCATAATTACTGTGAAAACAATATGTCCACTATCTAAAACCACACATGACTAGGTAGGGTTTTGGCTTGCAAAAAGTTGTACAATACCACAGCTTGTGGGATGAAGAATCCAGTGATCTCTAGGAGCACCTATGGGCAAATTTACATGGTGATCAAAGAGCCCCTTGAGAGAAAAAGGTTAACAGTTTCCCACTTTTTTCTTTAATTTCACTATCATAGGTATATTTACAGTGGTTGAAAAGGAAGGTACTTATTGACTGACTAGTAGAAAACGATACAAAATTCTGCAATGAGAAAGGGCTGTGAACAAATTTGGTTGACAAGTACTTAATATGTTGTTTGAGTTGGCAAGAGAAAGGGCATTATAAGAAGCATGATGTTTTGCTGAATCCAGAAATATTTCCTGACAGCTATGGGTAACCAATATATATTTGACAATATTTTTGTTTACTTAGTAAATACAATATACTGTCCTATGCATTCGTGGTGTTATGTAAGTGAATATAAATACAAACCCTGCGTCACGATCTTACATGCCAGAAAAAAAAAAAAGTTGTACAAGTTAATGATTATATTATGAAGCAGAAATTGGTAATCACCAAACTTAGAGCTTAATTTTTATATCAAAGGAGACAATGGAAGCATTATATCTATTATTTGCAATTGGGAATGATTGCACAGATGAGATGGCATTTACGTAGAACCTTAAACTTTAAAATATAAGAAGTGTATAGATTAGAATGATATAGAAACTTAGAACAAGGCATTCATGATTGAGAACAGTAGATAACTAAGAGGAGAGAAAGAAGAAAGCAGAGGATGGACCTGGGTGACATTGTATAGTATTTTAGAGAAGGATAGTGATGAGAGAGATAAGAAGACTTAAGGAAGGCATGTGCCAAATCACCATAGGCCTTGAATATTAAATTAAAAGTAAACTTTTCATTCCATTTGCAAAAGGATTCTATAAAAGATATAAAGGAGTACAATCTGACATCATGTAAAACTTGCTTTGGATCGAAGAGCATTTATAATCAGGGTGACCCATCGGAAGGCTGTGTTTCACAGTGCAAACCACAGATAATAAGGTTGGAAAACAGGATGGGGAAGTGGGAATGGTGAGAACAGACAGAGGCCAAGCAGTACAGGGGAGCAGCTTGGTGGCTGCATGGTTTGCATTATACAGGCCCTTTTCTATATATTTTCAGTATTAATTCTGTCCTGCATTGATTATCTCTTCCCATTCTTCTGTTCTTTTTTCTGTTCTTTATTCTTTGGTACTTTTGTCTTACAAGTATATACATATTTGCTTTGGAAATATGATTTTAAAAAGCAGAAAGATATTAAACATCTATATTCCTATCACACAGACTAATCTTCAAAAACTGGATTTTATTTTTAATCTCCTTAAAATAAATAAGTACAAAATAAGACTTAAGATGTTATTATTCACTACCCTCCTAGTCAAAACTGCTATTGTGAGTTTGATGTATGTAATTCATGTATCTATATATCTGCCATATTTGGTATTTCTAACGTACATTTACATATACATGAAAAAAATCACTCGCATCTTGCTTTTTCATTCAACATTCAAGAACAAACTGAATTATAAAAACAATGCCAAGATTTTGAGTCTTAGAGACTGAGAGGGTAGTATAATCAGTAGAAATATATGGTGAAAAAAGGAGAGTAGAGGGCCTGGTTTGGAGGAGGAATTGTGCTAAAATTTTTTGAGAACTTTTTAAATTGATGTGCTGGCAAGATATCCTGTTTTGGGCCTATTAGGCAGGTTGAAATGTAAAACTTGATATGCAGAAATGTATCTGAACTTGATGGAAGTGATTCTCAGTAGCACTGATATTGAGATCATTTAAGATTTTGTATTTTACAGCTACCTCCTTAAACTTCAAAGTGCTCCAGGCTCATCGGCTCATATTCTCATTTCCTAGACTTATAACAGAGGAGAAAAAAAATTAAAGTATGTAAATCACCTTGATATATGTAGGCCAATTTTATATGTTTTAATAGAAATTAGAGTCTCCTTAACTTGAGATTTGAATGTTTAAATTTCTCTGCTCAGAAAGTTAAAAGTTTAGAGACCTTGTCATTTTTATATGTGTTACCAACATAAGAATAAATAGTTGCTCTACAGTATACATTAAAAACAAATTACATCTTCAAAATAGGTAATAGGCACTGCTTTCGAGAGCATAATTTGTTTTAAATGCATGTTTTTAACAGCACAATTTCTCTTCTTTTTTGCATACATGTAATTTGTTTTCACTTTTGTAGTTTTATACCAGCTTTCAATTAAAATTTTATTCCCAATTGGGCACATCATTTTATTTAAGTTACTTATTTAATACATATTGAAGTGTGTGCATGAGAAGCCCTTTCCAAATAATTAGGAAGTGTCTTTAGTTTAACCTAGATCAAGTCCTTATATTTTAAAACTCATGTGAATAGGCTGCCTGGCAATTACCTGAACTCTGTCCCTGAGCTTTTGACATTAAACAATTAAGCTTTATTTCTTGACTTTCAATTGGTATAGGCACTATCCCACTCCATGTTTGATAAGTTGATTAATGAATCACCAGAACAATTTCAATCCTGTCAAAATAATGGAGAATTCATGATATTTGCTCTAACTAACTAAATTTAAAATGCTAATTCAGGTTCTGAGACAAAGTCTAGGACTGGGGATCAGAAAGAGAGATGTGCACTGGGAGAGAAAGGGGTAGGTGTTTCCAAAAAGGTGTTAGAGATAGTGCTGGGAGGAGAATTATATGTGGGCAGTCCCAGAGACCTTACAACATCAAATGCAATTTTTTTTTCAGCTTCATGTTAAGGTTATATAATATTTTTGATTATTGAAATGCTACAAAAAAGACTCAGAAACATCTTCTTCAGTTCTTCCAAACGGAAAGAACTGCTTTAATGATTTTGTTTGGACATCGGATGATGCCTCTCATTCCTCTAGGAACCAATTATTCCTGCTGAAACATTTGTTTGCTGTCATGTAGACATGAGCTAGGTGAGAGAAATCACAGAATTTCAAAAGATTAGCCTAGACAGACAAAAAACCTTTAAAGAGCTTTGGGGGCAAACACAGAAAAAACCCACATGAAAAAATTGAAACAATAATGAAAAATTCCTTCTTTGATGTTTTACAGAGGCAAATAAAATGTGAAAACAATGTTGCTCAAAGTAAATGTATTTTGTACTTGTATGAAACTACTATAAGATTACATATTGTCACTTTGGGAGGCCGAGGCGGGTGGATCACGAGGTCAGGAGATCCAGACCATCCTAGCTAACACGGTGAAACCCCGTCTCTACTAAAAATACAAAAAATTAGCTGGGCGTGGTGGCGGGCGCCTGTAGTCCCAGCTACTTGGGAGGCTGAGGCAGGAGAATGGCGTGAACCCGGGAGGCACAGCTTGCAGTGAGCTGAGATCCTGCCACTGCACTCCAGCCTGGGCGACAGAGTGAGACTCTGTCTCAAAAAAAAAAAAAAAAAAAAAAAAAAAAGATTACATATTGTGTGAGGCGAAAGGTGAAAAGTTTCTACCTTACCTAAGGACTTATGTAGCAAATATGTCCTAGAGTCAGATCTACTGATATCAAATATGATAGGATAGAGTGTCACTAAGTATTTCGGGGACAAATGAAGTTTTTGGAGCATAAATATCAGAAGTAATTTGTACCTAGTTCCCTAGACTGAAAATATTTAAAACATTAATGAATGTAAAAGATAATTTCAAAGCATTATAAAATTACTGCGGCTAGGATCTCTGTTTAGTGCCTTAGAAATGTAGGAAGATCAAGCTCACAGCACCGTGGATACACAATCCTTAGCCAACCTTTCTCTCCCACTCAAATATTTTGAAGAAACCCTCTAGGTCCTGGATCCATTGTAAACTAGACTTTCAAAGTGCTACCATTCATAACTCTTGCCTTTCCAACATTTAGGCATTCAAATATTTTAGGTAATGGAAACTACTCACCCTTCAACTTTCTCTCTGAACACATTTTGCCTGGGTTAGTTTTCTTTTATCCATCAGCCAACTCCCAACTTCTTGTCATTTTCTCTGAACTCTCATGTCTTTCATGATGGGTCTGTCTACCATTTTTCTCTGCTGCAAAAGAGGGAGTTTCTTATAATAAATGACTGAATTCTCTATACCTCACCTTCTGCCCTAGGAAAACATTTCTTTTCCAAAAACACTCTTCGTATCAGCTAATCTGTCACATATCCCTGTCCGAAATCTGTAATCTTTCCACAAATTACACTTTTCCCAGAGCCTGACCTCAGGGAGGGTTCACCTTCTCCAGTAGCTGCAAATTTCCAAAAGAGAAGACCAATGAGCCTACCCCTGTTTGCCAATTCCAGATCACTGTTCTGCCTTCTTGTTTTTTTAATTCACGAAAAAAGAGGTTTAGTTGGCTCACACTTTGCAGGCTGTTCAGGAAACCTGTTACCAGGCATCTGCTTAGCTTCTGGGTAAGGCCTCAGAGAGCTTACAGTCATCATGGAAGGCACAGGGGGAGCCTGTGGCAGGTGTGGTGCCACACACTTTTAAACAACCAAATCTCCTGAGAACTCACTCACTATGGCAAGCATAGCACTAAACCATGAGACATCTACCCCTGTGACCCAAACACCTCCGACCGGGCTCCACTTTCAACTGCTGTGTCTTCTTGATTACTCAAAAGATTCACTATTTTGAAGTATCGAGTTACATTACAGAGTCAGACTCTACATTTTAGAACTTTCTCCGCATCCGTGTCCTTATTTCTTCTGACTTTGGAAGGACCCCTCTAGTTCTCTAGATAACTGTAACACTCAGGTCTCCATTTTCTCTTTCTTGCTTCTCTCTGTGATGGTATCTGGTTGTATGTCATCCAAGGTGATGGCAGATTGTGTACATTAATGCCCAAGTTCTTTTGACTAGAATTCCTTGTTTTATACAAAAAAGCCCAGACTCCAAGATCTAATTTTATACCTCCTATTAACACATGTTAATAAGATGTCTTTTTTTAAAAAAAATGATCAAAGCCATTGATTTCTGTCACCACATATATTTTCTTAATGCATTTACAATTATGTCATGCTAAGCAGCTTCAGTTAAGTCGTTACTACTTTTCAGCTATTCTTTTATTTATTTCTTATTTTCTCCCAATTGTTTTCCCAGAGTGACTGTTTCAAATATTTTCTCACAATATTTTAGTGAGAAATCAGAGGCCCTGGATCCTACATCTTTCTCGAACTTTCTTCATAGAATGATCTTCTCATAGATGATTGAATCCACATTGCCCTAAGTTAACAAATTTTCATCAGCTTCAACAATCAGAACTCCCACAGCACCTCAGAATATTTGTGTGTCATTTCCTCATCTTCTATCCCCTCTCCAAAAAAAGTTGACACTCCTCTGCCTTCCAAGGCTAAGATCCTGTCTATATGACCTCTGTTCTCCTTTTATCAACCTGTCTGCCTTAAGAATTCAATTTCTGTGATGTTTTTCAGGCTAGACATGGGGTAGGGGTGAAGATCATGGACTCTGATATCAGGCTATCTGAATTCAAATTCTCACACTGCCACTTAGTAACCAGGGGAACAGTTATATATCTTTTCTACATGTAACATGTATATAACCTTTATATATGCTGGTTTTCTTATCTATAAAAGGAAATGATTATAATGATACATATCTCCATGAGTTGTTTTGAGGAATAAATGGGATCATATATATGAAGTGTTTATATATGTGGTGAGCACAGTGTTTTCTATATTTTTTCCTATTTTCTGCAGGTCCAATTTTGTATCTTACCAGCTCCTTTACTACAACCTATTAAAATGATCAGATTACTCATATTTTAAAATAAAATTCCCCATAACTGGCCAATATAATTGAAATAAAATAAACTGTAATAAAATATCTGGTTTAACCAGATTAGAGCATTTCCATTTTTGGATTTAGCATCACATATGTAGGACATTATGTTTTCAGACTGATATACAAAAATTACCATGTTAAAAATATGTATATTTAATCAATGGCATGGCTGCCTTATTTAATCTAAATACTAATAATTGGTGGAAATATGTTGTAAATCTCCCTCTTGATATTTTACATTAAGATAATAAAGATCATTTTCATATATTTAATTTAATGATAAATATTTCTGTATAACTTTTTAAAATGTCTTTCATTCTTGGTTCTTGGAAGGAGAGAAAGATCTTCCTTTTAGCTATTCAAATTTTATATTCTCCTGTTCTGTTCTGCCCAAGATAAAGGACATTATTTCCTGAATCCTAATTGAAGCATAGGAGCTTTCCTGTCATTTCCAATCCAGCCGATGTTAACTAGACTGTATCTATGTTTCTCAGTTGTTAATGGTACCCGGCTATGATGTTTAAAGGAAACTTACAAGGGTGATATTAGAGTTAGAAGATCCTGTTAGGTACCCAAGTAACTCTAAGAAATAGGTTGTACTTTGTTTCCAGGAACATGACGTTTATAGCTATAAAAGGGAATGTACATATGCACATGTGCATATTTGAATATTAAAAATGTAAAATAATACATAAATGTAAAGAACATTGGAAACCAAAAAGTTTCCTTATTGTGAAATTTTGCAGGAGCTTAAGACATATAAGCAATAGTTTAAAGCACTAAAAGGTCATTTGCAATTCACACTGAAGCCTATATTTCTCTTGCAGGCATTTTAAAAGGTTGTGTGCATCAGAGTAGAAAAAGAAATTGCCTTAATCCAAATACAGTTTTGCTACAACCGTCTGGGACAAAAATATGAAATAGGATTCTCTTATATTAGGTATGTTCTGCCTTTGACCATTACTTACAACCCTAGTGGCACTGTTTCAAAAGTAGAGCAGGGGTTCTGTGTTTAAACAATCAAGAACTACAAAAATAATATGTTATGACAAGAAAAAGTCATGGTGAATAGTTTTAATGTCTGATGAGATTTGTCTTTAAGCTGTTCAATAAGTTTTTCATTTAAATTTAAGCTAATAAAAAAAACTTTAGCAAATTTTGCACCAAATTTACATGAAAGAAGTTTCCCTGAAGGAGTAAAACTCAGAAGTGGAAAATGTATATTTTTTTCTTTAAAATTTAATTTTAATAAAATTCCCACAGTGAAATACATTCAAATATAATGAAAACTGGCAGCTAATTGTAGTTGAATAAAATGCATGTCAAATTTAATTGTCTTTGGTAATTCAGTTTCATTAATTTATAATTGAATTAGATTTCAATACTTGGAGAAAAAATGTTTTTCTGTGGAATAATTATAAAAAGATATTTTCTTATATAATTTCCTCATTGAAGAACTTCTTTATTAAATGTTAAAATAAATAATGCAAATATATAAGAAAAAATATTATTTTATATGGCTTGGAAAAGAGTCCAAGGGCATAAGGATAATAGCATTAAGCAACATTTTAATCTTATCAATACCATCCTTATAAATTTATTCCTTAAAACAATCCATGGGCTTACTTATCTCTTTACTTATCCTGCAACTCTCAAGGCACTGGTGTTAGATCCAGTGCATTATATAATATCTTATTTTGAGCTTGTTCCTTGAATTTATGCTATTTTTTAACTTGTCAGATTGCCTTTATTTATTTAGCTTAAAATATTAATGATATTATTTAGTTGTTGCTCTGCGATAAAATAGAAAGTCTTTTTGGCTCACTTTTTTTTTTCCCCAGAGGTTTTCACAGTGTGTAGTAGAGACTAAAATATTTGGAAAATATGGTGATAATTCATGGTTTTCTATAGACATTATAACACTGAGCACCTTATCACTTCCAAATCGTTCAGAGCGGAGTATGATTCCGGCAGTTTCTAAGTGGGGTGAAAATGTAATGGAAGCAATCAGACTGCCTATTCTGAAAACATCCTAGTCTTTTATAGCTCTTTTATAAGCAGGTTTTGTCAAAGAAAAAAATAAAGCAACGTAGTCTATAAATTCACTGATAAAAACAGAACAATGCACAGATTCTAGTGGTTTCTGAATTTTTGGTATGGACAACCCTGAAGCAAATGAAGCAAATACTTTTCCCTTGTCATTTTTTTCTCCTTATATAGATTTTTTTGTGTGTGTGATAGTGTTACAGGATCTTTGGGATGTTGCTTTTCTGGCCAGAAACCCGTGGCAGGTGGCACCTTCGCCCGAGTTTTGCTTGGGACTCCTGGGCTGGTTCTGCCCACTCAGCCTGGCAGGCTGTACTCCATGACTCATGCTACAGGCCTGGATCCCATGCCTCCAAGGGAGACTTCGAGTCAGGCGTGGAGCAGCGAAGGGTGTGTGAGAGAGCGCAGGGTCCAGCCACTGCACAGTCAGACATGCTGGCTGCTGCCTTGGGGTGAGCAGCTCCAAGTGCCAGCATGGGTGCTGGCTCTCTGCAAGGCTGCAGCTGGACCAGGCGCACTGTAAACAGCTTCCCCAGCTCGCACGGGGGAATGCAATGGTGCCTGGAAGCTTGGAGATGCCAGGAACTGCAGGGCTCCAAAGAGGGAGTCATAGCCTTGGCTCAGGGAACTCCCAGGTCTGGGTTTCCCGAAGGGCTGCAGCTCTTCTCTCCTCTTCACCAGCAATGTGGGTAGCAATGGGCATGTTTCAGCCCTGTTTGTGTTATAGCTCCTTTAGCCTTGCCATTCAGCAAGTCCCGAGTTCTTCTCCTGAGACCAGGAAGAATGAGCTACACAGACAACTGAAGGGTGAGCAAGAGGAAGAGGAACTCTATTGAGCAATAGAATAGTTCATAGGAGACCCGAAGGGGACAGCTCCTTTCCACAGTCAAGGTGTCCCTACGAGTGTTCAGCTCCTAGCAGAGAGGGTAGCTCCTCTCTGCAGGCAGGTCATCCTACCAAGTATTTAGCTTCCAGCAGAGAGGGTAGCTTCTCTCTGCAGCTGGTCGTTCCATCAACTGTTGTTCTGCTCTGTCTGAGCTTCGGGCTTTCATGGGACTCAGAGGAAAGGAAATGCACGCTGATTGGTCCATGGGCTGCCATGAGTGGGCCTGGAAAAGGCATCCAGAAGTTCCCAATCCAGTCTGCGGGACTGTCAGCCTGGCCCCAACCTTCAGGCTCTCCCTGGCCTGAGGGTGGTGCCTCACCGGGGACCCTCTCCCTTCCACCCAGGAATGTTTGTGTCTCCCGCTACCGTCCATGGCACCCAGACTGCTTGTGCCAAGGGGTAATGTGCAGGCCAGCACCCAACTGCCCTCACTCCCGCTCGGCTTCCCCTCCATGCTCGTCAGTGCCCAATGTCCAGACTGGGCCGAGGAGGCAGGGGCCTGGCGCGTCAGCACTGCCCGAGCCTGCACACACCCAGCTGGGCTGTGACAGCACCCAGGCTTGGCCCCAACTTCAGTCCAAGATCAGAGCAGGTGCTGGGAGTGAGGAGAGTCCAGGAAGATGGAGAAGATACCCTCGAGCCTGCGGGGACGTAGGGGGCATTCCCAGGCACCTGAGGGTGCAGGGTCTAGACACCCAGGTCCTGCACCTGGGAGGGCAGGTTCCATGGAGCGTGCAGGCAGTCCCAGCCATGCCTCCTTGCAGGCTCTGGTGGGGACTCCAGGTCCTCACTGGGCCCCTTTCTGCCCTTCCCTCTATGCCCAACCTCCCTGTGCCCCCCGCCATCCGGTGGCTTGCCCGGCCCTGTCAGAGTGGCCCCTTGGTTTGGGCTCCGAGGGTCTCCTGCTTGTCCCTGGCTTCCGCCGGCAGCGCCCTGCCCTGGGCCCAGCTCCGCCTCCTCCCTGAGCCCTCCCTGCAGAGACAGCAGGGGAGAGCGGCAATGGAACCAGTGGGCAGAGCGATGGAGGCTCTGGGCCTGGGAGCAAGTCCCACCTGGCCATGCCAGAGTGGAGGATGATGGCGGCACAGTTGGCTGCCTCGGGGATGTGGGACACAGGGGACCCACCGTTGCCATTGCTGCTTCCGCAGCTGCTTCTGCCGACCCCTTCCATGCCTCCTCGCTGTAGCCTCCCTGCTGCAGCTGGTGGGATGGCAGCGGCTGCCATCAATAGAGTTGTCATTTGTTTTAACAGTATGGCTACCGTTTTTGCCATTTGAGGCACTCGTGAAGGAGGCATGCATAACGTAACCCAGGGAGGGATATCCTTGAAGCTACCTGCAAAAGGCCTCCTCTTTTTGGCCTTCAACTTTATCAAGAAAAAACGATGACTACCTCTTTCCCATCTCTTCTTTCTGCAGTTGAGCTCTGTTCTAATAAACATCCCCCCTCGTAATCTTTGGGGGTCTTTTGCCTATCTTCATGCAAAAAGATGGGCAAAAGATGGGTTTTACCACCCACCCTATGGATGTTAGGTCAGTGATGATGTTTGTGTTGTGTTAAGGGGCAAGCCCAGATATACGGGATAATTCCACATTTTATAGCTGATGAGTGAGTAGCTATTCGTTGAAAAGTAGTTGCCTTTATGATAGAAATTCAAGAATCACAGGGAAGACATGTGACTACCTAAAATGCATCTCTTTCTCTTGGTTAAATTTTGGAATCTTTGGACAGGGCAACTACTTTTAATCACAAAATTGTTTTAACTTTTAAAATGAAAAATTTCTGACCACACATTATTCCTAAATTTATAAGAAAATGTAAATATATAAAATCACAGAAAGGGATGCCAGGAGAGCCAAGTGGCACTGATTTTGAAATAGTAAAGAAGGAGGGATAGACAGGGAATAAAAAAGAAGCAAAAAGATTCAAGTCAATCTACACCTTCAAAATAAGAAAAAAAAATACAATAAGCCTAGATAAACTTGAGAGTTCTGTTGTAATAGCCAGGATACAGAATTAACCCAAGTTTCCATCAGTGGATGAATGGATTAAAAAATGGACGAATAGATAAAGAAAATGTATATGCACAATGTTACTTTATTTTCTTTTACTCTGCTTTGAGTTCGGGGCAAATGGTTGATTCTCATAATTAATTACTAAACAATTTCCCTTTTTAATAATTTATCTTTTAAAAGCCCCCTTAAGCTGTTTTTCCCTTAGTCAAATCTTCACTGGGGCTTAATAACCAGTTAAAAACACTGATTTGAAACTGTTCTCTTCTATAGGCAGCAACCCACCCAGTTACATTGATATAAGTAAATGCATAGATTAAAAACTTAAAATTAGGCCTTGCTCTGGTGGCTAAGGATGATCAAAGGCAACTAAGGAGAAAAATAAACTGACAATCTTCGAATGCTGAGAGAATACTTTAAAACTTTTTGGCCAGGTGTGATGTCTCTCACCTGTAATCCCAGCACTTTGGGAGGCCGAAGCAGGCAGATCACCTGAGGTCAGGAGTTTGAGACTAGCCTGGCCAACATGGCAAAACTCATCTCTACTAAAAATACAAAAATTAGCCAGGCGTGGTGGCGAGTGCCTTTAATCCCAGCTGCTTGGGAAGCTAAGGCAGGAGAATCGCTTGAACCCAGTAAGTGGATGTTGCAGTGAACTGAGATCGCACCACTACACTTCAGCCAGGGCCACAAGAGCTCCATCTCAAGTAAAAAAAAAAAAAAGAAAAATTAGCATAGGGCATATATTCCAAATAACTGTAACACTATGACAGTATTGTGATACTATTTTCTTCCTTCCTTCCTCCTTCCTTCCTCCTTCCTTCCTCCTTCCTTCCTTCCTCCCTTCCTTCCTTCTTTCCTTTCTCCCTTCCTTCTTTCTTTCCTTCTTTCCTTTCTCCCTTCCTTCCTCCCTTCCCTCCCTCCCTCCTTTTTTCCTTCCTTTCTTCCTTTCTTCCCTTTATTTTTTCTTCCTTCCTTCCTTTCTTTTTTCCTTTCTTCCTTTCTTTTTCCTTCTTTTCTTCCTTTCTTTTTTCCTTCCTTCTTCCTTCTTTTCCTTCCTCCCTCCCTCCCTCCCTTCCTTTTTCCCTTCCTCCCTTCCCTCCTTCCTTTTCTCTCCATTGCCTCTTTTCTCCCTTTCTCTTTTAATTTTCAAAAGTATTGCCACATTTTACTACAATTTCCTTTCCCTGAAGCTTCAGTAAAGTATTGAATGGCAAATCACAACACCTGAAAAGTTCTTTCCTTTGATGTTTGTTGATGTTTGGCAGTTTCCTGACAGGAACATGCCAAGAACAGGTATCAAAACAATCCAGAATGAAGACATTGATCTGCAATTTTGATGATTAATTAGAGAATCTGGTATCAACAAGAAGTGTGTAGTTATGATCTGTGAAAATAAGTCCCTTGCTATGTTCCTTATGCATTATTTAAGCTACAGTACATGGCTGTGATGAGTGCAGTGTGAGAACTCCATTTCTAAGCATAATAAATAGAAATCAGATGCAATCACTCATGATACTTCACAGAATTGTGCTGAGAGCATGTTTAACCAGTGATGTTCTACTGAGCAATTTTGTTTGAGACAGTAGAATTTTCATTATTAAAAGACTTTAGATTCTGGATCATTTTGTATTTATGCTGTTTACAATAATAATGGGTATGATCATTAAAGTACTTTGCAAGTGACATTAATTTTATTACTCCTCTCCAGGTTAAATTTGACATTAGGGTTTTCAGCCTGTGTAGTTAATGTATAGCTCTCTGGTTTTCTTTTTTATATGTGTTCTTTGCAAAATCTTTGGGGTTTACACTGGAGGAATCATATGATATTTACTTGTTACATAGTGAGTGTATTTCTATAATTAAGAGCTGAGAGAAGCAAATTTTAGCCTTTCATTTTCCTTTCTCCACCCAGAGATTTCTACTTTCATATCCATAAATAAATAATGCTTGAGAACACCCTATGGTATTATAATGGTAAATATTTATATCATAAAACAAAAAGTATTTCCTCTCTAAAGGAAACTCTCTACAGGGGACATACGGAGCAGCTTTTTAAAATCTGAAATTTAAGAACCTCATGGTCAGTTTCAAAGAGTAAATAAAATGTGTTTAGGAATAAAAGTCATTTCTTTCCTCCCACTTCATAGTTAACTGATTTTAGAATTGGAAAAAATTGAATATCAGTATTTTTAGACTGCTAAAACAAAATTAGATTTCTAGAATATGACATGTTTTATGCCAAATAAATTTGCAAATTAAATAAGACCTGGAAAACAAATGGGCTAATGAGACTTCAAGTAAAGCACTGAAAAAAAAAAATGCTTTCTAACTTAACAAAAACAAAAGTTCTTATTTTCACTTTTTAAATTCCTCTTCCTACCAAGTGTACCATTTTGTCATTGGTTAAGGAGCATAAAATAACCCAGAAATATGTGAATCATGATTTAGAATCTTGATAAGGAAAATGTTTAGAGTAAGTAAAAAAAATAACAAATATAATGTGTATATATATATATATACACACACGCATATATTTCTATGTATACATGTATGTAGTTATATATAGGCACATACATAATACATGTTTTATATGTATATAAACACATATACATTATATTTTAGAATTGATATAGCTTCCAATTCTCAATTCCTTAAACAAAGACTATTTCAGCTTCTTTTTTTCAGAACATTTTCCATGTTAATACTGTTAAAGTTTTATATAAAATATAAACTTTTTATATAAAATGTTTTGGTGCTGCTGACATTTAACAGAGAACATTTCCAGTATGAAAATTAGTTGAAATATTGGGCTCCAAGTCAAATTTGTGTCTTAGTACATAGTTCTGTGAGTATACATACCTTTTTACAAATAAATGCATTTAAAATATATATGTTGTCAATGATAAAACGAGGCTACAATAAATTTAAAAATCAAACCCTAATTTTGTGTATTTGTGTGTAATTTATGTATTAAGAGAGAGAAGTATGAAATATAGAAAAAGGATAAAAGTGTGAGTGGGTGAAAAGAAAGACAGGATCCAGCATGTAAGTCCGATAATTGGAAGAAGAGAAACATAATCTTTTTGAACTTAAAAATAGTTTCAGTTTAAAATACGGCAAAAGTTTCTTATGTTCTTATCATCTCTAACATAGATCAATTTTTGACTTGCGTGAATAATTTGAATGATCTGCTTGAGGAATAGTTCGACTAGTATAAAAAAAGTTCTGAAAACTTAATTTTAAAAAATTCAGTGACTTCTCTGAAGTTCTTAATGGGGCATGACAATACAAGGTTGAGAATCGGCATGCATTTACTAGCCTTGCTTGTGTAATTTCCAACTCACTGATTCCTAGTAAAGAAAATAAGGTTTAGGAAATTTTAGAATATTTGATATATTTTTTAAATTAAAATCTGACATAAATCTCCTGTAGTGATGTTGAGTACATTTAAAGTTTTAGGTTGGTGCAGAAGTAATTGCAGTGTTTTCATTAAAAGCAATAACAAAAATTGCAATTATTTTTGCACCAACCAAATATAAATCAATATGATAGGTCCAAAAGTACTTTAAAATATAAACACTGAATGAATACCCATCACTAAACTATTTCTGTGGATAGAAACTTACATCGTTTAAAAACATTTCTTCCCAGGTGGCTGCACTGAAAAAAAAAATAATTTTTTTCTTCTATCTGAGTTAAAATATCTGGACAAAGATGTGATGCTAGGGCAAATAGCAAAATTAAAATTGGTTTAGCTATTTTGACTTTGATATCCGTATAATAAAAAAAAATGTTACTTAAGAATCTCCTTCTACAGTTTATAGCTAGAGATGCCTGCCTAGCTACAGTGAACAATCCTTCATGATACAAGTATATAGATATCTGATCTCTTTAAAAGGAATGTATAAAAATACACTAAGTGCTGTATTTTACATTAAATGTTCAGATTTAGAATTATAGTAGCTTTTGATGTTGTCTAAAGTCTACAAGATTTACTATGAGTCTTAGGCCAAGACATTTTAATAGGGTTTAAGGCCAGAAATCTATCGTATTTGAATATATATTTAGTTTGACAGTAAAAACCATAAAAAAATCCACACATCTGACTTTATGTCATGTCAAATACACCTAACCTGATTAATTTCCTGCAAAAACATGGGCATGATGCTATGTATCTACTTTCTCCTCTTATCAAGGTCATAATCATCCTTTAAAACTAATCTTAAAATCACAATTTATGCAAACTTCACCTTAACGTCCCAGAGTTTATTAATGACTTCTGTGAGTTGACATAGCCATCTGTCTACCTCTAGTATAACACTTGAGCAATATTGTAATTTATTTGATTTCAATAACTGCCTTTTCACCAGAGAGTTAATTTCATAGATAGAGTATCTTGCAGTTGGTGGGTACTCCAATTTGGCAAATGTATAAATGAATGATCAAATTAAGTATATAGGTCATGAACAGATGTTAGGTGAACCACTCACTCTGTCCATTTAAGAAGTGGCTCCTGGCCGGGCGCAGTGCTCACACCTGTAATCCCAGCACTTTGGGAGGCCGAGGCAGGTGGATCACGAGGTCAGGAGATCGAGGCCACCCTGGCTAACACGGTGAAACTCCGTCTCTACTAAAAACACAAAAAATGAGCTGAGCATCGTGGCGGGCGCCTGTAGTCCCAGCTGCTTGGGAGGCTGAGGCAGGAGAATGGCGTGAACCCAGGAGGCGGAGCTTGCAGTGAGCCGAGATTGCACCACACTGCACTCCAGCCTGGTCGACAGAGTGAGACTCTGTCTCAAAAAAAATAAAAAAGAAGTGGCTCCTTCAGCACTGAAATTCATGTTAAAGGGCCTGTGATCTCAGTAAAGCACAGGGTCAATAAATTATGATACTTGCCCTAATAACCCAAAGTGTGCTCATCCTGAACCACCCTGTGCTTTACTTTTTATTTTATTCATTTTTATTTAAAATTCTTTGTATTTAGTATGTTTTGTTGTGTATATTTTAGGTTTACAACATGATGCTATAGAATACCTACAGAGAGTAAAATAGTTACTATACAAGTTAAAATATTTAGTATCTCACGTAATGACCTTTTGTGTGACAAAAGCAGCTAAAATGTACTTATTTAACAAAAGTCTCCAGTATACAGTTTTATTAACCATAGTTCTTATATTAGATTTCTAGTCTTGTTCCATCTACACATCTGTTTTTTGTATCCTTTGAGCTCCATCTC
Organism: Gorilla gorilla gorilla; assembly: GCF_029281585.2. NCBI lineage: Eukaryota > Metazoa > Chordata > Mammalia > Primates > Hominidae > Gorilla > Gorilla gorilla. The sequence continues at coordinate 88,723,165 of NC_073228.2, forward strand.
CCCATTTCCTCCCCACTTCTTCCCCAACCCCTGATAACCAGAGTTTAATTCTCTCACTGTATATATTTGACTTATTTTTTAAAAGATTCCACATATAAGTAATATCATGCAATATTCTTTTTGTGCCTGGCTTATTTCACTTAGCATGATGTCTTTCAAATTCATTCATGTTGTGGCAAATGACAGGATCTCCTTTTTTAAGGCTGAATAGTATGCCACTGTATGCATACACCACGTTTTCTTTATGTATTTGTCCATCGATGGACACTGTTTATTTCTGTACCTTGGCTATTTTGAATAATGCTGCCATGAGCAAGGGAGTACAGATATTTTTACAAGAGGATATTTCATCTCTTTTGGGTACATACCCAGAAGAGGAATTGCTGAGTCATATGGTAGTTCTAGTTTTAATTTCTTTAGAAACTTTCATATTGTTATTCATAGTGGTTGTACCAATCAACACTCTCACTAACAGTGTACTAGGGTTCCCTTTTCTCCACACTGTCACCAATGTCTGTTGTCTCTTGTCTTTTTGATAATGCCATCTTAACGTGCGTGAGGAGAAGGCTCCAAATAAACCAATGAGTTGGACTGCCAGCGCCAGCCAGAAGAGATCGGCTAGGTGTTTTGTGCTTTCTGCAGTGGTGACACACAGGCTCTTTCCTGGACTCTATAGGACTGAAGCACAGTGGAAGAATTCTTGAGAGCTTGAAATCTGGGGGAACGTATATGAATATAGAGACTAAAATCTTTTTGTCTGGAAAATTCTGGAAGTCTAAGGCTGCCTGGAGTAGTCCTTAATGGCAAGGAAAAGAAAGAAAGCAGCAAAAGGAGAGCAGTTTACATTCCTACTATATGGTTTTCCACTGAGAAAGTTGAATGGCTTGGAAGGAAGCCAGGTTTGAGTCATCTTAAAATTACTGAACTCAAAAGAATAACTATCTAGGTAAGGGAACTCTACAGTGAGAGGCGAAAGGAGAATTGCTGGGAACAGGAGGTGAATGTAGTTGAAAGAGGTCAGTAAAAGAGTGTATTTCATAGAACAGAACCCATAGGACTCTGATGGACCTGCAAATATGGTTTATAAGAGAGCCTGCATCAAAACACTTACTACAAAGAGGGCATTTGTGGCCATATTACAATAGCAAGAGTACTGTAAATGTGTGCTTGACACTGTCCCTCATTTCCCTATTTAAATAGAATATCAATTTCCAGATTTTTCACCATTCATGCTGCTTGGCATCTGATGTAGTTTAAGAAATGACCAATAGCACATTTTACTAAAACATAAACTAAGGGCAAGTCTACATTCTAGTTAAAGGTAATAACTTGATATTACTGAGTTGAAGGAAATCAACAATATGGCTATTACTATATGAGGTTCAAACTTTATTATATTGGAATCTTCTCTTTCATATTGGAGCTCAAAACATTTACACAGAATTATGACAGATATAACAGCATAAACCTAACTACTAGGCCATAGTCTGGTGATAAAAATAGACTATGACATATAGGGAATAAAATTTCTCCCGGTTTTCACTCAAAAGTATCCTCTGTCTTTAGACAGATTCTATAAGCACAGTTGCAATGTTTATGTACCTCACATACAGGAGCCATTTCTGAAAGTGTAATGTATATTACTTCTTTTTGTCAGAGTGATCCAGAACAAAAGAACAGAAATTTCGCTTCCAATATTACTAGTGCACCCTTCACATGGTTTGTTTTTTTTTCCTTTTCCTCACTCCCTATTTGTCTTATTTCCCATGCCAGCACTGTGTCACATGTCTTTTCATTCTTCAGTTGCCCCTTTCTTTATGCTGTTTTGGAGCTGCTCAGCCCAGGAGTATGAGTTGTTACCTTCCCTGCCTTCTCTATGTTCAAGCTCCACATTCTCCATTATACCTCTCGACATGGCCTCACCTGCCATGGATTTGTGCCCTCTGTCAGAGCATGGACTAAAATGCTCATAACAATACACTGTGCTTACACCTGAATAAAGCCTGATTTGACTCCAAGGAATATGGTAACACTCAAAGAGGAACAAAAAAGTCATTTCAAACTCAATGAAAAATTACACTTCTGCATTAAGAGGATTTTTTTAACTGCCAAAGATGATGCCATTTTGTCTCCTGAATAAGAAGCTGGAGGGTGTTGAAATTGATAACATATTTATAACATAGTATTGCATGTGGCATTTACAACACAATTATTTCCTTCATCTCATTAAGAAAAGATTATTTAAGCTGAAGGATATTTTAGGGCATCAGCTCTCTCTTCTGTTTAATTTTAAATGAGACATGTTCTGATGATGTTTTTTCCTTCTTTAAAGAAAAATGTTTGGTGAATAAGCAGGGTTGAGTTTAGTTCTAAAAAGAAGGAATGGAATAATACTGTCGACTAATTTTAGTTGGAATGAAGAATACACAAAGTCATTCTAAATTGTTAGACTGTAAGGGATATTTTGAAGAACAATATTAGGGCTTAGCTCCAAATTTTTGGAGGGTAAAATTTTTAAATTGAATAAACAGATTGATATATTAATTATGGAAAATTATAAGAAAAAATTTAAGGCTTTCATTATTTTTGTGAATGTAAATTCATCATAATTAATATAAGTAAAATTGAAACTCAAGTTAAATAAGATAATTAGAAAACAATAGAAAAGAAGAAACTTATTCTCTTTATTTGGTAAGATTGGAGCTGAGGATTAGAAGGAAGAAAATGAGTAAGTAAAATGTGAGGATTTTATGTAAAAAGAATGGCCAATAGATATCCCAGAATAAATTATGATTACATAAATTCACTAATTTTATAATGTAAGAATAATGAAAAGAGATAGGGAAATTCAAGTTATATGTATTCTCTGTTGACTCCCCAATATCAGACAGAAGAATAAAACCTGAGAAATGGTTAATCATCTGATACAATCCTTCTTATAGTGTTATAATACTGGAATACATAATAGACCATTATCAATAATATTCATACCTTTGTCTCCAAGCGTGTTTTTTATCCTCCAACAGTTGCAAATATTTCATGGTAAAATGTATGTAACTTGATTGGTGTGACATATTACGATTTTTGTCTTGCTGGGTCCTTGATATTTTCATATTCATATAAATATTCAGGAGCTTTGGGACAGTTAAGTTACTTAGAGGCAGTTTGATCCTTTGACGTTTTGCTTTTAAAATTTGTTGGATAGGACAAGGACAGTGCTTAATCTGAGCTAATTGTTCTCCACTGCAGAGGCCAAACCTCGTGTATATTCCACCAAATGCCTGTGAATCATGAGGTTTTCCAGTCTGTGTGAGGGTCTGGAACTGTTACCTATAATCCTTCGGGTAGTTTATCCCTTGCCTGGAGTGATTTTCTGACATACATGATCTGCTCAGTACTCATCTGTACTAGATGGATACCCTTTGCAGATCTCCAGAGTAAGGCTCTTTCTCTTGTCCTCTGACTCGCAAACTCTTGTTGATATGGGAGGGGTAGCGAAGGGCGGGGTCCCTGGCGAGGGCTCCACCCTCGGGCCTGTGCCCACAGACCTAAGTGAGGACAGGCACTCCTATCTTTGTGCCCAAATATTTCATTTTCCAAGACCACTCTGGCCTGCCACGTGCTTTATCCCATACCTCTAAAAATCCGGAGACCCTAGCAGGCACACATACAAGCGGTTGGAAGTCGAGAGGAACACACCAGCAGAAGAGCACACTGACAGACACCCGCAGGCCGTTGACGGCAGAATGAGGTGGAAGTCGAGAGGAATTCCGCCAGGGGTGGTCGGAGGAGAGCCCAGCCGCCAAGCGGCCTGACTCCAGGGGAAGACCACCTTCCCACTCCATCCCTCTTCTGGCTCCCCATCCATCTGCTGAGAGCTGCTTCCACCACTCAATAAAACCTTCTCCAGTCAATAAAACTCATTCTCTAAGCCCACATGTGATCTGATTTTTCCGGAACACTAGGGGAACAACCCTGGGATACAGAAAGCCCTCTGTCCTTCCAATAAGGCAGAGGGTCTAATTGAGCTGATTGACACAAGATACCTGCAGACGGCTAAGCTGAAAGAACACATTGTAACACACTCCCGCTGGGGCTGCAGGAGCTGTAAACACTCAATCCCAGATGCCACTGTGGGGTCGGAGTCCCAGGACCTGCCCATCTGCATGGTCCCTCCAGGAGTCTGAGCAACAGGGCACCAAAAAAGCGAGCCACACCCCCATAGCATGCCCTGCTATGGGTGATAAGGGAAAACTCTTCCGGTTTCATGTTTCATTGTTTTTGGACTCCCTGGATGCTCAGCGCTGTCTCAACCGATGGAGTCCACGAGGCTCCGCCTGGGTTTCTTCTCCCAGTGCTATATCCTGGAAACTTTTTCACAGTCAGGGCATATCATTGCTAGGAGGACGGTAGGACTCACCTGGCTTGTTTATTGTCGTTCAGGGCTCACCATCCTTAATTACCCGATGTCAAGTATTTTAAAAAACTATTGTTTCATATAATTTGTACATATTTGAGTTACTTCGGGCAGTAAATCTTGTGCCCATTGCTCCATCTCATCTGGAAGTGGTAGATAATTTTTATGAAATGTTAATTATCCCTTTAGTTTCCACCTTTCCACACAAACCTGGTACATTTTGCCAAAAGGGAAAAATAAAGGACACACCCATACCCAAAGTTCTTCACTTATTCTAAGTAGGCAACTTCAAAATTACTTTTAGTTATTTTCTGCTACACAAAAACTAGTCCAGACACTGTTTGGGATTAAATTATGTCCCCACTTGATTAGGTTGACCAAAGTAAAACCCTAATCGGATTTTTGTTTTGGGTTAGACATGTATGCAGGGTAATTGGAATCAGTAGCTCTTATTGGCAAGCACCCCAGCCCCAGTAATCCACTCATGGCAGGGATAGTATTGATAGTGCAAACTCTACATTTTGACAAAAAGACTGTTTCCCAATAAATCTACATTTTCTGAATGCTAGTAATTTTATTCTGTTACATTTACTGATGAATCCATGTGTGCTATTGGTTGTGCACACAGAGAATAAACCAGAGAGCTGACTACCCCAAGCTCACACAAAATTAATGGAAAAGCAAATAAAATAAAAGTTCTAGCTGATATTTACTGAGTCTTTATCATGTGCCATGCACTATTTTAACAGTTTACGTGGTGTATTAACTCATTCAATATTTACAATAACACAGTGAGATATGTAGTATTGCTGCCCGCTTCAAGACGAGAAAACTAAAGCACAGATAAATTTGTGGTGATTTTATGCATTTGCATATTCATCAAATCAAACTTAGGGAGTGAAAAAGAAACGGAACTCACTGATAATTATAAACAAATTGGAAAACTAAGAAAAAGAATTAAGAAGTATTTAAATGACAAACCAAATGGATACAAGATGAAATGACAAGTGTAGCAGACAACAAAATTATTAGCATTCAGAAAAATGTAGGTACATTGGGAAACAATATTTTTGTCAGAGTTAAGAGTTTTCACTATCAGTACCATTTCTGCCAATAATTTAGGGTAGAGGGAACTTTTTCTTAGAAGTTTTGGGAAGGGTTGTTGGATAGTTGGGTAAGAAAAACATGACAACCATTAGAATAGTATGGAAATAAATCAGAGTGGGTTGGGAATAGAGAATGAAGGACGTTTGTGAGAGCTAGAATGAAAGCATAATTGAAAAGGCTTAGTAAGCACATATGGACTGAAATATTTTGGTGGAGAATAACAAGCAAAAGAGAAAAAACAAATCTCAGGTATTTGGAACCTGTGAATGACGCTTTAGAATGCTGATGTTTCTAATGGAATTTTAAGGAATGCACTATTTGTGGATTGTAATCACCAGATGGGAGTGTCTTGTAGTAAGTTGATAATGTTTTGTTAATCAATAGTGATGTGACTACTTGAAAATATTAATGTAGCTTCCAAAGACATTTATTTTATAATTTGAGAGAAATTTAGTCACCAGAAGTGTTTACGGAAAATAATTAGTGATTAACTGTCAAAAGAAAGAGATGATGAATAACATAATTCACAAGGGAACAATATAGCATATACTCTATTTTTTGCCATTTTAAAAACTGAGCCGGGCACGGTGGCTCACGCCTGTAATCCCAGCACTTTGGGAGGAAGAGGCGGGCGGATCACAAGGTCAGAAGATCGAGACCATCCTGGCTAACATGGTGAAACCTCGTCTCTACTAAAAATACAAAAAAAATTAGCCGGGCGTGGTGGCGGGCACCCGTAGCCCCAGCTACTCAGGCGGCTGAGGCAGAAGAATGGCGTGAACCCAGGAGGCGGAGCTTGCAGTGAGCCGAGATTGCGCCTGGGCGACAGAGCGAGACTCCGTCTCAAAAAAAACAAAAACAAAAAAACAAAAACAAAAAACTGATTTTTAGGCTACAACATGGATTTATGATTTGTGATAACAACTGTTTTACATATATTTTGTGAAACCAAAGATCATTCATTTTATAGAAGGATAATTACACAGAAAGTCAGAAAGTTATTTACAAGATTTTCAGAAACGTGAACGCACATTAAAAAAGCAAAAGTATCATTTTTTCTTGGCGTATAAAATTGCTGTTAGATTAACGTCTAGGTTTTATTCCATTATTAAACCTTAACTGTGAATTCTAAAGTATCTGCACATGGTAAAGATATCTAACAGAACATGTATTCATGGTATGCTAATTCTCAACAGTAGCAGTTTCAGAAGACCCTGGATTCATTACATAGTATATAATGACTTGATGCTATCATTGGCAGAACTGAATTTTTTGTGTGTGTTCTGTAATTCAGATGATGAACCTCTTGAGAAAGCTACAGAAAGATAAAGTCAAAAGCTAATTAAGCTAATCACACTTGTAAGATCTATGTTATTTTTACTTCGGTTTTGGTAGGTTTCTACATATGCTGAATATTTTAATGCTCATTCGTCCTGTTTCTTGAAGGTAACCTGATTCCAAAGCTACTAAATTTATAAATTATATAAAAAGTGAAAAATTAATAACTTTTTAGCTCTTTGCCTAGATTGATATTTCTCCAAATTTTATTCTGTACTTTCTGAGTACAACTAAATTTTTCAGATTCCATTAACATAATACTGACCCATTGATGAATAACATTAATGTCTATTGATTTTTACATATACTAGTTATAGTTCCCTAATCATTTCCTTATTATGGACTCTTACTTGTCACTCACATTTTCTTTCTTTTTTTAAATTTTGAGTTTGTTTCTTGGAAAGTGCAAAGTGTTAAACTGATGAAATTTTTTTTTTCCCTTATTTTATCACCCAAATAAAGCAGTTAAGAACACTGGCCTTGTAGACAGAAGTCTGGAATTAAATCCTGCCACCAACATTCAGTTGTGTGATCTTGGGCAGGTTGCTGACCTCTCTGTGCTTCAGTTTCATTATTTGGTAAAATCAAGTTGTAGGAATTATATGTAGCAAACCCAACACAGCACTGATTGCTGGGCATATTTTATGTTGCCATTACTTGGAAACAAAAGACAGTAATTTAACTAATTCTGAGAAAGTGTTTGCCTGGTTAAAATAGAATGAGAACATAGAACTATAGATATTTGAAGGTCTGTAGACAAAAGGCAAAAGTAAGTGTGTGTTTGTGTAAGTGAGTTTGTTCACATCTGTGTATGTGAAAACTGAATAAAAGTTATACTGAAGTAGAACTGTCATCTATAAAGAAGAGATTGAGTAACTACAAAGCTGTAATTATTTAACAGGCTTCCTCACAAATTAGTGAGTTTCTCTTCCCATAGTTAGCCAAGCAGAATCCAGTTACCATGTATTGGTGATTTTGTTGAACAAAGCCATGCACTTAAGAAGGTTTGACTCAGTGACCTCTACTATCCATTCAAATTAAGATTCTGTGAATTTAAATCCACACAGTAACCAACTGTCCTAGAATAAAAGTAGTCCCTCTGGCTCATCTCTTTTTTATCACTCATTATATCAAAGGTACAGCCTTCCTAGAGGCAGACTCTCATTCACTTTTTTTTTTTTTTTTCCCTGAGTCAAGGCAGGATGTATAACCTCAGCTCTTGCGAGGTAGAATTAAGTATCATGGTCCCTTTGCTATAGGGACAACTCTGACTCTGATGCATTATGCATCTGGTTTTAGTAGAATGATAAACCTCGTGGCTGGGCAGTTCTTTTACTTGGTGATAAAATTAGCATTAATTCCCATCTTACTCCATCCTCAAACTAAATTTCCTGAAAAAGATTAGTTAGTTCAGAATTTTGGTTTGGTTGGTTGGTTTAATATACTTTACAAATATGTTTTAATGCAAATCCCCAATCCAACAATATTGACATCAAATAATTTAGTGTGTTATCCTTTCCTATAGACTCAATTTGCAGGGACCACAGACACATGCATACTAAATATATCTGACCTGTTGGCACAGATCCTTTGTCACAGTTTATGTATCATTTACTTGAGTCATAGCTGGCACTTACTTCCTACCCATCACTTAACATTCTGTCCTCTAACCCTCAGTCTCAGAGTCGTTTTCAAATGACTCTTTGTGATTCCATTCAATTTCCAAGCTGATTTACATGTTCCCTGTCTGTGGGAAATGCCATAATATTTTCAATCTGTTCCACGTAACAAATTTGTTGCACAGTAGGGAAGCTATACCCTACTTCTTTCTTTCATGATATAAATTTGCAAAGAAAGGAGATGTCCCTGTATCTGATTTTGAAGGATGTGGGCTTCACCCTGTTTGTTAATGACAAACACTTTTCATTAATGACAAACAATGTAAAGATGCAAATTTCAAGGCAATATTGTCTCTGTGTTTTTTGATCTCTTTTTATTGTTCGTAGAATTTTAATTTATGCTGGGCAAGCACAAACAAAAAGTACATCAGAGAGAAGTTAGGCTTTTCAGAGAAATATACACACTGTTTTTAGAATTCAACCAGTATTAAGTAACTTGCTTACAGCAGCAGGAAATAGTTGTTCGTCCTCTTCTCTACTTATTGTTGTGTTTATAAGAAATATAAACTGGCTAGAAGAACACAGGCCTCCTGCATTCTGGAGCTTACTAGATGCCATACTGTCAAGCAGTATAATTGCATAATCACCTTTCCTCTTCATAACAACTTTCATAATTGGATATTTCTATTACCATTTTTACTGAAGACCAGGTTGAAGATTTGAGGAACTTGATGGCCCACCTGCAGTCACTTTTAGAATTTAAGCATGGCTTTTCTGTCTACAAATTCATGTTCCTTCCAAAACACCAAAAATAATGGCATCCATTGAAGGTTTCCAAATAAGGAACATTATGATCAAAGTCGCATTTCTTAATAGCCCTTCCTCTCTACCTGCATTTTCCCCATTCATACCCCGTACCTAGTTAATCCTTTTAATAAATAAGGTTTTAGCTCTTTATTCCATATTGTCTTTGCCTTTTATTACTTTGAAACAGGGATTGAAAATAATAGCAGCAACATCTACATCTAAAATTCATAATACAATTGACAATCCTAAAGCCTAATATAATGAGTTTTACATGGCTTCTTTGCATGTATCTAGAGACGTGAGCCTTTCATAACATGTGATTTTAGAGGTAAACAAAGGTCACCTGATATTAAAAGATTAAAATTTAACATTATGACTTCACCCAAAAATGAAATTCTCCTTGTATTTGATGAATTTTTAAAGAATAATCCATTTGTACATTCATATAAATATGGAAAATACTATAACAAAAGGCTAAAAGGACACAGGCCAAGAAAAGAGATCATTTAAAGACTAAGGGCATTAGGGCAGTGGATAGGATGAAGAAGTTAACTGAAGTGGTTATTAGAGAAATTAAGGTGAATGCTGCTCAAGACAGCCTTGCTGAGAACAGAATGAAAATTAAGTGATGACTAGATGATAAATGCTACATTTCCATAACTCTAAGACATTATCAATTTAATAACAACCTTTCAGAAAGTGATGTATCACAATTTGGAAATGTTAAAATATGCAACTGGAGGTTGGAGAACCTGTTCTTAAAATACCTATATGCCTTAAAATGGGTTGTAGTAGACAGTGTGAAACTCAGGCTAGACTTCATTCTCCCATTCTTTCTAATAAGTTTGTAAATATCTAACTCTTACGTTAAATTAGTCTCTCCTTTAGAATATTTAAGGTGGTTTCTACATTCTTTACCAAAACCTGACTGATTTAGTGCTTGGTACTGGGCATGTTTACTAGCAGCAGTATTAAGTTGCTTCTCGTGGGAAAATAGTATACTGAAAGTCCATGGAATGAGGTGGCTAATGAGTTTTTTAAATTGTGTTAGTGGTCACCTGGAATGAGTGTCTATGAAAGATGAAGCATTGATGGACCAAGTGGCTGTTGCTGTAGATCATTAGCATAGGAACAACGAATACAATTACTGTGGGATGAGCCAGCAACTTTTGGCTGAATTGGAGAGGTGAAAGAAAGATAATATGTCTTGATCAGGTTTTAAATTCTTGACTCAAGAAATATACAGAAGGCCAGGGAGCTACAGTACTATACTAATATGATCTGTTATCTCTTTAGTCACAAAAGCTGATGTAGCTAGAAATCAGACACAATTTAACTTTCATCCATAGTCCTTTAAGCCTTCTTATTTGAAACAATGCATTGACAAGGAATGCCTAAAGCCCTAAGAAATAAAATGTATTGAAACCTTGGGTAAATTCAGATGGATATTTATTATAGTCCAATAATTCCAGACCTACAGATTCTCTTGACAGCAGAAGCAACTTCTCCTTCTTCTTTTCTTTTTTTTTTTTTTTGTTTGTTTGTTTTTTGGTGGAATTTCACTCTTGTTGCCCAGGCTGGAGTGCAATGGCGTGATCTCGGCTCACTGCAACCTCCGCCTTCCAGGTTCAAGTGATTCTCCTGCCTCAGCCTCCCAAGCCAAGTAGCTGGGATTACAGGCATGCACCACCACACCCAGCTAATTTTGTGTTTTTAGTAGAGATGGGGTGTCCCCATTGTTGGTCAGGCTGGTCTTGAACTCCCGACCTCAGGTGATTCGTCTGCCTCGGCCTCCCAAAGTGCTGGGATTACAGGCATGAGCCACCACGCCCGGCCTAAAAGAAGCAACTTCTTACTCCGCATCACTCAGGACTTCATCTTTTGAGGCTGGGACTTCCTTGCTTATGATGATTATACCTGACATAACTTTCTTGTAAGCAAATTCCATTTCCCTTTATGTCTTTTCCCTTCTATTTCTCATTTCTTCCAATTTTTAACTAAAATAAGATCCTAGCATGCTAAAAGAAGCAAAGGCTTAAGAATTGGTAGACTATAATATATTGGCAGAATGCTGGAGAACACGTGTGGGGACAGATTCTAGGAGTGATTCACTGGAGGAAAAGGAACATAATATTTTAATTTAATCTACTCTGTCTATATAGGTAAGATTACCAGAAAATCTCACCCATTTAGATACAGTATAATCAGCACCCAGAGAATCTGAATTCAAGGACTTGGCTAGGGCATCTTGAAGTAGTTGTAACTTTGCTTGGCATATTAGCTGACATTTGGACCTAACTATGGCCTGTAATAAACTAATTTAAGATCCTAAAAATTCCTAGAATTGGGGTGGTGGTGAAGGAGTCTAAAGTTTGAGGAACATAAAAATGGAACTCTTCTCATAGCTCCTAAATATTTATTGGGAAGGTAGAAAAAACACTTATTTAGCCAGTACATTGAAAAATATGCGATGAGGAAACAATCACCATCCTCCAATATCATCCTAATATCTGTCCTCTATAGGTGAAAGGTGAAGACAAACAGTGGTACCACTGAAATAAGTACTTTTATTTCTATGGGCATGTTAGATTCTAGAGTGTTAGAAGGCACTCGGCTGCTTGACCACCAGGAGCAATGTGCATGTGATTTCTGCTGTAGGTAAGTTAACAAGAAGCAAAATCAGAATGGTTAAATCAATAAAAATAACTGTTGTAGATGAGTGATCTTGCAGTTTCTAGGTAAATGTGGCTGTATCCTCTCGTATTGTTATAGCTAAGGAACAATTAACAAAATTTTTGCCCTCTCTTTCCGTGATTTAAACATTTTCTGGGGCTTACTAAGGGTCTTACTTTAGGGTCTGACTAAGATCCAAAACCCTCAAAGTCACAGTGATTGCAAGGGGAAATCAACAATTATTTTATCAGACATTTGAAACTTCTCATGTTTCTGAAACTGTAGACAAAAGAAATAAAAAGAAAAAGATAGTAAATTTAGACTGGGGCAATGGTTCTAATTATCAAAGAAAAATAGAATTACTGCTACTCAACTCGGAAAGAGAGGGTCATTCATTTTCCCAAGTGCTTCTCTGGGGAACCTTTCACTTGCCCATAACAGTGCAACATTTAATGGAAGACTATTGAAATGTGGTGCTGGTGGGACACCCAAGTGTTTATACCTTTTAAGAATGAAGAAGTAATTCACCTATCATGTAAAGAAATGTGATCAGTCGAGGTGCTGGATACAGGCTAAGGGAACAACAAAGGGGTATAAGATGAAGAAAGTTACGAAGGCCAACTCTAGGCTGTGACCTCAAGACCATTTTTAAAAATGGTCTTCTTCCATCTTTGCTTTATTCTAATCGTGTAAGTTTAACAATTCCCCCACCCCCCATGGCTTTATATACTATGTCTTTATAGTACTTAAAAATAACTTATTCTTTAAGTAATAGAATATAATGGCATTATTGTGCCTGAACAGAAGAGAGATAAACATCACACAGAAATGAGAAATAAATGATTGCTGGGACTTCATGAAGCCCATTTTGGGAGACATGTTTTCATTTGTTGGTGCATAACTTCCTAATTTAGGTGATAGTGTATTATTATTGCTGTAGTTGGAGTTTGGAATTTAGGTAAATGTAGAAGGACACATATAGGTTTAAGCAATGGCAAAAGTAATTTAGTTTGTCCAGCTACCATTTCACCTTTCTTCTAGTGTGTTCTATCATATTGTAGAAACTGGAAGGCTTAAAATTGCATTCATATAACTCCCTTATGGCCAGAGTGTTCTGGGTATGAATTAAAGCCCAACAATTAGCTGCTGTCATGTAATTTTAAATGAAGAAATAAAGTGGAGCCATGTTTCTACTATTGCTATTTTCTGCTTGCAAGCAAAACTGTGACAATATGATATTGTGGCAAAATTCTGGCGTCCATTCTCAGGCTTCTTGTATGCTGAGAGACAGCTGAGGCAGAGCAGTCGTAAGGTTTTATGTTCCAATATCTTTTATCAGCTTATGTGTGTCTAGAAAGAGTAGTGGTGGTAGCACACCACAGACAATAGCTTCTCCAGACTGCAGTTTTATAATCTGAGATTATAGCTAAGCAGTATGGTCTTTAACTCAATAGTTCTATTGTATTCTCAGAGGTAGTAGTTCTCTGGTACAGTAGTTTTGCAGACTTCTTAGTAATTCCTGAGGCTCAGTCTAGGGTCCATTACTCCATCCCTTCCAATGATTTTGTAGGTACCTATTTACCTATATTAAATCTCTCTCTTCCTTACTTACAATGGATAGTTTCTATTTCTCAAATTGAAATTTAATGCAAGGGTGGACTCTATCCAATGGAAATCTCTTATTATTTTGCAGAGCTTCTTAATAGATTTCAATATGCAAAGGTGTGTTTCAAAAAGATTTTGGCAGTAGAAACTAGGAAGGAATTAATTACTCTGCAAAATGAAAAGAAAATAATTTCAAGATCCTGGGTTATTCACACAATAGAAGTGATGGAGAAGAAATTATTTAATGAAATAACATAAATACAGGGAAACAATAAGAAATGTAATGAACTGAGGAATGGCTGAAGAAACTTACATAAAGAGGTGTAGTAATATCTGCATTGACATGTTTTTAAAAATCTCCATCTTACCTCTCTCTTAGCCTTCCCAATAACTTAAGTGAAGTCTATTCTATTTACGAATTACCTGTGAGTCTGAACTTTTTCAGAAAACTGAGACAAAGCCTAAGTTTTATATCTTGGTTGACCAAAACTGAAACAGACAGAAGTTTCAGGGTTGAGATATAATGCATAAACCTTTTAAGGCAAGGAAAAGGCATTTAGATTGAGAGGTGATTGTGAGATTACAACCCCTTAACAATTCAAAGAAATCTTTGACAAGGTTTGATCTTCCACAGGTTGTGGAAAAATGAATTCAGAGTGATGTATATACATGCTAGAAGGCATCATAAAAATAGGGAAATTTTATCTACTTGATGTTCTTCTGCTTTATTTTCCTTAAATAACTTAATCTTCCTGGAAATCTTGTAAGAAAAATATTAAAAGCAGTTAAGACAAATATTACATCATCTTAGCATTGATAAATTAAACAGAAGAAAAAGATTTAAAAGAAGTTCTTTAAGTATTCACTCTTTAACCCATAAATTTATGCCTAAGTATTTTTTAATACTTCTCTGCGAATACCCAAGGGTATACAGTGGAATAAGATAAAGTGCTAGTGCTCTGAAGCAGTGGTCCCCAACCTTTTTGGCACCAGGGATGGGTCTGGGGGTGGGGAGGGAGGATGGTGTGGGGATGAAACTGTTCCATCTCAGATCATCAGGCATTAGTTAGATTCTCATAAGAAGTGCACAACCTAGATCCCTTGCATGTGGAGTTCATAATAGGGTTTGGGCTCCTATGAGAATCTAATGCGGCCACAGATCTTTCAGGAGGTGGAGCTCAGGTGGTAATGCCCACTGGCCAGCTGCTCATCTCCTGCTGTGTGGGCCAGTTCCTAACAGATCATGGAATGGCCCCCCGGGGGTTGGGGACTGCTGCTCTAAAGGGTCAAATGCTTAGACAGATTTGCTTCTTAAAAAGCAAATACCACACTGATAAAAGAATTAACTATAGGAAAATGAAGTATGTTAGAAAAAGCCAGACGAGGAGAATTCATAGAGCTCAATGGCAATGGCACTGAAGTGTTTAAAGATTGCAAAGTAGTTAGACTAAGTATAGAAGAGGGAAAAGCCTTAGTCAAGCAGAGAGAGTAGTATCTGCAAAGACATATGAATTTTAAAGCTTGTTCTCCATTACAAAAATTGCAAATAGTTTAGCTTGGCTGGAGAACAAAGTCAATGTTGGAGAGTAAAAGGGTACTACATATGAGTCCAGAGAATTGAAAAGGAAATAAATAATGAAAGAGTTTATATTTTATTCACAAGGCAATAGTAAGCAGTCAAAAAATTTATATGAGTGATATTGTTATTGTATGAAAATTAACTTGAAATGTTTAAGAGGCAAGGAGGGCAGTTCATGATATGTCATAATAATCCAATTGCAATGAATAAGGACATGGAGTTAAATAGTGCCAGTTATGATGAAGACAGCTACTAATTCTAGAGCCACTGAGAAAGAAAAATAAACAGGACCTAACAACGAATATGAGTAGAAAGAAAAGCAAAGAGACAAGGATAAATTCTAGGTTTCTGTCTTGTAGTTAAGAGTTGATACAAGGGTGGTAGTTATAAATACAGAGGTTACTGGAGTTAAAAAAAAAAGAAAGAATAGTTTTTGGTCCTAATGATTTCTGAAATTATTTGTTACACTGGACTAAAACATTAAGCATAAAGCTTTTGTGTCCCTAGGGCTCAGAAAACATTTCATGGTAAATTAGCATGCAGATAATTACAGCTGCCTCTTCTTTTTAAACACTTAGTCTCAGCAGGCAAGTGTGTTTGCATGTGTAATAAATGCTCCCTCCCAAAATCATTGTCTATGAGGATAAGCCCTGTTTTATTAGAGACAGAAAACACTTACAGTTAAATGAGTTATAGATCTCCTGCTATTCTATGCAACAAGTAAAACAAACAATAGATGTAGGTATTATGTATTAAGATGTAAGAATTATTTAATGTGACAAGATGTGTCTAATATAAACAAGATCTACCCATTCATGTATTCATTCATTCTCGTGGGCAGAAGTAGCCAAGTATCACAATAAATTATTTTACTGAAGTAAAATAATTAAATAGACCCAATTTTGATGAGAAATTAGCCAATAAATAGAGAAGGCCTTAAATGCTAGTGAAGTGTCAGGTAGAGCAGAGAGGAATCCATCCATATTTCTTTTTTTAAATTTAATTATTTTATATTTTTTGGAGAGATAGGATCTCCTTATTTTGCCAAGGCTAGTGGTTGAACTCCTGGTCTCAAGAAATCTTCCTGCATTGGCCTCCCAAGGTATTGAGATTACAGGCATGAGCCACCATGCCCAGCTCATTCATATTCCTTGTTCTGTAATGGCATGTCCATAGTTTTGTTAATTTGCAACATATTCTTTCTTAAAAAATGGAATTAGATTTTGATGTCCCAGAGGAAAATAATACAATATACGTTGGAGAGGGTGGATTATTTATGAGGTAAAGAAATCAATGACTCATGATCCTTGCAGCTGGAAAAACTGACCTAGAATTGGAGATCCCACTTACCACTTGTTCACAGCCTGGCATCTCCCTTTTATTTATGAGATGAGTAGAGGTGGATATCATTGCTTATACAGCTAAATTCCAGGTATTGGACTGTAACAAAGATTCAGGGGGCTATCCAAGATATTTACCTGTAAATTAGGTAGACATTTTCCAGAAGAAGGTGAATGACTTCTATTGGACAAAGACATTTAGAGAGATAGATGCATTGGTAGAGACATGCAGACCTACGAGAGAATTCACAAGATGTATTCCTTTTGTGAAGGCCTTTATCTTAAATCTTCCACGCTTGTTTGGTACTAGGAAAAGTTTAAGTCAGCTAGAATTTCCACCTAATCCTTCCTGTATTATAGTTTTCTTCTATAATTCACTTTACCTTTTAGCAATACATTTTATATTTGAATTCCAGTCCAATGCATCTGTCTTGTGAAACCTGATATGATACAATGGTTTGGTTCTGCTTCATCCAATTTCCTTCAGGGCTCAATGGAAGAAGGGGTGTTGTCCCATTCAGTGGTCTACAACATGAAGAATAGTGGCTATAATTAGTACTGGGGCAACTTACAACATGGAAGTATCAGGAAGAAGACATGTAAAATTAGCCAGAAAATTAAGCCTTTTAATTGGCTGGGTAGGTTAGTGGCAATTACGCTTAAAAAAGAGTGGTAGATATTAGACTGACACATTCAATAAACTGTCCTCTGAGCCAAGCCAGGTGTGTAGTGCTATGAATATATGGAGAAAGAAAATAGATCCCACCCTCAAAAAGTTCACAGTTCCTTAGAAAAGTAAAAGAATATAAATGTAAGGTTATATTTTTATAAGGTTAAAATGAAGGGTTGTAAGCATGAAGAAGAAGGTATTCACAGAGTGACAAGAGCCCAGGGAATAGGACATTTAATATTTGATGGGCAGGAGTAAGACAATTTCAAGAGGAATTAAAACTTCAGGAATAGCTTAAGGAATGAAATATAAATTCTCATAAATTATAAAAGCATAGTCCTTCCTGTTCTTGTTTGTTTTTGGACAAAGTTTAATGTTTATTCCTTGAAAAGGTAAATATGAAGTTTGTTTGTTTCCTTTAAAGAAACAAACTTCTAGGAAGATTCGTCAGAGAAAAAAAGAATACAGATAACTAACATCAAGAATGAAAACGGGGACATAATTACAGAACTAGAAGGGAGTAGAAAATTAATATGAGGGTCTTCATGACATGACATTTGAAAATTTAAATAAAATGAAGAATTTCTTTAATAACTCTTAAAAATTGAAAATAACTATAATAAGACAGTAGTTGACTCTGGTAATAATCTACTCAGTAAATAAACACTAAGCACTAATTGTTTTATAGGACTGTACTCCCAACTCTCAAGAATATTTTTAAAAAATTTTATTTTTAGCTTTTTCTTATTGACAGGTAAATTAAAATTATAAGGGAATTTAAAGTGAATAAACTTATTTGAGAATTATACTGTTATTATGAAGAAAACCTGAATTATATTATCAGTGAATGCTTGTTTCCCCATATAATTTCCCAATTTTTATCTTATTCAGAAACCAGGCCATCTAGCTGCTATATCTTGATGTTCTCCCCTTTTTGGGGCATCCAAACTCTTTCCTGTTTTCTCTTTCCTCCTACTTTTATGTTCTTTCATTGTTAAATCTTCTCAGAGTCCTGGCTTTCTCTAGGGCTCCAGCCACAGATTTCATTCTGTTATCATTTTAAATGACCTCACAGACTTTTCTTGTCAATGTCACAGGTTTTAACAATTATTTCTGGGTAAATTCCCTACCCCTCAATTCTTCTGTTGGCTTTGGATCTTAATATCATCCTGTTCAAACTGAGATTTGCCTCCAAACTTATTTTTCATTTTATATTTTCTCTCTTGATGAAATTGTCACTATTCTTTCAATTATTCTATAAAAACCCATATACTGAAATGCTTTCTCTCCCTCAGCCCTCAAATACCATTAATTGTGTAAGATTCTCTCTTCTAAATCTTTCTCTAGCCTTAGTCCCATCTTAATTTTTACTTCTGTTGCCTTAATTCAGGTCCTCAGTATCTTCAGTTTGAAAAATTGAAATAATTAGTTAGTCTCTCTGACATCATTCACTTCCACATATAATCC
The DNA here is from genome assembly GCF_029281585.2 of Gorilla gorilla gorilla. Classification (NCBI taxonomy): domain Eukaryota; kingdom Metazoa; phylum Chordata; class Mammalia; order Primates; family Hominidae; genus Gorilla; species Gorilla gorilla. The sequence continues at coordinate 88,741,787 of NC_073228.2, forward strand.
ATCTTCCACAAGAGTGATCTTAATAAAAATTAAAATGTCATTCTGTCTGTTGCTTAAAAGCCTTCAGTGACTCCCATTTATTTGCCTAAGTGATAAACACTAAATTCCTTAGAAACTCACTCCAGCTCCAGGTGCTACACAAATTGGCCACTGTGTTCTCTTGCCAACCTTAGATCAAAATATATCTTCTCCTGGCCCCACTGTGGTTTATGGTCTAATAAATTTAAAATACACAGTATTCCCTTCTCCTCCTTTTAGTATACACACACTCTAACAGGGCATTTTTATTTCCTTGGCTTTGATTACCACTTCTATGTTGATGACTCCCAAATCTATATCTCCCTCCAGTATATATTTCCTGGACTCCAGACAGGGACATCAAACTGCAATGTTTATTTCTGCTAAAGTGTACTGCAGCTATCTCAAACCCAACATTTCTGCAATTGGATTTATAATCTTCCACAAACCTATTGCATATAGCATTTTTAAGGATTTGTAGGAACATTTGTGTTATTATGGCAATACTTCATTTTATATATGTAGAAACAGGCTCAGAAAGGTTTATTTGTCAAGATGTTTTATATTTTAGAAACATCAGCTTGAAGTAGATTTAATGAAAATGGTATAAATTATGTCCCATAATTCAAAGCTCAAAAGCCCTCATGAGATTTCAATTACTTCAATCTAGCTGCTTTTTGTATTCCCTCTCCCTCCACCATTCAGTTTAGATGTCTCCCTTTTGTGGGCAATATGGCAGCCAAACTCTCTGGACTTAGGTCATATCTTCTCAGCAGCCATTGGGTAAAATTAGAACTCTCTTCCCAAATGGTTAAAAAACAAAGATTCCCAATGGAAAACGTTGTCAATCCATGAAAAATATGGAGCATGTACCCCTTCTGTGAAACAATAATGTGACCATGCGGATGGCCTATGTTAAGATATGTGTTATTTTGGAAAGCAGGAGATGAACCGTCAGTGGAACCATATGGATGTAGTAAGTGGTAGGAGTAATTTAGGAGATGGGAGGGGGGGATTATGAAACTGTTACCAGAACAAGGAGAAACAGATGCAAAGCAGGTGAAAGCAATAGCTACTTGCTCATAATTAAGTCAGCAAAGTGATCAGGCAAGAACTCAAACTCAGGTCATTTAGTTCCCACACTATCCTTGTTACGTTCTTCAATGAATACCTTCAGCTGTAACTTAGCAAATGGAGAGAGAGAGAGATGTAAAACAGAGCTCCTTATCTTAGGGAACTATAAATCTTATACTGTAGGTCAGTAGTTCCCAATTATTGCACCACCAGCAATTTATAGTGTTTCCTCCTCTGAAAGCTATGACTTAAAAAAAAGTAAATTTATAAATGACATTTATTATATAATAATTAAGAGATTGCTTATATTTTATTGATACAGTGCATTACTTTTTTTTTGATAAAGGAAATTATTTACCTAGATTGAGAATGACTATTTTTGGTGAAGAGCACTAAAAGCTAGTGAGCTGGGACATTGCTTCTGCATGACCTTTCTTGTCACAGAAATAGGTGGTTGGCCTTGTGTTTCTTCTGTGCCTCCTACATTTGTTTATTGGGCTCCAAACGTGTCTTTTCCTTTTACCCCTCACATACGGATTTCTAACCCTCAACCCAACTAGTTTTCAGCCAGAATGTGGTATAAGAAGTAACTTACGATGGTGTGGTATTGATCACTAAGATGTTCACAAATGTGCTGTTTTTCTTCTGAGTAGGATTGCACTTTGCCACCCTCTTGACATTAGACATAGGCATGGGAGTCACTTTGGCTAGCCAATTATAAGTGGTGGCATTTGCCATTTCCATGAGGAATTTTCAAAGCCAGTGTACAATCCAATGCCTTCCCCTTTCCTTCCCTAGCAGTCATGGAGACATGTGAGGAGATGGAGTCTCCATTAGCCTTTGTTCCTGAGAGACTATGATGCGCAAAGCCCTCTGCCAACCTACATTAGACTTGCAGCATGAGAGAGAAACACTTTTTGTTGTGGTGTTTGGTTACTGAAATTTTGGAAAGTGTCTGTTATTGTAACGTAACATAGCCTATTCAGACTGAATCAAGCATATTCCCTAAACCACCCAAGTATGTATCCCTTTCCAGTGGTATTTACAGTTTTATAAAATGCTTGGAAAGAATCCAAAGGAAAGAATACATAGTGGTAGAATTTTAACATTTGGGAGTCCTAAAAAGTATTAATATTTGAAGGGTTCTACATTAGGCAAATACTCTACTGCTTGTTAGGGATCCATAAAAAACAAAACAAGAAAACTAAAGAAAAAACAGTCATAGAATTTGAATTTGGGCACATGCCCAGGAGGATTTTGTTTTATCTCATTATTCTCTGAAGCAAATATATACTTAGACATGCCCACATTTTTAAAAAATAAAATATGGAAACTACCAAATGGAAGGAGTTGTTGCTCATTTACAGTAACTTCCAATTTAGTGACATCCAGAACATTAAAAAAAAAAAAAATTTGGATCCCTCTGCTTCTGTTCAAAATTCTGTCTTGAAGAAAAGAACATGATGAACTGCCCTTGAGTTGCTGTGAAAGGGAAATAAAACTTTATTATCTCTCTCTAAAGTTAGTTAGGGAAGGTTCTTCAGCCTGTCATAGGAAACTGGGAGGAAGGCTGAAGTTAATGAGCTGCTTGCATTGCGATGGCTTATTTCAAAGAAGCTGTGCTTCTCCATAGTGGAGCCATCAGAAAAAAAGAATCAGCAGGACAGCGGAAAACATCATAATTAATAAGGGACCAAAACAGAATGGTGTTTAATCTAACAGGACTATTCCAAACTATAGACAATAACAGTGTGAGTCTTCATTTACAAAGGCAATCTAACACATGTCCTCCCAAGAAAGTGAGAAGTATCAATCTCTTTAGCTCAAATTTAAAAATGCCGTAGAACAAAATAAACTCCATAGAGACAAAAAAAAAAAAAGTTTAAAAGATGTGGAGAGAAATGTGAGCGAAAGAGATTTAGTCTCTGTTATCTGGGATGCAGCAGACAGTGGAAGTTCCATTTACCATCTGTGACTACATGCACTAATGCCAAACTTTTACTCTCAATACTACCTTCAAGTGGTCTGTGGCTTATTATCTAAAGGCTTGGGAATTATAAGTTCTCTCTAATGACATAGTAATTCTGGTAAAGGATGACTTTTAATATTTCTTAAAGGAGTGTCTGATTAATGAAGAAATGGAGTTTGCAGTCCTCAAATTTGCATTCTGAGAATTTGAGAAGGAAAGAGCTCTAAAGAGAGTAAACTCTTTTACAACCACCATTCAGGTGTTCAGCTTTATTTCAGTGCTTCTTTTATTATAATGGTATTTTTTTGTCTACACAACGTTATAAGTATTTGAGCCCTGAGGATACATTTACTCTAATAGTAGGAAATTAAAGATAACAAAAATATGCACATCCTCCTAGTTTAAAGGAAAAGCTTACCCTTATTCTATAGAAAATAAATGGACAAAGATACAAGAAACCTGGACTAACTTGAGGCAATTCAATTTATTGGTAAGTATTAGCACTAGTTAAGTCATCTAGCAGGGAACTCACATTGGAAGATTAAAAATGTGAAAGATTTTTGTAGAAGCAATGATCTCAATTATGAATTATCTACCGAGGTTTCACTTTTATTAATTTGTGTTTTAACAGCACACGTTTTTACATTACATCTATTTGCAAAGAGAAAATGAAAAAAATGGCTGGAAGTATGTGACAGGAGAAGGTTTTAAATGCTATTAAATGAGCCTTGATTCTTGCCAATAAACATTAGAAAGACAGGAGGTCAGAAAATGTGGTTTGAAGTACCATGCTTTCATTAAAGCGAACTTTATTTTTTTATTTTGTCTATATAGTTTTCAGTCTCTTGTTATAAAATAAAATCCTTCTCTGAAACAAAATTAATGGAAAGAATTGTCAAAACAAAAGTCTGTCTCAACTTTAAAATAACAAGTTTCTAATTATCTGTGGGAAAGATGAAAGTTAAAAAATTTTAGGTTTAAGATTGAATATGAAGATATACATCTATAAAGATTGTTTTTTGGTAAATTTGATATAGTCTAGTTTTCATTATGTTTGCTGTTTTTTCATTTCCATTTTTATTTCACATGTACCTGATGCTGTTTTTTAAAAATAATTTTGTGTGAATACATATAAAAATTTAAATTACTTCTCTGTATTTTACACTTTATTTTTACATATAGGTTCATTATATTTCCAGATTATAAGCCATCTCTATTATTCATATGAACTAAAATGGCCAAGAATTGTTTCAGTGATTTTTCTAAACAACTAAACATAGTGTAATAAGAATGTTGGAACCACTGTGTATATTATGCCTAATTTACTATTGCAACTGTTTCTTTTCTATTAGGATTTAATTCAGATGCTGAGCTTGATATCTTATGTTTTATATTATGATGTCTCTATACAGAGAGCTAAATTTTATTTTCATTTTATTTAAATTATTGGATATTTTTATTTACACACAGAAATGTGTAATATATTTCCTATATACAATTTCTAGGCAAGAGGACCAAATTTGATTCTGAGCTTACTGAGTTCAAAGTAGAAAAAAGAAAGGGAGATACTAGCAAGGTTCCTAATATTCATGAGAAAAAATGAGTTCCCTAGATAAAAACTAGAAAAGAAAAGGCAGTTGGTTGCAAGATTTCAAGCCCAGAGAAAAAAACAGACAGCTATTAAGAAGAAACTTTTAAAAAAATATATCTGCAAGAAATGTCTCTTGTGGGTCTTCCTACAAAAGACATTGTGTGATACACTGTAGGATATTCTCAACAGCATCTGCACAATAGATCCAATGACAAATTTATATTTTTTAAAATTATTTTTCATGTCCTTGAGTGTAAGCTGGTAGCCTAAAGCCAAAACTCAATTTAATAAAAACAATTAGAAGAGAAAAGCTCAAATGGTGCAATCCAAATCCAGAGCTCTTTAGTGTTCTAGACAGATCCAAGGATAAAGTTGAGACTATCATATGGAATGGACGAGCTAACTGATTGTAGTGGTCAATCACCAGAATCAGGGCAAATTCCTTCTAACGTGGAAGATCCTCCCAGTGTTTGGGATGTAGTGCCATTCATCACTGATTAATGCTATTTATGCTTCATCTAGTGGAACATCAAGACTTCATTCGATAAATAAAAATCACCAAATCCCCATTCTTCTAAACTCTAACAAAAGAAATACAAAAATTTCTAATATTTTATTTACTTCCATCAGTATAAAAGGAGACAGTATCTTGCTAAGTAGGAAAAAACTATGAACTCCATTGCAACCTCATTATCATGCAGTGCCAGAGTGAATTTTTCCTCATAAAATGCCTAGGCCTTGAAACAACCCAATTCTAAATACTCAGAGGGGGAAAAAAAGAATATAGGATCTAAAAATAGTGCCAAAAAGTTTTACTATAATGAAAGTGTTGAAAATTAAGAATATCACCATGGTTTAAAATTACAAGCTTACTTGTTTATTACATTTTTCAATCTATCACTCCTAGGGATTATGCCAAGTGTCATGATTTTGGTATGAATTGATAGATACTGAGTTTACATTTTATTAGAGGAGACAGGGAGTAAACAAACAAACAAAAAACAAATAAAATAACCATGAGGTGAGGTGCGGTGGCTCACGCCTGTAATCCCAACACTTTAGGAGGCCGAGGCAGCCGGATCACCTGAGGTCGGAAGTTCGAGACCAGCCTGACCAATACTGAGAAACCTCATCTATACTAAAAATACAAAAACTTAGCTGGGCATGGTGGCACATGCCTGTAATCCCAGCTACTCGGGAGGCTGAGGCAAGAGAATCACTTGAACATGGGAGGCGGAGGTTGCGGTCAGCCGAGATCGCGCCATTGCACTCCAGCCTGGGCAACAAAAGCGAAACTCCTCCTCAAAAAAATAAAAAAAAAATAATAAATAGTCATGAACCTGACAATGGCTATGGGAAAAGTCTTGATTATCAGTAGAGTCAAATAAACTTAATATTAGAATATTGAAGGATATGTCATCCTTCGTGAATGATGGTATCAATTGCACTGGTATTTTTTTCTAGACTATATTTCATTTTAGACCAAGCCTAATTTTGTTCAGGCCAGAAAACATGCAGGTCTGTGGTAATTTGCATGACTGAAAAAGAGACTTTCATTATCTCTTTGAGCATGATAGAAAAAAAAAATCAACTGAAATTGTTCTCTTGGAGGTTGCTTCAGGCCAAACAGTCAATAATAAGGTAATAAATAAGACTTTATGTGAGTCCGTGGAAAGAACTTATTGAAAGATGACTATATTCCACTCCAAAACTATTCTCCTAGGTAGTTTTTCAAAGCAGAATTTCAGAATTTAGAAGATTATTACTCTGATGTGAGAGTCTGGCTGTGCCTGTGATGTAGTCTACTGTAAGTAAATAAAGTGAGATGCGAATTCATGTCCTTAAAAAATATTTCTTCTTCTTTACCTTGCTCTTAATATAATTCTTCAGTGAACATAATTCTTGATTTAAGCTTTATTTTACTAAATAACACACCTACTCAGTGTTTCATCACCAGTATAGGTCTTCTTATTTTCAAAGCGAACTAATGAGAAGTTCAGACTCTCTGGAAAAAAATAAATTTATGATTTTTCTTTTGCATGTGAATTCCACCAGCAACAGTAGGGCCTGTTTCATGATTTATTATGTATGAGGCCATTTTGCTCTTGTAATACACATGAAGGAGCATTTTCTGTGCTTCATAATTGAGCAATAAGACATCAACAGCAAGTGGCTACCTCTGATTCCATGGAATATTTACAAGAATGAAGGCTGAAGTGCAAGTGATTTCAATCATCAGAACAGTGCAATAATCTCAAAGAAAAAAAATACCTGAAACTCCTAATGCTATTCAAAATCGAAATTATAAAAATGGAAACATCTGCAACTACTGGATCCATTCACTCTGTATTATTAATTTGGGGATGTTGTCGTTAGCAAATCAGAAAATTTCATTTGTGCTAAGAGTTCTGAAACTATTCCACAATGAGAAGTTACTTATTTTTCTACTGACATTTTCTAAGAAAATGGCTTATTCCTGCAATTCATTTGATAGTAAAACTGTACAAATATTTCTCAGGGGAATCCAGTTACTTTGAGCAAAGAAGAAAGTCTCATTGATTATTTGTTTCCAGATTTGGAAGCTGGAAAATGAGACTCTGTCTCTGATAGAAAACATGCATTTTAGGAGCTGAAAACTGGAGGTTCATGGAGGGTGGTGAGCCCAGGGAGGGTATGGAAGCTCCACGCCTCCTTTCTTATAACTCGCCCTACGCATCTTTTCATCTGTATCCTTTGTAATACCCTTTATAATAAACTGGTAAATGTAAGTAAGTATTTTCCTGAGTTCTGTTAACAGCTCCAGCAAATTAATAGAAACCAAAATGGGGCTGTGGGAACTCCAACTTGAAGCCAGGCCATTGGCCATTCAGGAGGCCTGGACTTGTGACTGGTGTGTGGGGGGGATTTGGGGGGCATTTGTGCGGATTGGGCCCTCAAGCAATGGGATCTGACACTATCTCCAGGTAGATAGTGTTGGAATTGAATTGGAGGACATGGAGCTGGTGTCTGCTGCTTAGTGTGTGGGGCAAAACCCCTACAAATTGGTCATAGAAGTCTTTTGTGTTGATGATTGTTGTGGTGGTGTAAGAGCAGAGGAAAAACAGCTTGAGAAAGTTTTTTTCTGACATACTGGGTGGTAGTGGTAGGATATTCTGGTCTGGCACAGGCTCAGAGAAACATCTGGTTTGGGAAGAGAAAGGATAAAAAGGTGAAGGGATGAAGAACCATTGATTCCTATGTGGCCACATGGCCACCCACTGTATAAAGCTACAGCTGAGTTGAGATCAGCTACTAAAGGTAAAAGTTACCAGTGGACTTTAGAGATGAACCTAACTTCCAGTGAATTGGTTCACTGGATATATAAGGAAATGCAAACTATGAAAAAAAGCAAAATATTCGATCCCTTGGCTATTGCTATGTATAATAGCTAAAATGAAACTAAGAGAGCGTTGGGTTGGGCCTTGAGGCTGGACCAAGCTCAGATGTGAGTTTGTCTAAGCTCAGGCCACTAGCCTCAATGCCACCCACAATGGAGAAAATTATACCGAGGCAACAGAAACTACCTCTGAGACCTGTGGTTACCAAGAATGTAGTTAATGTTGGGGAAGGGGAAAATCAAGCACTATGGTTTGGATTTGTGTCCCAGCCCAAATCTCATGCCCCCAGTTGTAATCCCCAGTGTTGGAGGAGGGGCTTAGTGTGAGGTGATTGGATCATGGGGGTAGATTTCTCCCTTGCTGTTCTCATGATAGTGAGTTTTCATGAAATCTGGTTGTTTAAAAGTGTGTAGCACCTCCTCCTTCACTCTCTTCCTCCTGTTCTGGCTGTAAGACATGCCTGCTTCCCCTTCATGTTCCTCCATGATTGAAGGTTCCTGAGGCCTCTCCTGCCATGCTTCTGGTATAGCCTGTGGAACCATGAGCCAATTAAACCTTTTTTCTTTATAAATTACCCAGTCTCAAGTATTTCTTCATAGCAATGAAAGAACAGACTAATACAGAAGATTGGTACCAAGGAATAGGGCACTACTATAAAGACACCTGAAAATGTTGAAGTGACTTTAGAACTGGCTAACACCCAGAGGTTGGAACAGTTTGGAGGGCTCAGAAAAAGAAAGGAAAATGAGGGAAAGTTTGGAACTTCCTAGAGACTTGTTAAATTGTTGTGACTGAAATGCTGATAGTGATATGGACAATGAAGTCCAGGCTGAGGTGGTCCCAGATAGAGATGAGGAACTTACTGGGAACTGGAATAATGTTCACTCTTACTATGCTTGAGCAAAAAGACTGGTGGCATTGTGCCCCTGCCCTAGGGATCTATAAAACTTTGAACTTGAGACAGATGTGTCAGGGTATCTGATGGAAGAAATTTCTAAGCAACAAAATGTTCAAAATGTAGCCTGGATGCTTTTAGCAGTCTAAACTTCTGTTTGTGAGCAATGAAATGATGTAAAACTGGAACTTATATTTAAAAAGGAAGAAGAGTTTAAAAGTTTGGAAAATTTGCAGCTCAGCCATGTGGTAGAAAAGAAAAATCCATCTTCTTGAGAGGAATTCAAGCCTGCTGCATAAATTTGCATAAGTAAGGAGGATCCCCGCGATAATGGGGAAAATGCCTCAAAGGCATTTCAGAAACCTTTATGGAGGCCCCCGCCATTGGAAGCCCAGAGGCCTAGGAGGGGAAAATGGTTTTCTGGGCCAGGCCCAGGGCCCTGATGCTCTGTGTAGCCTTGGGACATGGTGCCCTTTATTGTGTCCATTCCAACTCCAGCCATGGCTAAAATGGGCCAAGGTACACCTCAGGCCATTGTTCCAGATGGTGGAAGCCAATAGCCGTGGTGGCTTCCATGTGATGCTAAGCCTGTCGGTGTAAAGAAGACAAGAGTTGAGGCTTGGGAGCCTCTGCCTAGATTTCAGAGGATGTATGAAAATGCATAGATGTTCAGACAGAAGTCTGCTGCAGGCTTGGAGCCCTCATGGAGAACCTATACCAGGGCAGTGTGAAGGAAAAATGTGGTATTGGAGCCCCCAAACAGAGTCCCCACTGGGGCACTGTCTATTGAAATTATGAGAACAGGGCCACCATCCTCCAGAACCCAGAATGTTAGATCCACCAACAGCTTGCACCATGCACCTGGAAAAGTTGCAGGCACTAAATGTCAGCCCTTGAGAGTAGCCATGGGAGCTGAGTCCAGCAAAGCCACAGGGGGAGAGCTCTCCAAGGCCTTGGGAGCTTACTTCTTGAATCACTGTGTTCTGGAGGTGAGACATGGAATCAAAGGAGATTATTTTGGAGCTTTAAGATGTAATGACTGACCTGCTGGGTTTTGGACTTGCACAGGTCTGTAGCTTCTCTCATTTGTCTCATTTCTCCCTTTTGAAATATGTGTATTTATCCAATGCCTGTACCCCCATGGTATCTTGGAAGTAACTAACTTTTTTTTTTATTTTACAGGTTCATAGGCAGAAGGGACTTGCCTTGTCTCAGATAAGACTTTGAACTGTGGACTTTAGAGTTAATGCTGAAATAAGTTAAGACTTGGGACACCGTTAAAGAGGGGTGATTGTATTTTACAAGATGAGAAGAACGTGATATTTGAGAAGGGCCAGAATAATATGGCTTACATTTGTGTTCCCACCCAAATCTCATGCCTTCAGTTATAATCTCCAATTTTTAAGGAGGGACCAGGTGGGATGTGATTGGATCATGGAGGTATATTTCCCCCTTGTTGTTCTCATGATAGAAGGTTCTCATGAGATCTGGTTGTTTAAAAGTGTGTAACAATGCCTCTTTCACTCTCTTCCTCCTGCACCAGCCATGTAAGATGTACCAGCTTCCCCTTCACCTTCTGCCATGATTGAAGGTTTCCTGAGGCCTCCCAACCCATGCTTCCTGTACAGCCTATAGAACCATGTGCAAATTAAACCTTTTTCTTTATAAGTTGCCAAGTCTCAGGTATAGGGTATAGGGTGAAGGAAGTGTTTCATTTTATACATTAGTATTATCAGCTTTCTAAACAACCTTTACTAAAATGAATTATGAGAGTGAATAGTTCTCTCTCATGGGGTGATATCTTTGGTTTCAAACGATGCAGAGTAGAGGAGCACATTTGGGTTGATGCAGAACCCAGAGCTCAAAATTGAGCAATGGGTATATATGATCCAGACATACAGGAGGTTGATAGTCCTCTGTGGAGTGTTTACTGGGGCTTTTTTCAAAAGCTGTGAGCACCTCCCAGCAATACGAGTACTGAGGATTTGAACTAGAGAATTTCCACTTGATGTGCACTTACTGCCTTAGCATGAGATGTTGACTGAAACTACCTTTATGGCTGAAGGATGTTAAGTAATTTTGACACCTGAAATACCAGTACTGTTTTGGATGTCGCAGAAATGTTTTAATGGGGATGGTAGTACCCAGAAGTGTTCCATAAGATAATAGTAATGGTTTATACAGGAGCATGCTACCCAGGGAATGCAAGGAGAAAACACTCACAAGCTAGGAGCATCTTTAACTCTCGGACTGACTCTGAAACTGTGTGAGGTGCTGCTGGATCCTACTGACACTTGGACAATGCACTATGAAGAGCTCTTGGTTGACAAACAAGGAGCTGCTTAGTTTATGGATGGCAGTTCCAAAGGGAATGAACAACATTCTGTTTGGAAGTCTGCTGCTTTGATCAAAGAAGGTAAAAACAGATCAGCTTGATGGGGTGAATTGCTTGCTATTTTGAAATGAAGAATTAAAGAATGGTACAAGCCCCTGTGTTTAGGTTTTTACTCACTCATGGGCAGTGACCAATGGCCTGGCCATACACTCAGGCAAGCGGGCAGTGGAAACCAGCTTATAAAACAGATGCTCATAAGGTGCATAGCCCTATGGAAGTTTGAGGGGTGCATTAGAGTAGAACAAGTCAATGCCTATCAGAAGAACTCCCTTCAGGTTCAGAAGGTGACAGGAATTGACAAGCACATAGCCCTGTGTACTCCCTTGAGGTGTCCACCTGTGTCCATAAAATGAGTGGATATGGTCTTTTCCACCCTCTCAGGCAGGCACATAATACCAGTAAGAACTGTTTTGCTTCTCAGCAAGAAAGGCAGAGACTGCTTATGTCTGTAGAGCAGATTCCCTGGTTGGAAGGCCATGTACAAAGCTTGCAATTGAGACTGAGGCCAGTAGCTCTGAGGGGGCTACAAATGGGTCTTGACAGGAATAGGCACTGGGTTTTATGGACTGTGTTTGCTTACCCAGTAGAAGATGAAAATGCTTACGGTGCTATTAAAAAAAGAAAACTGAAACAGAAAATGTTGCATTAATTTGAATGGCTTACCATTCTTTCTTTCATTTTTTTTTTTTTTTTTTTTGAGATGGAATCTTGCTCTGTTGCCCAGGCTGGAGTGCAGTGGCATGATCTCAGCTCACTGCAACCTCTGCCTCCCAGGTTAAAGTGATTCTCCTGCCCCACCCTCCCGAGTAGCTGGGATTACAGGTACCCACCACCATGCCCAGCTAACTTTTTTATTTTTAGTAGAGACGAGGTTTCACCATGTTGGCCAGGCTGGTCCCAAACTCCTGACCTCAGGTGATCTGCCCGCCTCAGCCTCCGAAAGTGCTGGAATTACAGCTGTGAGCCACAGTCCCTGGCCCATTATTTCTTCAGATCGTGGAACACACAGCCCATATGTAATGTCAACAGTGGGCAGAGAGATACTCTTCTTAGAGTAAAAGTTTGATAGAGAAATAGAATGGGGCAATTGAAACATTGATTGTCTAAAACAAGGGGAGATAAAAGCATGAAGGGTGGCTTACACGCCTTCACTAGTGTGTGCTCACACTCAACATGATTGGGACTGCTGTCCCCACCAGATTTTTCTGTTTTCCTGGGTTATCTGAAAACAGGGGTTAGGGAGGATGGTGGTATGACTATGCAATTCTCATCAAGGGAGGAGTAAAATGGTGTAATGATTATAATTTTTTCCTTTCAATTCACCTAAAAAATTTATCTCCTACCTGATGGAGTGATCATAGTACCAGGGCTGCAACTACAAATGCTGGAAGCAGGGATGATTTCTAAGTAATAAACTGTAACTATGGTTTTAAGCCTTATGTCAGAATTCGTAAGGGCCTGATGGCAGTGGGTGTGCCTTTACCCCATCTAGCAAAATTGGGATTGAGAATGAACACAGCTATATTGCCTGGTGGTAAAAACAGCTCACTGGTTCTGCAGCTCTGTAACTTTACCTTATCTGAATGGGAGTGGACTGGGGAGAAGACACTTGGCAGACTTGACAGCTGCCTGCGATCTAGACCAGCAGAGTGGTGATTCGAAAGTCCCTTCTAAAAGTGAAAACATTAGGTAGAGTATTAATGGAGAGAAGTGTAAAGGAGTGAATAAATGGGTTATAAATTGAGAGAAATCCAACATTACATTAATACTTTGAAAGAGGCTCAGAGGAAGCAATGACATTGTTTCTTAGCTCCATTATTCCAGATGCCTGAAATGGTGAAACTGTGTATTTGCAGAGACCACTCTGCTTTCAAAACCTGACAAGATTGAAAGGAACCCTGCTCTCCTGAGTAGCCTCACCCTAGGAGGCATTCATACAATATGATGGACTGCACTCATTATTAATGATTATATAAATCCTGTCGATGTAAGGGATCAGTGCTTGAAAACCAGGCATGACCTGGTATAATATATACGAATCATATATCTGCATACGATTTGTCCACAGTTCTTGGCTCATAACTCCTATAGTCCTTGCTATAGACTTTTGTTATAATGCTGGGTGTGTTAGGCCTCAGGAAACAGAATCTCTCTTCTGCCCTCCTTTCACCTGCCTCAAGGCAGAACTCTAATCTTCACCTATCTTTCAGATTGTGGGTCTTAAGACCCCTCCCTTGAGAGGGTCCCACCCATCCTAGGGGATGAAATGCTGATTTTATGAAGCTTCCATAAAAATCCAAGAGGACAGGGTTAGGGGGGCTTCCGGATAGCTGAACACATGGAATGTCCTGGAAGGTGGTGCGCCAAGGAGGGCAAGGAAGCTCCAGGCCCCTTTCCCCATACCTCCCCCTACAAATCTCTTCATCTATATTCTTTGTCATATCCTTTAGAATAAAATAGTAATCATAAAAAACGAAAAACAAAAAAAAACACCCATTTTAAATCTTCTCTGAGCTGCAAAAGTTCATAACTTTTGTTACCGTTTTAAGTAAAATACGTAAATGGAATAACATTTTGTTCTACTATATACGATTATTATTAGCAGGCATAGAATTGGGCAAAAATCTGTAGCTGGGTCCGTTTATTGACACTGAAATAACTTCAGTGCAAATGCTTTGAAATATTAAAAAATGTATAGAAAAATTCTGAAATAATTGCAATGTGGTTAAAAAGATAAAACCAAGAGAGAAAACCAGGGATTTTACTATGATCTTTCAAGAAAAAAAAAATTTTAACTGTTTTATTTTTTTAAATTAACTGCATGGTTGTTAGGAAAGATGACAGTTGTACAGAGGATAAGTAAGCTATTTTGCAGAACCAGAGATATATACAATCAAGAGAACTACATGATATTGTTGGCCCTAATCACAGCTCTACTAAGTCCAAAGGAGGCTTGAGGCCCTGAGAGGCAGTCAGCCTTTCCAGGAAAGACTGGTGGTATTTTTTTTTCTCAATAGGAACACAGAAACTTATATATGACGCCTTTAAAGATCATCAAAGTGATAATTCTTACATAAGAAGCTGAGACATAAACTCTAATCTTTAACATTTGAAAGACCTTGGGCAAGAGAGGAAAGAAAGGCCCACGTATATGTAAACCTTAAAGAATCATGAATTGAGCCACAGATTTTAAGTGAAATTTAAGTAAGCATGTTTTTTCCTCTTTCCTTGACAATTAACCTATAATGTCAAAATAACATTTGAAAACCTATGGGCTTACAATGAACTAAACTTGGTAAAATATTTTATACAACTGAATTTAATCATTACTACATGTCTGAGTATTTTGGTTGTATTTGGATAAGCAATAAAATAAAGACATGTAAGTTATATTTTTGTTTTATATTTTTCATTAAATTTGTGTCAAAGGGTAGAAAGTTTCAGTTATGCAGCATGAATAAGTTCTGGAGGTCTAATATACAATATGAGAACTGTGGTTAATGATGACGTATTGTATACTTGAAATTTGCTAAGCAGGTAGATCTTCAGTGTACTCACCACAACAAAATAAAAACTGTGTGAGATGATGAATATGTTAACTAGCTTGATTGTGGTGATTATTTTACAATGCATACCTATATTAAAACACTTTAAATATCTACAATTTCTATTTGCCAATTATATCCCAATAAAACTGATAAATATTTTGGTGTTTTTGTTTTAATCTCAGAAAAATAAAAATTTCTGTCTTTATAATTAAACATTTCATGTAACTTGTTCTCTGTTGCAAGTAATCCCAAATTAGAACACTTTTTTGAGCGATTTTACTTCTTAGGTAGCTCTTCAACATTAATTTCGGCATGGCAAAACTTGACTCTGCTGAGACGATGGCAACTGGAAGTATAATTAAACAGCATAGTCATACCTAGATTCGGACATGAACAATTCATTTTAAAAATTGTGTGCAAACATTGTAATGAGCTTATAGATCATAAATTCATTACCAAAGCCACAAAATATTCTAATTTCTTCATATAATTTTCAAGTCACTTAAGAATCATACAATATTTCTGAAATTCTTTCATATTTTTAATGCTGGAATATTATTAAAAAAATGTTAAAAGAAGTATGTTGATCACTTTGATAAAAATTCTCTTCAGTCAGGAATATACATTGACATATAATGGCAAAAAAAAAGAGTGTAGTAATTAGTTTTGACATTACTTCTCTGAAAAATTTTCTTTTCCATAGTCACAAAAATATTTTTGTTTCCTTGCTCTATTTTCCTTATATTTGAAAGTCAATTTTGTCCCATATTCCTGTATTTTTTGCCTAAAACAATCTCTATCTTTAAAATATTTTATAATTATTTAAAAAATTATTTTAAGTACAATAGACAAATGTAAATATGTTCTTTTATGTTTTTACTAACATTAATAGCAAACAAAAGTTCATATCCTATTACTATGTACAGAAAAATAAAAATGAGCATAATTTACAGTTTACAGAAACTCAAATTTCCTTTTGGCTTAAGAATCATTTGCCACTTCAGTAACTTTTCTTATGCATTTTGATAAACTTAATCAAATTGCTTTAACAGCATTTAGTTGACATTTATATTTTGTGCCTGAGAGTGCCTGTAAGTTCAAGTTGATACATGTGTCATTCATCAAGATATTTCATCTTTGGGCTGATTCAAAATATATTGTATCTAAACTATAAATTGTTCCAAAAAGTGTCATCTATATAGGCACAACTGAGGTCATGTCTCCTTGAAGAAAATTCAGACTAAGTACTATATATGACACTCCACACACACACACACACACACACTGCACTTCTGGATTTGGAGCTGAATGAAGTAAATGCCATTATCATAAGATTATTTTTAACAATATTTTAAAATATTGTAAATAATGCTGAGGATTTAAATTTACCTTTAAATTAAATTTTTTATTAGGGATAGATTAAAATCATTTTTATTTCTAGCATTCAATATTCATCCAGGTACCAATTTAAAGACTGATGTGATTCTTCATGTATGTTGCATCTAGAACTACATAAGAATAATATAAATTATTAAATAATACTAAATATTTTTTAGCCTTCATGTCCTACTATTGAAAATGTGCATTAATTTGTTACACCTCTAGAACCATAAAAGAGAGGCAAAGACCCAAAGGATTATAAATCATGCTGCTATAAAGACACATGCACACGTATGTTTATTGCGGCACTATTCACAATAGCAAAGACTTGGAACCAACCCAAATGTCCATCAATGATAGACTGGATTAAGAAAATGTGGCACATATACACCATGGAATACTATGCAGCCATAAAAAATGATGAGTTCATGTCCTTTGTGGGGACATGGATGAAGCTGGAAACCATCATTCTCATCAAACTATCGCAAGGACAAAAAACCAAACACCATGTTCTCACTCACAGGTGGGAACTGAACAGTGAGAACACATGGACACAGGAAGGGGAACATCACACACTGGGGCCTGTTGTGGGGTGGGGGTAGGGGGGAGGGATAGCATTAGGAGATATACCTAATGTTAAATGATGAGTTAATGGGTGCAGCACACCAACATGGCATATGTATACATATGTAACAAACCTGCATGTTGTGCGCATGTACCCTAAAACTTAAAGTATAATAAAAAAAAAAAAAGAGAGGCAAAGAAAATGGACAATGGCACTGCTAGAAAATAACACTTCTTTATGGAGGAGGCTATTACATTCATGCTCTCTGAGAGGAAGAATTTGACAAATTATTCTGCACTACTCCTACTGAAGTCCTCCCCACCCTGTGAAACAGTGTCTATCTCCTACATTGTCAGTGGCACAAACTGCGCATCTTTCCCTCGTTTGGATATTGTGGTCTTGTGTCAAAGTCACAGAGAAAGAGAAGTGGCAAAGTGCTTCCTGGGCTGCTTTTAGGTATTTAACACCCTCTGATGCCAGTGACCTAGGACAAAGTCAGAAAACAAAACTGCCTAGGAAAGGGGATTTAATTGTTCAAGATGTTTCACAGCCAATTAGTAATAAAGCCAAGTGTAGTACTATGGTTTCTTAATTCCCTGTATGGAGTTTTTTTTTTTTTAAAAAACATTTAACCTTTTTATTTGCTGTGAAAAGCCTGTATAAAGTTATGTTAGTAAATCTTCCTAATTTTATTATCATTCAAAGAAAGCATGAGAGTTATGATAAATCATATAGTGACTTTGTCTAAATTAACTCTATGGTAAACTGCATGACATAGCTCTGAAAAACCAAGGTAATATAGTAATAAAAATTGGCATTTGATATTTTTGTGACATTTCATACTATATTTTTTTTTTTTTTGAGACAGAGTCTTGCTCTGTTGCCCAGGCTGGAGTGCAGTGGCACAATCTCGTCTCACTGCAACCTCTGCCTCCCAGTTTCAGGTGACTCTCCCAAGTAGCTGGGATTACAGGTGCATGCCATCACGCTTGGCTAATTTTTGTATTTTTAGTAGAGATGGGGTTTCACCATGTTGGTCAGGCTGTTCTCTAACTCCTGATCTCCAAGTGATCCACCCGCCTCGGCCTCCCAAAGTGCTGAGACTACGGGCAGGCATGAGGCACCACACCAGACCACATTTCGTACTATTAACTAGATAAATCTAAAAAAGTGTACAGAAATTTGAAAGGCTAGTGAACTCAGAGTCAAGAAGCCTTGATTTTAATCTCAGCTCTGTAATTGGCTACACATTGTAGTTTCTCTTAGGCAAAACAAATAAATAAGAAAACATGAAAATTCAACTTTTTTTTTTAGCTCTATGAGTTTATACATAATAAGTTTAACAAATAAGTATAAGGAAGAAAAATTATTTCATTGTATGTCAGTAGATTTTTCTCTTCAATAAAGAGAACTGTTTTGCCTCTTTGTTCAGAGCTGTGATTTTGAAATGAGGCCCCTCATTGAACATCATCCACATTATCTGAGAGCTAGTTAGAAAAGAAAATGCTCAGGGCCTATACCAGCCCTATTGAATTAGAAACTGGGGCTGTAACCATCAGTTTTCATTTTATTTCTAGGTGATGCCAATGTATCCTCATGTTTAGGAAGCACTGCTCCGGAATACTCCTTTAGACCTGGGAAAAATGTAAAGAGAAGGTGATAAAATTTGGTGTGAATAAGTTATGGAAACATTTGGCAGATGTTAAAGATAGAGGCTATAAATTAATTTTGTATAAACAAAGTGGGTTAAATGTAACCTTCACAATATGAGAAAAGAGACTATAAAATATTCATGCTCCTTACCTAGTGTTTCTCAGAAAATGGTTAATGATTTGAGGTGCTAAGTACCTTTGTATTAGTGGCAATCATCGATCTTTTATGTAATGCGAAAGGGGTTTACATTGTTCTGTTTTTCAACAAAGCAAGTAACAAAATGTGGCAAGGAAAGATAGAGACAGAGAGCTCACATTTAAGTACACAAAGAGGACCAGGACTCTTTAACCATTCTAGGATTAATAGATGAAGCCGGAAGCAACTTTTATTTGCAACATTTTCTTTGTGAAAGAGAGCAATGTTTTTCATGAAATCAGTTTTCAGAAATGAAACTAAGAAACAGTATGAGAAAGCCCAAGAGCAAGTGACAAAAGTTCTAAAGAAAGAAGCAGATATCCCAGGACACAGGAGCACACTCTAGTTGATTCCAAGAGCCTAGAAGAATACCATCTGGATTATTGCCCTTGAATCTCCTTGTCATTTAATTATGAGTTTAATCAAGAATACATACTAGCAACTAACATTGAAATTCATTGTATGTCATGGTACAGAAGGTCTAGAAAACCCATTTTACTGTGTGTTTTCAGTCATTTGATGCTAATTAGGAGGCATTTTAATAGAGCTTTGAGCATCAGAACAAAACCTCTAGGTACGATTATTCACATACATGTGAATTGGGTGGATTCTAACCAACTATTTTAGTTTTCAGACTGCATTAATAAAATAGCTATAACAAGGCTTATTTCTTTTTGTGCATGCTGTATGTTATATTAGCATGATAGCTGAGGGAAGAGACAAGTAAGCAAATGTATTTATGCACTGAAAAGCTAAAGAATAGCCAAAGATATTAAAATAAAGGAGAAATAATGTTTGATAAATGTAAGGAGACTTGAAAGCACCAGGAGTACACTGATACATGCCATTTATGCAATATCAATTCTAGCCAGTTATTTCGAACTTTGTATTATTGAAAAATAGCTAAACTTAAAGTCATTCAGAAAGACAAATAAAAAGGGAGAAAATGTAGTATAAAAACATTAGAAGGATATATGTAAAATAGATGCAAAAGTTAGTCTTCAACAAAAATGTTACTGGCGCTATTTTGTAGAAAGAACATTTTCCCTTTGGAAAATATATAGAAAAATAATAAAAGAAATTAAAATTATTCTACAAGTTTCTTTTATTAGTATTAAAGATCCTATCAAATCAGACTCCTTAAAATTAAACTCAAGATTTCTCTAGATCCAAAATACAAGTTAAATTTATTTTATTATTTGCTAATGTTAAGGTAACTTTGGATCAAATTTATTATGCACTGTGGGAAAGTAAATTAGTAATCCACTCAGTATATTTGGATTGAGAGTTGTCAAAAGAAAAACTTTAGGTAAAATAAATTTTACAGGATTTATTTGAGCAAAGAATGACTCATGAGTCAGGCAGCACTCAAAGTTGAAAGAGGTTCAGAAATCTCTGCTCCAGCAACTTGAGCAGCAAGGTTGTTTAGGCTGAACATGGAAACAAATAAATTACTTAATTGGCTATAGCTAGGTGTTTGCTTTACTTATGTATGGTCTAATGGGAGATCTGTTGTCATATAACCAATTGGCTGGTTGACTAGTTGTGATTGGCTGAGGATCTCTCTCTCCCCTTAAATCAGTTACAAGAAATGCCTACAAATTAAATTTCAGGTTCCTTAAGTATAAGCTTTGGTTACAGAGACAACCTTTGGCTAATGGCCTTCTTATTTGCTTTGATAGAGTAAAGCATATGTTAGTAATGATGTTTTCCACCTAAAATATTCATATGCTGATATGTATTTATTTTGTAAAAACTCATAATTCAAATTCATAAAAATAAAAAAGAAATAAAATTCATTATCAAGATTTCTATTATCATAATTATGAACACACAGAAGAATTTCAATAATTCCAATTAAAGTATATTTTATCACTGCAATTGTTTTCATATTGAAACAGACAGTAAAAACATCAAAGTAATAGCTATAATAAAAATTATTAATTATTTACCTCTGAGAAAATGGTGGGGAATATGTTTCAAACTGAAAGCTATAGAAACATGGAAAATTTTACATTTTAACTTCAGACAAAAAGCAACACAGTTTCAGTGCAATAAGGCAACAGAGAATCAAGTAGTGAAAATAAGTCATTGCTAGGGAACTTGAACCATGACTAAAACATAATCAAAAATGTGTCACTGCTGAAATATAAAATATCTTTGTCAGACATCAAAAATTAAATGGGCTTTAATGTTGCATTATATTACACAGACAGAGCCCACATTACTGATCCTTGTTCTCCACTTGGGAATGAGGGTGACCTTATAACACAGAAAAAATTATGATTTGAAACATAAAGCAATAACTTTTGTCTCATGACACCAGTGTGAGGAGTTTGTCTGGGTGTTTTCAAATTATTTCCTTCAATTTTTTAATAGCTATCACATTTTCTGTAATACTTAAATATTAGTTTTATATGAAAAATATAAAATAGATTATCATTTATACTTTATGTAGTCTTTTATAAAAGCCCTTTAATTTTTATTAAATATAAATAATAAATACCAGTAATACAACAGATATTTATTTTTACTTCTAATACATCTTGCCCAACTCTCATTAAATGGGCATTCAAATTATATATTAAAAAGTAAATACATATACCATATCATGAGAGTTTTATATAATTCAAGATGGAACATAGTATGGAAAGTAAGAAAGACGATAGTTATTGAGACATTAGAGAAGTAGTTAATTTGGGCATCAGGATAAGTAAAAGACCAACTAGTGGTCTCCAAACTCCAGAGCAGTTGAAGCATCTCTTGAGGATGTCAAAGAAAAAATATACATGTGCTTTTTTTCAGGTCTCAGAAATTATAACATGTTTGGACAATGGTCTTCGAATGAATGCATTCAAAAGTTTAAAGCCAGAATCTCTATCTCCTTCACTAAAATATTTAGTATTGCATGTATTGTGGCAGGACTCATGTGTTAAGTTATAAAAACACCCATGAAGTTAAGACTGGAAGCCTGGGTTATAACCAAGTAAGCACTTAAGATTGTCATGCTAACCAATGGTCTGAGTACTGCTGCTAATAATGTTTATTAGGCAGTCATATCTGGACTGTGGTTTCTGGTATAAATTAACTTCTGATTTCTCTTATTAGTGACTCAACAAAGAGAATGATATTATGTTCATTTGTTTCATTGTGAGATTTTATTTTTACCAAAATTTAAATAGAATAATTTTATTTCAGTTTTAGAAATAGAAATAGAGACAATATTGAAGCTAATACAATATAGAAAAACCCAATCAATCTTGTATTCAAGATGGGGTAGAGAAGGTCATATTCCCTTGGAAATGTTCTCAGTTTCACAATAATGTTTAGTCTCTAATTATTAATTATTCTTGCTCATATCATCAGAAGTTTTTATTTGTGAGAAATTTAGAGATTCCTGGGAGGAGTTCAACAATGTATTTTCATCTTGGTAAAAGTCTGATTTATGAATAAATAGCAGACATTTGTCCTTTCAAAAACAACCAGAATAAGCATTTTTTAGTGAAAGAGAAAAACTGAATTACTTACATTTTCAAGACTAATTAGTGCCCAATTTGATGTTTTACACTTTTAAAATATAAATACTATGACAAGAAATAGTCAGCTGAATAAGGAGAAAACTATTTCAATAATCTATACCTTTTTAACCCAAAAAAATTTCTTAAGAGATACAAAGCATAGACACATTTTGAGGAAATAACAATGACATGCTATTTGGTCTGAGAATCCAGGTAAATGTGATGCATCTTTCATTTTGAATAGAAAGTTTCACTTTATTTTAGTGACAAAGGAAAGTGAATAATGTAGGATCCCAAAGAAGCAAGAAGTCTGAAAGCACCATGGACAATAATGGAGTAAAGGGGCATCTCACTCCATGCCTGCTGCTGTAACAGGATATCTGAAAACGGGTAATTTATAAAGAACAGATATTTATTTTTGACAGTTCTGGAGGGTGGAAAGTCTAAGATCAAGGCACCAGCATGTTTAGTGTCTGGTAAGGATTGCTCTCCGCTTCCAAGATAGCATCTTAGTGCTGCACCCTCTGGAGGGGAAGAACACTGTGTCCTCGCATGGCAGAAGACTGCAAGTCAAAGGGGGACAAACTCCCTCAATTAAAGCCTTTTACAAGGCAACTCATCTCATTCATCAGAGTGAAGCCCTGGTAACCTACCAAAGGCCATACCTCCCAATATTGTTGTACTGGGGATTAAATTTCAACATAAAGTTTTGGAGGAGGAAAATCATCCAAACTATAGCAAGGCACACAAAACTGAAAGGATTGGTAGAGATTTGTAAATTACTTTTGTTAGTCAGCACCAGATCCAGCAGATTGTAATATCCTCCCCCCTTATGACCAATATAGTGATTGATTTGGGGCCTGTTAAGACTTTTATATTTTGAGATGCAAAGAAAAAATATTGAATTAAAAAATATTCTATGGGTTTGTAAGTGGTGTTCTCTCGGGATAATGCACCTGGGCAATTGATGTTACTCATGGACATGTAAATATATCACATATCATACATCATATATGGATTTATAATATCACATATAAATTCATATATAGGACATATATCCATACACATGGCATATTTCTATTTAATAGAGAAATCTATGATTAGCCTTAAGCAAACATTGTTGAATTGCATATCCTCTTCTAAGACTCAACAGAGTGCAAGTGATGAGTATGAAAACAATTGGTTTTCTGACTATAATTAACCAGCCCTGTATAGCCTTTCAACCTTAGTTTGATATTTTAAATTTGGATTAAAAAATAGGTTTATATATTATTTTATCCAGGGTTCTCAGCGCCTCAGTCTGATTGTCTCAAATGAGAATGTTAGATACAAAGGCATATTTTTGAGGGGTAGAGGGAGGAAGGCAATGTTTTTGGTGTCTTTTCTTTTTACATGAAGAGAGAAATTCCAAAATCTTTTCCTGGAAAGTACCTAATAGCTTCGGATTTTTCCTGTCAGTATAGTATGGTTAAGAAGGTAGTCATTAAAGTAGAAATCAAAAAGATAAATAGTATAAAAAAAGGCTGTTATTTTAACCAGTTGAGAATTTCACTGTATAGACTGATAGGGCACTCTGATTAATTGATTAAAATATCTAGAAAGAATCACTTGCCAGTAGTAATTGCACAAAAAGAAAAAATGGTGACTAGAAAGGCGACACACAGATATCTCAGATTATGATTTTCTTTTCTGTCTTCCCGGGACTATGAAAATCCCTCATGGGTAACTCAAGTGTTAAATTTTTATTCCTATGTCAAACTAATCCACATTTGAATGCACATACATTTTAAAGAATAAAAATATCCAATGAAAAGGGAGATTGTCAGAAAGATTATCACGATTACCTTGACCTTTGGGGCATCCTGGCAGAATTTTCATGTCCGGGCTTACACTGATTTAAGATACCTTTCACAGGTAAGGATCTTGCAAACGGGGTTTCTATTTATCCGTAGAACAGCCTCTGTAAATTTCCTGGGAACTCCAGCAAGTTAATCTCTGCTGCTGCTGTTTTCTGGTAGGCCTCTCAAGTACTAGATAGGTAATCTAGGATGATTCACTCCTCTCCAGCTCTCACACATTCTGTTGTGACGAATGTTCAAGAAATGCCTCGATGTTCTGCCGTGATAATAAAGTTTTTGGACTGGTTTTGCAAATCCTTTACCTTAACCAAGGAAATACTGTAATGCTCAAGTGCCAGAGAGCATCACAGTCAAATTAGATTGTCTGCAGCTGGAAAGCAATTTTTGCCAGTAAGATATAGGCTGACATAAACGAGGTGAAAGACAAATGAAGATATGTGCATTTTCTGTTTGAGGTGTATATTAACAGTTTTGATGTAGTGTTTTCTTTACACAGCTTTAAAAATGGACTTTTTAATGGTTTTAATCTAAGTTAAGGTTGGGAGGGCCTACGGCAGATAAAAACAAAACATTTGAGTAATTGAGTAATATTCAGACCAGCCTGAGCAATGAATAAACTAGTGAAATTCAGTCAGATCTATAAAGAAGTAGAATCAATCTTCAAGGCTTTCCTCATAAATATTCATTTACACAGACAACACCAAATACTATGTATGTTCATGTGTCTGCACATCTATCAAGTGCCAAAAGTCCACTAGCTAATCTCCATAAAACAAAAACTAGCTAATCTCCATAACACACAAACCATGAGGGAATGCCTTAGATCTCTTAACTTTAAATTTTTCATTAATTTTTAGGTATCTACTCCTGTTAGCTCCCACTGGTACATATGTCTGAGATCCTGGGAATGCAATAAGTTATATCTATGTTACTTTTTTCATGATTTCTTTATTAAACATTTATCAAGTGACTAGTATGTGACAAAGATATCTGAATTGGAAGTGGGCCCTAATACTAAGGAGCTACTGACAAAGAGGAAATCTAAAACGAATAATAGAATAAAAGCAATGCAAAGTAGAACTTAAAAAAATGTATAGAGAAGCATCCAAAGAAGGTAGAATGCAATTTCATAGGAACGTGAAATTATTTACACCTGAGGGTTAAAATATTTTAAATTATTTAAATTTTATTTGAACATGTTAATATTTCTCAATTATTTAAAACCCAACTAAAGTGAGACCTATATAATTCTTTCAATTAGCACTCTATAAATGTTTATTGATATACCTCAATTGGCATGTTAAATTTTAGATTATGTTCCAATTTTAGTTTAGGAGGGAGGCCCTGTGAGAGGACTGAATATCTTTCAATTTGGGTTAAAGCAATTATGAAAGATTCCATTCCATCTTTCTTTACATGAAGTTTTATTCCTTTAATGCTGATAACTCAAAATTTAAACAATAAAGTACAGGATTTGCTCCACATTGGGTCATCTTATGACAAAATTTTATCATTTTGGTTGATGAGCTTTGTATTGCTGTCAAGATATCATTTGAGAGTGACACAAAAATTAATTTAAATAATTACCTGCTCCTCCCAAGTAGGTGGGATTACACGCATGCACCACCACGTCCAGCTAATCTTTTGTATTTTTAGTAGAGATGGGGTATCTCCATGTTGGTCAGGCTGGACTCAAACTCCTGACCTCAGGTGATCTGCCTGCCTTGGCCTCCCAAATTGCTGGGATTACAGGCGTGAGCCACTGCGCCTGGCCTATTTTGGGCTATTTTTAAATAAAGATGTTATGAATATTCTTGTGCAAACTGTCAATTTAATTTTTCATGGATAAATAATAACAGTACAAAAAGGAATATACCTCAACATGAAGAAAACACATGACGAAGCCACAGCTAATATCATACTTAATGGGGAAAACTTGAAAGCATTCCCTCTGAGAACTGGAACAAGACAAATATGACCACTTTCACCATTGTACAACATAGTAATGGAAATCCTTGCCAGAACAATCAGGCAAGAGAAAAAAATAAGTGGCATTCAAATTGAAAAGGAGGAAGTCAAATTATTCCTGTTTTCTGATTATATGATCTTATATCAAGAAAACCCTCAAGACTTCATCAAAAACTCTTGAGATTTGATAAATGACTTCAGTAAAGTTTCACGATAGAAAATTAATGCACAGAAATTAGTAGAATTTCTACATATCAATAACGATGTAGCCAAGGACCAAATCAAGAAGGCAACCCAATTTACAATAACTGCAAAAAAAAGGTAACAAATAAAATACCTGTGAATATATTCAATGAAGGCGGTAAAAGTCTTTCATAAGAACTACAAAACACTGAGGAAAAAGTCATATGTGACAAAAATAAATGCAAACATATTCTGTATTCATGGATTAGAAGAATCAATGTTGTTAAAATGGCCACACTGCCAAAAGCAATCTACACATTCAGTGCAATCTACAGATTCAGTGCAGTCTATCAAATTGCTAACATTATTTTTCACATAATTAGAATAAAACAGCCTTAAAATTCATATGAAACCAAAAAAGAGCCGGATAGCCAAAGCAATTCTAAGCAAATATAACACAGCTGAAAGCATCACATTACCTGACTTCAAATTATATTACACGGACATAGTAACCAAAAGAGCATGGTAGTGGGATAAAAACAGACATAGATCAAAGGAATAGAATAAAGAACCCAGAAATAATGTCACATTCTTACAACCAACTGATCTTCGGTAAAGTCAACATAAATAAACATCGGGGAAAAGACATCTTATTTGATAAATGGTATTGAGAAAACTGGATAGCCGTATGTGGAACAATAAAACTAGATTCATGTTTCTCATAATATATAAAAATTAACTCAAGATAAATTAAACACCTAAACATAAGACCTGAAACTATAAGAATATCAGAAGAAAACCTTTTAAAAAAAGAAAATATCTTCTAGACATTGGCCTAGGCAAAGAATTTATGACCAAGTCTTCAAAAGCAAGCACAACAAAAGCAAAATACACAATGGGACTTAATTACACTACAAAGTTTCTGCACAAAAGAAAAACAGACAACCTACAGAATGGGAAAAAATATTTTCAAAATATGCATCCAACAAAGGGCTAATATCACCAATCTACAAGGAACTCAAACAGCTCAACAAGAAAAAGACAAATAAACCCATTAAGATGTTGGCAAAGGACATGAACAGACAATTTTTCAAAAGAAGACATATAATTAGCCAACAAACCTGAAAAAAATGCTCAGCATCACTAGTCACCAGAGAAATGAAAATTATAACCACAATGAGAAACTGAGACTGGCCCAATTGTTCCACAGAATGCATTCATTTTATTGAATAAACATCAATATTGACACTCCCTAGTCTTAAAACTTAAAATTCACATTTGTCTTTTCTGAGTTCCTATATCAGGAAACCACCCTTAAGAAAGAAACTGAAAATCGTTAGATCACCTCATTCAGAAAATAAGACTCAGACCATCCATCATGATTTCTTCCTTAACCTTCCCTAATTTTCCTTTTCCCTGTATGTAGTTACATTCCTTCCTTGCTATGTAAATACCCAATTTCAGTCAGTAGAAAGAAATGTGTTTGAGGTTTGGCTCCCATCTCTCTGGCTGATGTCACCCAAATAAAAAGTCATCTTCCCTGGCAATACTCGTTGTCTCAGTGATTGTCTTTCTATGTGGTGAGCAATGAGACATAGACCAAATCCCTGGCATTTTGACAACAATATCATCTTACACCATTCAGAATGGCTATCATTAAAAAGTCAAAAAACAACAGATGTTGACAAAGATGTGGAGAAAAGGGAATGCTTATATGCTGTTGGTGGGAATGTAAATTAGTACAATCATTATGGGAGACAGTATGGCAATTTCTCAAATAAGTAAAACTATAATTACCACTAGATCCAGCAATCCCACTACTATACTATATAGGGATATATACTCAAAAAGAAATAAATTCTATATCCAAAAGATACTTGCATTCATATATTTATCATAGTATTATTGACAATAGCAAAGATATGGCATCAACCTAAGTGTTCATCAACAGGAATGAATAAAGAAAATGTGTTTATATATATGTGTGTGTGTGTGTGTGTGTTATATATACGTGTGTTTTATATATATGTGTTATATATATATGTGTGTTATATATATATATGTGTGTGTGTGTGTTATATATATATACACCATGGAATGCTACTTAGCCATAACAAATAACAAAATTATGTCTTTTGCAGCAACATAGATTGAACCAGAGACCATTATCTTAACTGAAATAACTCAGAAACAGAAAGCCAGATAGCACATGTTCTCACTTATAAGCGGGAGCTAAACAATGGGTACACACATACATACAGATTGGGAAAATAGACATTGGAGACTACAAACATGGAAAGGTGAGGGGAGGGTAAGGGTTGCAAAATTACCAATTGGGTACAAAGTTTACTATTTGCATGATAAGTACACCAAAAGCCCAGACTTCACCACTATGCAATATATGTATACAGAAACCTGCATTTGTACCCCCTAAATATATAAGAGTGCAATTGCTGGGTCATAGGCATATATTTATAATAAACCAAGAAACAATTTCAGAACATAATATATTTTGGGTTTAGTTTCAATTTTCTCGATAATTAATCATGCTGGGAATCTTTTCATGTGTTTACTGGCCATTTATATGTGTGGGGTTTTTTAGTGTCTAAATCTTTGCCCATTTTTTATTGGGTTATTCGTCTTTTCACTAGTAATTTATAATTCATTAGATACCCTGATACAACTGGTACAATGTCAGATATATGTATTATGGTTATTTTCTTCCATGTGTAGCATTTTCATTTTCTCAATGGTTTATTTTGATGAACAGATTTTTTATATTTTAATCAAGTACAAATAATCTTTTTTGTTTATTCTTCCTCTCTATAAGAAATATTTCCCAACCCTAAAGTTGTGAAGATATTTTTTCCATTTCTGTTAGCATCATTACAGTTATGGTCTTCATCTTTCTGCCTATAATTCTTCTTAAATTAAAGTGTAAGGTGTGAGGTAGGGATTAAAAGTTATCCCTTTCTTTAGGGATATCCAGGTATTAAAATAGGGAAAAAAATAACTTTTTTCAATCTTTGAATTATGTAGTTACCTTTGTTGAAAATCAATTTAGTGAATATGTGCAATCTATTTCTTCACCATCTCTTTTGTAGCATTGACATTATTGAATATCCCTACAGTAATTTCACACTCCCTTGATTTTTTTAAGATTTATAGTAAGTTTTAAAATCACTTAATATTTTTCTAACTAATGAATGTACTTGTCCCAACTCTATTGGCTCCAAACCCATTGGCATCATATTGTAAACCACGTTGTCTCTCATAACATCATTTTAATAGTTATTCTTGAGGAGCTGACTATATGAAACGGTTTTAAAATCAAAGAAGAATCAAATAGCCCCAAATATATGGATTCATATATAGATAAGCACATAAGCACATTGAATAGATTCATGAATTACTAAATTATAGACAAAAGTTCTAGTAATCACAATGAATTCAAGCTGATGCTACTTCATCAGTGAATCATACAAAAATAATTTTAAGATTAGTTAAGTTAAAAAAAAACCTTTTCAAAATATCTTGTTTTGCTTCTTAAATCTCCGGTCCAAGGAGACTTCCTTATTTTGTGTCCTAAAGTGATTCCTTCCCCCAGCCCTCACTCCTCCACCACATATATTTCATTTCTCCAAAACTTGGTATCTTCAGTTTTCCCTTTCCACAAGTGTATCCTTAACTTCCCAGGCCAATATCTGTTTTCTTTTCTTTGTGTGGAAACTTGATCAAATTATGCATGCTTAAAAGCAAAACAAAAACAAAAATACAACCTCTCAACATTAATAAAAGTTACAATCATGTCCCCAACTTACTGCTTTATCTTTTTTCTCTATATAGTCATGTTTCTTGAAATATTAATTTATAACCATTTATGCCATCTACATAATCACCTTTCTTTGTATCCTCTTTCAAAATATTTGGCAATGTTTCTTCTTATTTAGCTGGAAGACCCCACTTTATTCTAAATTTCCTTCTATTCCTCCTCAGGTATTGGAAAAATATTTTTCTTCAGATTACTCCATTTTTCATTAAACCAAGTGCTTTGGAATATGTATAGTTGCTCCTAAACCAATGATGAATACTTTGGAAAATGGCATGCCTGGATTTAGATTGGTATGTAGAACCTTCCAATACATAACATATGAATTTTGCTGATAAGCACAAATCAAAAATTAATGAAATACGGTCTTGCTTTCAAGAAGTTCACACTCTAATGGAGAAGAAAGCAATTTACATATTTAATATTTGATAGTACATATTTAATTTCCATAATTTAAATTATGACACTGTCATAAGTTCTACAACAAATGTGGAGCACCGTGGAGGTCAACTGACTTGTCAATTGCAAAAGGGGAACAATAAAGTCTAAATAGAAGAAAAAAATATATTTGACCTGATTCTTTAAGGATAATTAGATTTTTTCTCCAGTAGATTAAAAGGTCAAATAGCTGTCAAAGTAGAGGCACAGACACAGAGATATATGCACATATGTATACAAAGAAAGACAAAGATGCTAGATCATAAACATATCTGATAATTTCTGGGACTCTACTGGAGTTTAGTTGATAACCAGTAAAAGGCATATATGTTTGTATGTGTGCATGTGCCCAGAAGAGTCAGGATATGATAGGAATGTAGATTAAATTTAAACTATGAAAAGCCTTACATAAATTTATAAGAATTTGACAGTATATCCTCTTATATGTTGAAGGTATTTAAACAAATTTAAGTAAGGGAGAATCAGAAAACTACAGGATTAGAATGTTTTGGTGGGAGGAAGGGATTTTAAGTCTGACAAGAAAGTAGAAAAAAGACTAGAGTTCTAAGAAACAGGAAGCAGGTAGAACACTTACAATAGTAATCTCCAAATGTCTCTGATCATAAGACCCAGTCAAGGCATCTGTTTAAGAACTGTCTTCTCAAGGCCCTGCGTTTAAATTTATGACTCGCTGGTTGGGAAGTGGAGCTGTAGGATATAGAGTTTAACATAATTTTTCTTTTTTATGGTCACGAAAATTTGGAAAACATTGAATTGGGAGATATTTTCAATGGCTAGGTTAGAAAGTGAGCAAGGTAATCTAAGGTAGTGAATGTGGGCATGGAGAAGGGGGATACTGTCAACTGTGGGCTCTGAGATATAATGTAAGAATTGACATTTGATTTGACAGAATTGATTAGATTTTGGTAATGAGGAAAATGAAGGTAGGAGTTGCAAATCCTGCCAAAATTTCTAGTTCCTCCTGTGTTCTTGGCGGACTCTGTGATCTCATTTCTTCCTAACCTCTCCAGATACTTTACTCTGGTCCACTGTTTCTCAAACATACTACCATTTCAGTGTTTCTGTATTTCCTGTTTCCTGGAATTCTCATTTCTAAGTCATCCATGTGGCTTACTCTTCAATATCGCTCAGGTCTCTGCGTATATGCTACTTCATCTGAGACCTTCAAGACCATTTCATATAAAGTAGCACATCTATGCCTCTATCCATGCTCTGTGTTAATTTTCTTCATATCACTAAACTTTTTTTTTCTTTTTGTCCTTTTTTAAACTATAGAATTCAAGCTCTATGAGTTCTGGGGACTTGGCACAGTCTGGGAAAATGTTAATGCTCAATAATTTGGTTAACAGATAAAAGATTCTAAGACAAACATATAAAAGTAAAGATTGATATAGCTTTTAAGACTCAAGAAAATAATCTCAAATGTTGACCTTTCAGGCACCTTTATAGGCTGTAAAAGGATAATTTTGGGTGTTGAGCCCTTTTCTACTTTTGACAGAAATAGCACATATAGATAGTCATCTATAAAAACGTCTCACTCAAATATGTTACATATTCTATTTGAGAAAGAAATAACCTGTAAATATCAATGATATTTAAAAAATCTACCTTACTCATAAGAGAAAGTTTCAATTTTCATGCTTATTTCTAATGTAAACACTGTAATATAAAATGGCCCATCTGAATTGCCAAAAGAATTAAAATTTCAGTTCCATGCTGTATCTCCCTTAACTTAGGTTCATTCTTTTTTTCCAGTAACGCTCTTAAATTAAAATTACTCCTGGGAATTTTCTGTAAAATACAAACAGATTTGATACCTCTTTTTAAGGAACCCTGAAAATTTATTCGGTTTTGTCAGTATATTTACTTTGTGTGAAACCACAGACTTCAACGATGCAGATACCAAACTGAGTTTTGAATAAAAGATACAATGCAGTGATTTATTCTGAGGGGTAATGAGCCAGCATTCTGCAACTTTACATTAGATTGTTGGCTGCAACAATAAGCCTCTTTCAAGAAATGAAATAAATAGGACTGATGGAAAATTTTTAGAAATTAAATCACCCACAACAAATAGGACAATACACGAGAAATCTTTGCTATGTATTTGGATATGTATCATTCATAAATGCAGCCGCTTTCTAAGAAGCCAGCAGAATCTGAATGCTTTTGAAAGCCTAGATACTCTACATGGATATGTTTTCAAATAAAACATATATGAATTTAACACAATTTTATACAGTACATTTGAACATACATAGAAAATCTACCTTTTAGAAACACTTTAAGTATGAAAATGATGTTCTATAAATTTGTTCCTCAAAGTCAGTTTCAGTTTTATAACATGAGACTTTCTTTCTTAAAAGACAATAACTGTAAGATTGTAAATTTGAGTAATGTTGAAAAAAGGAAAAGTACGTGGGGCAAATCCTCAGCCATAAAAAAAAAATCAGTTTTAGGAACTAATTCTCACCATTACCAAATATTTGCTTTTTATTTATTGATTGATTTTTAATGTGATATTTATTTTTTATTTTTAATTTTTTTACTATACTTTAAGTTCTAGGGTACATGTGCACAACGTGCAGGTTTTTACATATGTATACATGTGCTATGTTTGTGTGCTGCACCCATTAACTTGTCATTTACATTAGGTATTTCTCCTAATGCTATCCCTCCCGCTTCCCCCACTCCACAACAGGCTCCAGTGTTTGATGTTCCCCACCCTGCGTCCAAGTGTTCTCATTGTTCAATTCTCACCTATAAGTGAGAAAATGTGATGTTTGGTTTTCTGTTCTTGTGACAGTTTGCTTAGAATGATGGTTTCCAGGTTCATTCATCTCCCTACAAAGGACATGAACTCATTCATTTTATGGCTGCATAGTATTCCATGGTGTATATGTGCCACATTTTCTTAATCCAGTCTATCACTGATGGACATTTTAGTTGGTTCCAAGTCTTTGCTATTGTGAATAGTGCCACAACCAATATACATGTCATGTGTCTTTATAGTAGCATGATTTATAATCCTTTGGGTATATACCCAGTAATGGGATCGCTGGGTCAAATGGTATTTCTAGTTCTAGATCCTTGAGGAATTGCCACACTGTCTTCCACAATGGTTCAACTAGTTTACAGTCCCACCAACAATGTAAAAATGTTCCTATTTCTCCACATCCTGTCCAGCACCTGTTGTTTCCTGACTTTTTAATGATGGCCATTCTAACTGGTGTAAGATGGTATCTCATTGTGGTTTTGATTTGCGTTTCTCTGATGGCCAGTGATAATGAGCATTTTTTCATGTGTTTTTTGGCTGCATAAATGTCTTTTTTTGAGAAGTGTCTGTTCATATCCTTTGCCCACTTTTTGGTGGGGTTGTTTGATTTTTTCTTATAAATTTGTTTGAGTTCTTTGTAGATTCTGGATATTAGCCCTTTGTCAGATGGGTAGATTGCAAAAATTTTCTCCCATTCTGTAGGTTGCCTGTTCACTCTGATGGCAGTTTCTTTTGCTGTGCGGAAGCTCTTTAGTTTAATTAGACCCCATTTGTCTATTTTGGATTTTGTTGCCATTGCTTTTTGTATTTTAGTCATGAAGTCCTTGCCCATGCCTACGTCCTGAATGGTATTGCCTAGGTTTTCTTCTAGGATTTTTATGGTTTTAGTTCTAACATTTAAGTCTTTAATCTATCTTGAATTAATTTTTGTATAAGGTGTAAGGAAGGGATCCAGTTTCAGCTTTCTACATAAGGCTAGCCAGTTTTCCCAGCACCATTTATTAAATAGGGAATCCTTTCCCTGCTTCTTGTTTTGTCAGGTTTGTCAAAGATCAGATGGTTGTAGATGTGTGGTATTATTTCTGAGGGCTCTGTTCTGTTCCATTCGTCTACATCTCTGTTTTGGTACCAGTACTATGCTGTTTTGGTTACTGCAGCCTTGTAGTATAGTTTGAAGTCAGGTAGTGTGATGCTTCCAGCTTTGTTCTTTTGGCTTAGGATTGTCTTGGTAATGCGGGCTCTTTTTTGCTTCCATATGAACTTTAAAGTAGTTTTTTCCAATTCTGTGAAGAAAGTCATTGGTAGCTTGATGGGGATGGCATTGAATCTATAAATTGCCTTGGGCAGTATGGCCATTTTCATGATATTGATTCTTCCTATCCATAAGTATGGAACGCTCTTCCATTTGTTTGTGTCCTCTTTTATTTCATTGAGCAGTGTTTTGTAGTTCTCCTTGAAGAGGTCCTTCACATACCTTGTAAGTTGGATTCCTAGGTATTTTGTTCTCTTTGTAGCAATTGTGAATGGGAGTTCACTCATGATTTGGCTCTCTGTCTGTTATTGGTGTATAGGAATGCTTGTGATTTTTGCACATTGATTTTGTATCCTGAGATTTGCTAAAGTTGCTTATCAGCTTAAAGAGATTTTGGGCCAAGACAATGGTGTTTTCTAAGTATACAATCATGTCATCTGCCAACACGGACAATTTGACTTCCTCTTTTCCTAATTGAATACCCTTTTTTCTTTCTCCTGCCTGATTGCTCTGGCCAGAACTTCCAACACTATGTTGAATAGCAGTGGTGAGGGAGGACATCCCTGTCTTGTGCCAGTTTTCAAAGGGAATGCTTCCAGTTTTTGCCCATTCAGTATGATATTGGCTGTGGGTTTGTCATAAATAGCTCTTATTATTTTTAGATACATCCCATCAATACCTAGTTTATTGAGAGTTTTTAGCATGAAGGGCTGTTGAATTTTGTCAAAGACTTTTTCTGTGTCTATTGAGATAATCATGTGGTTTTTGTCTTTGGTTCTGTTTATATGATAGATTACGTTTATTGATTTGCATATGTGGAACCAGCCTTGCATCCCAGGGATGAAGCCAACTTGATCGTGGTGGATAAGCTTTTTGATGTGCTGCTGGATTTGGTTTGCCAGTATTTTACTGAGGATTTTGCATTGATGTTCATCAGGGATATTGGTCTAAAATTCTCTTTATTTGTTGTGTCTCTGCCAGGCTTTGCTTTCGGGATTATGCTGGCCTCATAAAATGAGTTAGGGAGGATTCCCTCTTTTTCTATTGATTGGAATAGTTTCAGAAGGAATGTTCCCAGCTCCTCTCTCTAGCTCTGGTAGAATTCAGCTGTGAATCCGGTTGATCCTGGACTTTTTTTGGTTGGTAGGCTATTAATTATTCCTCAATTTCAGAGTCTGTTATTTGTCTATTCAGGGATTCAACTTCTTCCTGGTTTAGTCTTGGGAGGTAATATGTGTCCAAGAATTTATCCATTTCTTCTAGATTTTCTAGTGCATTCATGTAGATTGAATTTCTGATGGTAGTTTGTATTTCTGTGGGATCGGTGGTGATATCTCCTTTATCATTTTTTATTGTGCCTATTTGATTCCTCTTTCTTTTCTTCTTTATTAGTCTTCCTAGCAGTCTATTTTTTTGGTCTTTTCAAAAAACCAGCTCCTGGATTCACTGATTTTTTGAAGGTTTTTTTTGTATCTCCTTCAGTTCTGCTCTGATCTTAGTTATTTCTTGCCTTCTGCTAGCTTTTGAAAGTGTTTGCTCTTGCTTCTTTAGTTCTTTTAATTGTGATATTAAGGTATTGATTTTAGATCTTTCCTGATTTCTCTTGTGGGCACATAGTGCTATAAATTTCCCTCCACACACTGCTTTAAATGTGTCCCAGAGATTCTAGTATGTTGTGTCTTTGATCTCATTGGTTTCAAAGAACATCTATTTCTGCCTGAATTTCATTATTTACCCAGTAGTCATTCAGGAGCAGGTTGTTCAGTTTCCATGTAGTTGTGTGGTTTTGAGTGAGTTTCTTAATCCTGAGTTCTAATTTGATTGCACTGTGATCTGAGAGACTGTTTGTTATGATTTCTGTTATTTTATATTTGCTGAGGAGTGATTTACTTCCAACTATGTGGTCAATTTTGAAATAAGTGTGATGTGGTGCTGAGAAGAATGTATATTCTGTTGATTTTGGGGTGGAGAGTTCTGTAGATGTCTATTAGGTCTGCTTGGTGCAGAGCTCAGTTCAATTCCTGGATATCCTTGTTAATTTTTTTCTCATTGATCTGTCTAATGTTGACAGTGGGGTGTTAAAGTCTCCAATTATTATTGTGTGGGAGTCTAAGTCTCTTTGTAGGTCTCTAAGGACTTGCTTTATGAATCTGGGTGCTGCTGTATTGGGTGCATATATATTTAGGATAGTTAGCTCTTCTTGTTGAATTGATCCCTTTACCATTATGTAATGGCCTTCTTTGTCTCTTTTGATCTTTGTTGGTTTAAAGTCTGTTTTATCAGAGACAGGATTGCAACCTCTGCTTTTCTTTTTTGTTTTCCATTTGCTTGTAGATCTTCCTCCATCCCTTTATTTTGAGCCTATGTGTGTCTCTGCATGTGAGATGGGTTTCCTGAATACAGCACTCTAATGGGTCTTGACTCTTTATCCAATTTGCCAGTCTGTGTCTTTTTATTGGGGCATTTAGCCCATTTACATTTAAGGTTAATATTGTTATGTGTGAATTTGGTCCTGTCATTATGATGTTAGCTGGTTATTTTGCTCATTAGTTGATGCAGTTTATTCCTAGCGTCGATGGTCTTTACAATTTGGCATGTTTTTGTGGTGGCTGGTACCAGTTTTTCCTTTCCATGTTTAGTGATTCCTTCAGGAGCTTTTGTAAGGCAGGCCTGGTGGTGACAAAATCTCTCAGCATTTGCTTGTCTATAAAGTATTTTATTTCTCCTTCACTTATGAAGCTTAGTTTGGCTGGATATGAAATTATGGGTTGAAAATTATTTTCTTTAAGAATATTGAATATTGGCCCCCACTCTCTTCTGGCTTGTAGAGTTTCTGCCAAGAGATCTGCTGTTGGTCTGATGGCCTTCCCTTTGTGGGTAACCTGAACTTTCTCTCTGGCTGCCCTTAACATTTCTTCCTTCATTTCAGCCTTGGTGAATGTGACAATTATGTATCTTGGGGTTCCTTTTCTCAAGGAGTATCTTTGTGGTATTATCTGTATTTCCTGAATTTGAAAGTTGGCCTGCCTTGCTAGGTTGGGGAAGTTCTCCTGGGTGATATCCTGAAGAGTGTTTTCCAACTTGGTTCCATTCTTCCCGTCACTTTCAGGTACACCAATCAAATGTAGATTTGGTCTTTTCACATAGTCCCATATTTTTTGGACACTTTGTTCATTTCTTTTTACTCTTTTTTCTCTAAATTTCTCTTCTTGCTTCATTTCATTTATTTGATCTTCAATCACTGATACCCTTTCTTCTACTTGATTGAATCAGCTACTGAAGCATCTGCAAGCGTCATGTAGTTCTCGTGCCATGGTTTTCAGCTCCATCAGGTCATTTAAGGTCTTCTCGATGCTGTTTATTCTAGTTAGCCATTCTTCTAATCTTTTTTCAAGGTTTTTAGCTTCCTTGTGATGGGTTCAAACATCTTCCTTTAGCTCGGAGAAGTTTGTTATTACTGATCTTCTGAAGCCTACTTCTGTCAACTTGTCAAAATCATTCTCTGTCCAGCTTTGTTCCATTGCTGGTGAGGAGCTGCAATCCTTTGGAGGAGAAAAGGTGGTGGTTTTTAGAATTTTCAGCTTTTCTGTTCTGGTTTCTCCCCATCTTTGTGGTTTTATCTACTTTTGGTCTTTGATGATGGTGACCTACAAATGGGGTTTTGGTGTGGATGTCCTTTTTGTTGATGTTGATTCTGTTCCTTTCTGTTTGTTAGTTTTCCTTCTAACAGTCACGACCCTCAGCCACAGGTCTGTTGGAGTTTGCTGAGGCCCACTCCAGACCCTGTTTGCCTAGGTATCACCAGTGGAGGCTGCAGAACAGCAAATGTTGCTGCCTGATCCTTCCTCTGGAAGGTTTGTCTCAGAGGGGCACCCAGGTGTATGAGGTATCAGTAAGCCCCTACAGGGAGGTATCTCCCAGTTAGGCTACTCGGGGGTTAGGGAGCCACTTGAGTAGGCAGACTGTCCATTCTCAGATCATCTCAAACTCCGTGCTGGGAGAATCACTGCTCTCTTCAAAGCTGTCAAACAGGGACCTTTAAGTCTGCAGAAGTTTCTGCTGCCTTTTGTTCAGTAATGCCCTGCCCCCAGAGGTGGAATCTGCCGAAGGCAGGCCTCTTTGAGCTGTGGTGGGCTCCACCCAGTTCAAGCTTCCTGGCCACTTTGTTTACCTAGTCAAGCCTCAGCAATGGTGGATGCCCCATCCCCAGCCTTGCTGCCACCTGGCAATTCGTTCTCGAACTGCTGTGCTAGCAGTGAGCAAGGCTCCGTGGGCATGGGACCTGCCGAGCCAGGTACAGGATATAATCTCCTGGTGTGCTGTGTGCTAAGACCATTGGAAAAGTGCAGTATTAGGGCGAGAGTGTCCCGATTTTCCAGGTACCATCTATCACAGCTTCCCTTGTCTAGGAAAGGGAATTCCCCGACCCCTTGCACTTCCTGGGTGAGGGAATGCCCTGCCCTGCTTTGGCTCACACTCTGTGGACTGTACCCACTGTCCAACCAGTCCCAATGAGATGAACCTAGTACCTCAGTTGGAAATGCAGAAATCACCCATCTTCTGTGTCACTCATGGTGGGAGCTGTAGACTGGAGCTGTTCCTATTTGGCCATCTTGGAATGATGTATATTTGCCTTTTATTTGAGTAGAATCAGATGAGAAGATCTTTCTTTAGAAAAAATAATTTGTATATTTTCATTGAAGGAAAGTTTGGAACAAGACAATTTAGAAGTAAATATAGTAACATATTACTTTTCATTAGCCTGAGATGTGATTAATGCAGTCATGCAACAAAAATATGAGAGATTAGCAAAAAAGAATATAAAATAGTCTATGAATGAATCCTAAATCATTCATTTGTTCACTCGTTTATTAAATATTCAGTATACCATATGCAGCAAAATGATCTTATATTTTTCACAGTCCTGTCAAATAGTATTTCTACTTTCTTACAAGGAGACTTACAAGTAAAGGTTACATATATTTGTACATTTCTTCATGAAAATATTTCCTCTTCCACCATGATGAGGTAATTAGACTTGTCCTCCCTCTATAAAAAATTACAAAACTAGAAAAATGTATATTAGGTAAACAATTTCAAGCATTGAACAATAGGAAGTAGAGAAACAAAATTGATGAGTGGAGGGAACTCATGGATGAGACTTCTGTTCATTCTAGATCTCTATCTGGTTATAGTTTCCTGATTGTGCCATAGGGAGGTAGAACTTAAGCAGAATCCCATTGAGCTGTGGAGGCAGAGATTGGAGTTTGGGTGGTGAAGTAGTTAATACTTGTGTGTAGAGTATGGGAGAGAAGGGAACCAAGCAGAGAAGGAGCACAAAAGTTTCTGAGGTGATTCCCCACAGATTTAGGGCTGAACTGTACAAGCTCAGGATTAAACACTGAGCACTAGCAAAGTGTAGTTGTTACAACACTGAGACCAAATGGAAATCCTCGAGGTTGTGCAGTACTCTGAAACTTTGGAGTTCTCCTCCAACCGAAGTAGAGAAACTTTGTCGTTTAGCTATAACACTAAAAAAAATTGCGGCTTAGAAATGATGACCATGCCCTAGAGTAAGGATTACTCTAGAGTTTCCATTATAAAGTTTAGAACCAGTATTTGAAAGAAACACATGAAGGCTTCAGTAAAGTGACTGTTTTCCAGGAAAAACTAGAAACTTATTAAAAGTTGGCTTCTTGTAACATATAATATGCAACATGTAGTATATAATGAAATAAGACATGCAAAAAGGTAAGATAATGTGCCATATATAGAGAAAAAATGTAATCAATAGAAACAGTCCCCAACTCCAAGACCTCCCAGATGTTGGAAAGCAGAAAAGGCTTTAATAATTATTAAAAATGTATTAGTTACTTAAAATGTCAATCTAGAATCCTACAGACAATATAACTATCCTTCAAAAATGACAGTGAAGTACATCTTTATATAAACAAAAATTGAGAGAATATGTTCCCAGCAGACCTATAATTCAAGAAATGCTGAAAGAAGCTTGTCAGGCAAACTAAAAAGGGTGGTAGGTGGAAAACAAGAGCTGTAACAAGAGATGGAGTGTTAGAAGTGGCACGCAGTTAAATATATAAGACTAACTATTTTTCTTAATTTCTTAAAAGACAAATGACTAAAGTACATATTATAATTGTTAGGTGAGTTTTATATGTGGAAGTAAAATGTGAAACACCAATAGCCAAAAAGTCAGAGGATCATAAATGGATGTATATCATTGTCTGAGTCTTAGGACTCTGAAGATTGGAGAAGTATGAACTGCTAAACTATTAATTTTAAGTAGACTGTAATAATTTAAAAGTGTCTACTGTAATTCCTAGAGGAGCCTTTAAAATAAAATTAAAAAGAGTTATAGTTAAAAATCTAAGAAAGAAAATATGGTGGTATAAGGGTAGACAAATGGTGAACGGAACAAACATACAGCTTAGTAAAAGGCTGGCATATGCAAGTTAACAGACGAAGTTGCCAAGATAACCATTCATTTAAAGGGAAAATGGAAATATTTGTATCAAATAGTGTTAAATTAGTT
This sequence comes from Gorilla gorilla gorilla, assembly GCF_029281585.2. Classification (NCBI taxonomy): domain Eukaryota; kingdom Metazoa; phylum Chordata; class Mammalia; order Primates; family Hominidae; genus Gorilla; species Gorilla gorilla. Next base: position 88,782,844 of record NC_073228.2, read on the forward strand.
GGATATACATATAAAGAAAAAATATACCTTTATCCCTACCCCAGTCCACCAAGAAATTTAGTTTAAAAATTGCCCTAGACCTAATTATAAAAGTTAAAATTATTATAATAAAACAAATAAGAAAATATTTATAATACTAAAGTAAGACAAGATTCTTTAGAGCACCAAAATCATAGAAGAGAAAAATTGATCTTCATCAAAGTGAAAAACATCTGATCTTCAAAAGACACTCTTAAGAAAATGAGAAATTGCAGCACTTTGGGAGGCCGAGGCGGGCGGATCATGAGGTCAGGAGATTGAGACCATCCTGGCTAACATGGTGAAACCCCGTCTCTACTAAAAACACACACACAAAATTAGCCGGACTTGGTGGCGGGCACCTGTAGTCCCAGCTACTCGGGAGGCTAAGGCAGGAGAATGATGTGAACGCAGGAGGTGGAGCTTGCAGTGAACAGAGATCGCGCCACTGCACTCTAGCCTGGGTGACAGCGTGAGACTTTGTCTCAAAAAAAAAAAGAAAATGAGAAGTAAAGACAACAGATTGGGGGAAAATATTTGCAACGCATACCTCTGACAAAGAACTTGTATGTGGAATATACAAAGAATTGCTACAACTCTGAAATAAAAAACAAATAATAAAATTTAAAAATAACAAAAGATTTTATTGGCAGTTTACAAAAGTAGATATATGATTTGTCAATAAATACTTGGAAAGATGCTTAGTCGTTAATCATCAACACGCAACTTAAAACCACAGTGATATTCTACTTCAAACTCATTTCAATGGCTACAGTTAAAGATTAAAAATTTCAATTGTGGACAAGCATGTGGCAAGGCTGAATCCTTCTACATCATTCTTGAGAGTGTAAACTAGTAAAATTACTTTGAAAAACATTTCAGTTTCTTATAAAGTTAAACATACATCTAATTTATTTCTATAATAAATTAGGTTGTCCTAGGCCTAATCATAAAAGCTAAAATTCTAATATTAAAACAAAATAATAAAACAAAATGTAAATAATAAAACAACAAATTATTCTCAATATTTACACAAGGGAAATGAAAATACATCTACAAATATACTTGTATGTATATACTTATAGCAGCTATATTCAAAATAGCCACAAACTGAGAACAACCCATATGTCTATCCATAGGTAAGTGGACAAACAAAATGTTGGTATAATCATATAATAGAATAACACTAAGCAATAAAGTTTAAGAAATTGCTGATATACACAAAATTATGAATGAGCTTCAAAAACACTATAGCTGAGTATAAGAAGCTAGACACAAATAGTGTGTATTTTATGATTTCATTTATATAATGCTGTAGAATGAGCAAAACTAATCTAAAGTGACAGAAAAAATATCAGTGATTTGGAGGCTTAGGTGTTGGTGAGGATTTTCTGCAAAGGAATAAGGAGCTTTTATGTTATGACATAAATGTTCTCTATCCTATTTGTGGTGTGTGGTAGACAGAATGATTCCCCAAAGATGTCTAAGTCCTAATGGCCAGAACCTGTGAATATGTTTCCTTACATGGCAGGAGAGAGTTCCAGCTACAATTAGATTAAGGATCTTGAGAATGGGGAGATTATCCTAGATTATTCAGCTTGACTTAGAGTAATCACAAGGCTCCTTATGAGAAGGAGGCAAGAAGATCAAAGTTAGAAAAGTAAATACGATGACTGAAGACATGTAGATGAAAAAAGGGGCCATGTAATAAGGAATACAGACAACTTCTAGAAGAGAAGGACAACCTCTGAAAATGCAGGGACACTAATACTCCCCACCAGCCTCCAGAAAGAACCAGTCAGGCCCAAAGCTTGATTTGGCATCATAATACTGAGTTTAGGATTCTGGACTTCAGTATAAGTTATAATCACAAATGTATGTTCTTTTAAACTATTAAGTGTGGCTGTTTGTTACATCAGCAATAGGGAACTGTGTAATAGGTTGTTGTTACATGGGTGTATAAATTCATCACAATGCACTGAATTGCACAATTAAAACCTGTGTATTTAATTGTATGCAAATTATACTTCAATAAAGTTGATTTTCCAAAACACTGAAGGAAGCCTGGATGGAAATTTTTTTCTACATGGATGATATTGTCTATGGTGTCTAATAGAGTAGAAACTTGCCACATGTGGCTACTAAGCACTTGAATGGAGGCTAGTCCAAAATTGTTAAGCACCATATAAACACTGGATTTTGGAAACATAGTACACAGCAGTAAAATGTCTCATAAATAATATTCATAATAACTGCATGTTGAAATTATGTCTTGTATATATTGGGTTAAGTAAGCTATTAAATCATATTTATTTGTTTTCTTTTTGAAATGTGGCTTCTAGAAAATGTAAAATAATATATGTAACTTACACAATATTTCTAGAAAACAGATTCACACCTATTTAAAATGAGATTCTAGCAGGGAATTTATCCTTGAAAATCTTTCAGGATAAGAAGTAAAGAAGATAACAGGGTATTCTAGGAAGAGAAAAATGCAAAGTCAGAGATTAGAACATAAGAAAGCTTAATGTGTAGGGGATGGAGCAAGATGGTGGAATAAGAGGCTCCACTGATCATATCACCACAAGAACATCAATTTAACTCCTACCAACACAGAAAAAAACAGCTTCAAAAGAACCAAAAATTAGGTGAGCACTCCACAGTACCTAGTTTTAACTTCATATCACTGAAAGAAGCACTGAAGAGATAGGAAAAACAGTCTTGAATCACCAACATCACCCCTCCCCTAATCCTCCAACAGTGGCGGCATTATGAGGAGAGCATTTCAGTGTCCTGGAATGAAGGAAAGCCAGCAGTTGTGAGGCATTGAACTCAGCACTGCCTTTGTTATAGGAAAAAGCAAAACTATACCAAACTCAGCTAAAGCCCACCCACAAGGGGAACATTTGAAACAGCCCTAGCCAGAGGGAAGTTGCTGATCCCAGGGGTTGGACCTTGAGTTTCCACGAGTCTTGTTACCATGGGCTAAAGTACTCTGGAGGTCCTAATAAACTTGAAAATCAGTCTAGGCCACAAAGACTGCAACATCTGAGTGAGTCCTATGGCTGAACTGGGCCCACTTTCTTTTTGTCTAAGGAAAGGAGATGCAAGGGTGGGGAGGATTTTGTCTTGCATCTTGGTTACTAGCTCATCCATAGCAGGATAAGGCACCAGTCAGAGACATAAGGCTCACTTTCCAGGCCCTAGCTCCCAGGCATTTCTAGACACACTGGGCCATGGGAAGGGAACCTGGTGTTTATAGGGGAAGCACCTGGGCTTGGCAGAATTTGTCATCTGCTAATTTAAGAGAACTTGGACCCTAAATAACCAGCAGTGATATGCAGGAAGTACATTGAGAGCCTTGGGTGAGACACTGAGACTAGTTGGCTTCAGGTGAGACTCAGCACATTTCCAGCTGTGGTGACTACGGGCAAGACTCCTTCTGCTTGAGAAATGTGGAGGGAAAAGTAAATGGGACTTTGACTTGCACCTTAGGTAACAGTTTGGCTAGAGAAGGTAGAGCACCAAGCAGGCTCCTCAGTTCCCTGACTCCAGGACTTGGGTCTTGGACAGGAGTTCTGGAACTGCCCAGGGCCAGAGTGGAGCCCACTCCCCTGAAGGGTGAGTCCCAGGCCAGGCAGCATTCACCACAAGCTGATGGAAGAGCCACTGGGCCTTCAAGGCACATCAGCAGTAATCTGGCAGGTACTCTCTGTGGGTCTCAGTTAGTGGTGTCCAAGGAGTAAGATTCCTCTGCCCTTGAAAAGGGGAGGGAAGAGTGGGAAAAACTGCCACCTGTGGTTTGAGTGCCAGCTCAGCTGCAGTACAGCAGAACCCCAAGTACATTTCTAAGTTTTTGACTCTAGTCTTGGCTCCCAGACAGCACCTCTGAGCCTGCCTGGGGCTTGGGGAAACTCACCATCCTGAAGAGAAGAATATAAGTCTGGCTGATTTTGCCAACTGATGATTTTAGAGCCCCAGGGCTTTGAGCAAACATACTCAGTAGCCAGGGAGTGGTTACAGTGGGCCTTGGGTGAGACTCATTGCTGTGATGACTTTAATCTGACTCAGTGCAATCCTAGGGGCAGTGGCCACAGGGGTCCTTGGGTCATTCCACGCCCAGATGCAGGTGGCTCAGAACAGAGAGAGAAACTCCATTGTTTAGGAAAAAATAAGGGGAGAAAACAAAGGTCTCTGACTGCTAATCCAGAGAATTCTTCTGGATCTTGGCCAAGACTCAAGGTGCTACCTCTATGAGTCTGCAAGGACCACAGTGTTAATGAGTTTGGGGTGCCTCTTAAAGCAGATACAGCTTAGATCATAACACCTAAGTCCTTTTGAATACTTGGAAAGCCTTCCCAAGAAGGATGGGTACAAACAAGCCAAGACTCCAAAGACTACAATAAATACCTAACTCTTCAATGTCCAGACACAAATGAACATATAAAAGTATTAAGATGATCCAAGAAACATGAGCTCACCAAATGGACTAAATAAGTCACCAGAGACCAACCCTGGTGAAACAGATCTATGTGATCTTTTAGACAGTGAATTCAAAATAGCTCTTTTAAGGATACTCAACAAAATTCAAGATAACACAGATAAGGAATTTAGAATTCCTTCAGATAAAATTAACAGCAATCAAGCAGAAATTCTGGAGATGAAAAATGCAATTGATGTACTGAAGAATGCATTAGAGTCTTTTAATAGCACAATTAATCAAGCAGAAGAAAGAATTAGTAACCGTGAACACAGGCTATTTGAAAATACTTGATCAGAAGAAACAAAATATTTGCCTCAGAAGGGCAAATATAAGAGTTATTGGCCTTAAGAGGATATAGAGAAAGCAATAGGGGTAGAAAGTAAGGGTTAATAACAGAGAACTTCCCAAACCTAGAGAAAGATATCAATATCCAATATTTTTCAAAATATTATCAACATCCAAGTACAAGTTATAGAATGCAAAGCAGATTTAACCCAAAGAAGACCATCTCAGATATTTAATACTCAAACTCACAAAAGTCAAGGATAAAAAAAAAGATTCTAAAAGAAGCAAGAGAAAATAAACAAATAACAACAATAGAGCTCCAATACATCTAGAAGTAGACTTTTTGTGGAAACTTTACAGACTGGGAGAGAGTGACATGACATATTTAAAGTGCTGAAGAAACAAACAAACAAACAAAAAACTCTTTTACCTTAGAATAGTATATCTGGTGAAAATATTCTTCAGCCATGAAGATGAAATAAAGTCTTTCCCAGACAAACAAAAGCTGAGAGATTTCATCAACACCAGACCTGTCCTACCAGATATGCTAAAGGGAATACTTCAGTCAGAAAGTAAAGGACGTTAATGAGCAATAAGTAATAAGACACAAAACTCACTAGTTATAGTAAATATGCAGAAAAACAGAATATTATAACACTGTATCATTGGTGTGTAAATTACTCTTATCCTAAGTAAATGACTAAGTGATGAACCAATAAAAATAGTAATTACAACAACTTTTTAAGACATAGTACAATAAGATATAAATAGTAACAGCAAAACATTAAAAAGCAGGGAAACAAAGTTAAGGCATAGTCTTTATTAATTTTCTTTTTGCTTGTTTATTTGTTTATGTAAACAATATTAACTTGTTTTCAGTTTTAAATAATGGATTTTAAGATAGTATTTGCAAACCTCATGGTAATTTCAAACCAATAACCATATAACAGATACACCAAAAATAAAAAGGAAGAAAACAAATCATATCACCAGAGAAAACCACCTTCACCAAAAGGAAGGCAAGAAGGAAAAGAAGACTGCAAAACAATGAGAAAACAAATTAAAAAATGGCGGAAGTAAGTACTACTTGTGCTGTGACTCAGATCAGGGGACCTCCCTTGGGAGATCAATCCCCTGTACTCCTGTTCTTTGCTCCGTGAGAAAGATCCACCTATGACCTCAGGTCCTCAGACCGACCAGCCCAAGGAACATCTCACCAATTTTAAATCAGGTAAGCGGCCTCTTCTTACTCTCTTCTCCAACCTCTCTCACTGTCCCTCAACCACTTTCTCCTTTCTACTCTTCAATCTCTCCCTTCTCTTAATTTCAATTCCTTTCATTTTCTGGGAGAAACAAAGGAGACACATTTCATCCGCGGACCCAAAACTCCGGCACCAGTCACGGACTGGGAAGGCAGCCTTCCCTTGGTGTTTAATCATTGCAGGGACACCTCTCTGATTATTCACCCACGTTTCAAAGGTGTCAGACCATGCAGGGATGCCTGCCTTGGTCCTTCACCCTTAGCGGCAAGTCCCGCTTTTCTGGGGAAGGCGCAAGTACCCCAACCCCTTCTCTCCTTGTCTCTACCCCTTCTCTGCTTTTCTGGGGAAGGGGCAAGTACCCCAACCCCTTCTCTTCTTGTCTCTACCCCTTCTCTCCTTGTCTCTACCCCTTCTCTGCTTTTCTGGGGAATGGGCAAGTACCCCTCAACCCCTTCTCCTTCACCCTTAGCAGCAAGTCCCGCTTTCCTGGGGCAGGGGCAAGTACCCCTCAACCCCTGCTCCTTCACCCTTAGCTGCAATTCCTGCTTTCCTAGGGGGCAAGAACCCCCCAATCGCTTATTTCCGCACCCCAACCTCTTATCTCTGTGCCCCAATCCCTTATTTCCGCACCCTGACCTCTTATCTCTGTGCCCCAATCCTTATTTCTGTGCTCCAACCCCTTCTCTGCTTTTCTGGAGGGCAAGAACCCCCCACCCCTTCTCTGTGTCTCTACTCTTTTCTCTGGGCTTGCCTCCTTCACTATGGGTAAGCTTCCACCTTCCATTCCTCCTACTTCTCCCTTAGCCTGTGTTCTCAAAAACTTAAAACCTCTTCAACTCACACCTGACCTAAAACCTAAATGCCTTATTTTCTTCTGCAATGCCGCTTGACCCCAATACAAACTCGATAGTAGTGCCAAATAGCCAGAAAATGGCACTTTGAATTTTTCCATCCTGCAAAATCTAAATAATTCTTGTCGTAAAATAGGCAAACGGTCTGCGGTTCCTGACATCCAGGCATTCTTTTACACATCAGTTCCTTCCTAGTCTCTGTGTCCAGTGCAACTCGTCCCAAATCTTCCTTCTTTCCCTCCCGCCTGTCCCCTCAATACCAACCCCAAGCGTCACTGAGTCTTTCTAATCTTCCTTTTCTACAGACCCATTTGACCTCTCCCTTCCTCCCCAGGCTGCTCCTCGCCAGGCCGAGCTAGGTCCCAATTCTTCCTCAGCCTCCGCTCCTCCACCTTATAATCTTTTTATCACCTCCCCTCCTCACACCTGGTCTGGCTTACAGTTTCATTCTGTGACTAGCCCTCCCCCACCTGCCAAGCAATTTACTCTTAAAAAGGTGGCTGGAGCCAAAGGCATAGTCAAGATTAATGCTCCTTTTTCTTTATCCCAAATCAGATAGCGTTTAGGCTTTTTCATCAAATATAAAAATCCAGCCCAGTTCATAGCTCATTTGGCAGCAACCCTGAGACGCTTTACAGCCCTAGACCCTAAAATGTCAAAAGGCCGTCTTATTCTCAATATACATTTTATTACCCAATCTGCTCCCGACATTAAATAAAACTCCAAAAATTGGAATCTGGCCCTCAAACCCCACAACAGGACTTAATTAACCTCACCTTCAAGGTGTACAATAATAGAAAAAAGTTGCAATTCCTTGCCTCCACTGTGAGACAAACCCCAGCCACATTTCCAGCACACAAGAACTTCCAAATGCCTGAACCACAACAGCCAGGCGTTCCTCCAGAACCTCCTCCCCCAGGAGCTTGCTACATATGCCGGAAATCTGGCCACTGGGCCAAGGAATGCCCGCAGCCCGGGATTCCTCCTAGGCCACGTCCCATCTGTGTGGGACCCCACTGAAAATCGGACTGTTCAACTCACCTGGCAGCCACTCCCATAGCCCCTGGAACTCTGGCCCAAGGCTCTCTGACTGACTCCTTCCCAGATCTTCTCGGCTTAGTGGCTGAAGACTGATACTGCCTGATCGCCTCGGAAGCCCCCTAGGCCATCACGGATGCCGAGCTTCAGGTAACTCTCACAGTGGAAGGTAAGCCCGTCCCCTTCTTAATCAATATGGAGGCTACCCACTCCACATTACCTTCTTTTCAAGGGCCTGTTTCCCTTGCCTCCATAACTGTTGTGGGTATTGACGGCCAGGCTTCTAAACCTCTTAAAACTCCCCAACTCTGGTGACAACTTAGACAATACTCTTTTAAGCACTCCTTTTTAGTTATCCCCACCTGCCCAGTTCCCTTATTAGGCTGAGACACTTTAACTAAATTATCCGCTTCCCTGACTATTCCTGGACTACAGCTATATGTCATTGCCACCTTCTTCCCAATCCAAAGCCTCCTTTGCATCCTCCTCTTGTATTCCCCCACCTTAACCCACAAGTATAAGATACCTCTACTCCCTCCTTGGTGACCGATCATGCACCCCTTACCATCTCATTAAAACCTAATCACCCTTACCCCGCTCAATGCCAATATCCCATCCCACAGCATGCTTTGAAAGGATTAAAGCCTGTTACCACTCGCCTGCTACAGCATGGCCTTTTAAAGCCTATAAACTCTCCTTACAATTCCCCCATTTTACCTGTCCTAAAACCAGACAAGCCTTACAAGTTAATTCAGGATCTGTGCCTTATCAACCAAATTGTTTCGCCTATCCACCCCATGGTGCCAAACACATATACTCTCCTATCCTCAATACCTGCCTCTATAACCCATTATTCTGTTCTAGATCTCAAACATGCTATCTTTACTATTCCTTTGCACCCTTAATCCCAGCCTCTCCACTTTCACTTGGACTGACCCTGACACCCATCAAGCTCAGCAAATTACCTAGGCTGTACTGCTGCAAAGCTTCACAGACAGCCCCCATTACTTCAATCAAGCCCAAATTTCTTCCTCATCTGTTACCTATCTCAGCATAATTCTCATAAAAACACACGTGCTCTCCCTGCCAATCGTGTCTGACCTCTCAAACCCCAGCACCTTCTACAAAACAACAACTCCTTTCCTTCCTAGGCATGGTTAGCGTGGTCAGAATTCTTACACAAAAGCCAGGACCACACCCTGTAGCCTTTCTGTCCAAACAACTTGACCTTACTGTTTTAGCCTAGCCCTCATGTCTGCGTGCAGCAGCTGCCGCTGCATTAAGACTTTTAGAGGCCCTCAAAATCACAAACTATGCTCAACTCACTCTCTACAGTTCTCATAACTTCCAAAATCTATTTTCTTCCTCATACCTGAAGCATATACTTTCTGCTTCCCGGCTCCTTCAGCTATACTCACTCTTTGTTGAGTCTCCCACAATTACCGTTGTTCCTGGCCCAGACTTCAATCCGGCCTCCCACATTATTCCTGATACCACACCTGACCCCCATGACTGTATCTCTCTGATCCACCTGACATTCACCCCATTTCCCCAAATTTCCTACTTTCCTGTTCCTCACCCTGATCATGCTTGATTTATTGATGGCGGTTCCACCAGGCCTAATTGCCACACACCAGCAAAGGCAGGTTATACTATAGTACAAGCCACTAGCCTGCCTCTTAGAACCTCTCATTTCCTTTCCATCGTGGAAATCTATCCTCAAGGAAATAACTTTTCAGTGTTCCATCTGCTATTCTACTACTCCTCAGGGATTATTCAGGCCCCCTCCCTTCCCTACACATCAAGCTCGAGGATTTGCCCCACCCAGGACTGGCAAATTAGCTTTATTCAACATGCCCTGAGTCAGATAACTAAAATACCTCTTAGTCTAGGTAGATACTTTCACTGGATAGGTAGAGGCCTTTCCTACAGGGTCTGAGAAGGCCACCGCAGTCATTTCTTCCGTTCTGTCAGACATAATTCCTCAGTTTAGCCTTCCCACCTCAATACAGTCTGATAACAGATGAGCCTTTATTAGTCAAATCAGCCAAGCAGTTTTTCAGGCTCTTAGTATTCAGTGAAACCTTTATATCCCTTACGGTCCTCCGTCTTCAAGAAAAGTAGAATGCACTAAAGGTCTTTTAAAAACACACCTCACCAAGCTCAGCCACCAAAAACGACTGGACAATACTTTTACCACTTTCCCTTCTCAGAATTCAGGCCTGTCCTCGGAATGCTACAGGGTACAGCCCATTTAAGCTCCTGTATAGACGCTCCTTTTTATTAGGCCCCAGTCTCATTCCAGACACCAGACCAACTTAGACTGTGCCCCAGAAAACTTGTCATCCCTATCTTCTGTCTAGTCATACTCCTATTCACCGTTCTCAACTACTCATACATGCCCTGCTCTTGTTTACACTGCCGGTTTACACTGTTTTTCCAAGCCATCACAGCTGGTATCTCCTGGTGCTATCCCCAAACTGCCACTCTTAACTCTTGAAGTAAATAAATAATCTTTGCTGTCAGGACTATGCTGAATCTCCTTAGGCACTCTCTAATCAGATATCCTGAGTTGTCCCAATTCTTAGATCTTTTATACCTGTTTTTCTCCTTCTGTTATTCCATTTAGTTTTTCAATTCATACAAAACCGTATCCAGGCCATCACCAATCATTCTATACGACGAATGTTTCTTCTAACAACCCCAAAATATCACCCCTTACCACAAGCTCTCCCTTCAGCTTAATCTCTCCCACTCTAGGTTCCCACGCCGCCCCTAATCCCACTTGAAGCAGCCCTGAAAAACATCGCCCATTCTCTCTCCATACCACCCCCCAAAAATTTTTGCCGCCCCAACACTTCAACACTATTTTGTTTTATTTTTCTTATTAATATAAGAAGGCAGGAATGTCAGGCCTCTGAGCCCAAGCCAAGCCATCACATCCCCTGTGACTTGCACCTATACGCCCAGATGGCCTAAAGTAACTGAAGAATCACAAAAGAAGTGAATATGCCCTGCCCCACCTTAACTGATGACATTCCACCACAAAAGAAGTGTAAATGGCTGGTCCTTGCCTTAAGTGATGACATTACCTTGTGAAAGTCCTTTTCCTGGCTCATCCTGGCTCAAAAACACCCCCACTGAGCACCTTGCGACCCCCACTCCTGCCCGCCAGAGAACAAACCCCCTTTGACTGTAATTTTCCTTTACCTACACAAACCCTATAAAACAGCCCCACCCTTATCTCCCTTGGCTAACTCTCTTTTCAGACTCAGCCCGCCTGCACCCAGGTGAAATAAACAGCCATGTTGCTCACACAAAGCCTGTTTGGTGGTTTCTTCACATGGACGCACATGAAACTACTTATCAATAATAAGAATGAATGTAAATGAACTGAACTCGCTTATAAAAAGGCAGAGAGTGGCTGAAGGGGCTGAATGGTATTAAAAAAACAGACTCAATGATCTGTTGCCTATAACAAACACACTTCACCTATGAAGACATACATAGGCTGAAAAAAAGGTATGAAAAAGGTATTTCATGCCAATGAAAAACAAAAAAGAGCAGGAGTAGCTATACTTAATTCAGACAAAATATATTTCAAGACCAAAACTATAAGAAGGGACAAAGAAATGTTCTATATAATAATAATAAGATGTCAATTCAGGAAAAGTATATAACAATTTCAAATATATATGCACCCAACACTGGAGAACCCAGATATTAAAGAAAATAGAGGTAAAGAGAGAGACAGGCCCCAATACAGTAATATCTGGAGAATTCAGCACCCCACTTTCAGCATTGGACAGATCTTCCAGACAGAAAACTAGCAAAGAAACATCAAATTTAATTCACACTATACACCAAATTAATCTTTTACAGAACATCTCATTGAATGGCTGAGGAATACATATTTTTTTCCCTCAACACATGGATCATTCTGAAGGATAGACCATCTGTTAGGTCACAAAACAAGTCTTTAAACATTCAAAAAATTTGAAATAATATCAAGCATCTTCTCTGAGCACAATAAAATAAAACAAGAAATCAATGACAAGAGGAATTTTGGAAACTATACACATACATGGAAATTAAACAATAAGCTACTGAATGACCAGTGGGTCAATGAAGAAATTAAAAAGAAAATCGAAAGATTGTTTGAAACAAATGATAATGGAAACACAATATACCAAAGCCTATGGAATATAGAAAAAACGGCACTAGGAGGGAAGTTTATAGCTATAAGTGCCTACATTAGAAAAGAAGAGAAACTTCAGATAAACAATCTAGCAATGCATCTTAAAGAAATAGAAAAGGAAGACCAAACCAAACCTGCACTTAATAAAGGAAAAAACTAATAAAGATCAGAGTAGAAAAAAATGAATATAAAATGAAGAAATCAATACAAAAGATCAATAAAGCAAAAAATTGGCTTTTGAAAAAGTTAACAAAGATGACAAACTTTTAGCCCAACCAAGAAAAAAAGAGAGGATCCAAGTAAATAAAATTAGAGGTGAAAAAGGAGACATTACAACTGATACTGCAGAGAATCGAAGCATCATTAGTGGCTACTATGAGCAACTATATGCTAGTAAATTGGAAAATCTAGAAAATATGGAAAAATTCTTAGACTCATACAGCCTACCAAGATTGAACCTGGAAGAAATCCAAAACCAGATCAGATCAATAACAAGTAATGAGATTGAAGTCAGGAAAGAAATCCCAGGACCCAATGCCTTCACTGCTGAATTGTAGCAAACATTTAAAGAAGTAATAGCAATCCTACTGAAACTGTTTCGAAAAATAGAGGAGGAGGGAATGTTTCTCAACTCATTGCACACGGTCAGTATTACCCTGATAGCAAACCAGACAAAGACACATCAAGAAAAGGAAACCACAGGCTAATATCTCTGATGAATATTGATGCAAAAATCCTCAACAAAATACTAGCAAGCCAAATTCAAAAATACCTTAGAAAGATCATTCATCCTGACTCCGTGGGATTTATTCCAGGGATGCAAAGATGATTCAACATACATAAATAAATCAATGAGATGCACCATATCAACAGAATGAACAAAAACCATATGATTATTTCAATTGATGCTGAAAAGGCATTTGATAAAATCCAACATCCTTTCATGATAAAAACCCTAAAAAAACTGGGGGTAGAAGGAACATACCTCAACATAATAGAAGCCATATATAACAGACCCATAGCTAGTATCATACTGAATGGGGACAAAATGAAAACCTTACCTCTAAGATTGGGAATACAACAAGAATGCCCAGTCACCACTGTTATTCAACATAGTACTGGAAGTCCTAGCTAGAGCAATCAGGCCTAAGAAAGATATAAAGGGCATCCAAATTAGTAAGGAAGAAGTCAAATTATTCTTGTTTGCAGATGACATAATCTTATATCTGGAAAAACCTAAGGACTGCACAGCAAAACTATTAGAACTGATGAACAAATTCAGTAAAGTTGCAGGATGCAAAATTGACACACAAAAATCAGTAACATTTTTATACGACAACAGTGAACAATATGAAAAAGAAATTAAAAATAATCCCATTTACAATAGGCACACATGAAATTAAATAGCTAGTAATTAACCAAAGAAGTGTAAGCTGTCTATAGTGAAAACTACAAAACACTGATGAAAGAAACTGAAGAGAACACACACACACACACACAAAGAAAAAGTATTTTATGTTCGTGAGTTGGAAGACTCAATATTGTTAAAATGTCAATACTACCCAAAGCAGTCTATAGATTTAATTCAAGATACTATTCAATTTAATTTAGGCTTGTATTATCAACCTGATAAAATATTGTTTCAAGGTTAAAAATACTATTGCTAAGTGGTTTTCGAAAATAAAGCATTTCAATCAATGCTTCATATTAATTAGTAACAGACTGATAGTATCAACTGCTTTCATTTAAAAAAAACTTTCTGTCGAAGGTGACTTTGACTTTACAAAATGATACATGAACTTCTTATTTGTGATTTGCAATCTGAAAACCGAAGCCTGTAGCATTCAATCAGTATTTATGTGGGAGCATTTTGGCCAGATACTTTAGTAGTACCAAGAAAAGAGAAAAATGAGATTGACAAACTATGATTAGCACATGGTCCACTTAACCTTATAATAATGTCATCTCATTTCAGAATGGATTTTCTTACTTTAAAAAGGGGGAGATACAAGATACGTAGATGGACATATAGGGAGAAACAGAGAGGACCTCAAGAGCTTTCACCATCACTGGAGAGAAATGACTTTTAGAATTCTTATCTTAAAATGCAGATCATATCATGAATGGGGAGGGGATGAAGAGGGCCAGCACAGAAGTGGTGGCCACAGTTGATTAAGCTGGGTCAAGTTTCAGCAGTCCCTAGGAACACATGGTGGTGTGAAGGGATCAGAATGGCTTGGCCTTTGATATCACTGAGGAATAGAAGGTTTTCACAACTTCAGCGTGCAAGATTGTTTTTCTAATGATTAAGTGGAACTCATACAATAATTAATGAGAGAGACAGATTCACTTTGATGTGGCAGAGGAATGTATCTTGATCATTGCTGTTTTTGCAGTCATCTCAAAGTGAATTGCCCACAGAAGGCTTTTAATTACTTCTACCATCAAGGGCCTAAAAACTCCCTACCAAAATTGTAGCAATAGTATGGTGCATAATTTGAGTAACACCCTCTCATCTGTAAAACATGCAACTTTAAAATGTGTGACCATCTTCAAACGTTGTTTTGAGGATGAATTAAATGAGACTATAAAGGGTACTCTAATGTACTGTAAATGAAAGGAAGAAGTAAGATAAATCTGCCTGTGTTACCAGTTCTTATATAAGTAAAGATAATAACCATATTTGGCTAAAATACTATTGCCGAATATCTTATTTGCATTAATCTAATAGTAAAAGAGCCAATAAAATATAAAGGAACCTGCATTTTAGTACTGGAATTTTTTTTATTTGGATTGAAAAATGTGTGGAAAATGTTGTCTACTTTTTTACACCATTTCCCGATAGATTACATCAATGCTTCCTAGTGATGTACTCTACTGTGAAAACAAAACAAAACATAAGCAAAAAAAACTTTCACTAAGATTCATAGCATAAACTAACATTAAATTCAAAATTATTCATGTTGTCCCTTGGCATAGTGGCATACAAATACATAATGAGACTGATTCTGTGGATAAATAATGGAATATGCAAAATGGCTCTAGTTAGAAAAGTTCGTGGTAACTTTTATGGCTAATTCACTTTACGAGTTTCATCAGGGCATCCCTGCTAATTACACGGAATGTGTGCACCTATGTCATGAGAATTAATTTGCTTAAGTTGTCTTTAATGAATAAAAACATTGCAAATTTTGAGGCCTGTTTCTACTACTTTTATTTAACATGTATCCTACAGAAATGTGTTTATTTTATCAGTTTCTCAAAATCTACTTTTGGCTTTGTTAATACTCTATATTAATTATATTTTTTATTTTATATATTTCTATTTTATTTTAAAAATATTTTATTTGCTATTGTTTTAGAATAGGTATGCATGAACATCATATAAAATTCAAAATGTGCATGTTGGTATTCAGTAAAATGTATGCTGTCTTTTCAGCCTGTCCAGAGCTCTGTTACCCTTTCTAGAGTAAATCACTGTTACTAGTCTTTTGATTGTCTTTACAGCTTTATTTAATACATAGATAAGTATATACATATTATTCTCTATATAAATGACATCATATTTATGCACACTATTTTGTACCTTGATTGTTTCTCTTACCATTTTAGCTGTAACAGAGTTTGGCAAACTGCAGCTCACAGATCAAATCTAGCCCACCTTTTGTTTTACGAGAATAAAGCCACACTCATTTATTGCTGTCTTGTTTATGGCTGCTTTCATGCTATAACACCAAAACCGAATAGTTGCAATAGAGACCTTACGACCTCCAAAGGCTAAAATATTTACTATGTGGTATTATGCAGAAAAAAAAAGTTTGCTGATCCTTGATCTAGAAGGTCTTTTAATACCTGTATATGTAGAGGTATCTAACACTTTTTAACAACTTCATAATAGTGCACCGAGAAAAGGGGACATAAACAGTTTTATGTTTTCTATTTTTTAACTTTTATTTTAATCTCAGGGGTACATGTGCATGTTTGCTATGTAGCTAAACTTGTGTTATGATGGTTGGTTGTACAGATTATTGAATCACCCAGGTATTAAGCCTAGTACTCATTAGTTATTTTTCCTGATCCTGTTCCTCATCCCACCCTGCACCCTCAGAAAGGCCCCAGTGTGTGTTGTTCTCTATGTGTCCATGTGTTGTCATCATTTTTCTCCCACTTATAAGTGTTTTTTTGTTTCTGCATTAGTTTCCAAAGGATAATGGTCTCCAGCTCCATCTATGTCCCTATAAAATACATTATTTCATTCTTTTTGATGGCTGCATAGTATTCCATGGTGTATATGTACCGTATTTTGAAGCTAACTTTATAGCCACAATATGATATGAAACATTATATTTTTGGACTATATTTGTAGACTATTCTCTATAAACATTAATAAAAACAGGGTTTTCCTCCCTACCTCTACTTCTTAAGTTCCTTCCCCGCTACCATTCTATTTTAATTGATTATACTTTTTCACTTTAATTATCAGTTTAAGATAATATTTGACCTCAAAGTATAAATTATGCATATATAACCATGCTAAACTAATTTTTACCTTCTCAATCTTTCTCTACACTTTCAACTTACAACATTGAGATTCTTACTGTCTGGATTTACAATACTCACATTTGTTTTTAGAATCACAATGCCCCATTTGATGTAGTCCTAGTCTTTCGGCAAATGAGAGGTGGTGCTTACTTATTAGTATGTTTGCTATAGTGTTTCTTCCTCTGGAGATCTTTTCAAGAAATACAAATAATAATTATATTATTTCAAATCTTGAATATTTAATTAAAAAGCCAAATGCCTTTCATATCAATTACGATGATCTGATATTTTTCTTCATTCTATTCATGTAGCATATTAGATATAATAATTTTCCTGTGTTGACCCACCTGTATACTTGGCATAAGCCCTACTTGGTTGTGCTGTATCAATCTTTTAATATGTTTTGAATTCAGTTTGTTGAAGATTTTTGTATTATTCATGAGTAGTATTGGTCTGCAGTTTTCTTGTCATACCTTTGGCTTTGGTGGTAGGTTAATACTGGCTTCATAGAACAAATTAGGAAATGTTCACTTCCATTTCTCAGAAGAGTTTGAGAAACATTGGTGCTAATTTTTCTTTAAGTATTTGGTAGTATTTGCCAGTTAAATAATTTGACCCTGGGCTCTTTTTTGTTGAAAGTTTTCTGCTTATGTAATCAATCTTTTTATCTGTTCTAGTGGTATTCAGTTTCATATTTCTTCTTGAATCATTTTGATAGATTCTGTTTCTTAGAAATTTATCCATTTCATCTAGGTTATGCAATTTGTTGGTGTACAATTGTTCATATCATTATTCTCTTATAATCCTCTTTAATTTCAATAATGGTGGTAGTAGTATCCTCATGTCCGTTCCTGATTTTAGTAGTTTCAGTCTTTTTTTTTCCCCTAGTTAACACTAGTTAAAAGTTTGTCAATTTTTAAAATCTTTTCAAATAGCCAATTTTGGTTTTGTTTATTCCTTTTATTTTTCTCTTCACTGTTTGATCTCTAATCACTATTATTTTTTTCTACTAATTTTTGATTTTGTCTGCTTTTCTTTTTCTGGCTTGTTGAGGTGTAAAGTTAGGTTAATTTGAGACCTTCCTTCTTTTTTAATGTGGCATTTATAGCTATAAATTTCTGCAGTGGTCTGAAAGGTGTGTTTCCTCAAAATTCACGTGTTGAAACCTAATCATCAAAGTGAAGATTTTAGAAGGTAAGGCCTTTGGAAAATGATTAGGTCATGAAGGTGGAGCCAACCTCATGAATGGGATCAGTGCCTTTATAAACAGGCCCCCAGAGAGTTACTTTGCCCCTTTTTAGCATGTGATGATACAGCTGGAAGATGCCATCTATGAAACACAGAGTGAACCCTCACTAGACACTGAATCTACCAGCGTCTTGATCTTGGAGTTCCCAGCCTTCAGAACTGTAAGAAATAAATTTTATAATTTATAAAGTCACCCAGTTTATGGTGTTTTGTTATTGCAGTTCAAATGCACTAAGGATTTTCCTGATTACTATTTTCACAGCTTATTAATAATATTATTTATTATATAATATATTAATATCATATTATCAAATGATATTAATATAACATATTTTTAATTATAATATCGATATTATTAAATAATAATAATATTAATTAATATTATTTTAATTCAGCTCAAAGGTATTTTTCAATTTTATAATTTATTTGATCCATTCTTTAAGACTGTGTTGTTTACTTTCCACATTTTTGTAATAGTTCCTTCTGCTATTGATTTTTAATTTCATTCTACTGTGATTGACAAAGATATTTTATGATTCAGTTTTTAAAAATTTGAGATTTTTGCATCCTAAAATATTTTATCCTGAAGAATATTCCATGTGCACTTGAGAACAAATACATATTTTGCTGTTGAGTGGGGCATTCTCTATATGTTTGTTGGATCTAATTGGTTTATAGTATTGTTCAAGTCTTCTACGCACTTGTTTCTCTCTCTCTCCCTTTTTTTTTTCGTGGTTGTTATACCCGTTATTGAAAGTTAGGTGCCGAAGTCTCCAACTATTATTATTGAACTATCTATTCCTCACTTCAATTCTGTTTGGTTTTGCTTCATATATTTGAGACTTGTTAGGTGCATAAATGTAACATAATTGTCATATCTTCTTGATGAATTGACCTCTTTATTGTTACCTACAGTAATCTTTCCTTATCCAAAATTTTTGCCTTTGTGGTTTCAGTTGTGGTCAATAGTGACCCAAAATTATTAAATACAAAATTTCAGAAATAAGTAATTCATAAATTTTAAATTGGACAGCATTCTGAGTAGCGTGATGAAATCTTGTGTCATCATAAGATTTGTCCCACTTAGGATGGGAACCACCCCTCTGTCGAGTGCATCCACACTGTATACATCACCTGCCTGTGATTCACTTGGTAGCTGTGTATCAGATCCATGGTTACTGTATCTCAGTGCTTGTGTTCAAGTAATTCCTATTTTACTTAATAATGGCCCCAAAGCACTAAGGTAGTGATGCCAGCAATTCAGTTATGCCAAAGAGAAGCTGTAAAGTGCTTCTTTTAAGTGTAAAGGTGAAAGTACTACATTTAATAACAAAAAATTGTATGCTAAAGTTTCTAAGGTCTACAGTAAAAATGAATGTTATATCTGTAAAACTGTGGAGAAGATAAAAATGATTTCTGCACTATGTATAGGTAGTATCAGTGGTTTCAGGAATCCACTGGGGATATCGGAACATATCTCCATGATAAGGGGGTATGAATGTAATGTCCTTCTTTGTCTCTTATAGTAATGTTTGTATTTAAATATATTTTATCTAACATTAGTATAGCCCATACCGCTGTTTTTTGGTTACTGTTTGTATGGGATATATTTTTCCTCCTTTCAATTTTAAATTATTTGGGTTTTTGGATCTAAAGTGAATCTCTTATAGACAATATATAGTTGGATCATTTTTTAAAAGCCATTCTTCCAGTCTCTGCCTTTAAATCGGAG